>NC_035108.1:435587400-436194388 GCF_002204515.2 Aedes aegypti
TTTAACTATCCTATAATTTACCTCTAGAGAAAAGATTATAAATTATCTTTATTGCTCATCTATTTTTACCTGCTTCAACATTTTGTTGTTTCTTCTTCTTTCGCATGACGCTTTGAGAAACTTCGTACAAAAATCTTTCCATATTCCAAAAAGCAACGTTTTAAATAATCTAAAAAAGGGTATATTATAAGAGTTTTAAAAATTACAGATTTCTTATTCGTATGGTTCCTGATTTCTGAGAGTCCATCAGGAATTTCTCAACAAATTCTACATCAATATATTCATCATCATGAAACTTTGGAGTGCATATAAAATATTATTTAAGATTTAAGTTACAAACCTTTGCAGTAAAAATTCGATCCGTTTCAACACCAATTATTTTCTATTATCAAAGAAGAAGAAAAAAGAACAAGATTTTTAGTAGTAGATCCTACAAAACCACTTAAGCTTTTCAGTGAGGTACATTGTCAACAAGTTTCAGAAATTTTACGGTTTAAATCTTCAATTTAATTACAGGAATTCAGATTTTGTTTTTAAATTATATTTAAGCTGCAATTATTTAAGAAATTACCACCAAATTTCTTTTGAACCTTTTTTTATCTGCTTCTTTAGAAATCTGATATGGAGTGAAGTAAAGCAATCCATGAAAATATTGAGATATTCCTGGAGTAGTGTTTGAACCAGAAAAATGAAGAGCAGATAAATTTGTATATGTTATTTGTGGAAGAATCCTGAGATTACTATTCGAAAAAAATGAGTTAATTCTAGAACCTGAAAAGAAACTTGATGGATCTTCTGGAGAAACTTTTCGAGAAGTTCAATCTTAGTAAATCTGATGGACATTTTCTTAGGGAATATTAGGGAAACAATGATATATTTCTCTAAGAAATCCCTGAAGTAATCACGAATCTTTGAGTATTTTCGCGGAAGAGCTTTTGAAACAACAGTTGAACTATTCCTCTAAGACTTTATATTAATAATATTAATTCTATCTTGAAACATTTCTTAGTTAGTCATTTCAAAAAAATATATATTCGATAGAGTTTTGAACAAATGCGAGATGTTGCTCCTTGATTTTAAAGAAATCTATAAAATATATATCTGTGAAAAAATGCAGAGTATCTTTGAAAAACATGAACAACATTTTCCCAATTGAATTATTTTTGATTGCTCATGAAATTCTCGTGGAACATTGCGAGGAGTACTTAGAGTAACATCTGAAAGATTTTTCTTTGCTGGAAGTCTGGATAATTTTTGCTGCGATTTTTTTTAAAAACAATCCTGTAGAGAAACTTTAGGTAGAATTTCAAAAGCAAAGTTGGAAAAACTGTTGGCAAACTTTCTTTAGAATTCGTGGAATGAATCCTTGCTTGGTGATCTTGAAGATGGTTTTGGTGAGACTTCTAGAATTCAGTAATTCCTGAAAATCCGAAACAAATTATCAATGAACCAAACTGAAGGATACTTTAAACTAACAATTGGAATTTGAATGTAAAAAGTACGAAGAGGACCTTCCAGGAGAAGAATTTCTAAAACATTCTCTGGCAGAAGTTTTCAATAGATTTTTAAGCAGTTCGATAGAGAGTTTTCGAGAAATTTTCTGGTGAGGTCAGACAGTCTGGGAACGATTTTCCACGAGAATCCCAGAACAAACTTAGTGAAACAACAATATTTTTTGAGGAAATTTCCGTAGGAATTTTCAGAGGAATCCCTATAAAGCACATGGCTGAATATCTGAAAAAATCGAGGAAGAATAACGAAGGACAGTTTTTTTTTGCTAACATTCTTGAAGGATTTTTGACTGGATTACAAAAGGAATGATTTTTTTTCCGTAGCGAAAATTTATATTTACAAATACCACTGATGTGCCGTGAAATAAGACAAAATAACGAATAATTAAAATCAGTACAAATCTGTTAAAACAACGAAAAATGTGAAAATGTTGATTTTTACTACAGATATAACTTCTGTAAAGCAAGTATTTACCAGGCCCCCCCTAGGCCCCCTCCAGAAAAAAATCCTAGCTACGCCAATGCGAATTACAATAAGTTGCAGTTTTGTGTTCGCGTGTCTCTCGTTATCTGTGTCGCCGCAGCTCGCCGAAGAGAGAGTGGTTTAGTTTGAGTATTCATCAGCTAAGCGAAGCTGTTTTCGTGTCTGGAAGAGTGGAAAAGTCACTATACGAAGTCGGTGCATTGTTTGAATCGTGAATTAGCTTAGTTGTAGCTTTTCGGTTATCTGTTTCTGTGACGACTGATTTCCATACGGATGGTAACCAGTGCAGAAGAAGAGCGGAGACTTTCTTCCGAACCGAGTCGAAAAGTGTTGCGCAAAATTTGAATAATTGAATCAATTGAAACAAACGGACTATCCACAGTGAGTTGCTGTCACGAAACCACTCTGATGGGTGTCAAATGTTAATTGGTCAATTAGTGAGAAACCGTTGGCGGGATATGCGACTGGTGTACCTTTTGCAGGTCATTGCAAAAAACAAGCATCAAGTTACTGAAGAATCACTGCCATATCCACACAGTGCACAGAACGACAAGGTCGTCATCAACGTGAAACACGCATACGAGATGAGAGGATCTGGTTGTGAGCTTATCCACAATTAAAGTTGTATCGTCATCAACGACGGAAAGACCGCCGTGTATTTGTATGAGACTGTGGAAGTTCTTTCGTTGGACGGTGCTGAAACCCAGAGATCGCTATGGCGCAGTTCAAAGATAACTCATGGGTAAGTGAGGTTTGCAGATTTTTTATTATTTTGTTTTGTATTATACGGGATAATTGCGATGTAATTCAATTTAAACAATCCTGTGCCTGTACACTTAATCGGAAGGCAATGGGTCAATGTTAAAACCAATGACTTCTTTTTTTATTTCTTGGTAGTTAAGTACATAAAATAATCTGCAATTTCAAGATCAACGATCTGCAAGGATGGTAATTATGTCTAAAATGAATGAACATATAATTAATGTAGATAGGGTTTGTTCCAAAGATACGTGGATACTAGCAGATTATTTATAGAACTTGTATAGAGAAAATTCTATAATATTTATTTGAACGTTCAACCAGGCCAGAAAAAGTACAAATCAGTCCCTAAAGATGGATAGTTAAAAACGACATTCATGACATTCACGATTTCAATGAACTCTAATGGCTGTTCCAATAATAAAAAAACCTTCCAAGAAGTTCAATAAAGCTTTACAAGAACTCGATGAATGAACTTGACGATTTCTACGACAAACTAGAGAAACCGACATGTTTATGGCGCTAATGAAGTGGCTGGCACCCAATTATGAACCCATTAAAATATTAAAATGATCTTATTTATTTTTGGTGATGGCGGTAAATTGCATCGCATGGCCGATGAAAACGTTCACATAGGAAGGTTAGAATTTATTGGGACTTTTTACTTTGTTTCTATTCCATTGTCCGATCAGAAGATCTTCTTATGATTTCATGATCCTTACCATTCTAATGTTCAGTCTGTCACGTGTCACTGTTCAGCGTCCACGTATTGTGTTTAAATAATCTTGACTTCTATGAGAATAGAGTATCATCTTGCTTGCCACGTGATATACGAATGCAAAAATAACAACTTTGGCAAAGAAAGCTGTCAGGTAATATAGGTAAGATGAGAAGCAGGCTCTGTCCCAATGAGGATGTAATGCCGAAAAAAGAAGAAAGATAATAAGAGCTAAACGAACACAGTAGAGTAGAAAATGAGCATTCTAGCTACGTATTTATGAACATTCTGAATCTTCGACGAACATCAATTAAAAACAATCCAAGAGATTCAATAAAACTTGACAATAACTTGATGAATGAACTTGACGATTCCTACGACAAACTAGAGAAAACAGCATATTTATGGCGCTAATGAAATCGCTGGCACCCAATTATGAATCCATTAAAATATCAAAATGATCTTATTTATTACTGGTGGTGGCGGTAAATTGCATCACTTGGTCGATGAAAACATTCACATAGGAAGGCTACACTTTATTGGGACTTTTTTTTCATTTCCACTCCATTGTCGGACCAGAAGTTCCTCATGCCCCAATTAATTTCAATGTCATATGCAGTTTTCTAATTCGTAATTAAAATACTTTCTAGTCTTTCACTTGTTGATATCCACTAGCCTGAACGCGGTTATATGAAAATATAAATGCTCGCTCCAGTTTACTTTTTGGGTGTCTTTTATGGGGTCAAAAGAAAAGCTGTGCAAAATTTTAGTTCGATCGATGATTCAGTTCGATTTCACAAGTATCGGATTGTTTCGTGGTTTTCGGCAATGTTTTTCGTCGTAAAATACCTATCAATCTGTATTCATAACTTTCATAAAGGTCAGTTGCCGACCTTTGGTGATTTTTATCTACAAAAGTTTTTCCCATATTAAATCCCATACAAACCTTAAATGGCTGGCGCTAAATTATAGTTTCCTCGATCTAGCCGAAATTTTGCACAGTTGCTTAAATGCAATCCAAAAAGTGGACTGGAGCGAGAATCGGAATTTTGTTCCACACTAATATCCATTTCGCGTGTTCATGAGAATTGCAAGAAGAAATTATAAATTAGCTTCTTGTCAAGAGAGCAATTAAATGAGATTTAGAAACATTGTAGCTTGTTGATTCTTAATTCTTTAATTTGATTTATGGCTTTAAACATTAGTACGATGGTTTAAGTACTTTAGAAGACAAATTTATTTTTTTTGTTTAAGAGGCTACGTTATGGAATGTCTATCAATAACATCCCGCAAAATTTGACCATTTTCATCCTACATGTAAGTATAGTGGCTTCGCAAATTTCGATCGATTCTAACCCCCCTTTCTCTAAGAAACTCAGACAATTAATAAGCACTACATAAACATCATAAACATACAGCTTAAAAGCTGTAAAAATACAGCTGTAAAGATGATATAATTAAGTAAAAATGAACAAATTTAGTACTACATCAAACCAGATAACCAAAATGTACGTATAATAAAATCACCTTTTGCGTTATGCGATGCTTATGTGTGCAACGTTTCCGTGCAAAAGTGGAGGCGATATATTTGTATATTTTATATGACGAAAATTAGTATACAATGCGAGTGTATTTATTTCATTGCGAACTTATCTGTACTCTTATGCAAATTAATTTGTGATGATAAAATATATTTGACAACTGCTACGGATTGATTGATTACTTTGTAGGTGTATACGGGACGAAAAAAAATGCACATATGAATTCAGAAAACATTATTTTATGCGATGTAACTTATTAATCAAGCATGTATAGCGGGTGTGATGTAAATTGTTACAAATTAGCGACTTTTCACGTAAACTCTTGTGCGACTTCTAGTTGTTTGGGTATTGATTTCAAGTAAGTAAGGCCATCTTCAATGCTGTGTTCGTGAAGTGAGGTTAGGAAACTGGGAAGATTCGATCCCGTTTTCTGAATGTGGCTGTAATTATGTATTTAAATTCTAGTTTGATAAGATTTTTACACAGAAATTGTTCTAAAGCATAGCATAGCATAGACTGACTGTACATGTCAATGATTGCTACTCCGTGATTGATCGGAACTGGTAAGAATTGCACTACGATCCAAATGAATAAGGGATGGGAGTTTCCGCTTACTCTTGAAGTGCAATTTTAGCAGATCTAATATTATTGATCAATAACGGCGCCGGCCAAGTCCTTACAGTCAGTAGGGATGGGGAAGGAATGTTAGGGTGTAATGATTGTTGCTTCTAGAGACCGAGAATACCTCTGCATCTCCACAATCACCACGGGAAGGGTGTTTATTAGTGAGGGAGGAAAAGATCTGGGAGTCACCTCTGGTCGGTGATGCGATCCGTGGACAAGGGGGAAATATACGACTTATATTTAAAGCTAGTTCTTTTTATTTTTGTCTCAAGAAGTTTTTGGTAGAAGCTTTAAAAAATACGTTAACATCTACAGTTGCGAACAATTCAATAGACGTTTTTATTAATGATGAAAACTGAAAATTACATGTATATTTTTTAAATTATATGAAACAGGAATAATGCCGACACTTGTAGTGACGAACCATACATAGTTTGTTTGAAAATTACATATGAGTATTACTGTGCATTTTGTCTCAATATGGTTGAAGTTTTCAAAAAATACGTCAACATTCACAATGTCGAACAATTCAAAAGATAATTTTTAATAATGTCAAAAAGAGAAAAATATATGTATATTGAAATTGTATAAGAAAAAAGCATAATGCCGACACTTATAGTGACGAACCATACAAAGTTTGTTTTAACATTACATAAAAGTTACGCTTTCAAGAAAAAATGTGTTATCATAAACATGAAACGAACTCACCAGTTGGTAATCCATTCTCGACTGAACACAAAACTGACACTGACAGCAATATTTCTTGGTGTCCCGAAAACTTGCTTGGGCCTTCCCGAATACCTACCCAGCAAGACGCTGCAAAACAGGAAAAAAAAAATCTCCGCGATGGAAACACGTGCGAAACCGTGAGCAAAATCTATCCGACGACGCAAAACCGAACTGTCCTGCTTGGGCTTCACGAAGCACTAACCAGCAAGACGTTCCTAAACAGGAAAAAAAATCTCCGGCGACGAAAACACGCGCGAAACCGTGAGCAAAACCTATCTGCCGACGCAAAATCGAACCCCACTTTACACATTAATTGTTTTAAATTACCTTTAAAGTGAGGTGATGTACTAACTTCCATCGTATTAAGCTTTGATCAGTAGAAACCTTACATTTTCCTAGTTTTGTAGTGAATGATGCGGATACAAACCGATGCCAGACAGTTTTTTTCCAAGACGTCTTTCGCATTGCGAAATAAGATTCTAAAAAAAATCTTGATCGTTTATTTGTAAATTATACTTTGACATTATCACCTTCCGTTGCCAATATCCGTTGTATCCATGTTCGTTTCGGTCGCAATCAGTTTGGATTCGTCTCACTACTAACGGTTCACTGTTACTTGGTGAGTCGTCAAAATATAACAATTCAACGTTACAATAAAATGTTTCAATAGATCTTTTATATCTTCGGGCATCCAGCTTCAGCATAATGAAATATTGAAATTTTCCTCAAAATCCATTGGCCCCATCAAAATACAGCACAAACATATAAGCGCTATTACTTTTGACCGAACAAATGCATGACGCTGCTAACAGTGCAGCGAAATCAATCTTTCACACCACAATCAAAGGAACCGTTTTCTACGCCGAACATCACGCACAAATTGATGTGTAATAGCAATACCCCTCTTGATTCTTCCACGAACTTTTCAGACATCTTATTCTACCATTCCTCTGGGATTCCCTTGGAAAATCATTCCCAGGATTAGTAGTTATTATTTCTCAGAGAAGCTCTCTGTAGTTCTCCCCGCATAGCCTTCAATTTCTCTGGAAAATAATATTTCAAAGATGTCTGCCTCTAAAAAATTCTAATATTCCTACGAAATAAGTTTAACTGTTCTGTCAAAAGCTATTCCGTGAAAATTCTAAAACAATTCCCAAGCAATTTGTTCAGATATTTCTTTTTCATATTATTGTTTCCCCTGTGATGTCGTCCTAGGATTCTTCCGAATAATTCATCATAGATTTATCAAAGTATTTTCCAGAGATTTTTTTTTCTTTAAACAGCATTCAAAAAATCAATTCCATCGGGCATTCTTTTAGGTCAGGCCTGCCCAACAGGCCGCCAACATTCTTCACTATTATATGCACGAAATTTAATTCATATCAAGTTTTAAAAAGTGTTGTTGGCAAAAAGATTACGGCCAAACGCTACCTAAATGAATTATAATATGGATTAAAAAAAAAACACTTGAGCAAGAAAGCACGGAAAAGCATGAGCGAGAAAAAGATTATGACCAGTAAAAGGCAGATCTAGAGGCAGATTAATAGCTTTTGAAATTTAATATAGGATTCTCACATAAATTTCTCGGACAACTTAGGCAGGATTTTCCCAAAGATTAATTTTGTCTCAGAATCTTTGTAGAAGTTCACAGAATTATAGTAAAATGACTACCGCCGAATACTGGATATTAGTATGAAAAATTGTCTTGAGCTATCCTTAGTGGATTTCTTACAAAAATTTAAATAGGACAGAATTCTAGAATCTGGAAATCAGGTAATTTATAATAATTGTAAAATCCAGGGCTTCAATTTTATAAAAAATCAAAATTCAATCAGGGTTTTCAAACAATACTACAGAGTCGATGTTCCATGACTCGATAACGACTCATGGAACCATACTAAAAACAGAATTTCATGGTTACTATGATGGTCCCTAGAAGCCACTTTCCAAAGGATTGCTGTTCCATGACTCGATATTTCCATGAGTCGATGGTCCCTTCAATATCGACTCATGGAGGTTTCACTGTAGATGAGATTGTGGCAGAATCTTACGAAAATTTTTGATAGAATTCTTAGAACGATTTTTATAAAACCCTGGACAACGATATAACAGAATTGTATGGAATGTTGGAATGTTTAAGGAAAATCCTTACAGATTTCTTTATGAATATCTTCCCCTTCCCAGTTATTTTGCTAAATGTTTCTCCACGGTTTACTTTACCACTATGCTAATTTCTGAAGCAAAAGTATTCATGGGGTTTTTCAACAAATTGAAGAGTCAAAAACAAAAAACAAAAACTTCATCGACAATTCTTGTATAGTCTGCTTCAAGAGTTCGAAAAAAAAATGAAAGAATTTTTGACGTAATTTGTGATGTGCTTTCGAAATGTTTCAAAAGGTCTCTAAATGAACTTCACGAAAAACAATTAAAATAAATTGTATGGAAAACTACATGAAAGAATTCACAGAGGATTTTAGTGAATCTTTCAGCGAACTATTTTATCTTTATCTTTATCTTTATTGGAGCAGGGAAAAGCCCGTTTGAGTAGAGCTTTCTTAAAAGCTCTTTCTCAAATGGGCATAAAACCTCCTCTTCTTTTCATATCAACAGAATACAAATTCCCAATGATACAATTCTTAACACTAAAGTACACTATACAACAATACAGATCTTAAAGCTAATCGTTTACATCTACTAACTTAATCATAATGTTAGTACAAAATTTTACGGAACTGGTTTTTGTTGGAGACACGGGACAAATGAAAATCGATCGCATGAAAACATTGATTAAAAATGCGACACATACCACTTATAGGCTCATTATAGCCATAGTTTGTACGAAATATTGGAAGACGGAAGAACTGATGAGAACGAAGATCACGACGACGAGTATCAACATTTAACATTTCTAAAATAGTTGGACAATCTATATGAGATTGAAGAACATCGGAAATAAACGAAGCCTTGCAAACTTTACGACGATGTTCTAAAAGATCGAGATCGATCAATTTACAACGATCCACATAACTGGGCAAGTTATGCGGATCGGTCCAAGGAAGACGACGAAGAGCATAACGAACAAATTTATGCTGAACTGCTTCGATTAGTTGAATGCCAGAATCGTAGTATGGAGCCCACACTACAACACCGTACCGGATCGAAAGATCAAACCCAAGCATTTTAGCGCTTTTGATGTAATATACGCTACATGATCTTTGAAGCAAAGCTTGGAATCTAGCAGAACCCCTAAGTCTTTGATAGTAGATTCTCGTTTAATAGGTATTCCATTAATGGAATATTCGTAGCTTATGATTGAGTGTTTTCGAGTGAAGGTAATCACTGAACATTTGTCTGCATTCAGACTCATGTTGTTTGTTTTACACCAGTTCGTAAACGTATCAAGTTCTAACTGAAGAAACCTGGCATCTTCATTGCATGTTATGACATAATAAAGCTTATAATCATCGGCGTAAGAAAGTTTGAAACATTTGAGGACAAGGTTAATATCATTTAAGTAGAGTAGGAACAAAAACGGGCCAATATGACTTCCTTGAGGAACTCCCGATGGTACAGCAAAGTGTTCAGAAATTATATTTCCTATTTTAACTGACATCGTCCGTCCTACTAAGTAGGATCTCATCCAACTTAAAAGAGGTTCGGCTAATCCTGGTCGCTCGAGTTTTGCTAACAAGACATCGTGATTTATCTTGTCAAAGGCTGCCGAAAAGTCAGTATAAATTGCATCAACTTGTTTACGAGCTTCGATGGTTTTGATAATGAAGGATGTGTAGCTGACTAAATTAGTGGTAGTGGATCGTTTTGGCATAAAGCCATGCTGGGTTTCAGATACATAATTCAGGCAGTGATGTTTGAGAAAATCCAGTACAATCAACTCAAACAGTTTGGACGTTGCACACAAGGAAGCAATTCCTCTGTAATTCGAAACTTCCCCTTTAGCGCCTTTTTTGAAGACTGGGAAAATATACGAATTTTTCCATGCACTCGGAAAACAGCCAGAAGAGAGCGAACGGTTAAATATAGTTGACAATGGCTTCGAAAGGGATGAGCTGCAACTTTTAAGAACAACAGCTGGAATTCCATCAGGACCAGGGTTTGTTGAGCACTTCAACCTGTCACAAGCTAACTCAACTGTGAGCGACGAAATCCTTGGGTGAGGGCCAATAGCGGAACGTTGAGGTACCATAGCTGCGGCTTCTTGAACATGATGGGGTGTCAATGTTGTAGAAGTGAAAACTGATGAGAAATGTTGTCTGAATAAAGCAGTAATCGAAGAGAGACTTGAAGCCTTCTTTTCTCGAAGCGTCATAGTTGACGGTAATCCTGACTCCTTTTTTTGATCATCGATATACGACCAAAACTTCTTAGGGTTCAATTTGAGGTTGCGCTGGGTGCGGTGGATGTAACTGTGATATAGTCTATCATTCAGACGTTTGTATTCACTATTGCAGGTCAGATATTGTGTTTTGGTAAGAGCATTACGTTTTTTTGAGAATTTTTTCAGAGCTGACTTTTTAGTTGTTTTTAATCTTTTAAGAGCTTTGGTGGACCAAGGCGGGAAAGAAGGATCTTTATGAGAAGTTTTAGGCGTGAACAAATCTATCGCGTGAGTTACAGCGAAACTTACTACTTCGACGGTTGTATCCACGCTTAGACCTCGTAGCATGTCATCCCAATCAATTGAACTCAAAAACTGATTTATTTTGATAAAATCAGTTTTTCTGAAATTGTAGTGGATACCGCTAGAAATGGGTTTGAATTCATACGGGACTCTGTTTTTCAAATAAAGTTGTATAGGTGGATGATGTCGACAATCCTTAACGAGAGGAGCGGCCGCTTTTACAACAGTTATATCCTGAATATGTTCTAAGCTGGTAAAACAAACGTCTAGAAGTCGATGGTTTGAATTATAAACTGAGCTTATTTGGACTAAACCTGCCGTACTGTAATCGTTTAGTAACTGACACTGACTGGTGTTTATTTTGGACTGCTGGTAGTTTGGATAGAGATAGTTTGAGGAACCAGTGGTCCAGCTTATGGAAGACATAATGAAATCTCCTAAGATCAAAATCTTATCAGTCAAGTTCATCTGCGATGTAATCCAATCTAGAGAATCTGAATGTTGAGAGGTCAGTAGAGGATCGTTGATTCTATCAGGAGGAATGTAGATTATACAGATGTACAAAGTATGATGAGAAACAGAAAGTGCCACCCACAACTGTTCTACGGCATGGCAGTTGGGTGGCACGCCGCCACCGGTACTTTTGGAACTATTCAATGATGAGCGGTCGGTACGGAAGACTGAATATACATTACCAAAAATTGTAGAGGAACCTTCTGCAAGGTTAAGTATTTTTTTAGTTGAATCCGGGAACATATTCCGGAATTTTGTTTAGGATAATGAAAACATAAAAGGGACAGGTTTCCTGCAGGAGGAATTCACGTTGAAGTTATGAATAAATATCCCAATATTATTTGACTAATTTCCAAGACATCCGACATGATATTCATTGAGACACTTGATTATACTAAAATTCTTCAAGGAATATCGAAGAGTAGCTTCAAAAAATTTCCTACAAATCTGTTGAAAAATAGTCAAATCATTTTTGGAATTTCTTAGATATTTAAAACATAAGTTGTCTGGGAAAAATGTAGTTTAGGCAATCAATTTATTAATTCAAAATTACTTTAAAAACTGAAACAAAATCGAAGATAAAATTTATTGCCGGAATAAACAAAAACTATGGTCGATTTTGCTGGGCTTTTTCACACAAGGTTAAATTTCTGCCTTCCAATTTCTATCCAGGTTGAAATACTTTGAAAAGATTTGTTATGAATGAAGCCTCCTAAGGCCGCTTGAAATTCCTGCCATCTATTGTCTAAGAAAATGTTGTAACGTTTGCCCATTTTGAAATTAATTTAGCGGACATTAGAGTAAGGTGGGGCAAAAGTTCGACCTAAGTGGTATCATCTAAGTTTCCAGACAAACAATAGCAGTCAAAACAAAATAAATACCATACAATAAACCTTCAACATATTGGCTATAATTTTGCTGAACAAACTTCTGTCAAAATATTTACCCGCTTTTAGTTATAACAGTTTCAAAATTGATTGTCTTAAAGGAACTTTTGCCCCATCGGTGGGGCAAGAGTTCGAATCTAGTGCGGGGCAAAAGTTCCCTGGCAAAAACACAAAATATTGATACTTTCATGACAGGCAGCTTTATACTAGCCATAAACTTATGTTTGCCGAAAGATACAAACTAAATTTTCATCAAAAAATTGCCCAAAACAGAGTTAATTGTAATATGTCCAAAAATAGCTGTTTTTTTTTTGCAAAACTGAGTGAAAATGTATAATTTTGGTAATGTTTTTCGCACGATCAGGCAAATTTCGCAAACTTGAAGATAATATGTGGATTTTAGGCAAATTTTTCGTGAGTTTACACATGGGTCGAATTGTTTCCAAGCATTTATGCAAAAACTAATACACCTCAACGCATCCTTATGGTATGCCTAGAATCGCCCTTACATAAAATATTGAAAAAGTTTTTTTTTCTTTTTTTGGTTCCATGCTACGAATGTTTGAAAAAATATTACAATACTTAAGTCCAAAAACAACAAATAGCCATGACTTTTCCAAATCTCAATCGATTTTAATAAAATTTGGTGTGAAAGTCTCTTACATGAATAGCATTTGAACCACCATAACATTTATAAGTTTTGTTTTGAATTGAGTTAGAAATTTTGAAAAGAAACTCTTGCCCCACTATACTCTATATGAATTGGTCAGCGTTAAGTCAGAGTGGACCAAGTACAAAACTTGGGAAATTTGGATTATTCTTTATTTAGATGAATTATTCATCTTCTCGTCCATCAATAGAAATTCATAAATACTACTTATTTCGATGCATTTGATTTTGATTTTTGACCATTTACCACATTTGGAAGGGTGGTCAGAAATTGCAACACTTTCTGTGCAGACAGAGCGAACCATGTGTCAAAAAGCAATAAACAGCTTGATTATTGCGTTTTTTGAGTCAATTTCAGAGCCCGATAGAAGCTGTTGGTAGTTCTATGATGTCTAAATGGAATGTCCTAGAACCCGCGCATTGGACCAGTATATATTGGCCGGCACTCAAGATTTTCACTTGGTCCACTCTGA
Organism: Aedes aegypti; assembly: GCF_002204515.2. Taxonomy (NCBI): domain Eukaryota; kingdom Metazoa; phylum Arthropoda; class Insecta; order Diptera; family Culicidae; genus Aedes; species Aedes aegypti. The sequence goes on from NC_035108.1 coordinate 435,600,948, forward strand.
CTGAACGCATATTTGAATATTGCTGGTCTTCAATGCCCTAACCCTGTAACACTTTAATTTTCAAGCAATCGTAATGCCATTGATTTTAGGATTTTTTTTTTTTTTTTTTTAAGGCACTCCGTGCTTGTGGCCACTACTGTGCCGGAATCAGTTTATCTGCATCTTCCTTACCGATACAGTTCTATTTTTAACTAATCTATATTTACATCTGCTTTCACTCTCTTCTGCTCTTTTGCTGTCACACCGAGCAGGTATGAGAGAGCTCTGCTGTTGGTCCAATCGATTTCCATAAGTCATACTCCATTGCTCTTGCGGTGGTTCGTTTTGCCGTGTTCCTGAGTCGTTTGAGGCTAGCTGCCTGCGAAGTGGGTCAGTTTGTCTCAGTCACCATCTGATACTGACGGAGGATGGATGTGCTCCCCTAGGCACGGTCCTCCGTGCGGCGTCTTCTGGTGGCTGGACGGGTTATTTTTTGGAGGGGCTGGGAATTGAACCCATGACCTTCCGCTTTTTGAAGCGAAAGCGTAACCTCAAGGCTACGGACCCCCCTTTTGATTTTAGGATTGAAGATATGAATTATTGAATAATATACTATACTGATGTCGAAGGATGTTGATAACCTGTTTATCTTACAGATATGCACCCAGTTTGACCAGGCAAGCATTGAATGATTGTTATTTTCCTAGAAATTGTTCAGTCAGAGTGAACCAAATCACTAAACGGTGGTCTTTAGTGCAGTCAGAGTGGACCAAGTGCACATAGTCCATCAAAAAATCGTTCTATTAGAGGTTTGTATTACGTTTTTTCAAGATTATCACTTCACATTATAGGGTTTGAAAGTAACTTACAGATGTGTAGAGATATTGAGCCGAAATTTTAACGAGTTGAAAAATTACAAAGTGTTAGACTTTAAGCCCATTTTTCTCAAAATATTCAAAATGTCACTTGGTCCACTCTGACTTAACGCCGACCAATTATAGTTAATGTATGGATTTCTTTAGTGAATCCTAATAAGGGAAATCATCTTCGTCGGACATCGAGGGCATATGGGAAATAATAATGCAGTGAATATGTTGCTTTATGAAAAAACATTTGAAACAGTATATTTTTCATTCTTCAGAAGACACGAATTTTATGAACAGGATTTCCAGGATGTTGACGCTTTTCTGTACCACGGTATTTCTTTTCCAACGGACATGGCAAAAAATTGCGCTTATCGCACTCAACAACAGGTTCTAACGGTAACCAATTGAGCGATAGCCGGTCGGAAGGCTAATCTTTCGGTTGTCGTTATGTAATTTTTGGACGGCGCCTAAAGCCAAGCTAGGTTATCATTTTACAAAACATTTTATCGTCAGGGTTATCAAAATGCTAGGAAATTGAAAATTTTCAAATTAAATTTTATTGCACCACAAATATTATGTCTGTACATCAGTTGAAGAACTCTTCAACGTTCACTTCCAGTTATTCCACTAAACAACTCGAAGATTTTATATCATTTTAAATGCATTATTGTGAAATATTTCAGATAATCTTTTTAACCATTACCACCTTCAATGATTAGCAACTTAGAGAACACTCTGAGAATATTAATGCAATTTACAAAGAGCTTGAAGCACTGATCAGCTAGTTAGCTAGTTGTACATAATTTTTCTTATTTATGATGACATTTGCTTGCTGAAGAGTGAAATAAAATTTAATTTTCTATAAAGTAAGTGAAGATGCGCTCTATTCCATTGTAGATGAACCTTTCTTTTGAAATCGATAAGTCTTGCCTCCTAGTGCTCCACTAAGCCATCTTATCGCCCGTTCACAAGACAACAATCTCAGTTCATTCAAGCTTTCCACCGATGCAAAACTTTGATCTTGACACCATTTATCACAATATGCACACTGAACCAGTTTCCTTTCAGGCGTCGGTGAAATGTGGGTGCGAGAGCTTTTTTGAAAGGAAAACACTCTGCCCTGGAGGGCAATTAGCTTCAGCTGCCGGTACATGCATGCACTTTCTTTCAACTTTACCGACTCCAACTACTAACAGGGTACATGTACCTTGTTTTCCACCAGAAAATTAGCAAAGTTGCTATCACATGCAGTCGATCATCTCTATCATTTTTTTTTTGTGATGTACGTGTCTGTGACGATGTAGGTACCACACAAACCAACCGACTTGTTGTGTTGAATGCATCGGGTGAAACACATCGATACTCAACTGGCCACCCAGTTAGCGTAGTTGGAAGTGGAATACTAAGCCACGTTTGTTAACAGGAAGACAACTGTTTCAGTGGTGAATCATCCGGTGTTACAAGTGTCGGTGGAAGCAGGGCTATGTAACGAGGTAGGGTTTTCGAACAAAAATTGCATAAGGCAAACTTTTTCGGCCAGTAGGATACGCAAATTACGAAACCAATAAGTTTTGTTGCAGTACATGTGCAGGTGCACTTACTTGTATGTCGCAATTACCAAAAAAAAAAAGTTTGAAATTCGCGCCAATTCCCAATCGGTTTGGGCATACCTTCTGTTTCGAAATGCTGCTCTGCTAGATGTAAATGACCTGAGCTTAATGAGTGGTTGAGGTTTGGAAAGCTGAATGAGAAACCGATTACACTGCTCACAGATGAAAATTACGCACAGTGAGATCTGATTTCGGGTTGAATGGTTTGACGATTAACAATTCAGAGGGCTCAGCAACTACGCTCATCGGGGGTGAATGAATGAAGACCTCTCTCATTTTCCATCATCACCCGGCAAGAGATGTGATTACTGTCACTTTCTAGATTCACCTCGATCGCCCGTTGACTCGCAGTACGTCGCATTCCTGACTGATGGTTTCCCTGCCTTGGACATATTGGTAAACGACAACGATGGTGTGACGCACGATGCACTAAGGGGTATTTGGATAATCTAGCTGGCCAAAAGTATTTCGAAACATTCAGTATTCTTAATGTTTAGTTAGCAGCGAAACTTGTTCTAAATGATATTTTGATGTATCATATGTTACTTACACATTTATAGCGAAACAATGGGACCGCAACAAAGCTGCCAAATTTGATTATATCGCCTTGGCATCCAGCAAAATTTCAATCAATTTGCCGCGAATTTCAATTGCCTTTAATTAAGGCTATATCGGTAATGCGACTCTTAGGTAAAGGAAGTCTGAAAAAGATTTTTGCAAATATGATGGAATGAATAGGTATAGGCATCAGAAGGGTTAAAGGTCGCATGAGCTATATAGCCGTAACAAAAAGTAGTATAAAACGATCGATATCTTCTGAGTATAAGTGAATGCAAAAATTTACAGGGTGATTACTTTTTCCTATTTGTGAAAATAAAGGATCAACGAGGATTGAATAACTTTTTCAGCTTTGGGGTTCCATTCAAATTTGCATTTTCCATATAAATGATTACCCTCCCTAATGAGTCATTTGCTGAACATTATTTGAAAATCTAAGTAAATTTGGCCAGCTAGATTCGTCAAATGTCCCTTTGTGCGACGACAGTGAGTTCCTTTTACGGTGACCTTGTTTCGCTCTGCCCTTCTCCCATCCACATCAACCTGTGGGGGCTTGCGACCATATTGATTGATTGTCCAAGATTTCCCCCCAAACAAAATCGACAATCATCTTTCGCTTCGTCCGGCGATGATGTGTCAACAACATCACTGACTGCGATGACAAAACAATTTTTGTGATTTTCTGCCTGCTGTTTTAATTGGATTGACCATTTGGTTGGTTACCGTCCATCGATGATCGGCTTTCGCGGTCCAATTTCGGGTGCTTTCCAATTTGGTTTCGATCGGTGGATGGACGCGCACTGCTTATCTCGCCCGAATGTTGGTTATTCGATCAAGCAACAAACGCACGCCACGTAACTTGTCGTCGATCATGCAAGTGATCACTCACAGAAATAACAGATTGGAAAATGACGACGAATCGCTAAAGCGAAAGGGGACAAGTCATATTGGATGTGTTTGGTCGAATCGATCGATTGAATTGCGTGCGTTGGTTTGATTGCATTTAGGATGGTTTTAAGCTATCGACAATTCCTTCCAAAATAATGAATATTAAGTTTTTATTTTTCGATTCAGAATTAAAATTAGATAGAGTTTCATTAGATGAAAACCTATCATTAGATAGGTTTTCATCGAAGGTTCCTAAAGAGTTCTGCACAGAGGAAGAATCTCTATTAGAATTCGTGCCTTGCAGAGATGTTACTACATACGTTTTTTACAGAGCTCTTTACCCGAAGCTCAACAAAATTGCATGAAGTCTCTACAGATATCTCCAGTGAAGTCTTCTTAATAGTCTCTGCAGGAACTCAACAGGGGGTCTCCAAGTGATCTTAAACGAGCACAGAGGTTTGAAATGTCAGGTTTAGAAAGCGGTTTCCACAGTGTATTTCATAGAAATCTACACAGATGTTTCTACAAAGTACTTCTCAGAGTTTTCCACTAAGGTACTCTAAGGAATTTTTTTTTCTTCTCAGAAGACTCCGCAGAAGTGTCAAAGCAGTCTCGCCAAAAGTCTTCACATAGGTCTCTGCAAAAGTGTCGACACTAGTCTGCATAGAAGTTACTACAGATGTCTCACTTGGAGAATTCTCCACAAAAGTCACAAGAAGAGGTCTCCACAAAAGTATCACATAAAAATCTTTGGAGGAGTTTACGCAGAAGTCTCTATAGAAAAATACAGATCTTTCCACAGTCATCTCTACAGAAGTGTGTACAAAAGTCTTCACAAAAGTCTCTACTGGAGCGTCCACAGAAACCTTCAAATAATCTATAAATGTTTTCCGCAGAGTTCTATGCAAAAATCTCCAAAAAAAATCTGATCAGAAGTTTCAACAGAGATATTATCCCAGAATGCGATAAAATACAGAGGGTCAAATTTAAATTATGATTTAATAGGATTTTAAAATGATTCGAGCAGAAACATTATACATAACTCACGGAAAACCTACCAGTAATTTATGTGGCATCCTCAAATGGTTTCCTCAAGGAATTTAGATAATTTCTGGAAGAATTCCTTGCTATTGTGTTGAATCTACTCCGAATGAAGAAGCCTTCTCCATTGGACCCGGTCCTGGATCAATTCTTTATAGACTTCATTGGCGTAGGAACAGGGGGGGCCAGGGGGGCCTGGCCCCCTCCAGAATTATCCAGGCCCCCCCCAGAAATTTTGATGATACTAAAAATAAAAAAAAACTAACATGAAGCAAAATCTTATGTATCAGGTACATGGCTCTTGTTATGGACAAAAAAATCTCTTCAGAAGTTACGTTATTTGTGAGAAAACCTCGCTTGGTTTTCACAGCATCAGCGAGGCGGTTCTGATTTCGTTGAATCGTGCGACAACCGAAAGCTTAACTGTCCGACTTTCAAACGGATGATTATTGTTAGAACTAGCTTCTTGTTATATGTGATGAGCGCAATTTTTCGGAGATGGCCGTTGCAAAAAATACCGTGATACAAAAAAACGTAAATATCCTGGAAACATGCTTCCCAAAATTAGTTTTTTTAATAATCCAAACAATGCTGTTACAGCATAAAGCAGCATATTCACTGCATTCTGATTTCTCAATTTTTTCGAGGATACCCTGCTCGAGGTGTCCGGTGAGGATGATTTCCCTTTTGAGAATTTACTAAAGAAATCCATAAATTTACTTCAATTCGTGTAATGACCGAAAAAAAATAATTGGTAAAATAGACAACATTACTAAAGGAATTTCTCAGACAATACATAGCGGGATTTTTTTTTTAAATAAGACTTAACTTTTAAGAAATTTAGGCATGACCAAGTTTTTTTCAGTCGAATAGCAGAAATTTAACCTGGTGTGAAAAATGCAACAAAATCGTTCATTCCAGCAATAAATTCCCTCTTTGAGAGTTAGTTCTGTTTGATCTTTCGACCTTGACACTTGCTTTTCCCAGGGCAAGCGACGAGGGCAGGATCAAACATGTCGCGCGTCCGTCTCGTAAGTGAAAAAGTGGCGTGATCGATGAGTTCGGTTGAAGAAAGTGAAAAAGCGCCGCGATCGGTTAGTTCTGTTTGATCCTTCGACCTTGACGCTTGCTCCTGGGCAGTGCGTCAAGAAAGCCCGAACAGTTTTTTTTTTATTCCTTTTGGGTCGCGCGCTTATTTTTTTTTTCCTGAGTGCTTTTTTATAGCCGAGTAAACGAGTGAAGCCGAAAGTGGATTGTGGCTGCTCAGTCAAGGATAACGGATCAATTGGTGAGCTCGTTTCATGCTACTATTTCTAATCTATAAAATATGTATGACTGCACATTCAATCGTTACTATGGTGGGATGTAAATATGATTTTTCAACAAACTATGGATGGTTCGTCACTGTGAGTGTCGACACAAACTCTGATTCATGAGTTATTTATGTTTAACATTTTTTTTCAGAACACCTCTTATATACCTTTATTTTTGTAATTAAAAAAACTTTGAATGGTTCGACACTACAAGTGTAGACTTGCGAAAGGTTCACTTTATTCAACAAACTTTGGATGGTTCGCCACTGTAAGTGTCGGCATAAGAATAAGAGTGTTCTATGATGTCCCAACCAATCGAGTTTTTTGTTTCTTTTCAAATGAGTAAAATATAATAACACATGCTTTCGTCCTGACAGCTGTAGGAATGTTACATTTAGGTATTTGTTCAACAAACTTTGAATGGTTCGTCACCTCAAGTGTCGGCATAATTTTCCTCTACATAAAAATTGTTCATATCAAATGAAAATATTATATTTACGTATAAGCATGTATATATCTCACAAATCATTGTTTATCATGGTCTAATCGCTTATCAAAGTGAATCCTATGACCCAACGATCCTCCCCATTAACAAACATCCCTCCCAGTAACCTTTGTGGAGATGCAGAGGCAAACACGGTCTCCAAAAAGCAAAGGTTACACACTAACATTCCTTCCCCCAATCCCACCTGACTGCAAGGACGTGGCCGGCGCCGTTATTGACCCTGTATAAATAGAGGCACTGAATTATGCACACTGAAGAAGATTATGGCCAATCCCAGCCGAACTTCTAGTTGATTCTTTGTGCATTTTCACTGACTTCGGTCAATCACGGAATAGCAACCATTGATATGTGTAGTCAGTCTAAGCTAAGCTAAGCTAAGCTAAGCATTCCAGCAATAAATTCCCTCTTTGATGTTGATTCAACTTTTCAAGTATTTTCGCATGAATAAATGTATTGCTATATTATTTCAGGAAAACTTATTATTTCATAAACTATTTGATTGGTTTTCAACAGATTTGTAGTAACATTTCTCATAAACTTTTCGATATTCTTTATAAAAATTTACTCTAATCAAATTTCTTAAGGAATATTGAAAGGGTAGCTTTAGAACTTTTGCAAATCTTTTGGAAATTAGTCAAACAATATTGTGGGACTTTCAAAGCGAATTCATCCTGGTGGTCATGCATTCCTTCTAGGTCTACTTTTATTAGCAAATTGATTCCTGAATATGCTCCCGGATTTACCTGAAAAATGTTAATTATTTTTTCAAATGTTCATTTTCCTCTCGTATTTCCTCCAAAAAATCATTGATTCTGTCAAGAGATATTTTGCTGGAAGTTCTACTTAAAATTCTGCTGTAAAATTCTTAAAAAAGTTTTCCCACAAATTTTATTACAAATTCTTCCGCGAAGTTCATCATGTTTCAAAAAGAAATCACAAATTGCGTCATAAATTCTTCTATGTTTTTTTTTAGAAATTTTGCTTCAAATTCCCGGATTATTCAAGAATTGGAAAGATTTTTTTTTTGAAATGTCCTTTGCCTTCGAATGCTCAGAAGAAATTTGTTGAAAAACCCCAGGAAAACTTTTGCTCCCAAACATAGTGGTAAAGAAATCTGTAGAGAAACATCAAACATGAAAAGAAAACTAGGAAAGAAGAAAGGATTTATTAAGGTATTCACAATGGAAATTGTATTGATCTTTTTGTTTTTTGTCGGAATCCATGTTTTTGATTTGAATTTTTGTACGATTCGAGGGTGGAATTTCTAGAGGCTTTTTGACAGAAATCTAGGAATCCAAAAATCAAGGAAGGATATATTTCAAGGATAATTTCTTTAGATGATCTTGATGGAACTTCTTGAGAAAATTGTTTTATTTGTAAATCCATTAAAGAGAGTTTAACTATCCTATAATTTACCTCTAGAGAAAAGATTATAAATTATCTTTATTGCTCATCTATTTTTACCTGCTTCAACATTTTGTTGTTTCTTCTTCTTTCGCATGACGCTTTGAGAAACTTCGTACAAAAATCTTTCCATATTCCAAAAAGCAACGTTTTAAATAATCTAAAAAAGGGTATATTATAAGAGTTTTAAAAATTACAGATTTCTTATTCGTATGGTTCCTGATTTCTGAGAGTCCATCAGGAATTTCTCAACAAATTCTACATCAATATATTCATCATCATGAAACTTTGGAGTGCATATAAAATATTATTTAAGATTTAAGTTACAAACCTTTGCAGTAAAAATTCGATCCGTTTCAACACCAATTATTTTCTATTATCAAAGAAGAAGAAAAAAGAACAAGATTTTTAGTAGTAGATCCTACAAAACCACTTAAGCTTTTCAGTGAGGTACATTGTCAACAAGTTTCAGAAATTTTACGGTTTAAATCTTGAATTTAATTACAGGAATTCAGATTTTGTTTTTAAATTATATTTAAGCTGCAATTATTTAAGAAATTACCACCAAATTTCTTTTGAACCTTTTTTTATCTGCTTCTTTAGAAATCTGATATGGAGTGAAGTAAAGCAATCCATGAAAATATTGAGATATTCCTGGAGTAGTGTTTGAACCAGAAAAATGAAGAGCAGATAAATTTGTATATGTTATTTGTGGAAGAATCCTGAGATTACTATTCGAAAAAAATGAGTTAATTCTAGAACCTGAAAAGAAACTTGATGGATCTTCTGGAGAAACTTTTCGAGAAGTTCAATCTTAGTAAATCTGATGGACATTTTCTTAGGGAATATTAGGGAAACAATGATATATTTCTCTAAGAAATCCCTGAAGTAATCACGAATCTTTGAGTATTTTCGCGGAAGAGCTTTTGAAACAACAGTTGAACTATTCCTCTAAGACTTTATATTAATAATATTAATTCTATCTTGAAACATTTCTTAGTTAGTCATTTCAAAAAAATATATATTCGATAGAGTTTTGAACAAATGCGAGATGTTGCTCCTTGATTTTAAAGAAATCTATAAAATATATATCTGTGAAAAAATGCAGAGTATCTTTGAAAAACATGAACAACATTTTCCCAATTGAATTATTTTTGATTGCTCATGAAATTCTCGTGGAACATTGCGAGGAGTACTTAGAGTAACATCTGAAAGATTTTTCTTTGCTGGAAGTCTGGATAATTTTTGCTGCGATTTTTTTTAAAAACAATCCTGTAGAGAAACTTTAGGTAGAATTTCAAAAGCAAAGTTGGAAAAACTGTTGGCAAACTTTCTTTAGAATTCGTGGAATGAATCCTTGCTTGGTGATCTTGAAGATGGTTTTGGTGAGACTTCTAGAATTCAGTAATTCCTGAAAATCCGAAACAAATTATCAATGAACCAAACTGAAGGATACTTTAAACTAACAATTGGAATTTGAATGTAAAAAGTACGAAGAGGACCTTCCAGGAGAAGAATTTCTAAAACATTCTCTGGCAGAAGTTTTCAATAGATTTTTAAGCAGTTCGATAGAGAGTTTTCGAGAAATTTTCTGGTGAGGTCAGACAGTCTGGGAACGATTTTCCACGAGAATCCCAGAACAAACTTAGTGAAACAACAATATTTTTTGAGGAAATTTCCGTAGGAATTTTCAGAGGAATCCCTATAAAGCACATGGCTGAATATCTGAAAAAATCGAGGAAGAATAACGAAGGACAGTTTTTTTTTGCTAACATTCTTGAAGGATTTTTGACTGGATTACAAAAGGAATGATTTTTTTTCCGTAGCGAAAATTTATATTTACAAATACCACTGATGTGCCGTGAAATAAGACAAAATAACGAATAATTAAAATCAGTACAAATCTGTTAAAACAACGAAAAATGTGAAAATGTTGATTTTTACTACAGATATAACTTCTGTAAAGCAAGTATTTACCAGGCCCCCCCTAGGCCCCCTCCAGAAAAAAATCCTAGCTACGCCAATGGTTGAGATTACGGTGAAATTCACCGTAAGAGCTTAGTGTGTAAATTCATAAAAAGTGCTTATTCTTTCATTAACTGTGTTCATGATTACAGTTCAAATGTTTCATGATATCATGATGCACCCTGCCACTTTTTATCTCCAAAATTTGAATCATAAATGACAGGTATCAAGATCCATGAATAGTGCTTATGATTTCATGAACTGTTTTCATGATTCCAGTTCAAATGCTTCATGAAATCATGACGCATTTCGCCACTTTTCATATCCAAAATTGGAATCATAAATGACAGGTATCAAGATCCATGAATAGTGGTTATGATTTCATGAACTGTTTTCATGATCCAGTTCAAATGCTTCATGAAATCATGACGTAATTCGCCACTTTTCATATCCAAAGTTGGAATCATAAATGACAGGTATCAAGATCCATGAATAGTGCTTATGATTTCATGAACTGTTTTCATGATTCTAGTTCAAATGCTTCATGAAATCATGACGCAATTCGCCACTTTTTATCACTGCGAATTGAAAACGTAACGTTAAGGCAGCGTTACGGTGACACGATTCATGATTTCATGACTTTAGTTCATGGTGTATTTTCATAACATAAAAATGCACGTTCCTCCCGAAATCATGACTCTTTTTGTTTGTTTCGCGTGCCGCATTTTTACCCGTGTAGACGGCGAGTTAGTATTTTTCTCATTCGTGGCTATCTTATATTATCTCTTCTTGATTCTTCCCTACTATCACCCTTCAGTAGGTTATCAGTAAGCATTCGGAATCATTTAAACAAGAATTACAGATAGAGGAATAGATAGATAGATAGACACTTGACCTTTTTGTAACCATATGGCTCCACGCCTCCGGCAACTGTTATGTCTCCTAGATTCTGAGACTATTAGCCGATACGCGACCAACTCTTCCAGGCCTATCTCGATCAGTTCCACTGATAACCATCCTTTACAACTGCCTAGTTACTCTAGAATGGCATGCTACTCTCAAAGTGGGAGCTGGTTGGTTGCTGTTGTCCAATATTCCGACATAAGCATTTCATCCATTGCCTCTAAACTCCATACCTGTGCCCTCAGCACTATTCAAATATTCGTCGTAGTGCTGCTCCACCTTTTAATCACTTTGCCTCCGTCCGAACAATGGGAGCATATACTATTACATTCCTGCTCGCGGTATGAAACCTTCGAACTGACGGATCTGCTGCTTCCACTTGTGTTTGTGGCTCCTCGTTCTTCTCCTCCAGAATAATTGTACAACCTTCATCGAACCAAACGTTCTGTTGTCTCCGTCCAACGTACATTGTTCTCACCAGCTCGCAAGTAGGGCTTCAGTCAGCAAAGCCTCGTCCGGCAACGTTTGCTCGTGATGCGGGATGTGAGCTGTGGCAACATCCGTCTGCTTCAATCGCTAAAGGTTATACAAAATCGGGCGTCTGTACCGTTCGTTTTTAACGTCAGGGAGTTTTAAGCGCAGTTTTATCATTTTCAGGTATTGGTCAGAATCCTTGATAGCATTGAAGTATATTATGTCGGAGAAGTGCAAACCATGAATCAAAACCCATGATCGACAGTTGATCTTTAACCTACCGCGAGAACCAGCACGCTGTGCAGAATACAACGCAACGTTGTGTTAAAATTGGATATAATATGGGTACTCCTGAGTAAACCGACAATTTGTACAATCATATCTCTAGCAGGAGAACAGGAAAAGGAACGGGAACAGGAAAATACGATATGACCTTGGTGTCCAGTATCTTACATAAAGTGAGTTATCTGTCACACCTTGAATTCCGATCTCCGTATGCCTAATACTTAAGGTACATACCAGCAACTCAAAACGTCCGGGAAACTGTTCCAAATCACTACATTTTCGAACAGATTACGATTAAGATATAAACATTCATAAGCACCCTTACGCACAAATCCAAATCATATGTGCAAGAAAATATGATACAGTAAAAATCTGTCCAAAACACTCACTTTCTACACCGTTACAGCACACATTTTTTTTTCTCCCACGACGAATATTTTTGTGCCCATATCAACTTTTTCTTGTCTCATTTAGATCTAACAAATGGTGTATGAGTCATTTGTGTACATTCCGGGACCAAACTCCATACAACTTTGCCCAATCTCCTTTCGAGTTATCTAGTAACATCAAGGAGACAAAATAGTACGGTATTCAGTAATAATATATGATTAAAACCTTTCCAATAAAATTAAAAAAAAGTAATAATATATGTTGCCCTGTGACGTCATTACTCATTGAATATTTGGGCACACTGGTATATCCGACGTAAAATGCTGACTCAATTCAACAGAATTTCCTTTTAAGTAGGTTCATTGAACATACTTTTATTGACTATTTTTGAATCACCATCTTCTCCAATGGTAAGATGTTTTGTATGAAAATCTGAAATTAATTATGATGCACGTAAGTAATCTCACACTTTTTCCCCTCTCACATGGACCTCTTACATAATCATAATCACGGAAATCATGAAACCTCAAAAATAAGTTCTTGAAATCCAAATTTGACGCGTTCAGTTTTTACCCCCAGTTGGGCTGTTTTGCCTCTCTCGCAACAGCAATGTTTAAAAAAAAACTCTCTCCGTTTTTTTTAGAACATTCGACTCAGCGATAAATGTCCGTGAAATAAGACAAATTTTGGTTGTTAAAGTTTATCTAATTTTAAGTTGTTTTAACCCACTACGGAGACTTCAAACGCTAACACTAGGTAGAAAATACTGAGTTGGCCATTTTTGATATGGAACAATACACGAGTTTATTAAATTCACATGTTATCATAGCTACAACACAGCACCACTCAAACGTCAAATAGTGAACTCGTGCATTGGTCCATTGCCAAGCGAAAACTACCTACTGAGAGCTATATGCCAGTTCAAATCTGATTATTATTTTTATTATTTATTAGCGACACTTTACCATTCGTTTGGTATTCGTGTCGGAGTTCAAATCTGATTTATCCACGATTTAACTGAAAAGAAGTAAAATTTAGTTTTGTTTTCGTATTCCGTGTAACGTGTAACAAGTAGAGATTTGGTTTAAACCAATAAACAATTTGGAAAATTGCAACGATTTTTTCAAATAATTCTTTGCACCTTTCTATTGATACATTCTTGTTTATACTAGGTTGACTAATAAGTTGTATAATTCCATATCAATTTACTGTGTAAAATGTGTGCCTTCTACTGCTAGGTGTCGCGACTAACGACTGTTAATTTTCATCACTTTTTGACTTGAAAAATACACTTCCGTTCCGTGACTTAACGGTACTATCAGTTACGAAAGCTTATTTTTTAAGCTGACATAAACGAACGATGTAACTACTAGGTACTGCGATGATTAATGAGTTATGTACAAAAACTGTCTTCTCTATTCTTACTATTATATGTACGATATGTAGAAGGATCACATTAATACCTGTAACTAAAAAGTAATTTTCATTGAAAACGTAATCTATGAAGTAAAGTTTTGCAAGATCGTGAAGAAGTAAAAGTTTGCTCTTGTAATATGCTTTTAGATTCTTGGCAGTTTACAGCTTGCTTAATAGTAGTTTATTATAGCAATCGAAGGATGCATTTTTTGTACTGCAAATTCATGTAAAATATGGCGGAAAATATTTTTCGATATTGTGTTGTTAACTTGTTATTGGTACGTATTAAAATAGGTTTATGGACAAAAAGTCGAAAGACAAAAGGTCGAAAGGACAAAAGGTCGAAAGACAAAAGGTCGAAAGTGACTTGCTTGGTGGGAAATTTTTCCTTCTTTGAAAAAAGATTTTCGACCTTTTGTCCCTTACTTTTCGTTCTTCGACCTTTTGTCCTTTCGACCTTTTGTCTTTCGACCTTTTGTTATAGATTCATTAAAATATGTGTGTTTTATGCATATTCACCTTTCAAAAAAAATTTTTATGTTGTAAGATATACAAACCAAAACATTATAATAAAAAAAAAGACGTAAAAATAAGACCTTTGACCACTTATTTTAATAAAACAACAATTTTAAGCAGAACAAATCACAAGATTTTTATGAAACATGACGATTCGATAATTTTGTGATGCTCTCACGACATGAGAAAAAGCCTAAAATGCATACAAATTCCTTTTACGTAATATTGCATAAAGGGAATTTACGTTTACTGTAAGTAACGATTGATATCAAACTTCACTTGAATACCGTTAAGTCACCAGTCACCGTGCGGCCTCCATTCACCGTGCACATATACAAATTCCTACAGAATATTCATACAATTTTCACAAATTATTCTTTTGTCAGCAAAATAAGATAAAACTGGTGAAACGAAGTAGTTTATATCACAAAGCAGTTTGAAAAACCTAGTTTATGTTATCAAAATCATATGAATTCTGTTTGATAATGATATTATTCAAAACTCTTAGTAGAAACGCCAAACATTCAGATTTTTCATTTTAACGTTAGAGTATGAAATTTTTCAAAATTTGAACAAGTTTTCACTGTGGATATTATAAGTAAGATGTATTTCATTGTATAAGCAATGAGATTTTATGCAAATCAGAGTTTTTTATTGTGTTCCAGTCGAAACCTAAATGCACGGTGAAGGGACCCTTTTCAATATATATGGTTCCTATTACCGTGCATTAGTGTAAAAGCCATGAAATTATTCGGTAATATTAGATTTATTGTTTTGTCGTGATTAAACTACTTCATATTTGGTTTTTGAGTGAATATGGAATTGTTTGGACAATACAGTCAAATGTCCTATAACGATTTTATTAAAAAAATAATAATTTAGCCAAGTTTTAAACTTTTTATGGTTTTTATTGTAAATGAAGAATTGAATACTCTTAAAAATGAGTGCGCACAGTATTAGCAACATAATTGCTCCATTAACAACGTTTCTTCAAGATATGAAATAAAATCAGGACGAAAACTATACGCACGGTGAATGGTGCACTAGTGTGCACGGTGAATGGTGACATAGAACGGTACGAGGCGACCTTAACATGACATTTTCAAACATGTTTTTAAGTAATTTTTTGTTATGCATCACTAGTTTTAGATTTTTCACTGAATTATGATATAATTGCACGCTACGTAGTGGTATTCCAGTATGCTTCAAATTATTTGGAAAAGTTATATAATTTTTTGAAGTGCAAATTTGTCTTAAATGCACGGTGAATGGTAGCTTGACGGTAGCAATAAATAGGTTTCAATTTGAATTGCAATAACGAGTCAGTGAAAATCATTCACTTCATTTGAAAATCTGCAGATCTACTTTTCAGCAGTAATCAGAATTGAAATTAGCTTCTCAGAAGCATTAAAATGTCGGAATATACCAAATGAATGAATCAAAACCATATTTCCCAGCTACTGTTTATTAGTGAGCTGCTTATTTTTCGAAAGTTCTCAAAACTATAAATTTGTGTGCTCTTCTAAATACAAATCAGATGGAGAAGAAACACTTTGTGATTTTCTAATCGAACTTAAGACTAGTCAAAAGTTCAAAAGGTTTTTCTCGTTTCACTAAAAAATATCCTTGTTTGATCATAACTTCATTAACACTCAAACGATTCCAAATATTTATACAAGCTTTTGAAGCTAATTTTGAATTTTGAGAATGATGTGTTAAAGTGTCGAAATCAAATAAGTTTTGTAGCCTTCGCTTTCATCTTTAAGTCGCTTGCTCCACCTCCACATTTCAATATATTTGTCTCAAACTTTAAGGTTTTTTTTTTTTTTTTTGGGTACCAGCTTTTTACGCTTGCTTGCCATAATATCGGAATCACCCCCTTTGACATTTCTTACACACACTAGATTTTTTTTATAGCTCAATCGAAGCAAGCTTTGAGGAGATAAATATTGTTGATGTTAAATGAGTTTTACCATTTTTGTTCTCTGAATATCTTAATTAGAATTTATTTGCTAATTTTTCTAATGTGATTTCCTTATATTTTAGGTTTATAAGGTGCGGTGATAAGCTGCTAATTGATGAAAGTATTATTAGCTACGAATCTATACCGAAAGAAATTTGGTTAAAATGGTTTGAATTAAAGATGTCGTCAGGAAATAGACCGCTGAACACGTCGCTCCGCAACCTAACGGCTGAGAAAATCATTGGATCAACACTTTTGAATGAAATGTTCATATTAAAACATAAGTCAAGCTGCTACTAAAATAGATACATTTCCAATAGTTTCTATGACATTACAATTTTATTCCAATGCATTTTATAGTTTTGGGCTTTGTGAACACCGTTTCAGTAAGGTCTAATTAATTCTTTTGTTTTTACGTATAATCTAGAATTGTATAAAAGTTATATTATGTGAGGTACTTGAGTCGAATGCTATAGGTTGTGTTGCTATTCAATGGAAATATTTCCAAGTATTGTCGAAGTATCTTGTCTAGGGTTTCATGAGAATACCGTTCATTTTGTTTCGTAAAAATCTTGCACTAGAATCAAGAAACTACGGTAACAAGAACCCTACCAAGGATCCTAAGTTAATTCACATTCATGCACATTATTCTATGGAAATCGTTTTTGCTTGCCAATAATTCCGGTTCTTCATATTCATATTGAAAGGATTTTCAATGATGAGCCAAATATTCGTTATATTTCTATTACAGCGTTCAGAAAAAGGGTAAGTTAGGTACCTAAAACGAGATAAAGCAAAAATTAAACAAATAAATATGGCAAGTATGTGAAATCAGAATACGGATAAAATAAAAACAGTGCGGTGAAAATTTTTGACGTTTGAATCAACAAACTTATTTGACTGCCTACTAAGACCTAACTATAAAATCTATAGGCAAAACATGTCAAACCCAAATCACCCCCCGGTGTTTTATAGCCAGCGTAAAAAGCTGGATAAGATTTGAATACAGAAGATTAAATTTTTGGTTTTAAGATCTTTCTTGAAATAAACCTCACACTACTGTTCATGTTCTGAGCACGCCATATAGAGAAAAACACATATTCTGTTTAGAGTGCATCTCTGAATATCTAGGCAATTAGGCCTTTAAACCTTCCAGGGACACCATTCCACCGCAGTAAACAATCGCCATCCAGATTTAATCATTCAATAACTTATCGAATCTAATTCAATTCATTCTGCTCTTTCTCTTCCCAAACCATTCCTTCAGGCCACTCGATACGACATCCCCCGGGGGCATTTCACAACGCGGCAGGAAGCAGTCAACGGTTCACGCCACTTTCCAGCCGATCGAGCACAGCGTTGTTGCTTCTACTGTTGCCAATTCTGCTGCTCTGCTCATCGATGACGTTACGACAGCCCTGCGCCCGAATCAACAGATGAAACTGAGAAAGTCCATCGCCAGCCACCATCAGAAGATCCCTCGTGCAAAATCGAAGCCATCATCATATCAGCAGCCTATGTTTCGAGGAATCATCATTAGCGTCAGTGGGCTATTCTCGAAGACCCCTCGAGACCCCCGAGGGCCTCCCAGCTGGGCCAACGTAACGTATAAATAGAATACAAACACATCAGGCTTCTTATGCGAGAGGTGAGTTTCGTTGGCCCAAGTGAGACACATTGTTTGTATACAATCCTAGCATTAAGCGGAAGAGGCCCAGTGTAGATTGGGCTTTAGGACAATTTCTATACAAAAGCATAGAGCAAATGCCGAGTGACAAAGAGAAAATAAGCGCATCGTAGTTATATACAAGTAGGCTAGCTGAAAGCTAGGTAATGAATATGTTAAGGTAGATTGTTTGTAGCGATACAATGTAAAGTGAAATCAAGAATGGTGGAATCTAGCGGTTACACTAGGCAACAATTCAAAGCTTTTTTACGCACTTCGATCATTTGCAATGTATTCAATAGTTATCAGACCACTGTTGTCAAATCTGTTCTCTCAATTTTCGAAACAAGAACAGTTATTTTTCATTCTCATATTCTTATCTCTTCATTAAATACCTTTTTGGCTCCGCAACAATTAAACACCTCAGATACCGAAATCCATAAATTCATAATGTGTTTAATAGATTGGCTCGAACACATATTTTAAATTTTTATTGCGTACATTTTTCGAGAAAGAGTGATTTTTTTAATTCAAATTAAAAATAGTTGTCAAACAAAAACGTTAAATTTCCATAAAGATATAAAAAAATGTGATTAAAAAAAACAGAACAACAAAAAGAACAACGAGCCAAAACCTATTGAAGTCATTGCAAGTGGTCAATGTGTGTGAACCATAATATTGCCTAGTGTCATCGGAACTGTTTGCTGTAAATAAACCTAGAGAGAAGCTTAAAGTTGCTTTTACCCCGAACCCAGAAACTATCGCGAAACGACAAATAACGACGATTCCCTGCCGGAAGAGCTAATTCCTCCTGAGAAACGACTCATCACAAATTGCCGGCCAAATGGCAACGTGATAATTGGTTAATTTAACTCGCCAGGGGGAGACGGCAGATATGTAGTTGAAATTCATAGCAACGGACCCTCATCGTCCCCTTAATGAGACTTCCAATTGCCTCGGCGAATGAGCAATTCAAATGTGTCCGGGTTCGATGTTAGCGATGCAACGTATTATCGATCGTCGGCTTGGGGAAGCGCATATGTAGACACCATTACCACAGACGCACAGACGTAGCACTGACGATCATTTCGAATTCGCTTTGTTTGTCACTTCACAAACAGAGGCGCGCACATCACTTTTCTTCGTGTTTGACGTTTCGTGCTACCACCATCTGCAGGTCAGGTTGCATAAAACAGCGGTTTTGACATGATTTGCTCCAAGAACTACGTCTGTTCGTCAGTGCCAATACGCTAAACACATTGCGATGAACACACGATGATGATGATGACAACTTTGTTGAAGCATTTGCTCGATTAGAAATTGAAATGAGACCCGTCTAGTGAACTATAGCAAATTGGAAGGTGTGGCGGCCATGAACTTGAAATTGAGCACTTAAAATTGTTGCAGCCGTTTGTAGCGAGTCATGGCTTAAATTCTAATTAAACCAGAGGATTGCTCTATTCAACAGTTTCGATTTGGGGATCAACAAAGGAAGTTTGGGCTGAAATTTCCTTAGATGAATCCATGCATTTCTAGGTCAAAACATTTTAAGAAGAATCTTATGACTTTAGCAGGGAGCTTGTAATTTGAATAGATGCTGGAGATTTGTCAAAACATTTCTTTCTGAACTCATTCTTAGTTTTCTTAGTTTAGTATTTCAGGAAGGATTGCTTCAAGGACTCCTGTAGGGATTGCTTATAAAGTTCGCCAAAAACTGCTCCAGCGTTTCGTCTTGAAACTGCGCATAGGATTTCACAGGCACTTCTTACACAGATTCACCAAGGAACTCCTCAAAGGTTCCACAGAGGTTTCCTCCGAAAACTATTCGAGCAACTCTTCCTCGAGAGCTTACTTTAAAAATTATTACCAACATTTCTAGTATTCTCCTTAAAATAATCAACCATAAATGCTTCTAGAGTTTGCATAAAGTTTTCTTCTGGGGAACTGTCTCTTTCAAAGTAATTTGTATATTTTTAGGTACTTTGTTTATTGGATTTAGGGATAAATACTATTCGCGTTTTCCCATAAATTACAGAGTCAGCCTTCTAAATAGAGCATTTTTCCAAAATTAACATAGGGTGGTAAATAATATTGGTTTTCTTGCTGTAGCGTTTTCAATTCTAAAATCTCATTAGGGCACTATCTCTCAGTTCGAACACAACAAAAAACACACCTATTTCAATAGATAATACCTCTGACTGGGGCAAACATAAATAAAAAAAAAACTCTGGAAGAATATTAGGAAGAATCCCAGGAACAGCAGAAATTCCTCCTTTGAAGCTTCTAAACGAATGTCTAGAAGAATTCCTAGTGGAATTCCGTTTTCCTGAAAAAATCATTACAGAACAAATCCCTGAAGAAAACCCTCGAGAAACTTCTGTAGGAATACATGAAGAAACTTGTGAAAGAGTCTCTGAGGAAGTTTTTTTTTTTAATTTCACCTAGATGTCTCTAAAGATATTTCTTCGATTCCTGGAAAATCTCTTGAGGGGTTTTCATCCAGAAACTTCTGGCGTAATTCCTGAAGAAATGTCTTAAGGCATATCTGAATTTGTAGAAAAATTCATTAAGGTATTGCAAAACCAATCTCTAAGGGATTTCCAAAAGTGTTTTTGTAGGAGTCTTTGGATGAATTTCTGGAAAAAATATTGGATAAATTACTGATGAAATTCATGACAAAATTTTTGAAGGTATCTCCTAAAAAATCTGAAGGCATCTCTTGAGAAAATGGGATCTTATGAAAAAACTTGAGAAGAAAGCTCTTGCGAAATCCCAAGTGGAACTCTTGGAGAAGTTTCCAGAGTTACTTCTGATGGCATCTGTGGAGAAATCCCTGAAGAAACGAAGGAAGTTTTGGATTATTTTTGAAGGAATCTCTGAAGCAACTTCTGGGTGTATCTTTTAAAAAGGTGAATCTTTTAGAAAAACTGCAGAAGAAATCTTTGAATCGTAGAAAAAATAAACGAAAAATCTGTATGAATTTCTGGAGGAAGCTTTAGGAAAATTCCTGAACTAATGTTTGGTAAAATGGCTTGACAAACCCCTAGAAGAATATCTGGCAAAATCCATGAGAGGATCTCTTCAAAAATCCCTTGATATATCCCTGGCGGTATTTTTGAAGACCGAACTCTTTTCTAAAGAAATCCTTGGAAAATTTTTTGGAGGAATACCCTGACGAATTTTTGAATCAATCCCTAAATCTTTGGAAGGATTCTGAAGGAAATTTTTGGAGGAATCTGCGGCAACACTACAAAAGGAATTTATCAACAATTTGCTGTAGAAATACTTTTATCAAATTTCGAAGCAATCAATGGAAAAATTTCTAAAAGAATTCCTGAAGGAATTTCTGAAGTACTAGGCTGCAAGAATTACTGAAGATGAATTTTCGTGGGCAGTTTCTGTAGTAAGTGAAGAAATCTTTGAAGGAATCACTGAAGCAATTTCTGTAAGATTTCTTGGACAAAATTGTGGAGAAGAAATCTCTGGAGAAAAACATGGAGAAGCTCTTGGACGAATTCCTTAAGAAACTCAAGGAGGGATTACTGGAAGACTTCATGAACAAACATTTGAAGAAATTCCTTGACGAATCCATGGAAGTTGTTTTTGTTAGAATCACTAAGAAAATTTCTTTACAAGTTCCTGAAAGATACCTTTGGTGGAATGTCTGGAAAAATTCCTGGTGGAATCGCTTCGAGAAATTCCTTAAGAATCCATGGAGAAACCTTGAAGGAAATGATGCACGAATTCCTGGTTGAATCCCTAGAGGAGTTCCTGGAAGAATTCCTTAAAAGTCTTCTGAAAGAGTCTGTGGAGGAATTCTCAAAGAAATTTCTAAATAAATCCCTGGAGAAACTACGTTGTTGTTGAAGGACTTCCTGAAGAAATGACTGGAGGAATTTTTAATGAACTCTCTAAAGGAATTCATGGTAAAACTCAAGGATATTTTTGGAAGAATATCTGGCAAAGATCTCGAAGTTTTGCTTGAATAATCAATGGAAACTGTTAGGAGAACGCCTGTATATTTTGGAGAAGTTACTGAAAGAATATCTGGAGGAATTTCTGAAAAACTCCTGAATGAATTTCTGGGAAAATTCCTGTTAAAGTTGTAGGAGGAATTCTGGAAGTAAACTCTGGTTAAATCGCTTGATAATTTCCTAAAGAATCGCATCAATAATCTATTTAACAAAACTACTTAAGGCATATCCTTTGAAATACCAGCAAAATATGCTGGAGGAATCACTAGAGAAGCTTTAATAAAAATTATGAAGGAATTCCTAGTTAAATTCTTAGACAGCGTCCATAAATGTATTATTATGGCCAATTTATGACACCCCCTCCCCTATCAGTGCATGTTTTCCTATACCTTATACATGGTTCGTCACAAAATCGTAGACACCCTACTCCACCTAAAAAGCTACGTCATTCATAAACGGAAACTACTGAAAGAATCCCTCCAGAATCCCCTATAGAAATTCTAGGAGGAATTTCTGAAATAATTCCTAAATAAAACTCTTAATTCCTTCAGAACTTTCTGAAGGGATGCCTGCAGGAATTTCTAAAAGAATTTCTGTAGGAATTTCTGAATAAGAAGGATTTTCAGTAAATATTCCTGTAGAAACTCCTGAAGATATTCTGGAGGGGTTTCTGTAGGTTTTCTTAGAGTTCTAATATCTGGTTGAATGAATTCCTAGAGAAACCCCTGACGAAGCTCTTGATGAAATCTTTAGATGCCCTTGAGAAGCTCCTGGAAGAATGCGTTGAGAAAATCCAGAAGGAATTTCTGGAGGGCTTCGTGGAGAAATCTTTGAAGAAATTCCTTGGAAGAATTCCTTGACGAACGCATGATTTTTTTTTTTTTTTTTTTGTAAAAATCAGGGGCAGGTTTCAGCAAGAATATCTGAAAATACTTTTGATGAAATGTCTGTAAAAGTTCAAGGAATCCCTGAAGAAATTTGAAGTCTAGAGGTATCATTTGAAGAATCCATGAAGAAATTTTAAAAGAAATTTCGAAAGAATTCCTGGTTAAATCCCTAATGAAATTCTTGGAGGACCCTCTGGATTCCTCCTTGCGCAATTCCAAGTGAAACTTCTAGAGAATTTCTTGAAAGTTCTTGTGAAAAAGTGTAGAAAAGTCCTTTTCTAGAGAAATCCCTGGAGAAACTACTGAAGGAATCCTTTTAGAAACTCTTGGATGAATATCTGAAGGACTCCCTACAGGAGAACTCAAAAAACTGCCTAAAGAGATTCATGGAAGAATTTTAGGAGACATTTATCAAGGATCACCTGGAAAAAATACTTAAAAATTTAATGAAAAATTCTTGGAAAAAATTTTGGAGGAACCCCTAGATAATTTCCTAACGGAATCGGTTGAAGGATCCTTGGAAGAATCCATTAAAGAATCCCTGGAAAAATCCCTAAAGGAAATCATGATAAAATCTCTGGAGGAATCCCTAGAGGTATTCCTAGAGGAACTCATGATGGTATTTCTGCAAGGGTCTCTGGAGAATTCCTTGGAGGAATCCCTTGATAATCTATTGAAGGAAAATTTTTGAAGAAACTTCGAAAGGATCTTTGGATGAATTCTCAACATAAGATTTAGCTAGAATTTCATATTTCGTACGCAAAAGTATTGTATGGTTTTTTCGGGAATTTTATTTTACGAAGTTTTACTGGAAGAATATTTCTAGATTGTAGGAATCCATGGAAGTATCCATGGCAGCATTCCCGGGAAAATCCGTAAAAAAATCATGATAAAATCTCAAGAGGAATCCCCGAAGGCAGTCCTGAAGGAACTCTTCAAGTTATGTCTTGAGGTATATCTGGAAGAATTCTCGGAATAATCCTTTGAAAACTATTGATGGAATATTTTTTGAAACTTCGGATCTTGGATGATTTGTTGTAGAAACTTCTAGATAATTTACTGAATGAATCGCTTCAAGGGCCCTTGAAGGAATCCATGTAAGAATCCCCGGAAGAATCATTGAGAGAATCTCTATAAAAAAAACCTAAAAATATCTCTAGAGGAATCCTTGGAGATATTCCTGGAGGAATTCCTGCAGGTGTTCCTAAAGGTATATCTGAAAGAGTCTCTGGAGAATCCTTGGATGAATTTTTAGACTGAATTCGCTTTGAAGATCCCCAGAATATTCACGGAGTAGCCAATGGTTGCATGTACAGTCAGTCTATGCTATGCTATGCATGAATTCGCTTTGAAGATCCTCAGAGGAATCCATGGAATAATCCCCGGAAGAATCTCTTTAAAAAATCTGGAGAAATCTCTGGAGGTATTCCTGGATGAACCTCTGAAGGTGTTCCTGGAGGTATCTTTGATAGAATCTCTGAAGAATTCCTTGGAGGAATCCGTTGAGAAACTATTGGAAGAATATTTAATGAAATTTCGGATCGATTTCTGGAGGAATTCTCAACATAAATTTTAACTCAAATTTTTTATGTTGCACGCTAAACAAAAATTTCAGGTATTTCCGGAAAAAGCTTCTCAAAGTATTACTGGAAGAAACTTCTACATAATTAACTGCACGAATCACTTTGAAGACCCCTGGAGGAATACATGGATGATACCCTGGAGAATATCTTAAAAATACTAAGGAGACCTCTGTAGGAATCCCTGGAGGTATTCCTGCAGGGACTTTTGAAGGAATTTATAGGGGTATAGCTGGAAGAATTTCCAGAGAATTATTTGGAGAAATCTCTTGGGAATTGAAGGAATGTTCGATGAAACTTTGGAAGGCTTCCTAACACAATTTGAGCAAAAATTGTTATGTTGTTCGCAATAATCGCAATTCTAATTAATTGCAATATGGGGACAGAGTCTATGTTGCTAATACAGTTTCAATACTATCCTTTGCTGCTAATTAATTAGCCACTGTCTTTAACATTTGATGCAGTGTCACCTGTACCATTCAGCCGTTTGTCGTGTTGCTACTTCCATCTTTTAAACACTTTTCCTCAAAAGGCGCATGTGCTTTACCAGTTATTTTTGACTCATGGTTGGTAGTCTTTGTGTGATACGATAATCGATGAAGATTTATCTCTTCGTACTGCTGGTGAGACATTTTTTCTGAGCAAGTCAGTTATCGAAAAGGTTATATCAGTTTTGAGTAATAATTCTCAAAAATTTCTCACCACTCAAACGATGATTGTGCCACTTTATTTTCAATTGAATTTTGTTAAGATCGATGCAGATGTTTTGTAGTAATGAGTTTTGAAGGACTTTGCTGATATAATATATATATATTGAATCATAAATTCTATAATTTTATTTTACCTAAGACCTGTTGCAACCTTCTCGATTTTCCATACAAAATTATCGTTTTTGTTAGGCTATATTTCAGTAATTAATGACCGGTTTGAATCAAATTCCCACAGTCCATGAGACATAATTTGAATATTAACATACATTTATGAACGATCTTTCCAATCACGAATTCGAAAGTAATAACAGTGTGAGTGAAGTGAATTTTTTTGTCAAAAAATATAAACAATATATCTGGAAATAGGAAAGCCCTACAAAAACTCTCATCAGCAGACTCGTTCATCTTGTTTAAATTTACAACTTTGCTGAAGATACCGTAAAACAATTCCTTCAACTCTATGAGTTCTTTCTGAAATAATGTCCAAATTGTAAGAAATCTGCTATTCTGTTCAGCGATATTTTGAGCACTTCCACAACGAGAGTTTTCTTTGAAAATGGACAATTTTCGCATTTGTATAACGTACACAATCACTCTACCCTAGGGCAATCGAAAGAATAATAATAATATTTCTAGAATATTGTTGACCGATGGGATACACACAAGTGACCCTTGGCCTTGATGGATAATTACACGTTTAGCACCGTAGAGTGATTGTTACTTTGATAATCTCAAGTAGTGTTTCATTTCAAATCCCATGTTCTTTTAAATTTCAGTGCTGACTGTCATTTGTGTCAGATGATGTAAATCATCTTAACTGAACGAGTATTTCCAAAGAAAACAGCTTTCTTTTGTAATCTACATCCACGTCAAAATCAAAAGCAGCCCTTATGGTAAGCAACCGTTCCCGAAAGCGGCCGCCAATTCATTCAAACTCATTATTACCCCGAAAACATCATTTCGTAAAAGCTCTGGAATAGCTCATTAGTGATCCGCGAAGAAAAAAAAAGATACCCCAAGCAGCATCTATTCTTGCCATTCGCCAAATCACGTTCGGCGCTTTTGAGCACGCTCCACCATCAATATCGTCATGCTTCTGAGGCAGTGCAAAAGCTTCCCCCCTCCACAGCACACAAATATTATTCTCCGATTTCAATCATAACGATGACGATGCCGCCAACCGAACGGTGACAACGAAGAGGATGACATCATTCATTACGATTCCGGTTGAAATCATTTCCGTCATCCTTCTGGTGTAGTCGCACACTGGGGCAGGTCACTGTTTTCAATGGTTAAAAGCTCTAGTAATCAGGAACTGGTCTGCCCAGCGTTGCCAACCTTCTAGATTTGTTTGGAATATTCCAGATTATTGAGGCCCCATTTTACAAAAAATTGGAAGATCCAGATAAAATTTTGTAATGAATTTTTAAGGTTCTGTAAATAACTTGTAAGGTTCTTCAAATACGGCATAGGAGATCTAGACTTTTCCAGATAAATTTTCAAAATCTTCCAGATATTTCAAAAAATGACTTGGCATCCCTGGGTCTGCCCAATCTTTTTGAATCCAATTGTCTTCTGAAATTTGACTTTATTTTTTCTCAGCTTCAAATTGGTTTATAAGCAAGGTGGTGGAAGAATTTAATTTTTGAGCAAAGAGAAGTTTTTCTTGCTATTATGATAAACCGGTAGCCTTTTTACGTAGCAGTACGGTTGAAATCAATTAATAATATCGTTTTCAATTACTTCAACGAAAGTGTTCATTTTGCCTCGATACCTTTGTACCAGCCTTGTTTACGACCCAATTTTCTATCTCGGTTTTCAGACATTTGATGGGATTCTTGTTGACCATGAATGAATGCAGCATATCATACACGCAGCGAACTAGACTATCGAAATTCATACATTTTGCCTTATGAAAGATGGAACGATTATCGCAATACGAACGCTTTATGTATCGTTTTAGCATCACTCATAACCGAGGCGTTGATAGGCGCGGGGTGTACGCAAGAGCCTATCGATCGCAAGGTCCTTGTTTCTATTCCAGGTTGCCGCAGTAACTATTTTTGTTTTCAAATTTCGGTTCCATAAAGTAAATGAATTTCAACCCGATTCCTTGTGGCGAATTTTCAAAAGGGGTTCCTATGTTTATCGATAGTCCATTTGCCTGAGTGTACCAATTACGAACTTGGAAACCAGTCGAGGGTGACTGAATAAATATTGACATTCTATAATCCTAAAATAGGCATTTGCTCGAAACATCCCTTTACTTCTAACCCTCTCTCTCGAAATCCCTGTTCAGTATTTTCATGAAGTCCGGGGTTTTACGGATTACGAAAATTGTCCTCATCATTCCATTAAAATTCCATCAGAGACTCAGTTTAAATCCTGTTCTAGAATCTGGAAAACTTTGTCCTGCTCAGAATTCGGCGAGTAATTCATTAGAAATTGTGAGAGAACTTCTCTTAGTATAATGTCTCGGATTCGATGATAATTATGACTAGGATTCTTCAAAATCCAGGCCGCCATCGGCACCTATCGTTCTTCTTCTTCTTGGCATTAACGTCCCTACTGGGACAGAGCCTGCTTCTCAGCTTAGTGTTCTTTCCGGTTTTCTCAAATTAATGGCATCCTCGTACGCAAGCTTGCTAAACAGTTTGCGAAAACACCCAGTTTTCGATAAATCTTGGGTATTTCTTCCCTTGGGACACATAACAATCTTAGTGGCATCGTATAGAGGAAGGATATAGCTTTCATCTTAAACTAAAATAAACTAAGGGCCATTTTGAAATTGGCAGCCATTTTGAATTTTGTTAGAAAAACCGTGCACCGCTCGTTTAGAATTCTGAGTCACCATCAAAGCTGAAAAAACTGCTTTAGGCTATAAAAAATTGGTGAGCAATGGTATTTACCCTATGAAATGAACGATTTTCAAAATCATGTTCTACGATATGGCGAGTGCAATCAATGAAAACATCAGTTGAAACAAGTTTTCAATCGTTGGTGTTTTCTTCGAGTTGAGTGAAGAATAAGAACATTAGTTTATGGTGAAGATGAATCGAAGCCAAAGTTCAAATTTTCAAGAGCACAAATCTGGAGAACCAAACATCCGTTGAAGCTGAAAGCTTAATCGATTGGACACTAGCTGGTGATGACCAATCGATTAAGTTTTCAGCTCAAATGGGTGCTCGGTTCTCCAGATTTGTGCTCTTGAAAATTTGAAGTTTGGCTTCGATTCATCTTCACCTTAAGTGTACAAATCTAGCGGCCATCTTGGATCTGGACCCCATCTTGATTTTAATTAGTAGAATAAGTTTTTCAACGTGATTGGCATTGCTTGAATCTCAAGAATTTTCCCAACTCTGGTCGAGAGCTGAGAGAGAGAGAGAGAGAGAGGAGACTGACAGCTGGCATGTTTTTGCCTTCTTTGACTTCTTTCTTCAACGCTTGGATGGTGCACAACTTATTTTGGTCAAAATCATATTCACTTCATATTGTTCACTTTGGAAAAGAATATGAATACAAAAAACTATATTTTGGTATTCAACTTTTTAAAATGAGAAATCATCGAAAAATACCTAGAAATTTCAATTAGGTTTACTTGAATGTTGACAGCTTTTCACGCTCTGCCTTTCGAATGTCTGGACAAACATTAGAAAAGGGCTAAAGAGGTATTGAGCCGTTTTTCAGAAACGTTGCTGCTAAGCCCTTTCAAGCTCGCCCACGCAAACTAACACCACTATCAGAAAGATTGGTGTTAGCTCTTCCTGATAGTGGTATTGGTGAGCGTGATCGAGTTGAATTGGGCTCAACAGCGTCTTGCAAAGCCAATGTTTACCAATGTCGATGTGCCCTTTTGGAATGTTTGTCCAGATGTGCGGTTTTCCAGTGAAAGTTGGTGACAGGTTCCCTTGACTTTTGGGAGCTCGCAGTCTAGCCCACTGTCTCATCTCTCTCTCTCTCTCAGGTTGAGAGTATTATTGGCGTTAGTGAGCCAACTAAAAATACATTCTTTAACTAATATCCCAAGTAGCACATGAAACATCATCTAAAGAGATGCTTTCCAAAAATGGTTTCAAGCACGTATCAATAAAAGCATCTGTAACTTATCTAGTTCTAGTTCGATTGCATATTAATGTCAAAAGCACATAAAGTTTCATTACTGTTCCAAAGAAAATGCATTTCACTCCGTGTTGGACGGTTAACGACAAGATTTACTGCAAATGTGCTTTGCAAATAGCAATAAAGTCAAGTTTATCAAGATGTGCTCAGTAACTTTTCAAAAAATTTCTTGCAACTTCTTCCAAAATGCCGGTTTTAATGTTATGTTTCAAATTACTTTCAGTTAATCCAGCTGCAACTTGCATTCAATTCAAGTTCACATGCCTACAACTCAAGAAGATTCATCCCAGTTACGCGAAAGCTGCACTAAACTACGTGTATGACAGCTAGAAGATTATTTGTTTCAATCCTGTTGCATTATGGTTGACTTGCACCTTACTTATCTTCCACACGGCGTACCTGAAACCGTTATGTACACAAAAAATGTCTAAGAATTTGGCACCTACCATTCGAAAGATATAGTACTGAAGCATCTTCTCCGTAAATTGGAAAATATGCTCACGAGGGATTGGAAAGTTATCGTGATTTAAAGGTTTTGAGCTATTTTGGAAGGGATATTCACTTACTTCAAAATATTCTTCAACGGTGCCAACATTATTTCAAATTTACAAAGAAGATGCTTGGATAACACATGTTTTGAAATGCTTAATGCGAAGCTGATGGTAATTGACTGGTTTATAAATTAATAAAGATGCAC
Organism: Aedes aegypti; assembly: GCF_002204515.2. Lineage (NCBI taxonomy): Eukaryota > Metazoa > Arthropoda > Insecta > Diptera > Culicidae > Aedes > Aedes aegypti. Next base: position 435,630,657 of record NC_035108.1, read on the forward strand.
CGTAGGGGTGTAACTAATGGGGCGATCCCTACCCAGCACTGGTGAGACTATTCTCATGAGAATCCCAGAAGTATTTCCGGCAAAAATTCAGAATTATTTTCGGAGGAATTCAAGAAGAATTTCTAGTAGAGCCCTAGTACATTTTTTGGCAAAATCCTCCAAAAATATCCAGATGAATTGCATTTTTGGTAGAATCTTCCATAGTATTTCCGAAAGAATTTTCAAGAATTTCGAAGAATTTAATTTCCAGGATTTCAAAAGTAATCCTTAAGGAGATAAACGCATAATCACATACAGATTTCTGCAAAAATCCAAAAAGATGTCCAGAAGAATCACAAGAATCTCAGAAGTAGTACCGGAACGGTAACGATATTTTTTTTTATGAATCTCAATGCGATATCTGGAAGGATTCTGTGATTTTCAGAAGATCTTAGAGAAACATCAGAAATAATCTTGAGATTTCCAGAACAATCCCAGAGAGGTTTTGAAAAATTCGTGAGTGATCCCAAAGGGAAACTACCATAGAATTCTAGAGTAATTTCTGGAACAATAGGGAAGGTGTACCGGTATTCGCCACCCCAGATTATTTAGCGTTATACGACACATATGTTTGCCATTCGTTTAGTGTTCGTTAAATTACTTTAAAATGAAATATTCTTAGAAACCTCAAGATTTTTTCAGAAAATATGGGAAATAACCGATTTTTCTTAAAATTTTGGCACCTTTGCCCTTGTTTCGCCAAGGCGTTCCTGATTCGCCACCCTCCATAAGAAATCAACGTAGGTGGCGAATTGAGGAACCGAAATTGAAAAAGTGGCGAATCCAGTATTGTTGATATCAATTTTAATCAACTCTTGGAAGATGAAACTCTTCGGACTTCTTCACGCGATAATCAACTATTTCATGACTCAAATACTCTACATGAAAAAGTTGTCAAAATATCAATGGTTTGTTACGTTTGAAATCGCCACTGTTGGGAATAGGAGTCAGGCTCGGAATTTGCGACAAAATGGTACAAAATGTTCAAATTATTCCATATTCCTTTTAAAAGACACCAAACTCCAAGAAGAATATCCAGAATACTAGAATTTTTAGCCATCAAAACAACGATCTGCCCCAGTGTGCATCGTCACACTCTGTACGCTTGCCTTCGCCGCTCATTGGAAAATGATTCACACGCGAAAAAGCCGTTCTCATTATTTCCGTTCTCGGTAGCGTGACACGACAACCGTCGTGTGGAGGGGAGGATAAGACTCGATGTTCGAAGGAGTGATGAGCACTCTCATCGTTTTCAATTTTTCATTTCAACGTGATGTGAGCTGAACGCTCGTCCTGAAGCCGATGATTCGAGCAAATGTTACGCCGAACGCAAAGTGCCCAATTAGGAATCGTTTTATGCTCCAGGCATGAGGGAATTGCTTGTCAAGCGGTGTTGGTGTTCGATTTCGGTGCATCCGAATGGCTGTATAATTGATTGAAGATCATTAATGCTTTTGACGTAGGACTACGTCTTTGTTTTCTATATTGGGGTGCACTTTAAAAGTATGATGTAACGAAAAAAAGACATGTAACGAAATTAGGGGAGATTTTGAACGTTAATAACTCAGTTGTTTATGAACCAATTATTACGATTTTAGTATCATTCGATCAGAAATGTATCTACGCATCGTTAGTAATATATCCGATAAGTGAATTTTGTTGTTAAACTATTGAAAATTTGATAAATGTTGACCCCTTTCTTATCCAACCAATCACGTTGGAGCACTTTTCGACGGTGTCGCTTCCCACTATAAAAGCAAATGGTCCCTGCTTCTTCCCTCAGTCTTCTTTTTGCGGTCGGACTGTGAACACGACCGGGCGAGTCATTCTCGCTTTGCTTTTGCACCCGCGTTACAGTCCAATTTGTGTCGTCGGAAGAGGAAGACGCAATATTGATTTGCGGCGGCGATTACGATGGCTTGGGCGCTTCTCCGAGCGGCGAACTACTGCCGCTCGGAGAAGCGTCCAAGCCATCGTCATCGCCGCCGCAAATTTATCCGCGCTCCCAGATTTCGACTCGTGATCGGTGGTCCAGAAGCAAGCCCGTTAGGAACCAGAAACCAGAAGCCCCCAGAGTTGCTGATCCGAGGAGATGCTGCAATCGAGCGTCGGACTGGTGAAATCGCTCAAGCTTTCAAGAGTGAGCATCGTTTCCTGATTTCGACTTGTGCCCGGGTATCCAATACCCGTTGCTGTTGTGCGCCATCCACGTCACGAACCATTTAGCTGGTTCGTCGTATAAGCAAATTCCCCGTTTGACCATGGCAATCAACTGATAACATCCCGCAGTGCTATTTATCTGTGACCGCATCGAGGCTAAGAAAGCCATCGGCCCTTGTCAGGGCCATAATATTTGTGGAAAAGAGTTGAAGGAATAATATTTCCAACCTTATTACATCTTATATAATATCAATCAATCTCGCAGCTTCGTACAAAATTTAATTTGTCATGAATAATTGATGACACGACAATGTGAGACTATTCTTGGACGCTGCTGCTGTGCCGTCGGGGTGAGTGCTCAACATTTCACAAAGATTGTAAACTAGAGTGGCACATCCAACAGTGTCTTTGATTTGCCATATTTTATGGGAGCACTTCGATTATGAAAATTATCACATGTAACAAAATTGCGACATGTTTAGAATGGTTTTGAACAGAAATTTTGATAGAACAATTTTCATCATTTTGGCACGCATTAATCAGAAATTCACCTTCATACTAAAGAAAACTATTGATTATCAATAGCTAACTATAGAATATTTAGTAAATGTCAACCCTTTCAACAATTCATGTTTGATCAATTTCTCACGCATTATCATTTTCCGCAATTTTCAAGTAATTCTTAGCCCAACACATTATTGGCACATACCCATTTTCCAGATTGGTCGATTAGAAAGAGAAGAGCACGAAAGGGAGGAGCATAATCTGCTAATCTAAGGGTATATAGCATGCTCCCTTCGTTGGATTCGGTTTCATTCCGTTTCGACTTCCTAGCTGGCAAGAGCTGCTGCGATCCTGCGCAGCGACGTCCGCACCTGCTGATTTGAAGCTAGCGATCCAGCGTCTGGTGATCGGTGGAAATCGCTCAAGATTTCAAGAGCGAGCATCGTTTCCAGATTTCGCCTTGTGCCCGGTGATCCACTACCCATTGCTGTTGTGCGCCATCCACGGACCATGGAAATCAACTGATCAATCCCGCAGTGCTATTTATCTGTGACCGCATCGAGGCTAAGAAAGTCATCGGCCCTTGTCAGGGCCATCAAATTTGTGGAAAAGAGTTGAAAGAATAATATTTCCGACCTTATTACATCTTATGGAGCATTTCGATTATGAAAATGATCACATGTAACAAAATTGCGACATATTTAGAATGGTTTTCAAGAGAAATTCTGATTGAACAGTTTTCATCATTTTGGCACCCATTAATCAGAAATTCACCTTCATACTAAAGAAAACTATTGATTATTAATAGCGAACTATAGAATATTTAGTAAATGTCAAGCATTCCAACTATTCATGTTTGATCAATTTCTCACGCATTATCATTTTTCGCTTTTTTCAAGTAATTCTAAGCCCAAAACATTATTGGCACATACCCATTTTCCAGATTGGTCGACTAGAAGAGAAGAGCACGAATGGGAGGAGCATCATCTGCTAATCTAAGGGATTAAAGCATGCTTCCTTCGCCGGATTCGGTTTCATTCCATTTTTGCTTTCGAGCTGGTAAGAGCTTCTCCGAACCTGCTTAGCGAGGAGCACCTCGTAGCCAGAAGCCTACTGAGCTGTTGATCAGCATCTGGTTTATGAGATTTCGGCTCGTGATAAACTCATCTGTGGTGCAGTCAAGAATCAAGCCCGTTAGGCATCATTACTACTTTTATTAGACAAATCGAGCGTCCGGCTTGTGGTATCGTTCAAGATTTCAAAATTAAGCTAAGTTTTCAGATTTCGACTTCAGCCGTTTGATCTAATACCTGTTGCTGATGTGTGCCATCCACACCACGAAACATTCAACTGGTTCGTCTTATAAGCAGAGAACTTATACAAATTTCTACACTTGCGTTGGGGATTCTTCGTTCAACCATGGCAATCAACTGATAACATCCTGTAGTGCGATTCATCTATGACAGCATCCGAGCTAACAAAGCCTTTGGCTCTTTTCAGTGCCACCAAATGTGTGTAAGAGAGTTAACAGACTTCCGACTTTATTTATCACATTGCCAAGCAATGAATAATATTTCTCTCAAACAAAGCGATGACTGAAGCTTTCATTATAATTCTCGAATAACTTCTTTCCAATGCTATCATATATTTCATAGGAGGTTACTAATATAATTTCAAAATGATCATACAACCTGAAGTAAAATTTCACATTTTCATAGATAAATATGACGAATTCATCGGATAAAGATAATGTATATTTGGGACATGATTAAACGTACACTTGGCTGCAAATCGTTATATGCATAAATATTTACGAAATTTTCGAGCACTGAAAACAGTATGAAGTCAAAACGAGTAACAAGAACGACATCAAATTCAGTTAAATTAACCATCGTGGTCCTACGTCACCAGTTCGTACAACCCCATAGGGATGTACCCTTATAGTTTTTCGATTGTTAATGAAGGAGTAGAGAGTCATGCGAACAGTTATCATATATATGTTTCGTTTGTGAATGAAAGTAAGGTAGGATGAAATGAAGTTGAAAACTCAAATGATGCTGCAGTGTATCAACGATCACTACAGTGAAAATAAGAACAGTGAATAAGTTGATCGCGAGATTTTGTCAATTGAAGATTTATTCTCACTTATAAAGAAGGATTCGATTGTAAATATTACCGATTAAACTAGTAAAATCAACACAACTTCTGGAGAACTATGTGGAGAGTAACTGAAGGAATTTATTTATGAGCACAGGTCTAGATGACATTAGCAAGTTTCCATTTTCAAGATTTTGACATTTAACACCAACGATAAAAACCCATCGAATATTCAATTATCGAGCGTCTCACACAATCAGATTTTCCCGCCAAAATCCACTTAATCAGAATCTCATCAATCATTTCCGAAAATGGTTCGTTCATCCTTTCGTCTCGTGTTCACATGTACTCAAATGGCAATAATCATAACCCAACTGCTAAACGACACAGCACCATATACCTTCTAGTCTAGAGATTCGGGGAAAATCTGACACACATATCCAAATTATGCTCTTTCATCGCCAGCTTCGAAGTTCCATTATCGTCTAGCTGCAACTCAACCCATCCAACCAACGTCTGACGACTGCTCATCGAATTCGGTGATCCTGCTCGAAAGCTTCTTTGATTCCACTGATTATGACAACGTTCCTAGCCATTGAGGGAGGAAGGCAGTCATCACGCGTTTTCCTAGGATTTCAAATTTACGACGACGAAGACGACGACGATGGGAATGGATGTGATGATGATGAATTGATGGGAAAATAATCGGATCAGAGAAGGGTTTTTCCTCCAATAAACGCAAATATTTGTGGATGTTTTCAATAACCAAATTGACGAACGAAACTGTTGTCAGTATTCGAAAGATAAATACTCAATGGTTTATTTACGAATATTAAGCAAAAATTTATGTTTCCATTTTCTTCCAAAATTTCTATGATTCCGTTCTATTCTTTTTGTGATTGACAGTGTAGTGAGAAACTCAAATTCTCATAACTCACGATTGTAATTTTACATAAGTGACAACACAATAAATTCCAGTTAGTCTGATTGAATTTTAGTAATCCTTTCAACAACTGTATCATGTTGACGGGTTGTGCGTGATTGAGTGATTTTGCACGAAAAACTCACGCATGAGATTTTCGATGCAGATTTCTAATAAATTTACTTTCGCGCTCGTTGATTGAGATTAGAGTCTGAAGTCGAATCGAAATCGAATCGAAATCGAATCGAAATCGAATCGAAATCGAATCGAAATCGAATCGAAATCGAATCGAAATCGAATCGAAATCGAATCGAAATCGAATCGAAATCGAATCGAAATCGAATCGAAATCGAATCGAAATCGAATCGAAATCGAATCGAAATCGAATCGAAATCGAATCGAAATCGAATCGAAATCGAATCGAAATCGAATCGAAATCGAATCGAAATCGAATCGAAATCGAATCAAAATCCAATCGAAATCGAATCAAAATCCAATCGAAATCGAATCGAAATCGAATCGAAATCGAATCGAAATCGAATCGAAATCGAATCGAAATCGAATCGAAATCGAATCGAAATCGAATCGAAATCGAATCGAAATCGAATCGAAATCGAATCAAAATCCAATCGAAATCGAATCAAAATCCAATCGAAATCGAATCGAAATCGAATCGAAATCGAATCGAAATCGAATCGAAATCGAATCGAAATCGAATCGAAATCGAATCGAAATCGAATCGAAATCGAATCGAAATCGAATCGAAATCGAATCGAAATCGAATCGAAATCGAATCGAAATCGAATCGAAATCGAATCGAAATCGAATCGAAATCGAATCGAAATCGAACTGAAATCAAATATTAATTTGAATTATCCCACATTATAATTCCACATTCCTTTTAGACAAAAACATTTTGCTGTGATGAGTCGTTTCCAGGAAAATTAAATATCCAATCAAATCGAGTATCAGCTCCGCTCCCACAAATATAAATCGAAACAATCGTCATCCCATGAAATGGATGCAGCCGAGCACAAATATACTTAGAAAATATCAATTCTGTACATATCGAGTATACTCACTAGAAGAAAAATATCATCTTCCTTCCTTTCCTTGGTTGCCAGACGAAATTTCGGGCGAACAAATCTCTAGAGAAACATATTACAGCGGAAAGCTTATGCTCTTTCTGTACAGCTTGCCCATTTCGAGTGGCTGGAAAATTCCCTCACAGGAGCAGGAATCGCTGATCGAAGGGAAAAAAATGTGATGTCTTTTAGCTTTGCTGCTTCGAAATTGAAAAACTAATTTCTCGTGGCCCAGATAGGGAAGAAAAGCGCAAGCCGGGCCGAAGGAAAAGAAAATATGCAAATCAAGCAGAAGCTCAGCAGAAGAGGATCTTTTTTTAATAAACTGTTGAGTGTGTCGTAATGTAAATATGGTAAATATATATAAGAGAGTCTACGAGTGGACAAGTTTATTGCAAAGTCGTTCGATAGGTGTAGCGGAAAATCAATGATTGCAGCGAACGTAAAAAAAACGACACCTTCATGGTGGAGGGAGATAATTACCTTGCCATTTGCCACTGTTTGCAAATCAGATTGGGACCGCCAGGGAAATGATTGAAGTCAGCGGGTGTAAATAAAACTGTAAAAAGGTAATAACGAGTTAATTGAAAGTTGAACGATTCCAACCGGACGCTGTATTCCAGAACAAGCCACTCAGGGCATCGAGGGGGGAAATGCAAAAAAAAAAAAAGAAAACCGTCATGCAATCAGCCAGGATCAGCTTTGCTTTGGGATGGTAATTTAATTCATTGCAATGTCAGGTGGCAGATAGCAGCAGAGAGCACCCATCTGGGAGTAGAGCCGTTGTTGATGCAAATGAATAATTGGGAGGGTAAAATTATCGAGCCGAAAACCAGTTGGCGCAAAGTGACCGAAAACAAATAATCAAGTAAATTAAAAATAAAGTAAATCAAATTATGAAGACAAATGCTTGTGAAAAAGAGAATGTGTAAATGGAAACTCGGGAGATAAATGCGTTGTGTAAATATATTATTAAAGAATTATGAATATATACAAAGCAGCAGAGAAAGAGTATGAAATAAAAATGATTACTTAAACTGTTTGTCGTTTTATTTATGGTGAAAGAATCGTTCATGCATGGGGGAACAGCTGTAAATACTTAATGCATAATACATCTACGAATAATCTACCTGATTAATCAAGTTGATATGATCACGATGACATATATGAGGATAACAACAGGATATCGTTAAAAGTTAAAAAGATCTCCAATAAAACATGCCGCATTGTACTCTCGTGCTTTTGGTTTATTTGGGAGTAAAAAATTGCTTTTAGTGTATATGGGATTATTATAAGTTGAATTTTGGAAGCATAAGGAGGAATATTCCATGTTTGCAAGCATGAAAATAAATATTCAAGCTTTTTTTGCAATCTACTACAGATGACACGCAAGCCTCGTCCTTTGGCGGCGAGGCCTATGCCATCAGCAAACATATGTTTTTGGCATCCCTAAGGTGACCCAGGTCCCAAGTGGCACCGTTACGGATGGCAATCTTCAGCCAAATCACAAGAAAACAAAAACAAGAAGAAGACTTGACACGACTGAATCTTGGACTTTGTCTACAAATTTCACCACTACCGATTGCAGAAAACGGTTTTATTCCATAAGGCCGAATCTTACGCCCGTCGATGTGGCTCGTTCGGTGGTCTCGAATAAAAACACCCCGATCGCGCCACCGTATCTCATACGAACCCTCATGTCCGACCCGGTCCGATTTTCGCTCGTCTCATTCTCCCCACATCCGTTCTCTTGAAGCTGTCATTGCGCAACCCATAGATTTTCTTCATCTAGCCACTTGTTGGAGATTTCGTGGCAGCTACCCACTGGTCCAGAGTAATAGGGCTCTAAAACATTCCCCCACTTTGCATAATCCAACAAGGTAGTGAAATCGCAGTTGAGCAAATATTTACATTTCTCTCAGCATGTTGAGCTGTATAAACTGTAACCATTTTATGGTTACAATTTTCATAAGCTGAAAACACTCTGAAATCATGATATCATGAATCATAATCTTGTTTCTGGATTCTGATTTCTACCTGTATAGGGTAGCAAAAGAACCGCATACCGTATACCTCCCTTGCTTTTAAGTTAGGTGAACGAAAGTTTACAATATATTGGGCATTTTGCACCTTATTATACTACTGTGCATAAAATTTTTTGACAGTAAATATTTTCACACCTCACACATAAACCTGCATTAAAAGTTTGACAGCTGCTTAGATACCAACGTTTTCCGCCTCTGTTTAGATTTTTTTGGGATGACGACTCTCATAACTTATTTTGTTGCAAAATGAACTTATCCAGAAACACTACCGGAAGAATGCTAAGACATGGTGACCAGACGTTGTTTTGAGCCGCTCCTAACATGGTGGTCAGACGCTCCAGGTTGGAGATGCAAACCCCACCCCCGTTCCCTGTCAGCATACGACCAAAATTCCCACCGGGGTTGGTTACCCGATCTTCCCTAAGGTTACTCGTACCCCGACCATTGTCACGAGGAGGTAGGGATAGGAGGCTAAAACCACACAAAAGAGTCTAATTAACAGGGTTGGGAAAAATCTCGAAATTCACTCTACAGTAGCCAGGCAAAGAAATCACAGTCAGCGAAGCCAGTGAAATTCACCCCCATCGCGCAGTAGGCAAAAAATTTTGAAAATAGCAAAACACCTGTTGCTAAGGGCAACCCAAAATTACTGTATAAAAATGTTCTATTTCCCGCATTGAGAGCCTTCAATGACACTAATGATTTAGAAAATTCATGCACCCAACATAGGCTACTTGACGAGAGGCACGTTTTCGAACGACTGTACTGGGAAGAGTCACGTGATTTTCGCGAAATTCAAGCCTACTACTGTTACCCATTGGCGTAGGAACAGGGGGAGCCAGGGGGGCCTGGCCCCCTCTAGAATCATCCAGGCCCCCCCAGAATGTTCGATGATAATAAAAAAAAATAAAAAAAAAACAATTTAACATGAAGCAAAATTGTTTGAATCAATGTACATAACTCGTTGTTATTGACAAAAATCTCTTCGGTATTTACGCTATTTTGTGTTATACAGCTATAGTGAGAAAACCTCGCTTGTCTTACACAGCATCAGCGTGGTGGTTCTGACTTCGGTGAATCGCGTGACAACCGAAAGTTTAACCGTCCAGCTGTATGTCGATCGATTGGTTACTATTAGAACTAGCTTCTTGTTGTATGCGATAAGCGCAATTTTTCAAGATTTCCTTTGCAAAAAAAAACGAATTCCCTAAATTATTTTTTTTCTTTGCTGTTTCAGTATAAAGCAGCATATCACTGGATTGGGATTTTTCATGTTTTTTTTTGGGTAACCTGCTCGTGGTGTTCGGTGATAAACTAACTTCAACTCGTCTCTTCAATTCGTATAATGTCCGCAAAATATAATTAAAAAAAATTGGATGAAATTACTAAAGGAATGGCGGAAATTTTGTCGAAAAGTATAGCTTAACATTCAAGGAATTTCAGTATGGCCAAGTGCTTTAGATGAATGGCATAAATTTCACTTAGTGTAAAAAAATGAATAGAACAAAATCGACCATAGTGGTTTATTCCAGCAATAAATTCTATCTTTGATTTTGATGCAAATTTTCAAGTATTTTCGTATGAATAAGTTTATTGCTTAAGGTATATTGTTTCAAGAAAGCTTATAGTTTCATAAATTATTTAACTAATTTCTAACAGCATTTTGTTTTCCAAAAAAAAAAATCGATATTCTTTATAGACTTTACTGCCGTGAATCGCAAGTCAATCCCATCTGTAAAAAGTAGGCATTGAGAAAATGGGCTTAGAAGTTTCCAAACTCGTTTTCAATACGAATATTCAAAAAATTCCACAGGGTTGGAAAATCAAATCTTAATGAAAGTTTCACAAATTCATATTATCTCATTTAGGCAGCTGAAAGAGCATTGGAAGATATGTTGAAAACTGAACTCAACTTAATTTTGACGAAAATGCAGATGGGACTGACTTGTGATTCACGGCAGTTTAGTATAACTAAATTCCTCAAGGAATATAGAAAAGTGGCTGGAACTTTCATAAATCTCTTGGAGATTGGGCACATAATATTGTGGGGCTTGCCAAAAAAATTCAAAGCGAATTCCCCCTGGTGGACATCTATTCTTTATATTTCTTCTTTTTATTAGCAAATTGATTTCGGAATATGTTCCCGGATTCATCTAAAATAATAAAGGAACATTTTTTGGAGGTCAAAAGTTTTAAAAGTTCAGTTTTTCCTTGCAATTCCTACAAAAAATCATTGATTCTGCAAACTTAATTCTGAGATATTTCGCAGAAAGTTCAACTAGAAATTCTTCTGTGAATTTCTTTAATTTTTTCCCAAAAATTTTTTTACAAATTCTTTTGCGAAGTTCATCGTAAGTCCTAAAAAAATGTTTCTAAATATATCACAAATGAACTTGAAAAATTCTTCTGTTTTTTTTTTCTAAAGATTTCGCTTCAAATCTCCGGATTTTTCAAGATTTGAGAAGATTTTTTTAAGTCTCTACCTTCAAATCTTCAGAGCAAATTTGTTGAAAAAACGCCAAGAAAAGTTTTGCTTCCGAAATCAGCATAGCGGTATAGGATTCTGTAGAGAAACATGTGGCAAAATAACTGGTAAGGGGGAAAGGATTTATTGAGATATTCATAAAGACATTTAAATTGATCTTTCTTAAAAACTTCTTTAGAAATAATCGTACCAATAACTGTAAGAATCCATTTTCTTTGATTGAATTTTTGTGCTATTCGAGGGCGGATTTTAAGAGGCTTTCTGACAGAATTCTCTAAAACAGGAGTCAAGGAAGGATAGATTATAAGAATAATTTCTAAAGCAGAAGGAATTTCTTGAGAAATTTGTTTTATTTCCAAATTCATTACCGTGATGAATCAAAATCCGGACGGTACCAATATCCGGACACTTTGATAATATTCATTAATTAAACGTACAATTAAATGTTATTCTGCCAGTTTTTAATCATATAAACAATTTATGATACTTCTGAACATTTTACTAATATTTGTAATCTAGTTATCATTGCCAAATAATTAATAAAAATGCAAAATAAATATGACGCTCCGTCTGGACGTCATTTTTGCGCATCGTAAGTTTATTCGGTAGAAGTGTTGACAAACGCAGGTCGAATGATTTTCTTGTGATAATGTGTTTCATTCGTATTGTTAGTGAAGTGATTTCCACTGGAAATAGCCTGAAAACGATAGTTTTACGATTAGGTGACATCAAAGTCTTGGAATATGGTGAAAATATGTTCTAAGAGGTGTGATAAGAGGGTGTCCGGAATTATGGCCAAATGTTTTGAATCCGGACATTACATTAGAAACCCTAGTTGAATCTAAATGAACGGATGTATAATTAGTGGTAATAAATGAAAACTTGTTAAACAACTACAGAAGGCATTATGAGTGACAACAAAGTGATATATATGGAAAAACTGTATGAATCTACCATTACTACCATGGAACCTAAAGGAAGTGCATCGCAGGTAATTCAAATGCATACAATACTGATTTGTCGTCTATTTGAAGCACTGTGGGTCGAAAAAATGCTTTATTTTGTATGATATATGATATGGAATTTAATTTTAATCTAATTTTTGTGAATTTTGTGCAAATAGTTCAAGTTTTAACAATTGTCCGGATTTTGATTCAATAGTGTATGGATTTAGAGACAACACTTACTTCAGGTGTCCGGATTTAAAGACAAGACATGCTTCATTATTTTAACGATTTTAATAGTAAAATCGTAACTTTTTAGGAAAAAATTATCACCTATATAAAAATCTGATTAGAAGTTGCTCTTTTAGTAACAGAACTTTGATTGTTTACCCATGATACTCGTGAAAAATACAATTTGAACATTTGTCGCTGCTTAAGTGTCCGGGTATTGATGCATCACGGTATAGAAGTTTAAATAATTTACCTCTAGAGAAAAGATATTGAATTATCTTTCATTGTACCATTGCCCATCTATTGTTCTACCTGCTCCAACATTTTGTTGTTTCTCCTTCCTTCGGATGACGCTTTGAAAAACATTGTTCAAAAATCATTCCATATTTCAAGAAACGCAACATTTTAAATAATCTAAAATAAGATAAATTATAGGAGATTTGAAAAATTACAGAATTTTTATACGTATGGACCCTGAGACCAATTTTAGTATATGTCTTGCCGAAGCAAAGACCCTGAGTCCATCAGGAATTCCTCAATTAACTTATAAAAGTAATACAAAGTTCACCATAAGATTTAAATTTATTTGAATTTTACATTACTAATTTTACCACAATACATCTTCTAAAAATACCGGCAATATTTTTCCGTTGAACTTCTACAGTCCTACAAAATAATCGATAACAGACTCTTCAAAAAAGTTTGTTTTGAATTTCTAAAGGTAGGAAAGTGGGTCCTTTCTACATTAATACGTTCACCATCATGAAGCTTCGGGGTTCATACAAAATATTATCTGAAATTTTAGTTACAAATACTTTCAGTTAACATTCTATCCGTTTTAACACCACTCATTTTCTATTATAAAGGACGAAGAAAAAAGGAGAAGAAATTTTGTAGTGAATCATACAAGGACCACTTAAGCTGTTATGTGAAGTACATTGTCGACAAGTTTAAGGAATTCTTGAATTGTACGGCAGGAATTTGATTATTTTTCCCGAATTATAGTTAAGCTGCAATTGTTAAAAAAAATTACGAACGAAATTCTTTCAAACCATTTTTGTATGTGTTTCGCTAGAAATCTGATATGGAGTGATTCGTAGAGGAATTTGTAAAGCAGTCCCTAAAAATATTGAAATATTCCTAGAGTAGTTTTTGAATCAAATATGTGGACAAATTTTTAAATGTTATTAATGGAAGAATGCTGAGATTACCATTCAAAATAACATTGCAGTTATTTCTAGAACCTAAATGAATACTTGATGGAACTTCTGGAGAAATTTTTTGAGAAGTTCAAAAATCATGAATAACATTATCCCAATAGGATTCTTTTGATTGCTCATGAAACTGTTGTGGCATAATAAGAAGAATCCTTAGAGTAACACCTGGAAGAACTTTTTGTTTTGCAGGAAGTCGGATAAGTTTTGATGCGAATTTTTCGAACAATCCTGTAGAGAAACTGTAGAAGAAACTTCAAATGTAAAGTAGAAAAAACTATTGGAGAACTCTCGGAAGAATTCGTGGAATGAATCCTTTCTTAGTGATCTTGAAGACATTTTTGATGACTCCTAAATTTTTTTGTACTATTTTTTGGAGAAATCCTCAGTAATTATTGATAATCCTAAAAAAATGATTAATGAAAGCAACTGGAGGATATTTCAAACTAACAATAGGAATCTATATAGAATAAGTACGTACAGGACCTTCCAGGAGAAACGATTAAAAGAATTGCATTCCAATGCATTTTATGGCGGAATTTTTCAAGAGATTTTTTAAGCAATTTGATAGAGATTCTTCGAAAAATTTTCAAGTAAGATCAGATAGTCTGGGAATGATTTTCCGAGGGAATCCCAGTATGAACTCAGTGAAATCTGGCAAAGGAATTTTTGGAGAAGGTACTGAAAAGTACAAATATAGTTCATGCAGATATTTGCCATAGGAATTCTCAGAGGAATCTCTCCAAAACACATGGTTGAATACCTGAAAATATCGTGCAAGAATCATAAAGAACATTCCTTGTGAGTTTTTTTTTGCTAGAATTACTGAAGGATATTTAACTGGATTACAAAAAGAATGAATCTTTTCCGTAGCGAAAAATGAAATTTACCAATAATGAAATTTACCGCAAAATGAGACAAAACAACCAATGAATAAAATCAATAGACATCTGTTAAAACTACGAAATTTGTGAAAATCGTGATTATTGCGACCGTCATTACTTCTGTAAAACATGCCCCCCCTAGGCCCCCTCCAAAAAAAATCCTAGCTACGCCAATGCTGTTACCATTGCCAGCACTGCTAATTAATTCCTGCAAATACGCGAGGTTCCAATGGTACGCCATGCCTAGCATTTACCAATCTCAATACGATACATATTACGGTTAAACATGAGCTCAATACATTTCCAAAAAAATCATGCCGGAGTAAAAACTAACGCGAAAATAAACAAATTTTGATGAAATCTATATTACTACGTTTTGAAACGTAATAGCTTTTCAAGCATACGTCTACTGGTTTTAGTGAGTGTGTAAATTTTATCTAGCAAATGAACAATTGCATTAGAATCTAAACATTCGTACTATGGTCAATATACAGATAAGGGAAAAAAAGTCTGCAATATGTTATGTCAGTTTGTCTATGACTTAGCATTGATATTGAAGATCGTAGTAACCCATGAACTTGTAATATAATAAATATTCACTCTGTTCAATCGTAAGTGAGTGGTCAAAATACAACATATCAACGCTAAAAAAATGTTTCATTAGAATAGATCTAGATTACTTTAACATGATAAAAAATATAAGTTTCCTCTAAAAATCATTGTTCGCCATCAAAAATTAAACCCAAACATATAAGGGATGGTACACAAAATATGTCACGCTAAATTTTAACCTCTTTGTCACGTTTTTTGTTCGCGTTCGCGCACACATTATGCACACAATTGATATTTGGTTTAGTATGTGGCGGGTAACGCACTATCAAAGATACCCGCATTATCAAAGAAACCCCTTTTTACGGTAGATCATTTAATCAAACAAGTCTCCGTTATATAAGCATGCGCCATATTTTGTAGTTCTATCGACTCTTGAAGATCACGCACATACCGATATTTATAGGTCCAAAACTATATTAACAGATTCACGTAGAAAATCTTGTTAACGTACATATCCAATATGACTTGCATAGTAATAAACTCAACTAGAGAAGAGCAAACCAAGGGCTTTAAATCTTTCCATCAAAATCTACCTGTTCAACCAAATGAAAAATCCTTGGTAAGTGTAAACTTTATTTTTGATTTCGAAAATAAACTAAATTATATGGATTTGCTCCAATATTAATATGGATTAATCAGCATTGTTTAAATCGATCAACGATTAATTTTGCCATTTTTTCAATCATATATCGTGTGGCAGTCACGATATTACTCAATGCCCGGGAAAGCTTGGGAGATTTCCATTGCAAACAGATCGTGGACCGACCAAGAATCGAACCTCACAGTTAAAAATAATGAAGATTACACGTCATGTAAACTTCATTTATGCGATGTAAACATGGCGTCATGTAAATTTAAGTCTGGAATCATGTAAATTTGTGTTATATGCCATGTAATCACACAGAATCCTGCTGGATTACATGACATATAATTGAAGTTTACATGACATGTCATGTAAATATCCATTATATACCACGCTCCAATTATGTGCATTATATGTCTCAGAAATTTACACGTTTCGTTCGAACTGTGCTGGGAAAGCATCTTGTAAAACAAATCCAAGTTACAGAACTAAATATTTTCTGTGACATCCTCAATAATAATCATGTCAACTGATACATAATTCAAACCTCCTATAAGTATAACATACAAGTATAACCACTATCAATGAAACTATTTCACTTATTCTATCTTATTTGCACTGCATAACAGTCACATTTTTTTTTTTTTTTTTTTGTATGGTATTCAGTTGGAGCTGCCTGACAGCTTAACTTGTCAAGGCTGAACCCTCGGTCTGGCTTTTGCCAAGTTTCCCCTCTACCAGGACCAATACTCAGACGGACTAGGCAATGGCGAACACTGTTTTTTATTAGTATTGTGACGTGGTAGTTTTTGAAAAGTACCCATATTCCCTTGCTTCTGAGAAAAGGAAGCATTATGAAAATCAGCAGCTCCATTAGAATTTGTTTGAAATAGTAGTGCATTACTAATACTGTCTAGTCGAAATGGTTTTGAATAATTTGTCATTCAAGTGCTATTCTGATTACTATTGTCTTTTACGTAAGATTAGAGTCTTAAATGTCAAGTGTCGTCAAGTCTTAACAAAATTAGGCTGTTTAGTAGTAGTTCTAGTTAATTTCATTTTTTGTTGTTAAAAGTATTTATTGGTCATTACGTTCATATATCCTTAAAGAAAAAAGTCGCTTTCCTTGTCTGTTCAACAATTTTTCGAAACTAGCAAGTGTACCCTAATGATCGATCTCAGCGTCTTACTTTCCATAGTCATTTTTATAGTGAATATTGAAGAGTAAAGTTACCTTAGGCTTCTATTACAGTCTCCTACAAGATTCACTTTTCGGTGGCAAATGCAATGCTTCACAACGCCTACTTTCTACTTGTAAATTTTGCGAAAATGAAGCTGGAATTAGATTATTTATACCGCTGTTACAAAAGAGGTATTTCTTATTATGGCAATGTAAAAACCATATTAAATTAAGATTGTCGCCACTTATTTCTACTCAGTGAATCTACTAGTCATTTTCCTAAGAGTTCCTAAGTATTCCCTACGTCGTATATGATAACGATGTATCTAGCTAGCTAATAGTAAGAGTGGCTACGGTTCATTCTGGTTAGCAAAAGGCAAACTGAACGTCACCAATAGTATTAATGTCCACTTCGAATAGATTAATTATTTGAAATGGGCATCAATTCTATCAATGACGCAGAATGTCCGTTGGATCACATCCGAGATATTATTGCGTCTATGCCATATGAATTATGACGCGGCTTTAAGCAAAAAATGCCAAAATGTGATACCACCACTACAGGTTACGCCTTTGGTTTCCATCATATGGGCTAATGGATTATGCCCTCCCATCGCGGCAAGGTCGCATAACCAAGGGGAGGGTTGCACTGCATAACAGTCACATTCGACATTTTTGACAAATTGGAGTTAATACCGGGGAGAGTCATCAAATGATAAATACTTTCGATCAACTTACTAAAATCTGTGAGTTTGTTCTAGAAAATTCGAAAAAAATACCAAGTTGTTTTGTCACACTGGCAAATGTAACCGCATAACAGTCACATTGAGATTATACATGAGCCTCATAATGTAGTAGCAACGAAATTTATATCAGAATAATTTTCTGTCTATTCACGCAATATGCGGTATGAGTTGTGCAAAATTTCAGCCTCAAATAAGCTCTTTTGAATTCTTTATGATTTTTGAAAATTTAGTTTCCTTCCATACTGCAGTAAAATACAAACTTGGTACCCCATTTACTCAATGCCTACTTTTGTCGAATGTTACAAATATGCAGTTATGGGCAGTGTATGACTTGAACACTATTCAGTTAATAAAAAATTCGAATCAAGTACGAACATCGTTCCATCTAATCAATTCTCTTTTAAATAAACCTACATGTTTGTTTCTTATAATAATGCTAATAAAGGAAAACAAAACGTATCTATTGTTTATATTGAAGATAGTTTTCGAATATTTCCATAATTGTTTTCATCAAGTTTAATTACAAAGATTCTTTAAGTTATTATGCAAATCCTAAACATGATTGGTACAAGTGACTGTTTTACCAAATTTAAAATCTGACAATGTGATTAAAGTGTCCATTTCCCGGCCATTTTGCTCGTCCCGGGATTTGGGATAAAATTCTATGCTTGTCCCGGGAAATCCCGGGATCCCGGGATTTATTGAATTTTCAATAAAACTAGTATTTCGGTTGAAATTGAAGTACAAATTTAACAATACAATTTTTTGGATGAAATAAACAGATAATGAACTTTTTCAAAATAATATGGTTATTATAGCAAATCACATTTCAGATAAGACTTTCTTATTCCGATGAAGTAACCTAACAAAAATCAAAACTTAGCTTGACTAATTACGGGTTTATTTGTTTGATTTTGTTAAATTCTCTATAACACTTATGAATGGAAGTATGATAAAAACTTAAGTCATAATTTTAAAGCGATTTGCTTCAAACATTTAGAAAGTCATAAAAACTTTAGAATAAAAGAAACGATACAAGATCATTGAAGGTATTGTAGATCATGCTAAAAGTTAATTACTCAAAATATTAATATTAATTACTAAAATATATAAAAGCAGTGAACTGCCGTGAATCGCTTGTCAACCCCATCTGAATTTCAATCAAAATTGAGTTTATGTCAATTTTCATTATATTTTCTAATGATCTTTCAGCTGCACTAATGAGAAATCACTTTTTGTTCAGTAAAATTAGGAAAAAAAAAAACACCAAATCGAATTGTCCTATATTAATGAAAAGTAAACGCATGTCAGTCCCACTGTATCGTGTGGCACAAAAATGTATCATTATCATTTAGATCGAAACATGTTCCAATCTCCTGGAAATTTTTGAATATTCGTATGGAAAACGAGATTGAAAACTTCTCAGTCAATTTTCTCAATGCCTACTTTTACTGATGGTACTGATTTGCGATTTGCGGCAGTTTAGGTGTACTTTCCAATTTGTTATCTCAGCATAGGCTTATAAAAACGGCTAATGTTGAAAAGAAAAGCATTAAAACTTTGCAACTAGACAAATAAAAATATGTGTTTCTTACTTGATAAATTAATCTTTTCATGAAAATAATTACTCGTTTATTTTCTTTTTCATTATGCTTTTCTACTTTATCTAATGAAGTTGATAGTGAGGAAAAATGTCACTGTTTTTCATTGAAATTTAGTGGTTTTCATCAAATTCTACGTACATTTCGGGAATCCCGGGATGTCAGAAATAAAATCCCGGGAAACGGGAAATCCCGAAATTTATCAAATCCCGGGATTTTTTGTCCCGGGATGTCCCGGGATGGACACTCTAAATGTGATATGACTTATTTTATATATTTTCGAGTCATACACTGTTTAAACAACTCTTTCTTAGAACAGCTGAAATCTACTACAGTCAAACCTTTATGAGCCAATAACCTCCTTTACTAAATGCGTTTACATCTTTACAAAACATTACAGCAGAATACAATTTCTTTATTTATATGCTATTTTTCTTGGACAATTAACATTTGCTACAGGGAATATTACAAACTTTTTAAATTAAACTTGTGTTTTTTAGAACTTGCAAGGTTCATTTTAGAATAAGCAACAATATATTTCAACTATAAAAAAAATCCTGACTCATAGCTATCAAAGAAGTGAGTGAATCGTATTATGTAGTTGAATCCGGAGTCGGCTAACAACTTATGAATCTAACAATCAGTGAAGAATGGTAATACTACCCAAGTAACCCCAAGCATTAAAGCATTGTTCTAATTCGATTAGGAATCAACATTAGTGATGTAAAATTGCATTAGAATAACATGCGTAAAGCAATAGCACTTTAAAGAAACTTTATGAAAGCGACAAAGCATTGCATTTTGTATACCGTAATCCGGGGTAACATTGATCAGTTTTTGGGATATTTCTTATATTTTTCATTTGAAAATGCAAATATCGCAAGTTTTATATTTTTAAAACAAGTACTGGCATCCACCGCTCGTGACTCTATACCGTATTTTGGTTTTCAAAAGATTTTAGTATGTTTAAATTAACGTTTAAAGTGATTTTTTGATATAGCTGATATGGGGTAACATTGATCACCAATGTAAAAAAACGTTCGGTATTGTTGAAAATGTCGTTACTTACTTAAACCGTGGCCACTGAAACCAAAAATGAAGACCAAACTCTTACAAGTCATTTACTTTTTGAGTAATTGCAAAAATAAAAACACTTCAATAGTGAAATACGCCTAAAGGTAGGCAATGTCCTAAGGAAATTCTGCATTCTTTATTGTAATTTGTGAATTATGCTTAACTGAACATATTTATAAAAGTTTTGACAACGGAATCGTTTTTAGCGATGTTATTTTTAGTAACACCCCCATTTCTTTTGCTCATATCGTTCTCAGAACTCATGTGAGACACGATTCTTTTATCGTGCCATACATAATCCTCAAAATCAATGTTTAAAAAAGTTGAAAAATTTACTCATTAGCACAACTTAATTTTCGCAAAAATCTCAACGTTAATAAGCTCATGAATAGAAGGGGGAGAAGCGCCATTCATGCATTAAAAATATTTCATCGATAAATATTGATTCGAACTTTTTACGAGGAGGGTCATGGCGATCAATGTTACCCCGCTGATCAATGTTACCCCGGATTACGGTACTTGCATTAAGCATGCCAGATAGCATTGCTTTAAAAAAATGCTTCAGTGCAGATAAAAAAGCAAGCACTCATTGCACTATAAAAACCATAGCTCATGCTATGGATCGTTTGTTTACAGATAGAGTAAAGTGGGGCAAAAGTTCGAGTAGGGTTAGAGTTTCTTTTAAAGATTTCAATCTAAATTCAAAATAAAACTTGTAAATGTCGTGGTGGTTCGAATGCTATTCAAGTAGGAGACTTTTACTCCAAATATCATAAAAATCGGTTGGGATTTGGAAAATTTATGGCTATTTGTTGGTTTTTGACGTGAAAATTGTAATTTTTGGTCAAACTTTCGTTTCTCGGAACCAAATAAAGATGAACTCTTGTTCAATATTTTATGTAAGGGCGATTCTAGGCCTACCATAAGGATGCTTTGAAGTGTATTAGTTTTTTCGTAAATGCTTGGAAACAATTTTTGGTCCATAGTGGGGCAAAAATTCGAATCAGCGGGGCAAAAGTTCGACCCATGTATAAAATTACGGAAAATAATTCAAATTGCCCAAAATCCACATAATATATTCAAATTTAGCGAAATTTGCCTTATCGTGCGAAAAATGTCACTTAGTTTTGCGAAGAAGTGCTATTTTTGGGTATATTAAAATTAACCCTGTTTTAAGCAATTTTTCGATGAAAATTTAGTGTGTGTTTTCCGGCAAACATAAGTTTACGACTGGTATAAAGTATGCCTGCCATAAATGTATCAATATTTAGTGTTTAGCCAGCGAACTTTTGCCCCACACTAGATTCGAACTCTTGCCCCACCGGTGGGTGTCCTTAAGTTGATGAAGTCGAGCTACAAATGTTACACTACAGTTTTCTCCTTTTCGAAAACATGATAATTCGTCCTGTTCTAAAATCTAACGTTGTTGCGTTTTGGATGAGGTGCAAATGTTTAATTTATTGATCCACTTGTAACGCTTTCATTAGTTGCAAAAAGAGTTTCGTGGCACCCCTTTTCTTGATTTTCCTTGACTTGATAAACGTTGAAGTTGAAAAATTCTCTGGTAGGGTGTTGAGTAGACCTGTTCATATTTGAAAAATGTCTGGAAATCTTCTGGTCAAGCAAATTCGCATGCTAAGAACAATGTCTGGCCAAATTTTCAGCTTATTTGATAGAGATTTCACTATGCTTCAAGTTGAAAATGTGTTTTAGGCTTATTTTAAGGTTTGAAAAATCATAACTCAATACACATAAAACAAAATCATTTGCTATTACCACCTCTTGAAAGCTAATTCTATTCTGTTAAAGTTTGTCGAACATGCCGTTAAAATTAAATTAAGTTTAAACATCGTTTGATCGAGATTTGTTCTCCACAGTACCCAGAAATCACTGTTTTCTGAATATGTATGCTATAAAAACACACATTAGCATATTTTTTCCAGGCACTAGTCAACGGGAAACAAATATAATAAATCTATGAAATCATTAATCATTAACAGCTTACATGTTGCTTTAGGAAATAAATTGCAAAAAATGCCCAAAGATTGAACAACCCATCCCATCCTGATGATTCAATTTGGTCTCCGAATCTCCAATGTCCGGTCGCCAATATGCATGATCAAGCAAGTTACTAGAACTAGACCAAATTTGAATGCTTCTAGACGCAATCAATTTCATTTTTTTTTTTTTCAAAAAATGTAAGCATTTCATTTCATTCAAATATTTTCCAAACCAATAATTTTGCCTGTCCCCCTTATCTGCACAGGAACACTGCGGAACACGTGTTTGTCTCAAGTACCAAAATACCACTATTTACTCAATTAAGGGTTGCTGAATCCATTGCCATTTTCAAAAATATCATAGCACGTCTAGTTTTTGAGATATTTACTGTTGAAAATGCAAAATTTGACAATTTCAGCCAACTTGCATGCAAGATTGACAATTTGTATGGCAATTTAATCGCTTGATTTTCCACAGAAATCAAACTTCATGTGTATAACAATTATTGTCAACAAAGTTCATAATAGTTTCGATGCTTGAAAGTTATTTTTTAATGGTTTCGAAAAGTATTGTGTTTTTTCATATAAGAGAAACGAGAACTTCTGTATGGAGACTGCAAGTTTGTTGATAAAATCGATTTAATCTATATTTAAGCATGCAATTTCAATCAAATTATATCTGAAATAAAAGTTTAAGTTATATTTTGCATGCTTGATGGATTAGATTACAGAAAACTTTGGAAAATCATACTTTGAATTACATATGAACATCAATGAAAACAGCGTTTTATACAACTTTGGCGACTATAGCTATAAATTGTGACGTGCTGGAATATTTCTGAGATGCATCAGATACAGCAACCCTAAATCTACTAGAGACACATAATTTGGTCCTTGAGACACGCAAAAATTTATTTTTTTTTTTGCGCTGTGAAATCGTGCATTTC
This sequence comes from Aedes aegypti, assembly GCF_002204515.2. Lineage (NCBI taxonomy): Eukaryota > Metazoa > Arthropoda > Insecta > Diptera > Culicidae > Aedes > Aedes aegypti. The sequence continues at coordinate 435,654,010 of NC_035108.1, forward strand.
GCACCCATACGGCAATGTTTGATTACTTGTACTGAGCAAAATCCATGTAAATCATTTCTCCTATTTTTGATATCTTAAGGTCACTTGAAAGATCTTTCAAGGCGACCATGAACAAACGTCAATTTTTGACGTCATAGGGGAAGTGGTGATAAAATGAACAGGAATGATAAAATGATTACCGTGCCTTTTTCCAGAGTAAACAAATTTCAATGAATTTTTATCACGCACGGGCGATTTAGTGCATAAATCCGAGTGTTCGGGTTGATACGGAGGTCAATTGAAGTAACAATATCAACGAACGCTAAGATTTTAGAAAACCTTGTTTGATAATTGGAGCTGACTTTTGGCTCTGAGATCTTGAGGTTTTTCAGTAATAGGAATATCGTTGTGATGTGATGTCAAATCTGAAACTTTAGGATTTCTTTTTGAATGGGTTACAATCAATTATAGATATATTTTCGAGAATTCAGCGAAAAAAATTAAAAATATAAGTTTTGCTCACGTTTTTTGCATGATGTTCATTTTACCACCAACAGCTGTTCATTTTACCCACATAGTGAAGGTAAAATGAACATTTCAATTGATTTTTGCTAGCGATAAAAATATATGAAAATTTAGCTAGTTTGGTCTGAATTCGTGTTGCTGCTTTAGCTAACATCCCTATTTTTGATCTTGTGTGATAAAACTATACATAGGGTAGGTGTACCAGTTATGGCCATAGTGGTTCCCTATTTCGCCATACGTGATATTTTGAATGTCTCAACATTTTGAAAAGTTTTTTTGTGTTTTAGCAGTAAGATATAGGATGTATCTTGATGTTAAAACATTCAAAAAGATTAAAAATGTAAAAGCTATCCGAATTTCACTTATGGCCAAATAGGGAACCACTATGTCCATAACTGGTACACTTTCCCTATTCCTCGTTTTTATATCAGAAACAAGATGATATCCTTAAGGTGTTCATTTTACCACCTCTTCCCCTAAGTAAAAAAAGTGCTTCTTCTCTTCAAGATCTTCAAGTTAGCGATCTTTAAGAGTTTTTGGCAAAACGCGACAGTCTCCTTTCTTTGCGATTTGGAAGGAGACCTTGATTCCCCTAATGGAGTTCAAGATCTCTGGCCTAAATGCTCCAAATTCGGAACAACTAACCACGATTGGCACTCTTTGTTTCCTTACTTGAATCGTTTTGATAATCGGAATATTTGTTCAAAGCTTAGAACTGATTGTTCATTTCGCTGCAATTATCCACATAAACTATTCTCACCCTCGGAAGAAAGCGCGCATTCCGAAGAAAAGACCTTTCTTCCATTTCTGCCACGTTACGTGACAGTTTTAAAACCCACTTTTTTGGAGGGAAGTTGTGAATTCATAGATTCATCCTTCCTTTTGTTTGTCGTTACAACCATGTTTAGCACAGAATGAGGGTACGCTGCGTACTGAGCTCCTCTTGTAGCAGGCCGGTTTGTCTTTTATATAAAATACAATATATAATATTCAAGTAATCTCACTCTTGTTTAAAGAGACCACAACCAGCTCACCTGATGCAGAAGGTAATCTCCTCCAATATTACTAAAAGCTCGCCATTTTGCACAATGTTCTGACTCTAAACACGAAAGAGCAAACGCCAGTCGACCGTGAGTGGCCCCTGTCGGAATCGAGAGGCTCATAAATTCCAATAAGGCCTAATAACGAAGATTCCTCCAGCTCACAATCCCGGCATCGGCAGAGTTCATTCGCAGCATTCAGATCATTATTGTGTCACATTTCCACCCAAACCGAAAGGCCAGGTTGCGACTTGGATTGAGAACCATGGGGTGCATCCAGGCCCAAACGCAAATCGCGAAGACGCTACCTTTCCCGAATTGAATAAAACTTCAGTTTACATTCTATTAGTGTGTAAGTGTTCTTCAATCTACATTACAATTGTTTGTACAAATTGGTAGCGTGCAAACATACATGTAGTGGCTATCCAATATGATTTTTCTCACAAAATTTTGCTATGTTTCCCTGACTAAGTCTTAAAAAAGTCTATCAGATAAAAAGATTTTTAATATTTAAAATTTTTAAATTGAAATCGTTGCATTTAAAACAAATGGTGCCTTTCTAAGAAGTTCCAGCAAATAAGGAAGGACTATTAGGAAAAAATACACCGAGATAAAATAAGCATAGTGAATCCACGTTAATTTATATATAAACCCGATATTATCAAACCAATGCCCAAAGATTTCTAATATATTTTCTTGAAAGATCTGAAGTCTAACCCTAACTTTGGCCGTATAGCTTAGGATGATCAAATACTTTCATATATTGTTTTACGATTATTTAATAGTGCTTGTTGTTTACTAATACTTCTTCGAAGACATCCCTTCAATCAAACGCATTGTTTTCGAGTTGAAAATTGTCAAATGATAAAGATCCTTGTAATTAACAGGCCCTTTTCAAAACGAAGTTTATGAAATATAGAAAAATATTGATGGCAAAGATAGCTACTAATGCATGTAAAAAGTTTCATTGGCATTGGAAATATTCAGTCTGAAAATGCCATTTATATTTGCGTTCCGAGCTGGAAATGCTCCATATTCCGACCGGAAAGAGCAAAAGGCATAGAAGTGCCAAAGCCGAGAGGGGACTGCGCCATTGCCAAGCCATGACAGATGAATATTTCATCATTTCGAAAGCTCGGCTCGGTGAATAAAGTGTTGGGTTGGTGGTACAGAATGGTGACTAGGTCGTAGAATCGTTCCCTCAGCTCTGCGGGAAGGAAATTTTGTAACAAGATTGAGAAAAGGTAATGAAATTGAATTGTGCTGCTTGCATTTTTAATCAAATACTTTGCATACCTCGGTGATTCCATCTAGCCTAGGTTTCAGTTTTTCATCGTCCTCTCGGTCTGCATTTGAGAGACTGCCTTGCGATTGGTGATGACGAAGGCATGAATGTCTCCAGAATTGGTACGAAATTTGAATGAAATGTTTGAATCCGAGAGCTTTTCGCCAAGAGAGCTCTGAAGCCCGAGTTCAAGCATGCACCAATTTATGGAATTCTCTTCGAGTTGACATTTGCTTGAATCCCCTCTGCTTCAGATCCAAGCTCTTCCCCTCTGCAATCAAACAGACTTTATTAATTAAGATTGAAGATTTGATGAAAGGGAAACACGTTGCCGAGGAAATGGCTTAACTGAATCATTCATTTGCATAATGCTTTACAAACGATTGAAAGGATTTTACCACATTCTGCATATTTGCCCTAATGAATTGCATATGACGGAGATGTTTCCACAGCGGGAGAGAGCTGTGATCGATTTGTTGCAGTTAAAAAGAAATGAAGTGAGTTTACGCAACTGGCATGTTTGTTTCGAAAATGTTCATTTTAATGTTAAGCATTTCAATACTGTTCCCGTATCAGTGCGCAGTGGGTAGAATCGAACCCTTAATCGGACTTATTTTGCTAAACTAGAATATTAAAATGGGAAAATGCTCAATTAATCGATATGTGCAGGTTTCACCCTGTGCACACCTCAAGAAATATATCATTTTTCATATTTTCCAATAAATGTTGGCCGTTTTTAGCTGTTTTCTGCATAGTATCAAATACGATCGCGTTTTTTTTCCATGGCAGGGATACTATTGTTTAAAATACAAACAAAGGTGACAGTGTTGGTTTTGTGCAACATTCAGTCAAAAACTTGTGTAAGATGTCGTACAATTATACCCGTGATATTGGTCAATATCGAAGTTTTTAGGCCTCTACTGTTCAATCTAGAATCGTCATTCCATGTTTATGGTTGAGATGCATCGAAGCCAAACCTCAACTTTTCAAGAGCACAAATTTATCAAACCATACAACCGTTTATGCTGAAAATTTAACAAACTGGTCACTCGCTGGTGATGACCAATCGATCAAATTTTCATCGCGGCTGTTTGTCTGGTTCTCTAGATTTGAGCTCTTGAAAATTTGAGATTTGGCTACGATGCATCTTTACCTTGAGGTTAAGGTGAAACATCTCTGAATCCAAAGATGGCCGTCACAATGGTCGACTTGTTACCCTACTCGCGTTTTTAAAGGCACTAAACTGGAGAAATAGTTGGCAAACGTTTCTGATCTTCTTATTTTGGGCTTTCTGCTAGTGCATAAAGCCAAAATAAAAAGTACACTGTTGTTGGACGCTTTCTTCGTAAGTCTCCTTTCTTTGCGATTTGGAAGGAGACCTTGATTCCCCTAATGGAGTTCAAGATCTCTGGCCTAAATGCTCCAAATTCGGAACAACTAACCACGATTGGCACTCTTTGTTTCCTTACTTGAATCGTTTTGATAATCGGAATATTTGTTCAAAGCTTAGAACTGATTGTTCATTTCGCTGCAATTATCCACATAAACTATTCTCACCCTCGGAAGAAAGCGCGCATTCCGAAGAAAAGACCTTTCTTCCATTTCTGCCACGTTACGTGACAGTTTTAAAACCCACTTTTTTGGAGGGAAGTTGTGAATTCATAGATTCATCCTTCCTTTTGTTTGTCGTTACAACCATGTTTAGCACAGAATGAGGGTACGCTGCGTACTGAGCTCCTCTTGTAGCAGGCCGGTTTGTCTTTTATATAAAATACAATATATAATATTCAAGTAATCTCACTCTTGTTTAAAGAGACCACAACCAGCTCACCTGATGCAGAAGGTAATCTCCTCCAATATTACTAAAAGCTCGCCATTTTGCACAATGTTCTGACTCTAAACACGAAAGAGCAAACGCCAGTCGACCGTGAGTGGCCCCTGTCGGAATCGAGAGGCTCATAAATTCCAATAAGGCCTAATAACGAAGATTCCTCCAGCTCACAATCCCGGCATCGGCAGAGTTCATTCGCAGCATTCAGATCATTATTGTGTCACATTTCCACCCAAACCGAAAGGCCAGGTTGCGACTTGGATTGAGAACCATGGGGTGCATCCAGGCCCAAACGCAAATCGCGAAGACGCTACCTTTCCCGAATTGAATAAAACTTCAGTTTACATTCTATTAGTGTGTAAGTGTTCTTCAATCTACATTACAATTGTTTGTACAAATTGGTAGCGTGCAAACATACATGTAGTGGCTATCCAATATGATTTTTCTCACAAAATTTTGCTATGTTTCCCTGACTAAGTCTTAAAAAAGTCTATCAGATAAAAAGATTTTTAATATTTAAAATTTTTAAATTGAAATCGTTGCATTTAAAACAAATGGTGCCTTTCTAAGAAGTTCCAGCAAATAAGGAAGGACTATTAGGAAAAAATACACCGAGATAAAATAAGCATAGTGAATCCACGTTAATTTATATATAAACCCGATATTATCAAACCAATGCCCAAAGATTTCTAATATATTTTCTTGAAAGATCTGAAGTCTAACCCTAACTTTGGCCGTATAGCTTAGGATGATCAAATACTTTCATATATTGTTTTACGATTATTTAATAGTGCTTGTTGTTTACTAATACTTCTTCGAAGACATCCCTTCAATCAAACGCATTGTTTTCGAGTTGAAAATTGTCAAATGATAAAGATCCTTGTAATTAACAGGCCCTTTTCAAAACGAAGTTTATGAAATATAGAAAAATATTGATGGCAAAGATAGCTACTAATGCATGTAAAAAGTTTCATTGGCATTGGAAATATTCAGTCTGAAAATGCCATTTATATTTGCGTTCCGAGCTGGAAATGCTCCATATTCCGACCGGAAAGAGCAAAAGGCATAGAAGTGCCAAAGCCGAGAGGGGACTGCGCCATTGCCAAGCCATGACAGATGAATATTTCATCATTTCGAAAGCTCGGCTCGGTGAATAAAGTGTTGGGTTGGTGGTACAGAATGGTGACTAGGTCGTAGAATCGTTCCCTCAGCTCTGCGGGAAGGAAATTTTGTAACAAGATTGAGAAAAGGTAATGAAATTGAATTGTGCTGCTTGCATTTTTAATCAAATACTTTGCATACCTCGGTGATTCCATCTAGCCTAGGTTTCAGTTTTTCATCGTCCTCTCGGTCTGCATTTGAGAGACTGCCTTGCGATTGGTGATGACGAAGGCATGAATGTCTCCAGAATTGGTACGAAATTTGAATGAAATGTTTGAATCCGAGAGCTTTTCGCCAAGAGAGCTCTGAAGCCCGAGTTCAAGCATGCACCAATTTATGGAATTCTCTTCGAGTTGACATTTGCTTGAATCCCCTCTGCTTCAGATCCAAGCTCTTCCCCTCTGCAATCAAACAGACTTTATTAATTAAGATTGAAGATTTGATGAAAGGGAAACACGTTGCCGAGGAAATGGCTTAACTGAATCATTCATTTGCATAATGCTTTACAAACGATTGAAAGGATTTTACCACATTCTGCATATTTGCCCTAATGAATTGCATATGACGGAGATGTTTCCACAGCGGGAGAGAGCTGTGATCGATTTGTTGCAGTTAAAAAGAAATGAAGTGAGTTTACGCAACTGGCATGTTTGTTTCGAAAATGTTCATTTTAATGTTAAGCATTTCAATACTGTTCCCGTATCAGTGCGCAGTGGGTAGAATCGAACCCTTAATCGGACTTATTTTGCTAAACTAGAATATTAAAATGGGAAAATGCTCAATTAATCGATATGTGCAGGTTTCACCCTGTGCACACCTCAAGAAATATATCATTTTTCATATTTTCCAATAAATGTTGGCCGTTTTTAGCTGTTTTCTGCATAGTATCAAATACGATCGCGTTTTTTTTCCATGGCAGGGATACTATTGTTTAAAATACAAACAAAGGTGACAGTGTTGGTTTTGTGCAACATTCAGTCAAAAACTTGTGTAAGATGTCGTACAATTATACCCGTGATATTGGTCAATATCGAAGTTTTTAGGCCTCTACTGTTCAATCTAGAATCGTCATTCCATGTTTATGGTTGAGATGCATCGAAGCCAAACCTCAACTTTTCAAGAGCACAAATTTATCAAACCATACAACCGTTTATGCTGAAAATTTAACAAACTGGTCACTCGCTGGTGATGACCAATCGATCAAATTTTCATCGCGGCTGTTTGTCTGGTTCTCTAGATTTGAGCTCTTGAAAATTTGAGATTTGGCTACGATGCATCTTTACCTTGAGGTTAAGGTGAAACATCTCTGAATCCAAAGATGGCCGTCACAATGGTCGACTTGTTACCCTACTCGCGTTTTTAAAGGCACTAAACTGGAGAAATAGTTGGCAAACGTTTCTGATCTTCTTATTTTGGGCTTTCTGCTAGTGCATAAAGCCAAAATAAAAAGTACACTGTTGTTGGACGCTTTCTTCGTAAGATTTGTGCCTTTGAAGTTTAACTGCAATCTTAAAAGTTGATCCCAAACTTTTTTCACCTTAAGATAGAATGCTAAAGACTCAGAAAAAGTAAGAGGTTGTTTCCGAGATACGACCGCCAAGTTGACGTTGGATAACGTTAGCTTCTTCTGTTTCCTGATTTAGGACCGTCACGAACTTAGGAAAGATTTCTAGGTACTGACAAAAAATCTAATCAATTTTCAAACTATTTGTTGCATGTCAATTCTGATCTATTGTGGACATTGAGTGTTATTATTTGGTTCGTTCGGTTAACACTTCAACACCGATAGAACCGGTCGATGGAAGATGAAGCATGAGCGGTAACTTTTGCTCTCCAAAAAATATACCGGTTGAACATTAGGTCCATTCATGATCCACTAAGATTGGTTGCTTTAGTGGATTCCGAAGCCAGTTTAAGGTTGAGGTTCTTGTCCATGAAGTCCGCTAACTCTGTGTACTCCTCTTTGCTCAAATCGATGTTGAAGTTACCTGTCACGATGATTGGCATGGTCTCCTTTTGATTCTCGAAGAAGTTCCGCGCCATGAAGAATTTCTTCTGCTTCATTGTGGTATCCGGAGAAATGTAGAGGCAAACCAGTAGTGCCCGACAATTCATTATAGTGATCTCGGCAGCGCAAATATCACCATAATCATCTGACAAGCCCAGCTCCACATCATAACAGGTGCAGAGTTTGCGAATCTTGTGCGCCACAGCAATCGTTGTTGCTGGCGGTGAAATCGATCAGGACTTCTTGATTAAGGCCACGGAACGGTGTTTTAATCCCCCTCTCCATTTGAAAAGTTAATCTCAAGTACCACTCAATAGTCGATGCCAAAAATGTATCACTAGCATTATATATATGTAGTGCACAACCCATTAAATTTTCAGTTTAGGGGTCATGCACAAATTATGTCACGCTCCAAGGGGGAGGAGGGGGTCAAGCCAACCGTGACAAGCCTTAAAAAAATTTAAGAAGATTCATACAAAAAGTGTGACAAAGGGGGGGGGAATCCAAAAAGTTGAAATTTAGCGTGACATAGTTTGTGTACCATCTCTTAATCGGTTCACTAAAACTAGAGATTTGCTTCTGCAAAGTTTTGATGATAATTGTTAGAGTGAGACAAAAGATAGGGAAAATAACACGGTCTTCCGTGTCACCTTAAGACCGATCTGCGATTCCAGAGCACGACCGTCATGGCCCTGCAGGAAGCGAGCGTGGCCTAACTGGTCGGTTTGTTTGAGGATACCAACCTGTACGCGATCCACGCCAAGCGTGTCACCATCATGCCGAAGTACATCCAGCTGGCTCGTCGTATCCGTGACGAAGGCGCTTAAATTGCATTGAAGCACAATTTCAAATAACAACCCTTTACAGGGCCACAATTGATTAATTAATATTAAGCATGCAAATTACTGACCAAAATCTGAATCAATCACATCCAATCACCAGTAATGCACTCTTCACGGTGGAAAATTCTCACAACTCTTTCAAAATGAAATGGTCGTCCTGAAAAGGACGGTTGAGGCTAGTCACCGTCGATCGAACTGGGTTGTCAATCCATTGTTAGACAGGAACACACCGAAAGATTACCGAAGACGATTAAATCGAAATCTGGTCGGTAATTTTGTGCTTCCTTGTTTTCGTTGGTTTGCTCACTCCACCGACGGCAATTTTCAAGGTTTCTAGACGCGTTCTCCACGAATTTGATGGTCTAGCTGGATGCCCATGGCCATGATGAGCGATTTTACGGAACCCGCAGCATTTAGCTTGGGTTGGGAATGAACAAGAGCAGAAGCAGCGGCAGCGACGAATGTGTAAAATTTATTCCGATAGGAGTCCTTCTCCAATTGCTGGTCGACGATTGACTGATGTGTGCGGGGCTCATTGATGCTTGGTTGGCTTCGATTGAACACGATAGAATAAAGAGGAGTAAGAAGAAGACATAAAGGGGCGTTTCCCTTTGCATGACGAAAGTGGCTAAGATATCGAGCAATGATGTCTGTGCTAGGAATACACAAGAAAAATGTGCTTTTCTATGGAAAATAAGACATGCCTTGATATTTATCAATTTTTCAATAGTTTATTCATGAAAATCAATAGTTTTAATTATTGGAGTCGATTCGTAGAAAGATTTCCAATATTCAATTGTTAGCTATTGATAATCAATAGTTTTCTTTTGTATGAAGGGAAATTTCTGATCCATGGGTGCCAAAATTATGAAAATTGTTCAATGAGAATTTATTTTCAGAAGCATTCTAAATATGTCGCTATTTTGTTACATATGTTCTCATAAAATATGGCAAGTCTAAGAAGCTGTTGGAAATGCCACTCTATTTTACAATCGTTGTGAAATGTTGTGACGGCACTGCAGCAGCGTCCGCGAATACAGTATCAAATTGTCGTGCCATGAACTATTCATGACAAATTAAATTTTGTATGAATCTGTGAGATTGATTGAGAAATATAAGATGTAATAAGGTCGGAAATATTATTCTTTTAACTCTTTTCAACACATTTGATGGCCCTAAAAAGCGCCGATTTGCTTATACGACGAACCAGCTAAATGACGTGACGTGGATGGTGCACAAGAGCAACGGGTTGTGGATTACCGGGCATAAATCGGAATCTGCAAACGATGCTCACTCTTAAAATCTTGAGCGATTTCACAAGTCCGACGCTCGATTAGCCGCAGCTCCTCGGATCAGCAACTCAGAGGGCCTGTGGTATTTCGTTCCTAGCGGGCTTGCTTCTTGACCACCGATGCTGAATTCAAAGCCGAAATCTGCAAGCGCGGATAAATTTGCGGCGGCGATGACGACGGCTTGGACGCTTTTCCGAGCGGCAGTAGTTCGCCGCTCGGAGAAGCGCCCAAGCCATCGTCATTGCTGTCGCAAATCAACCTTGCGTCTTCCTCTTCCGACGACACAAATTGAACTGTGACGGCGGAAGCAAACGCAAAGCGAAAATGACTCGCCTGACCGTGTTCACAGTCCGACCGCAAAAAGAAGACTGAGGGAAGAAGCAGGACCGGTGCGCTTTTATAGTGGGAAGCGGAACCCAAAAATGTGCTTGAACGTGATTGGTTAGATAAGAAAGGGGTCAACATTTTACAATTTTTCAATAGTTTGTTGCCAATAACCAATAGTGTCCTCCATTTGAATCGACGCGTAGATAAATTTCCGATCGATTGATGTATAAATATTGAAAATCTATAGACAAATGGCTGAGTTATTAGCGGTCAAAACCTGACCATTTTTCGTTACATACTCAATTTTTCGTTTTTTGAAATTGTACCCGTATTGTTGCCGTAGGACGTTATCCAACGTCAAAAAATACCGAAATTTTAACTCCCGCAGTAAAAGTTGATAAAAGTTTCCATTGAGTGGAAACGGTACTGGCTGGGGTACGAACAACCTTAGGAAATATTGGGTTATCAAACCTGGTGGGAGCTTTGGTCCTTCGCTGACCTTCACGATGTGATCGATGTGTCTTTCCTTCATCATCATCCTTCCATCATCGACTTTCATCACGTAGCGAAGACTTACAAGTTTTTAGCTTTCCACCACTTTTCGAATTGCAATTTATTGTTCATGAGGAAATCCAACTAACATTCACTTATTTAACAAACACCATTATGGCAGTTTTATCCAGCATCATGTTTTATAACATTTTAATAATTTCCATGGCCAACCTTTGTTAAAGCATTGTTCACACAAATTTGGAGAAACTTTAAAGCATGTCGTTGAATACCAACTTTATTTTTCAGCTTCAAAAACGTTTTACAAGCATTTAGTTCAGCTTCTATACGGCTGGTCTAAAAATAATTGAAGGCTAATAAAAACAAAAAAATATTTTTCTGGACACTTTATAAATGTAGAGTGCACTATTATTATGATACTATAACAATCTTATTTAAAAATCTCCTATATACTGGATTCGAACTCGAGACCTTCCAATCGTCAGCGGTATACCTTGCCATCTGCGCCATCCTAGAATTGATAATTATATCGTCCAGTGCAAAATATAAACTTCTCATAGCTGAATATTGTTCGAGCTTCTATTCGACAACGTCTAATCAACACATGGTTCGCCAATCTACAACTGTACAAGCATATTATTCAGCTGCTGTTTAGTGCTGATCCAAGCTGAGTTCAGTCGGCTATTTTTAGCGCACAGTGAGAAAATTTATGTCGATGTTGGTCAAAATAACGTTTATTTACACAAAGTAAAAACAGTCTGAAATGATTTATCTAATTTCCTAATAAGTTCTAGTTTGTTCAAAACTGATTAATTAACTTAAATAATTTTATAAATTATAGTTTGATTATTTTTTTATTTGTATTTTTCATAAACCTATAACATATGCATTGAAGTAAAAGTTCTCTGTATGAATATATTTGAATCATTTGAAGGGTTAGTCCTCAGAACCCACCTGAATAGAAAAATATTCGAATATCTTGATGCGATTTTTATTTTCGGAAATGGCCAAGTAAATCATTTTATCAGAGCGCAGTATTTATTCAGTTGTGAAGAAATGTCATTTCAAATGTAGCTGGCTATAGAAATTTATTTAATCAATTCTGTCAAAGAAATTTCCATTTTTCTTGTACGGAAAAACATCCCGAGCAGGCGAAAAAAGCTTAGCTATAGAAAATATAATATGGATAGCTAAAAGTGATATTAACTTGATAGATATGATATAAAATATCTGGAAATGATATCTAAAATAAACTACAAGAACAAAATTGGCATGTGATATATAGATTCTGCATGATTTTACCAATAGCTGCGAGCTATTCATTAGATCTGCGTACATCAAATTTTTCATAGGTTTAGAAGTTCCAGGAACGAAATTTTGATATTGTCTTCAGATATTTTATCTCTTATGTCAATCAACACTCAACACGAATTTCGGATATTCTGTCCATTTTATGAAATTTAGCTATAGTGTGATCGCTTTTACAAGGCTTATTTATTGCTGAACAATGTGTTTGTTAATCGTCATTTTGGCCTCTATTGGATCAACTGTTCTTATAATATACTGAAGCTGAATTTGGATTTTATAAGATACTTATTCAGCTCTTATTCATGCTTATGTTAAACATGTGGGAATAGCTGAAGTGCGAGGCAAGTAAAACGTTAGTTCGTCTTCTGAATATCCTTTTATACATATACATTTGTTTAGTGGAATATTGGCTTTTTAATTGGGGGAAACATGTCTTGTTCAGCTCATTTGTAGAACAATCTTGACTATTCGAATGAGAATCTTTGGAAACGTTTAATAAGTGGCGATTCAACTTTTGTTCATTGTAATGCATAACGTTGAACATTGACCTAAGTTTGTGTTAAAAAAGCACCTTCTCAGCTCTTTATAGAGCAAATTTTTTATTCAGCTGCCATTACCATTACTGAACAATAATTAACAATGTTAATATTATTCCTTGCACTCGAACCGTGGATCTTCTGATCCTTAGACCCAAACCTTACCATCAACTATATTTTGAGCCGATGATGAAGGACAGTAAAGTTCAAAGCCATGACGTCTAAATCATGGGTAACTGTGGTTTTCATAGAGTGTATTTGTGTTGGCAACCCTATGAGATTTTAGGGTATAGAGTGATACACTTTCAATTATTTCGAAGTGAAATTCAATTCTCGCACGAAAATGATGTATGAACGACATGTTCGTGACACTCAGATCAAAGAGATATTTGAATTGGATACAAAATATAATAAGATTTTTTATCGAAATTTTTAATCGAAACTGGAAAAATATATTGCTTTTTTCGAGATTTTTTGACTAATTACGTTAAAAGCATAATGAAGAAGCGGTCAAAACACCCTAGTGTCTTCGGCAAAGTGATAGACTATTGCGTTGGCAAAAGGCTAGTGGTATTTTCGAATCATTTTCAATTATATTTCTGGGCTTCAGGAACGCATTTCGGGGAAGAAGTCTAAAAAACCACAAAATCGATTTGATACACCTCTACAACTTTACCAAATTGGCTCATTTTTGGACAGATAACTTGTTTTGATAAATTAGTTCAGAATTTGACGTGGCAAGGGTACCTTAGAAAAAGTGAACAGGTCTATTAAACATGCATGCTTGTTTGTGGCTCTGAATTGTTAGTTGGGAATTCCTTACGCGATCACGGTTACCGTTATCCAACTCTCGAACCGTCGAAGTAGAAGGTGGTTCCTCGTTGTCTCTGAATAACATCAGGTCAAGACATGAACGAATTTGTCGACCAAATTTCATGATGGATGGAGATTGGCCTATCGCTGGATGTATGTGTTGTAACTGGCTCAAACTTCGGCTTACATAATACAGAATACTCCTCGTCGAAGTAGAGCTGCTGCTATTCACTGATGCCGACGGACAGAGGGGGGTCAAGATTTGCTAGTCGATGGACCTCGGCCGTCCTTGTGTGCCGTGGGAGCTTCAGAATCATCTTCAGATACTTGATCTGAACGGTTTGTAGCCTCCTAATGTGGGTCTGGGCACATCCCATCCATACCGGGAAGCCGTACAGCAACATTGGAAGGACTACCTGTTTGAAGATGGCCAATTTGTTGGTATTGGAGACCTTCGATCGGCGATTGATCATCGAGTAGAGTCTTTTCAGCATTGGATGTGCCCTATCAGTCGGTAGAGCAGCTTGCTGTCCATCAGGAGACCCAGGTATCTCACCACGTCAACCTAGTCCACTTCGTTGTCAAGCACTTTTATTTTCCCGTTCTGCTTGAGGCGGTTCGTAATCCTATGCGGGAAAACAATGACTTGGGTCTTGGTGGCGTTCATCCGGATCTTCCAATTTTTCAGGTACTCAACGAAGGTATCAAGTTTTTTTTTGTAGTTTTTTCACTAGCGGTCTGATGACCCGCCCGGTGAAGCTAATCGCTGAGTCATCAGCGAACAGCGATAAGGAGCCTCTAGCCAGATTGACCAGAACGTTGATCGCCTTGGGGCCTTGGTTCTTGAGGACTATATTGATAGGGAGACCATCCCCTGGAGATTCAAAACCAGGACATTTTGAAATATTCACAACTTTTTTGTAAGTTCAATTTTGTATCAAATTCCGAACATAACTCATATTCCAAACATTAGCGATTTCAATGTTTTTTTTCAATTTTTTATTGTTGAGGACTTGTAACATAAAGGAATTGATGATGCCGTGGAGAAATTTGAATGAGTTTCTTGAAGAGTCATTGTTCAAAAATGAGTGTTCGGAATATTTGGAATTTAAGACAAAATGTTTTTATTTTTAAAACTGTATTCTATTGTCAATAGCTCATGAAAGAGATATCTTCCTTTTATTAAAGTAAAAATATACAAGTATATAATATATAAGCATTATTATAAAATATGCAATAAAATGCCGCTATAATTCGTCGAATCATGATATTACAAATAATTCGCTAAAAATATTGTAAGGAATTTCAAAAAGACGCTTCCTTTATGTGTTCATCAGAATTTCGTGCAAATTTGCTTAGGATCTCGCCGATGAACCACGAAGGTTCCTACTAAAGTTCTTGAGAGAAATCTGATAGTAATCTTATGATTCTGAGACGCATTTCTGTAAAATTTCTCCAAAAATTCATTGCAAGTGCTTCCCCTGGTAAAGTTTAGTAGTTTCGGACGTGGTTTCTATAAATTCAGCAATCTTGAACATTCTATGACGACAGCAATAGTACAAGCTTCCTCATTCGATGTTTTATAGAATTTCATAAAGATCGCATTTAAATGAGGGAATATCTTCTTGCGATGCATCAATATATTAAACGACGATAGGAACCATTTTTTTGCTCACATGATTGCTCCCATTTGTGATAAACTTCGATTATTAGAAGTTTTGGAGAACTCTTTCATTCTATAAGGATTAATTGAAGTTTTTTTTTATTATTTGATTTATCTATAACATTTCATGGTCTGGCATGTTTTTCTCCAGGACGAAACGTGAAATATGAAAAATAAATCAGGACACCTCAATAAAATCTCGAAATCAGGACATGCCCTGCTAAATCAGGACGGATGGTAACCCTATATATTGAACACTTCGTCGAGCCCTGAAGCCTTCATGTTTCTCGTGAACTTGATGCTAGTCCTCAGTTACGCTGATGTTACCCTCTTGTCGGCTGGAAGTGCGTTTGGTTGATCGGCCAATCGGTTGATGCTGTCGGTTACCAACAGCTCCATCGGACTAACTATATCCCGACCCAGATTATGCGAGGCTAGAAACTGCTTTGAAATGGCATTTGCCTTTTCACTGGCTGTTAGGCAAATTTTGTTTGGTGAGGGTGGTATTGGTTTGGGTTTTGTTTTCAACACTTTTGCAAGACGCCAGAAGGGCTAGGGGTTGTTTGGTATATTTTTGAGATCTGTGTTGAACTGTTTGTTTTTAAGCTTACTAACTCTATTGGCAATGATTCTGTTAAGTTTTTTATAGAGAATTTTACGGGATGAATTGAGGGTTCTTTGATATTGTCTTCTAATGCAATTTCTAAGGGATATTATCCGTTTCGTGGTACTGTCAATGTTGGTGAACTTACTTACTATTGCAGTTGATAGGATGAATCGGGACTTCGCCTCACCAATGGTATCAGTCACCAGAACCGGGTTCTCATTGGACCGCTCCTCGATGAGCTGCTGGAACTGGGGCACGTTCGCACGATGGTAGTTTTTCCTCCGATACTGTTGTCGTGGATTGATGGCATGTTCCACCTCGAAAACCACCGGTAGGTGGTCAGATGGCAGCTCTGTCCTGGCGACCAGGTTGGAGCAGTTGTCCGAGATGTTCGTGATGACAATGTCCAATGTGGAATCAGCTCCGGCCGGGGAGAAGTTGTCCCTGTTGTTCCTTCGCCTTGCCCCACAACGAGTGATGGGCATTGAAGAAGCCAGCCAGAAAAAACTTACCCATCCGTCGAGTCAGCTTCTGGAGCTCGTTTTAGAAGCGAATGGAGGAACTATCCGAGAGCTTGCTCTGCAGTGGACTGTAGGCTGCAACGATTTCGATTGGACCAGTCGGTGTAACCAGTTTTACTACGACCGCCTCGATGTTGCTCAATCGATAATCCGGCAGCGCACGGCACTTGAATCCCTTGCGAACAGCTATGGCTTCGCTACCACCATGTTGTACACCGGGCGGTCCAGTCTGAAGACGGATTGCTCCGGCAGGTAGAAACTGACGGACGGCTTCAGATCAGTTTCCGTAATAAATGCGATGTCGATTCGATTGGTTTCTAGAAAGTCGATGAACTCTAGATGTTCGGCAGCCAGGGAGGGGGCTTCCAATTAATAACCTTGACGTTGAATGATGAAGCTCAGAAACATCTGCATCATCTGCATCTCAGTAACGAGAGCGGAGAGATGTGCAATCGTGGTGGACACAGATGTTCGAAGGGCCTCCGGTTGCTGGAAGTGTTGGTGGACTAGTTCTGAGCCACTATTCGGATTGCCCCACCTGATCCGGGCGGATTGCCACCAGGGGGAGCTCTTGGCGGTGAACCTGAACGTTGCCAACCGAAGGATGACATCGGTGGTGGTAGCTCGGGGAACTCGTCGAGGTTGATGATGTTTTGCTTCTTCTTCTTCTGCTGGTTCGGCTGGTTCCTTGTTGTTGTTTGCTTCCGAATTCGTTGGTACTCCTCGAGATTCGGGCACCGCTTGTCGGTCGACATGTGCTGCCCAGAACTGTTGGCACATCTGAACTCACGAGCACCCTCGAGAACGCAGTTTTCGGTACAATGCTCCTGTAAACAGAAGTTGCAACTTGGCTTCAAGTTGCAGTTGCGGGTGCCATGGCCAAAGTTGAGGCACCGCATGCACTACGTCACGCTGCGGTTTGGTCCACGGTAGACACGAATACCACGAGGTAGACATCCTTTTTGAAACGATAACTCAGACTGGTCGATTCCAAATCTATGCTTCCCGTAAACGTTCTGCCCAAGTTTGAGCCCTTGAATCAACATGCTCATTGCTCACAGACTCATCTGCAACTGCCGTACGCTATGTCTAAACCAGCAGATTAAGTAAGTTGAATGTACCTCGGATTTTTTTCCGCTAGAGTTCAGTATTTGGGTTATATTTTCATAATCGGAAGGTTTTAAAATATTCCATTGGGAAATATTGATTTTTTCTACTTTTTAGCTATTTTTTCATATAAATACCATGAAAATGAATGATAATCACGTTTCCCTACACATTTCAGCCCATACAAAATGTATGGAAAAAATTTCACCGATAGAATATTTTGCAACCTTCCGATTATGAATTATAGACCAAATACTGATATCTAGCGGGAAAAAAATCCGAAGTACATTCGATTTGCATAATCTGCTGGTTTAGACATAGCGTATGCCGCTTCCGAAAATTCAGCAGCGGTCAATGGCAAAGTATCAATTTGGTTGATTTCTACGACGTTGCACTCCTCTATCACTTTTTCAGGCTCCGCAATCGAGAAATGGTATCTGCATTAGCATGGTCCATTGACTTACGATAACATATTTCGTAGCCGAAATATTGTAGATATGTAGCGTAATGTTGCATACGAAGTGCAGACGTCACTAGCAGGCCCTCATTCTCGCTGAAAATCTTCGAAATCGCCTGGTTATCGATTATCAGCACAAATTTCCGACCATAGAGATATTGAACGAACTTCCTCACTCCAAATACAACAGCGTAAGCCTCCTTATCAACCTGCATATACCGTTGCTGCGTGAGGTTCGTTGTCTGTGAAGCAAACTGTATGGGACGCTCGGTTCCATCCGTGGCTCAACACAGCACCCACACTGTAGGGGTAAAACACTGTGGCCAAAACAAGTTGTACTTCTGCAATACCGGACTTCTAGTGTCGATCTCAAACCAAACTGCTTAGTACCAACGTCAGCCACAGCTTCGACGCACTCGATATCCTTCGTAGAGCTACTTCGCTGATCGATGGCTTTTACGGGTCATCCGAATATGACGTCCATCATTTGGGGGAGGGGGGGATCTATGGAAGTGTGACAGTGCATGTATTGGGTATTGGAAAAAGCGTGACAGAAGGGGGAGGGAGGTCTAGAAATCCCGAAAAACGATGGACGTCATATTTGAATCGTCCCACCGAGCTGGATTTTGTTTCAGATTTTCCAGAATGAGCATTGTTTGCTGAAGACTTTCGCATACACACTAGGCCGTCCCTTATTTTTCGAAAATGTAAAATGTTATAAGTTCGTTATTGTAAAGTGCTCGTTTTGGTATCAAAATAATTAGGTAAAAATTTGAAGTCCGCAAGTATTAGGTGTAAATGAACTCCTAGCGCCAAATCGAGCTCGCTGCTCTAGTGCACGAAGCACCCGTACACACCCGCTCGAGGTGACCCTAATGTTGCATAAGAAACACACATTATTCTGGTGTTTGCATGCCTTAACAAGGTGCGATTTGTCCCCTTATCGAAAGCAGTACTTCTCTCCCGTGGATTTGCCAGTTGACAGAGATTTCCCTCCCACTTTCTTATCGTAAGCCATACCTCGTCGGTGTTGTACAGCATTTACCTCCGACTTCGAAAGTTAACCAGCGATCTCGGCGCCTCCTTTCTGTGACAGCTCCATACTGACCGCTAAGTCCAACGGATCTTGCAGTGTGAGGTTTCTACGTTCCAGAAGGCGTCCTCGAATATCATTCCGCTTCAACACGAGCTGGTTCCTTAGCGAGCGCTGTGTCAAGATAGCCACCAAAGTTGCAGGTAACAGCAATGCGTCGAAGAACAACAAGATATTCCACAACGGATTGAGAAGAATGCAGCGCGGGCGGTCATGCTGCAGCAAGAGACCCGGCAGAACGTGGAAAAGCCGTCCCACTTCTTTCGGGAAAATAAACGAGTGCGGATTGCGAGGAGATGGAACAGCTGTGCCGGTCTGGAGAAACACGTAAGTTCTGTCAGAAGCTCAAAGCATCCCGTAACGGCAATAGATCAACTTAATGGTCGCAGTGGTTCAATTTAAAAAAAAAAAAAAAACAAAAAAAACGGCTTCGTACCGCAAGTAGAGATGCGCAGGAATAAGGATAGGAGCTTCTAGACGGGCGACCGTGAGATGATCGAAAGGTGGAAGCAGCACTTCAACGAATATCTGAATGGCGCTGCCGCTAAGAGCACAGGCAATGAAGGTCGAGACAACAGAGAAAATACCTTCGTCAATACTGCGAACGATGGAAACCAACCAGCCCCCACTATGAGGGAGGTTAAGTTGAAGATGAATCGAAGCCAAAGTTCAAATTTCCAAGAGCACGGATCTGGAGAACCAAACATCCGTTTGAGCTGAAAACCTTATCGATTGGTCACCACCAGCTAGTGACCAATCGATTAAGTTTTCATCTTAAACGGATGTTTAGTTCTCCTGAAAATTTGGACTTTGGCTTCGATTTATCTTCACCTTAAGGATGCCATTCACCAGATCAAGAACAATAAAGCTGCTGGTAAGGATGGTATCGGAGCTGAACTCATTAAGATGGCCATGTCTGCACTAGCTGGCAGCCACAATCTGGAAAACAGAACAGCTAGCGGAGGAGTGGAAGGAAGAGGAAATATGCCCTGTCTACAAAAAGGGCGACCAATCTAACTGGCAGAGCTTTCGAGCGATCACCATTCTAACCCTTTGGGGCCTGATTTTTTCCAAGAACTATTATGCAGTTTTTTGAACGCCTTTCAATAGTTTTGGTGCTCAAAATGCTAAACATAACAAGAAATGATGACAAATATTTTTTTGGGAGGTGCTAGGTCTTCCAAACTGCTCTTGAGTTCATAACTTGAAGTCTATGCTTGTAATAACAAGCTTGTTCATCATACAAGGTGATGAACTGTAATCTACCGTATATTTTGAACCTTCTGAGTGTTCAGCAAATATTATCAGATCATTTCGAATGTACTAGATTATCTTACTTGTCGGGATGTTCAGTACATAAGATTTACAACGCGATGTGAGTCAGGATTTAGTGGTAATAAATTAATAACCACGAAACGAAGCACTTCCGAAACATGGTGTTTTCGACAAAGTTTCCAGTCATAAATAGCGACATCTATTGGGAAGCATCCATAAATTATTTCACGTAAAAATAGGTGGTAGGTCATTTGGCATAAAGTCGTTTGGCATAAAGTCGTTTGGCATAAAGCCGTTTGGCATAAAGTCGTTTGGCATAATGGCCATTTGGCATAAAGTCGTTTGGCATAACGGTCGTTTGGCATAATGGTTGTTTGGCATAATAGTCGTTTGGCATAATGAGTCTGAAACCAAGAATTTCTTAAGATGAGATTCGTTTTTACGTTTCTATTGAATCTTTCTGATGACATCAGGCTTGTTGTGGAGTCAATAATTGACAATAATTGATACAAAATGTCACTTTATTCTACAATCATATGCTCTTGAATAATCTAAAGCATATTAGGAAAGTTATTGTCAATAATATTTTATAATTTATGCAGAAATAACCCTTCTTTTGAGTTCCGCTATTGGAATAATATTTGCACTGTAGATTTTGATATATTTAGCACTAATTTACCCTTCTTTCAAACATTGGATTATTTTTAAATATGATGTTACCAAATTATAGGCATAAAAACTGTTGATTTGAAATTGAAACAGGTTTTACCTTCTTTTATACATAGGCTGTTCTTTTAGGATTTCTTTATTTGTTTGTTTGTTTTTTTTTTTTTGTTGTTCCCAACTGACAAAATGGCGGCAATTGATAACATTGATCTGCTCACGTTATCAGCGAAAAGAAAAATCGATAACTGCAGTTACTTTGATGGGTTGTGCTACTTTTCCCGTATTGTCGGTTCCCCGAATGACGTTACCCCGAACGCCAGTATCCCGAATACCAGTTTCCCGAGTATCCTGCTTCAACAAAAAGTCCATTTCCCCGAAAAGTTTGTGGCACTCATACTTGTGGTAACTTTAAACATTTCAGGGTGGTGAACGAACTGGTCATCTGATAGGCACCCTTCTTTATTTAGTTGGCGGTTCTTTCGAGTTTTACCGTCCTCAATATTTTTTCCAACATGTGTATAGCCAAGGATGACAGAATACCTGCTTCTTTTGATTGCTTATCGATCTTGCTCGTTTCCCTTCCAGCCACTAAAGACTATTATAGCTCCTATTTAAACTGCATCACTTTTTGGGGAAACGAGTCATTCTAGGAACTGGCATTCGGGGAACCGACATTCAGAGAAACGACATTCGTGGAAAAGTAGGACAAGAGCTATGATTCTAAACGCAATTTTTGATGTCTTTTCATTTTATTATGCTGCAATAGTTTTTGGGCGTCCAATCTTCTTTTGATTTAATCATAAATTTTGCCTTCTTCTAAAAATAGGCTGTTCTTTATATTTATACTGTTTTAAATTTTATTATTAAGTCAAGCTAAATGTAAACCATTTATATATTTCGCAATTCTTGCAAGATGTGCTGTTACAATAATAATTACTTTAGAACCTGTAAATATTTAACATATATTTTTGCAAACACATGATCTCCTTTCAAGATATGCTGGAAAAAATATTATTTCAATCACAAATTTTCCCTCCTTTCGATAATAGACAGTGATTTTGATGTACACTTTCAAAATTAAAATTTTTATTGAATCGTTTAAAAGTTTTGCCACATATATTTTCTTTCAAAAATGTGTTGTTCATTTGAGTAATGTTGTGAGAAGATATTTAGTGTTAAAGCCCTAAACATTTTAAACGAAAAATAATCTGCTCTCGTATATAGGCTATTTTTGCATTATGCTGCAATAAAAGATATTTGGATAAGTGCTTTTAATATTTTGAAAATACATTTTTCCTTCTTCTACCAAGTAATTTTCAACAAGTGTTACGTACAAACTGGGACAAACCTTGATCTGCAGAGAAATATGTGTGTTCCCTTTATTAATAACTGCGAACTTTCTTTGCCAATTTACTATTTTCAAATATGTATATCGCAACAACTCAACGATACTTTATGTTCTGGGATGTGGAGAAAATTATTATTCCGAAAAGATCTTCCACCAGACCCGTCACGAGTTTTATTTAGCTATGCTCTCTAATGTCACTACAATTTTTGACATTCATAGCTTGGATTATCTCTGAACGACCACCACGCTTATTGAGAAACTACGAAAATTTTTTGCTATGGGCTCAACTCAATCATTATGCCAAACGGCCATTATGCCAAACGACCATTATGCCAAACGGCCATTATGCCAAACGACCATTATGCCAAACGACTTTATGCCAAACGGCTTTATGCCAAACGACTTTATGCCAAACGGGGTACAATCGTAAAAATATACTATTTTCAACCCCCCTGCTTTTCACCTTTTGTTTGAGAACAATTTGTGAAAAGGCCAGTAGAGTCTAAATGCGTAAACGAGTAGAAACACGTTTTGAATATATGTGTTTGTCGACGAATCTTCTTCTTTTTTCTTGGCATACCGTTCCCACTGGGAGGAAGCTGGCTTCTCAGCTTAGTGTTAGTTTAGCACTTCCACATTTATTACCTGAGATCTTTCTCAGCTAATGACCTTTTTGCATGGATATATTGTGTGGCAGGCATGCGCCCATACTCTGTGCCCAAAGAAGTCAAGACTCTTTCCTTTACGAAAAGATCCGGTAATCGTCATACAAATCTCGAGCTCTACTTCTTTTTTGCAATCGTGCAACACGACTATCCGTGTAGAGGCGTCACTACTGTACTGTCACAGACAAACAGACGTAACACTCTTGAGAAGCTCATGGTACATGCGTTTAACGATGAATTTGAATTTCATTTGACCGACGCGATCGTTCCACCAGAGGCGCTAGTGTTCGACCGCTTTGACTTTTGATAGTGTACACGTTGCTGAATGATGCGAACAAAACTTACAGGCAATTCGTGTAGTAGTGTGCGTGTTAGGCAAACATCAACTAAAAATCCATAATGGCAGACAGTGCTTCGCGCGGTTCTTGCAACAGATGGCAGTGTGGACTATAAGACTATCCATGAGGACACTTCGCGATTGGGTTGACAGCTCAAAGTGCAAGCACAGTGAACACTAAACTTACCGAAATTTCGTTAAGCGTCATCAGTGCTTACCAATCTCCTTTGTTCCCCAAGCGATGATTGTCAAAAATTCATGGTAAACAAAAAAAATTAGCTGATCACAGCTGTCTCATGGATTGCCTTATTGTCAGTTAAGCACTTGGTACACTCTTTGCCAAGGGTGCAAATTTTTCCGCACGCATAAGCTAACACTTCAATGGAAGCTTGCGCAGTGACGACATTATTTATCTCCACCTCTTTCACTCATTCGGCGTCGCTCCGTATAGCCGAGAGGCTTTAGAAGTTTCACGACACTCTCACCCAAATCTAGTTGAGAGTCTTCCATAGGGCACTTGGTGGCTTTGTTTAGGTGCTAAACGGCTCCATTTTATTCGGCTGGAAAATGCATCGTAGTGCGTTTTTCGTTTCAAACCGTTTCCCAGCCGAATGAATTACAAGGCTTCAAGCAAATAAAACACATGATGTAAAACGTGTAAAAAACTTGTTTTTTATTACAAAACTCCAATACATATCAGAAGAGGAAGTGTGGTTTGAAAATGTTTCAGATGATTCGAGGTTGAGTGTTTGTTGTAGTTTTGAATAGCGTCAAAACTTGGAGGCACCAAAGGGCTAAAGAAGAACTATTCCTGAAGCATTCTCTGAAGGTGTTACTGATTATAGATTTCAGGGACTGCTGTACGATGACGTACTGAGGCTGCCCCTTCCGACGGGTGTTAAGATTGTTGGCTTCGCCGACGATATCACCCTAGTGGTCTATGGTGAATCGATGGAGGAAGTAGAGTTGACAGCAGCGCACTCTATTTCCCTGGTTGAGGAATGGATGAAGTCTAGGAAACTAGGACTGGCCCGTCACAAGACTGAGGTGGTGGTGGTCAACAACCGCAAGTCCGAGCAACGGGCGCTTATCTCGGTAGGTGATTGCACCATAGAGTCCAAACGATCCCTTAGGCATCTTGGGGTAATGATTGATGACAAGCTGAGCTTCGCTAGCCACGTTGAATATGCCTGTAAAAGGGCATCTACGGCTATAGCGGCGCTTTCGAGGATGATGTCTAACAGCTCTGCTGTAATTGCCAGCAAACGCAAGCTGCTGGCAAGCGTGGCGCTATCCATACTAAGGTATGGAGGACCAATCTGGTCAAAAGCGCTTATAACGAGAAGAAACCTAAAGCGGTTGGAAAGCACGTACAGGATAATGTGCTTAAGAGTAGCAAGTGCATACCGGACGGTATCTAAAGAGGCCGTGTGCATCATAGCCGGGATGACGCCCATCGGGCTCATCATCAAGGAAGATGTTCAATGCTTCAACCAAAGGGGTACAAGAGGAGTCCGCGACACGTGTAAAGAGGAAACGCTCAGAAGCTGGCAGCAGGAATGGGATAACTCCACTAAGGGTAGATGGACCCATCGACTAATACCAAATGTGTCAGATTGGTATGGTAGAAGCCATGGGGAAGTGAACTTCCACCTGACGCAGTTTCTGTCAGGACATGGTTGCTATAGACAGTACCTGCATAGGTTCGGGCACTCAGAATCTCCTGCGTGCCCCAATTGTGCTGGTGTAGAGGAAACAGCGGAGCATGTCGTGTTCGATTGCCCCCGTTTCATTGTTGTGAGAGGTCGCATGCTCACTACATGCGGAGGGGACACGTCCCCCGACAATATTATAGAGAGAATGTGTGCGGATGCCGAGTGCTGGAATGCAGTAACTACGGCTGTCACTCACATTATGTTAGAATTGCAGCGTCTATGGCGCGCCGACCAAGAGTTGGCTGCAGAGGATTAGCCCTGCCGAGGCTGGTCCCTTGTAACATTGTTTAAGTCGGCTAGGAGAAGCAGTTTGCCTAGGCTACTTCTGCTACACGTGTTGTGCTATATGCACTGGTCCCTTCCCGAAGAAATACCGTAAGGTGGTTCCGGGGAGATGAGGGTCTGAGTCCAAGGGTCATGTCGATGCACTGTTCACCACTTGAGCAATTCTAAATGAATTGCTCATGCACAGTGCATAGGCTGGTTTTAGCGGGTCGTCGTTGGTGCGTCATCCCCGCATTCCCTGAGTTATCTTCTCAGGGGATCTGTTTGCAGATTTCCCCCTTGTAAAAAACAAAAAAAAAAAAAAAAAAAAAAGGGACTGCTGCAGGGCATTGCGGATGACCCTGAGTATCTCAAAAGTATTTAGCAATACCATTTGATCACACGGAAAGTTCAGTGAACCTGGTAGATTCTTCTTCTTCTTCTTCTTCTTGGCGTAACGTCCCCACTGGGACAAAGCCTGCTCCTCAGCTTAGTGTTCTTTGAGTACTTCCACAGTGTGGCAGGCACGAAGATAAAGGGTGTCCACGATGAAATTGCCACACACAAAATTAATTCGCAAAATTCGAGTTTTAATCCCATTGCCATCAAATTTTCAGGGATTGAGAAATAACTATTAAACCTCATTTTACAATTTTACTCACTCGTTTTTTATTAACAGTCCATACGGAAATGCCCGCACCTTGGCCTTAACCCCGGCCATGAGATTCTGCACAACCTGTGAATCAATTGTTTTTTGCATGTGAACCCATACTTTCTTCAGTTCCTCGACTGTCTTCACTATCTTAGGTCGTTTACACACTTAATTTCCGAAATCGACTTCGGTAAAACGGATTGCCGAGAATCCAACAGCCGAATCTCGGTAAAATATTTGCTGAATCTCGGCAAAACTTTTACCGAGATTTCGGTAAACCATTACCGAATCTCGGTAACGTTTGCCGAAATCGCGGTAACAAATTTGGTTTGCCGAGATTCGGTAAAATTTTAACGATATTTCGGTAAAAAGTTCACCGAGATTCGCCAATTTTTTTACCGAAATCTCAGCTGTTGGATTCTCGGCAATCCGTTTGCTGAGGTCGGCAAAATAATTTAAGTGTGTAAGAAGGTGCTGCTTCATAATCGCCCAGTACTTCTCGATGGAGCGGAGCTCCGGAGTGTTGGAAGGGTTGAACATTTTCGGCACGAAATTGACCTTATTATCCGCATACCACTTCAGCACGTCCTTGAAGTAGTGGCATGAGGCCAAATTCGGCCAGAAGATTGTTGGGACGTTGTGGGCCTTCAGGAGAGGGAGCACCCGCTTCTGGAGGCACTCTTCCATGTACACTTGTCCGTTCATTGTATCCTAGGTCACGAAAGGCGCACTCCGCTTCCCGCACGTGCAGATGGCTTGCCAAACCAGGAATTTCTTCGCAAATTTGGACCTCTTCTGAGTGCGGACATGCTCCGGAACGCTGAACTTATCCTTGGCCGTGAAAAACAGGTTGCCGGGGATCTGTTTGAAGTCGGCCTTCACATATGTTTCGTTGTCCATGAAAGTATGGGTTTACATGCAAAAAACGGTTGATTCACAGGTTGTGCAGAATCTTATGGCCGAGGTTGAGGCCAAGGTGCGGGCATTCACGTATGGACTGTAAATAAAATACCAGTAAAATGGTAAAATGAAGTTTAATAGTTATTTCTCAATCCCTGAAGTTTTGAAGGTTCAGTGAACATGGTAGATTATATAACTTCACTCAGTTTAGAAGGAAATATTACTGGAAAAATAGTAGACCTGAAGTTCTGAAGTCCTGGGGAAATTTTGAAGGATCTGCAATACCTCAATCGTTCCTTGAAACAGCATATTGATCCATGAGAAGGTTCAGTCAACATAGTAGATTATATAACTTCACTCAGTTTAGAAAGAAAAATTACTGGAACAAGGGAAGACCTGTAGTTCTGAACTCCAGGGTAATTTGGAGGGCCTGGAATACTCCAAACGTTCCTTGATATATCTTTTTGATTCGTGAGAAAGCTCAGTGAACATTAAATAACTTCATCGTTTAGTAAGAAAAATTACTAGAATAATTGTAGATCTGAATTTCTGAACTCCGGGGTAATCTGGGTGGCTCGGAATACCCCAAACGTTCCTTGAAACAGCTAATTGATCCGTGAGAAAATTCAGTGAACATGTTAGAATTTAAAACTTCACTCAGTTTAGCGAGATAAATTACTTGAACAAGTGCAGACATGATGTTCTGAACTCCAGGGTAATTTGGAGGGCCTGGAATATCCCAAACGTTCCTTGAAAGAGCTTATTGATCCATGAGATGAGTGAGCATGTTAGATTATATAACTTCACTCAGTTTAGTGAGATAAATTACTGAAACAAATGTAAACCAGAAGTTACGAACACTAGGGTAATTTGTAGGGCCTAGAATACCCCAAACGTTCCTTGAATTAGCCTATTGATCCGTGACAAGGTGCAGTAAACTTGGTAAGCATATATATTTACTCAGTTTAGCAAGAAAAAATACTGCAATAAGTGTAGACCTGAAGTTCTGAACTCCAGGGTAATTTGGAGCACCTATAATATCCCAAACGTTCCTTGAAACAGCCTATTGATGCATGAGAAGGTTTAGTGAACAGGAAAGATTTTATAAATTCACTCAGTTTAGCGAGATAAATTTCTGGAATAAGTGTAGCCCTGAAGTTCTGAACTCCAGGGTAATTTGGAGGGCCCGGAATACTCCAAATGTTCTTTAAAACATCCTATTGATACGTGCGAAAGTTCAGTGAACATGGTTGATTATATAACTTCACCCAGTTTAGCAAGAAATACTACTGGAATAAATGTAGACATGAAATTCAGATTTCCAGGGTAATTTGGAGGGCCTGGAGTACCTCAAAGGTTTCTTGAAGTAGCCTTTTGATCCGTGACAAGGTTCAGTAAACATTGTAGATTATATAACTTCACTCAGTTTAGCGAGAATAACTACTGGAACAAGTGTAGACCTGAAGTTCTGAACTCCAGGGTAATTTGGAGGGCCTGGAATATCCCAAACGTTCCTTGAAATAGCTCAGAGGTTGGTAGATTCTATTTGAATTTGTAATGTTACCGTAAAATCGGGTGTAATTGATCAGAAGGGTGAAATTGATCATCGTATCACACGATTTTATTTATTCGTAATGGAGCACAAATATCAATGTAAGCTGCAGTAAATGAACGTTGTTTGTCGTAACTATTGTCGAATTGTGTGTTGTGAAGTTTTTTGCGTTAAAGAATGTTTATTTCTATGAAAATATTGTAAAATTTCAAAATCATGCACGGTGCAATATTGACAAACACCTATGAACTTCTATTTCTAAGCAAGGATTTGAACATGGTATAAACCTGAAAGTTTGTGAGGATGCTTGAGATATATCCTCAAACCAGATTTCATCACCAAAACTCGTACCAATTAGCTCATATGGTTTAAATAATTGAATTTCTGTTAGATATCATTGAATTCCTTAGGAAATTGCATACATTTAGGCGTTTTCCGCGTAATTCTTGAAATTTAACTATTCGTTATTTATATAAATAATGCATTGTTAAGAATTTGACAAGCATATTGAGATTCAGGGAGCTCATATTTATCATTTAGAGTTGTTCTGAAAACTAACAATGATGGCATTGACAAGTGATCAATTTCAGCCCGAAATGAGATCACCTGATTTTTTATTTTAGAGATATTTTTTAACACTAAAATGATATTTGTTAGAAAATTTCGGTACATGAGTCGATGAGGCTCACCTTGGTACTTGTTTTCCTGCATTGAGTTGTTTGGCATTGTTACCTTCATAGAAAACAGACTACAAAAAACGTGAAAAATGATCAATTTCACCCGAAATTACGGTATTGTTTTTAACCCAAACACTACTGGTCACTACGGTGTTACGGTTGTAGATTTCAAAGAGTGTGCTTCAGGACAGTTTGGACGTCCTAGAACATCCCAGGACATAGCAAAGCAAGTGAAATAGTGTTTTCGTTAGAAGAGTAATTCTGTATTATCTAGCCTGAACATCATTTATGTTCACAAACAGCATTTCACGCTTCGTATGCACTTATAGTTCAATTTTCCAAACTTCAGGATGTTCTAGGTTGTCAATTAGGTCATAAAGGCATATACTTCATATTTTTCTCTGATAAAAGGGTATATTTGGGACAACTTTGCCGAAGACAGTATATACATTTGTTCATTGGTTTTTTTACAGCCTTTTTTGTACTGCGGTCATATATGACCGCGCCAGCCCCAAAGGGCTAAATGCGCCCTACAAAGATCATTAGGTGCCATTTTCCCACTATGCAGCGCATCGATTCTGTGTGCACGATTCACGAGACGACTGGAAATCATCCGTTCGAACTAGTACACCACCAAAGGACAGCCATTAAAATTCAAACGACTGCTTCGAAATGAATTGGGACCATCTGAGTTCCAAACCTCCAATGGGCCCTAACGACATCGATGCGACTGCAATTCGCATCGAACGAAAACCATCCGTAGTCAGTCAGTGAAGAGTTCTCGTAAAGTCAATCAATCGATACTTTACTCCTGGGAGGCTGACTGTGCTCATCGCGCCAAAAATCGTTTCCATCGAAGAGGAAAACGGCTGGTCCAGGGATTCGACGGATTCGGTGCAGACAGCTGCCACACACAGGAAAACTTTCGCTTTTTGGTGGATATACGATAGACAGCCCGGTGGAAGTTTTTACAACCTCGGTTATTGTTTGCCATCAGTCACCTGAATGGGCGGGTTGTTCCAACTTCTTTCTGAACTTTCTACAGATAGAATCTATCTGATAGATATGAGTATATGAAAAGGTGACTTTGTGGACGATTCTGTTTTACGAGCTGGATCGAGTGAGGACGATAAAAACTTCTCACAGTGGTGAAGATGTAGGGTCAAATGGTCCAAAATGCCACTTTAAGGATTTGTGTCATTTTCTCCTAATGGAATCCACATTTTAACGCCATTTGAAGTCCTAACATTAACTTTACAATACTTGCTAACTACCATAATGAAAACATTTCCCAATTTTAAATGTTTTAACGGGTTTAAATGGTGTAGAAAAATTGGTTAAAAAATGGGGGTGGTTTAAAATGACCAAATGGATGGGGTAGAATGCCATTTAGTATGGAGGACTAGTAGTTAGCAACCATGGTTCTCCATGAGTTTGCTCTGTGGTATGGAAACGCTTATTCCTTAATGAAATCATCGGAAAACCTTAATGTTAAGTCAAAAAAGGGGAATATGTTGAATTTCACCGAATTAAGGAAAAATCTGAGTTTATGTCCAAGGGTTGTGGCGGCAACTCTTGGGTAAACATATTTTAACATCGTTTGGCAAAGAATACAAATTGAAATATTCTAGGAATGATTAAATGAAGTGGGCCATTTTAGCCCATCAGTGCTGTTGCATCTTCGGAAAGACCAACACGAGATGGTTTATTGGAGGTGGAAAATACGAAGAATTTAGTGGACAGTAACACTAATAGCAAGGAATTTCGATTCCGGAAATAAAGCACTTGGAAAATGTTAACTTAACTTTAACAATTAACTATATTATTGAAAAGGTAACATGGTAAGGTTTCGTGTTAACACCGCGCGGTCTACTTGAAGAATGAATTTTTCACACACCGTCACTTCGATATCCGTTTGCCCGCGTTTTTTCTCGTCGTCCCTTTCGTCCTTCCGTTCTGTGCAGCGTCACATTTCGATTTCATCAAGTTGGCAGCGGCGCTGCGTCAGCCCACTGAAAGCAAACTCTCCACACATCGAGGCAAGCGTTGATTTTTCGGTGTCAAATTATTATTTAAAAAACTGTCCGAATGAAGATCGGACATACTCCCCCCGGCTGAAGACCGAAGGTTTCAAGGTTGAAGACAGGACACTGGTTTTCAGAAGAATTTCCTTCAAGAATCTCAAGTAAGAAGGGAATCAGGAACATCTGATGAAGCGCTGGTGATCTCGGCATCCCTCTGAAGGTCCTCATTATCCTTGATGGGCAGCGGAGAAAGTTTTGAAATGGACCGCCTCAAGATTCCAGTTCCAGTTTTCACATCAGCGACTCGTACAAGCGAATCGCTTCCAGGGTAGGTCTTAACAATTTTTCCGTATTTCCAGGCTTGCGGGGGCACGTTGTCCTCGATAATCAAAACTAGAATACCGGGAACAATATTCGTTGCTTTCTTTGTCCAATGCCTCTGTAGTGAGGTTGGACACAAGCTCCAAATGGATGTTTTTTGTTACAAGGCATACAAATACTGCAATGTAACCCTTAACAATTTATGGTCGATACTTTCCTTCTTTCACCATCATTGGCCCTGCATAGTCTACTCCACTATATTCTTATGGCATCGCTGGGGTTACTCGAAAATCGGGAAGACTTCCCATCAGCTGCTGGATTTTTCTAGGTTTTGTTCTGTAGCATGGGATACAAGAGCGTGGCTAACAAACCGGATGGTGCAACATGCCGATTTTCTTCGTGTAGTGTACGGATGATTTGTTCGGTAATTTGATGATGGTTTGGAAGTATCATCTGGTGTCGAGCATCGAATGGAAGACTAGAGTTCTGCAAACGTCCCCCTACTCGTAGAATTCCGTTCTCAACGATCGGACAAAGCGAGGCAAGTCGCTTAGGTGGTTCGCTCGAAAGCACACTCTCCATGTCGGTTGCGAAATCCACACGTTGAATGACTCGTACGATTGTTTCCAAAGAAACTTGCATCTCCGAAACGCTCAACTGCTTCAAACGCCGTTCCGATTGTTCTTTGTTTCTGCAGTTATGTGCGAAACGAAGAATATACGCCACTACTCTTTGTAGTTTTCGGAAAGAACTGAATGCATTAAAAACTGGTAAACATTCGATCGTCGCCAAGTTGACAATCGCTTGGGCTCTCAGCTCAGGCAGTTCTGCATCACTTATTACTTCATATTTAGCGGGCTGGTGGTCGTACTGTAGCAATGCTTGGTATCCATTCCACCACTTCTGGTTACTGCTTAATGCCAACGGTTGTTGACCTCTGGAAACGATGTCGGCTGGATTATCTTCCGATCGAATATATTCCCAGGCAAAATCTTCTGTCGATTGATTGATTTCGACCTGAGAGAGACTCGCGAAGAGGAAAAATATCAACGTCATATGCAGCCCAGATTCCCCTCTCACGAAACGTCAAATGCAGCCCACCGTTTTTAAGGCTGAAAAAGTGAAAAGTATTGTGTTCAAAGTAAACTGTTATTAAAAACCTCAGTCGGCGGAGCAGTTTTTTTCCAAAGTTGCTGATAAATCTAAGCAGAAGATTAATTATTTCTAATGTCTGCTACGTTTGCTGGCATGAAATTTCACTCAAACGGTTATTTATGATTCGATGTGATGCAAACTCAATCATTTTTTGCTGAGAGGTTCATGTGAGGATTTGAACAGCATGCGCATAATTGGTATAAACACAAAGTGGAATAAGAAAAAAACTCAGCAATCACAGAAAAAGAAGACCGTCTTCGCGAGTCTTGTCTCAGATTTCGACGATTCGGTTACGCACAAATAGCTGTAGTAGGCCGGGTGGCTTCTTCTTCCATGCCAAGAATATTTGACTATCCGAATACAGTACGATTTGGCGTAACGGTACTCTTAAGGTGATTATGAAACGAAGCCAAACTTTGAATTTTCAAGTGCACAAGACGAGAGAATCCGACAACAGTTCGCGTAGAAAACCAATCAAATTGCTTGCTTGCTGATGGTGACCAATGGGATAGATTTTCAACGCGGAGCGCAATTTGGTTCTCAAGTCTTGTGCTGTTGAAAATTTGAGGTGTGGCTTCGCTCTATAATCACCTTAACAGTGAGATCACTTTGACTACCAACCGGGCAAGAAGTAATGCTGCGCTCAACTCTAATCTAGGAATTGTCATTTCAGAAAGTGGTGCTACTCGTGATTTGCTGCATACCAATCGACAATCGACACCGTTGTCCGCATTCACAGAACGAAGATAAAGACAGGCTCCATATGCTGTTTTCGAAGCGTCCGCAAAGCCATGGAGTTCGAACCATTGTACATTTTCTGGAATCAAACACCTTGGGATCTTGATTGTATTCAGGGATAGCAAAGACTCACGCAAATGAAGCCACTGCTGCAAGATATCCTCCGGTAGAGGAGTCGTCCACTCCAACTTCCTTGCCCAAATGGTCTGCATAAGCATCTTGAACAACACGATTACTGGTGCGACGAAACCAACTGGATCGAATAACTTGAACATCTGCGACAGAACAAACCGTTTTGTGATCGGCTCTTTATTGTCATCATCGAGTATCTCAGAAACAAATCGAAATTGGTCGTTGTACGGGTCCCACAGCATTCCTAACGTCTTCACTGTGTCGTTGGAGTCATCTATTTTTACTAACCTTTGTCTTCCTCAGGTATATTTGCCATAACTGCTGATGAATTCGAACACCACTTCCTGATGTCGAATCCCCCTCTGGCCAGCAAGTTCTGCAAGTCCTCTCTCAGACGGATGGCGTCGGCTTCAGTTTCTGCACCTGTCAAGGCATCGTCGATGTAAAAGTCAAAACGTACAACTTCTTCTGCTACTGGGAACTCCGCTTGTTCATCTTCGGCGAGCTGTACCAGCGATCTGGTCGCTAAGAATGGAGCTAATGCAGTACCATAAGTGACGGTAGTCAGCTCCAGGACACGTAATGGATCGGTTTGATTGCTACGCCAGAAAATGCGCTGGAATCGAGTATCGCGAGGATCAACTCTAACTTGTCGATACATTTTTGAAAGGTCACCGCTGATGGCAATGCGATGCATCCTAAATCCGAGCAAGATGCCTAAACAATCCCGCTGGATGGTGGGACCAACCTGAAGCACATCGTTCAAGGAGGCAGCCCTCGATGATTTAGCGGTAGCGTCAAACACTACACGGAGTTTGGTTGATGAACTCGAAGGCTTGAAAAAAGCGTGGTGTGGCAGATAGTAACATTGTTGGCCAACTGGATCAAAATTCTCGTCCACCTCTTGGCAATGCCCAAAAGCCTCGTATTCGGAAATGAAATCTGCATACTCCTGTTTCAACTGCATATCACCCTCCAAACGTTTTTCGAGCATATAGAACCGCTTCAGTGCCAAAGCTCGATTGTTACCAAGTTCAGCGAAATATTCTCGAAACGGGAGCCGCACAACGAATCGGCTTGATTCGTCACAACGGTGCTGCGAAATGGACCTCAATTTCCTGTTCTTCCGTTGAATGCGGTGAAGCTTCTGGGACCTCCTCGATCGCCCAGAATTTTTGCATCAGTTCGTCCAAATCCTTTGTGGTAACGGCGTGGGAGAAAACGATAGGATTGCTGTTGACATCTGCTGGTCCTGACACTACCCAGCCGAAAACGGTTTCCAGCAGTAGAGGATGTTCGTCGTCGATTCTCAGTTGACCAGATTTTAACAAGGAGAAGAAAAACTGGTTACCGATCAGAAGATCAACATTGCTTGGTACGAAAAACTCTGGGTCAGCCAACTCGATATCAGCTGGGAAACTCCACTGCTTGCTGTCGATCAATCTCGTTGGGATGGTGCCACTCACAGTGGGCATAACAAGGCAAGGAATATTCACGTGGTACTCACCGTAGTTGGAAGTTACAGTCACAACTATCCCTTGGGTGGTGTTTTGGCGGCTAGTGACACCGAAGACCTCGGTGTTGGTTGGCCACGTTTTCTTACCCAGCTTTTTGACCATAGCCTGGGAGATCAAGCACACTTGAGACGCGCAGTCTAGAAGTGCACGGCAGGAATGAGAACGACCCCTGTCATCCAGTAAATTGACTTTGGCCATTAGCAGCAAAACCTCTTTCACTGCGGGAAAGGCCTTGCATCGAGAAACGTGATTTACCAATGCGTTGGAACTTGTCGTTGACTCGGTTGGTTCCGGAGCTGGAACGCTGCTACTGTTTACGTTGGCTTGTGGCAAAACTACTTGTGGCGTTGGTTGCTCTGGAGCCACTGACGGTTCTTGCAGATGAAGCATCGTGTGATGTCTAGAGGAACACTTCGAGCAGGTCCTCTCGGATTGACAGTTACTATACCGGTGTCCCTTCCTAAGGCAATTGAAGCACACATTTGCCTCACGTGCTTTAGCGATGCGTTGAGGTACAGTCATGTTGCGAAACTCCATGCACTTATAGTTTGGGTGTTGGCCATTGCACAATTCACAAATAATTTCGTTTTGTGATGTGATTGCGTTGGAAGCTCTGAGTATCGATTTAGGAAGGGCACTTACCTTGGAGTTTACCAATGGCCTTTCTACTGTTGACGCATTGGCTGTCTCGCACCTTTCGAGAACAAGGCATCGTTGTTTCAAGCATTCGATTGTGTCGTCATATTTTGGCAGTTCACCATGGGTAAGCGTGGATTCCCAATGTTCACGAGTTTCCTTGTCAAGAGCTGCTGTTAAAACATTTACGACAAACAGCTCAGACACTCCCAGCAGCTTCTGCTTCATAAACGTCAAATTCTCTACATGCCGGCTGCACTCGTCAATTAGCTCACGAAGCTCTTTCGATGACTTTTTCGACATTTTCTTGAGGTTGAGCAGCCCTCGGATGTGATTGTCGATGATCAGTCGTTGGTTTTCAAATCTGTCCTCCAGAATTTGCCAGGCTTGATTGTAATTATTATCCTGAAGCGTCTGCGAATCGATCACTCCAGCAGCACTACCAACTAAGGATTTTTCTAAGTGGTAGAGTTTGATGGCATCACAATCTGTTGAACGGCGCATGAGATCTTGGAACATCGTTTTAAATCTGGGCCAATTCTCGTACTTCCCATCAAATGTAGGAAGTGGAGCCCGGAGTGCCTGCTGCTGCACGATTACCTGCTGCTGTTCGGCTACTTGTTGGCCGGCTGGCACAATGGCGTGAATGGGAACAGGCGCCAATGCATCTTTTAAACGCTCGATCATGAAACTGGTGTCGTTGAAGAGTTCCTCAAACTCCTCATATTTCTCTTCGTGCACTCCTCTTTCGGACGGTGCACACACACTAAGAATTTCGTCTTGAACTTGATTGTATTCACTGTAGTGCATGTCAAGATTCTACGACAATACGCGAATATGCGGCAAAGACACTTGCTGTTGATCGTCTTCCATTTCCTTCAAACTGTTGCGGATACGGGTAACTTTTCCACGCACCAGGCCGCGCTTGTGAATCAACATTTCTTCTTTGGCCATTATTGTACGAGAATATTCACTTTCTTTTTTTTTCTGATTCTTCCTCTTCTACTTCTGCTTTCACTGTTAGATCACTATACGGCTTTCGAATTGTTTGTTCTTCCTCTTCTTCTTCTTCTTCTTCTTCTTCAATATTGAATAGCTTTCGCCACATCACCCATCGGAGTAGGGACAAGCGACGGGATCGCTATCCTGTGATGAGCTGGATACAGACCACCTTGGCCCTAGCAGAATCGATTGATTTACCACCGTACCACACGGAGTTTGGCGATGTTGACAGAGCTGCTTTTCACTAGTCACTGGAATTCTTCGCTGGCTCACCAGCTGAATACTTTTTGATTGGATATTTTAGTTCGTACTTTTTCTTGTCGTCTCTTGGCTCACCAAAAACGCTCTCAACACTTTAGTTCGCACTTTTTCTTGTCGTTTCTTGGCTCACCAGAAACGCACTCAACACTTGGAATCTTCTCGACACGCTTGGTCGGTAGGGAATACTATCACTTCACTTTACTTCTCAATAAGGCGATGGTACAGCTTTTTCCATCCCTTTCGGACCGCGGGATGTCCAGACAGTATCACTAGGCGCTTTTTTCACTCCCGGAATCGATTTTCAAAGATGGCGATCGTCCGGATCGAAGGAGCAAAATGTTTCATCTTCGGAAAGACCAACACGAGATGGTTTATTGGAGGTGAAAAACACGAAGAATTTAGTGGACTGTAACACTAATAGCAAGGAATTTCGATTCCGGAAATAAAGCACTTGGAAAATGTTAACTTAACTTCAACAATTAACTATATTCATGAAAAGGTAACAAGCTGGGAGGGAGGCACCGATACTATACACGAAATATAGAGCAGTGTTTGTTTGAACTGCAAGATAACTCCAGCTTGCCAACAACAATCAAGGCAGGCTTGGGAAAAATCGCTAGTTTTCTATTGTTGTGTACTTTCGATTTTTCCTGACAAACATGGAAAATAGGGCCACAGTTTTCTATGCACTAAATATTCAATTTTATTGGAAAAAGTAAAACGATGCGTTTTTCAATGCTTTATATTAAATCCGATTGAAAGGTGCTCACGGGACATTACTTGCATTGTGTGCATGAATTGATTTTCATTCGATTTTTGTCACTTTTGATGAAATGCGAAAATGTGTTTTAATCAGTTACGCGCTTTTTCCATGTTAGTCCAATGTTTGAAATCTGGGCTCACAGTGACAGTTCGTGACAGCGGAATCTCGGCTCACTATGACGTACAGAAATTTTGTATTGGTTTCTCCCTCCCAGGTAACAAGGTAAGGTTTCGTGTTAACACCGCGCGGTCTACTTGAAGAATGAATTTTTCACACACCGTCACTTCGATATCCGTTTGCCCGCGTTTTTTCTCGTCGTCCCTTTCGTCCTTCCGTTCTGTGCAGCGTCACATTTCGATTTCATCAAGTTGGCAGCGGCGCTGCGTCAGCCCACTGAAAGCAAACTCTCCACACATCGAGGCAAGCGTTGATTTTTCGGTGTCAAATTATCATTTAAAAAACTGTCCGAATGAAGATCGGACAAGTGCGTCTTGGACCATGTTCCCTTACATATGTTGAAGATTGTGCTGATATCACGTCTATTGGTTTGGATGACCGTTGAAGTGAATCTTGTGAACGAAAATACCTTACCTGAGAGGAAGGCGTCCGGGGTAATGACATCCAGAGGAACAAAATACGAGAAAACTAGCACAACCACTCTCGGTAGTCTCGAATACTTTTTCAAAATACTCCAGAACCTTGTTTATTAGTCAGGTTTAATCCTCCTCGACAAATTCACCTTGTTGGGAATCGTTGCAACCAGAACGGGACCTTCTCGAATCATGTACGGTAACATCCGTTGGAAGAGTTCCTACTTTTCACAGTCGATTACCATAACGATTGTTTATCTCCTCATATTTGCAGATGGCTTAACAGGAACCAGGTCGGCTTCGCATAAACACCGGCTCTACCCGTCGTCGTCAACCGTCAGCTTTGCATATATGTACATATGCAAAAGTCCTTCCGGTCGGTGCAGTAGGTACCTACGTAGAAAACTCTTTGTCTGGTAAATGTTTTGGAAACACAGTTAGTGAAACCTGCGTCGTTATGCCAGTCAGTGCCCTGACGGACTCATTTGCCTTGGCTTTGCATATCTACGGTAGGGCATCGGTCCTATTATGGTGGGCTTATGCACGATTTTCGACCGGTTAAAAATATAGACTTCTTGATGCATCATTTAAGTTGTATTTTAACAACATTTATTTGATTAAGCTTGTGAATATTATAAGTTATCATTATCACCAATAATAGCTATAGAAAATACAGTTTTGATTATATATGATTCTTATACTCCAAACACTGTGACCATCACAACAATGAGTCAATTACCCTAGAGATCCTTCCGCCGTACTCAGACTGGTAGATATCTGGCTCTAGCAGCAGCCGGCCTCCTCTATGCGCATCGGTCCACCGTTGAAGTTTTTGTACATAAATTTTCGTCTTAAGTTGAGACTATTAGAGGGTCATGCTTGTGGCCCTCGGTTGATGTTTCGATGCCGGTCTCGAGGATGATATGGAAACCCGGCCCCGGTTGCATGTGGGTGTGAGTGTAAGTGATACGGGGCCTCCTTTTCGGCGGACAAATTTGGACTCTGTGGCACATTTTCGGTGCAGTCATCAGGTTTGTCAGTGTTTGTTACTTGGTATTGCGGCGCTCATTTTAAATCCACATCCAGCGGCGGCGGTAACGCGCAGAAGTTATGCGCGCAATTCAAACGCAACGTCAAAATTCAATTAGGCTTGGATTTTTTCGTTCTTCAAGGACGCAAATGTTTCAAATTTGCTAAATCTGAAACATTTGGTGATTTTCATTATCACTGCGACGGTATATCGACATTTTCAGATAATCGCATTACGTGGATTTATCTTGCAGAGCACAATATGTTTTGGTTGCAAGGCAGAAGAAAAGATGGATGATTTTGGAAATTCGATACACGGACGAGAGCACGACAGACACATCATCAATTTTCGTGCATTGGAAATCATTTTTGCTTTAAAATCAGTTTTAAGCCGTTTAAGTCGTTTTAAATCATTTTAAGCCGTTTAAAACCGTTTTAAGCCGTTTAAAGCAATTTTAAGTCATTTCAAGCTATTTCGAGCCGTTTTGAGCTGTTTTCGGTCATTTTAAGTTGTTTTAAGCCATTTAAAGCTGTTTTAAGCCATTTTTAGCCGTTTCAAGCCATTTTAAGCCATTTTAAGCTGTTTTGAGCCATTTTAAGCTGTTTTCAGCCGTTTTTACCCCCACTTTGAATAATTTTAGACCGTTTAAAGCCGTTTTAAGCCATTTTCAGCCGATTTAAGCAGTTTCAGGCCGTTTTAAGGCATTTTAAGCCGATTTAAGTCATTTTAAGCTGTTTTAAGCCATTTTAGCCGTTTTAAGCCATTTTAAGCTGTTTGAGGCCATTTTAAGCCGTTTAAAGCAGTTTTAAGCAGTTAAGGCCGTTTTAAGCCGTTTTAGGCCGTTTTAAGGCATTTTCAGCCGTTTTAAGCCATTTAAAGCTGTTTTAAGCTATTTAATGCCGTTTTTACCCCATTTTAAATCATTTTAAGCCGTTTAAAGCCGTTTTAAGCCATTTTAAGCTGTTTTAAGCCATTTTAAGCACACAGTTAAAAATAATGAAGATTACACGTCATGTAAACTTCATTTATGCCATGTAAACAATACGTCATGTAAATTTAATTCTGAAATCATGTAAAAATGTGTTATATGTCATGTAATCACTCAGGATCCTGCTAGATTACATGACATATAATTGAAGTTTACATGACATATCATGTAAATATCCATTATATTCCACGCTCCAATTATGTGCATTATATGTCTCAGAATTTTACACGTTTCGTTCGAACTGTGCAGTTTTAAGCCATTTTAAGCCATTTTAAGCTGTTTCGAGCCGTTTTAAGCTGTTTTCAGCAGTTTTTATCCCATTTTAAATCATTTTAAGCCGTTCAAAGCCATTTTAAGCCGTTTCAAGCCATTTTAAGCCATTTTGAGCCATTTTAAGCTGTTTTGAGCCATTTTAAGCTGTTTTCAGCCGTTTTTACCCCCACTTTGAATAATTTTAGACCGTTTAAAGCCGTTTTAAGCCATTTTCAGCCGATTTAAGCAGTTTCAGGCCGTTTTAAGGCATTTTAAGCCGATTTAAGTCATTTTAAGCTGTTTTAAGCCATTTTAGCCGTTTTAAGCCATTTTAAGCTGTTTGAGGCCATTTTAAGCCGTTTAAAGCAGATTTAAGCCGTTTAGGCCGTTTTAAGCTGTTTCAGTCCATTTTAAGCCGTTTCAAGCCATTTTAAGCTGTTTTAAGCAATTTTAAGCAGTTTTAAGCCATTTTAAACTGTTTTGAGCCGTTTTTAGCCATTTTAAGCCGTTTTAAGCCATTTTTAGCTGTTTTAAGCCATTTAAAGCCGTTTTTACCCCATTTTAAATCATTTTAAGCAGTTTTAAGCCATTTTCAGCCGATTTAAGCAGTTTTAGGCCGTTTTAAGGCATTTTAAGCCGATTTAAGTCATTTTAAGCTGTTTTAAGCCATTTTTAGCCGTTTAAAGCCATTTTAAGCTGTTTCAGGCCATTTTAAGCCGTTTGAAGCCGATTAAAGCAGATTTAAGCCGTTTAGGCCGTTTCAAGCTGTTTCAGTCCATTTTAAGCTGTTTTAAGCCATTTTAAGCCATTTTAAGCTGTTTTGAGCCGTTTTAAGCTGTTTTCAGCCGTTTCTATCCCATTTTAAATCATTTTAAGCCGTTTTAAGCCATTTTAAGCCGTTCTTACCCCATTTTAAATCATTTTAAGCCGTTTTAAGCCGTTTTAAGCAGTTTTAAGCCATTTTCAGCCTATTTAAGCAGTTTTAGGCCGTTTTAAGGCATTTTAAGCCGATTTAAGTCATTTAAAGCTGTTTTAAGCCATTTTTAGCCGTTTAAAGCCGTTTTAAGCTGTTTCAGTTCATTTTAAGCCGTTTTAAGCCATTTTAAGCTGTTTTAAGCCATTTTAAGCCGTTTTAAGTCATTTTAAGCAGTTTTAAGCCATTTTAAACTGTTTTGAGCCGTTTTAAGCCATTTTAAGCCATTTTAAGCTGTTTTGAGCCGTTTCAAGCTGTTTTAAGCTGTTTTCAGCCGTTTCTATCCCATTTTAAATTATTTTAAGCCGTTTAAAGCCATTTTAAGCTGTTTTAGACCGTTTTAAGCTGTTTTTAGCCCATTTTAAATAATTTTCACCCATATAAAGCCGTTTAAGCCGTTTAAGCCGTTTAAGGCCATTTTAAGCTGTTTGAAGCCGTTTAGGCCTTTTAAAGGCATTTTAAGCCGTTTTAAGCCATTTAAAGCCGTTTTACCCCATTTTAAATTATTTTAAGCCGTTTAAAGCTGTTTTAAGCCATTTAAAGCCGTTTTTACCGCATTTTAAGACGTTTAAAGCCGTTTTAAGCTGTTTTAAGCCGTTTTAAGCCATTTAAAGCTGTTTTAGGCCATTTTAAGCAGTTTTAAGCCATTTTTAGCTGTTTTAAACCGTGTAAAGCCGTTTTTACCCCACACAGTTAAAAATAATGAAGATTACACGTCATGTAAACTTCATTTATGCAATGTAAACATGACGTCATGTAAATTTAAGTCGGAAATCATGTAAAAATGTGTTATATGTCATGTAACCACTCATAATCCTGTTGCATTACATGACATATAATCGAAGTTTACATGACATATCATGTAAATATCCATGATACTCCACGCTCCAATTATGTGCATTATATGTCTCAGAAGTTTACACGTTTCGTTCGAACTGTGCATTTTAAATAATTTTAAGCCGTTTAAAGCCATTTTAAGCCGTTTTAAAACATTCTAAGCCGTGTTAAGCCATTTTAAGCTGTTTTAAGCCATTTAAAGCCGTTTTTACCCCATTTTAAATCATTTTAAGCCGTTTAAAGCCGTTTTAAGCCATTTTAAGCTGTTTTAGGCCATTTTAAGCAGTTTTAGGCCATTTTAAGCAGTTTTAGGCCATTTTAAGCCATTTTGAGCCATTTTAAGCTGTTATAAGCCGTTTTAAGCTGGTTTCAGCCGTTTTTACCCCATTTTCAATAATTTGAAGCCGTTTTAATCCGTTTTAAGCCGTTTAAGCCATTTAAAGCTGTTTTTAACCGTTTTAAGCTGTTTTCAGCCGTTTTTACCCCCATTTTAAATAATTTTAAAGCCGTATAAAGCCGTTTTAAGCCATTTTCAGCTGTTTTAAGCAGTTTAAGGCCTTTTAAAGGCATTTTAAGCAGTTTTAAGCCATTTTAAGCCGTTTTCAGCCATTTTTAAGCCGTTTTAAGCCATATTAAGCTGTTTTAAGCCATTTTAAGCTGTTTTAAGCCATTTAAAGCCGTTTTTACCCCATTTTTAATCATTTTAAGCCGTTTTATGCCGTTTTAAGCCATTTTAAACTGTTTTAAGCCATTTTAAGCTGTTTTCAGCCCATTTTAAGCAGTTTTAAGCCATCTTAAGCCATTTTGAGCCATTTTAAGCTGTTTTAAGCCGTTTTAAGCTGTTTTCAGCCCATTTTAAATCATTTTAAGCCGTTTAAAGCCATTTTAAGCCATTTTAAGCCATTTTTAGCCGTTTTAAGCCATTTTAAGCCGTTTTATGCCGTTTTAAACTGTTTTCAGCCGTTTCTACCCCATTTTAAATCATTTTAAGCCGTTTAAAGCCATTTTAAGCCGTTTCAAGCCATTATAAGCTGTTTTAAGCAGTTTTAGGCCTTCTAAAGGCATTTTAAACGTTTTAAGCCATTTTATGCCGTTTTAAGCCATTTTTAGCCGTTTTAAGCCATATTAAGCTGTTTTAAGCTGTTTGAGGCCATTTTAAGCCGTTTTAAGCCAATCAAAGCAGTTATTAGAAATTTTAAGCTGTTCTGAGCCGTTTTGAGTTGATTTTAAGTTGATATAAGCCATTTTAAGCTGAAGCCGTTCAAAGCCGTTTAAAGCCATTTGAAGCACATAAAAAGCTGTTTTGAGCCGTTTTAAGCTGTTTTCAGCTGTTTTACCTCATTTTAAATCATTTTAATCCGTTTTGAGCCATTTTAGGGCGTTTTAAGGCATTTTAAGCCGTTTTAAACCGCTTTAAGCTGTTTTAGGCCGTTTAAAGCCGTTTAAAGCCATTTGAAGCCGTTTTAAGCCATTTTAAGCTGTTTTAGACCGTTTTAAGCTGTTTTTAGCCCATTTTAAATAATTTTCAGCCATTTTAAGCCGTTTTAAGCATTTTAAGCCGTTTAAGCCGTTTAAGCCGTTTAAGGCCAATTTAGGCTGTTTGAAGCCGTTTAGGCCTTTAAAAGGCATTTTAAGCTGTTTTAAGCCATTTAAAGCCGTTTTTACCGCATTTTAAATCATTTTAAGCCGTTTAAAGCCATTTTAAGCCGTTTTAAAACATTCTAAGCCGTGTTAAGCCATTTTAAGCTGTTTTAAGCCATTTAAAGCCGTTTTTACCCCATTTTAAATCATTTTAAGCCGTTTAAAGCCGTTTTAAGCCATTTTAAGCTGTTTTGAGCCGTTTTAAGCTGTTTTCAGCCGTTTCTACCCCATTTTAAATCATTTTAAGCCGTTTAAAGCCATTTTTAGCCGTTTTAAGCCATTTTAAGCCATTTCTAGTCGTTTTAAGCCATTTTAAGCCGTTTTAAGCCGTTTTAAGCTGGTTTCAGCCGTTTTTACCCCATTTTCAATAATTTGAAGCCGTTTTAATCCGTTTTAAGCCGTTTAAGCCATTTAAAGCTGTTTTTAACCGTGTTAAGCTGTTTTCAGCCGTTTTTACCCCCATTTTAAATAATTTTAAGCCGTTTAAAGCCATTTTAAGCCGTTTTAAAACATTCTAAGCCGTGTTAAGCCATTTAAGGCTGTTTTAAGCCATTTAAAGCCGTTTTTACTCCATTTTAAATCATTTTAAGCCGTTTAAAGCCATTTTAAGCCGTTTTAAGCCATTTTAAGCCATTTTAAGCCATTTTTAGCCGTTTTAAGCCATTTTAAGCCATTTTGAGCCATTTTGAGCCATTTTAAGCCGTTGTATGCCGTTTAAAACTGTTTTCAGCCGTTTCTACCCCATTTTAAATCATTTTAAGCCGTTTAAAGCCATTTTAAGCC
This sequence comes from Aedes aegypti, assembly GCF_002204515.2. Classification (NCBI taxonomy): domain Eukaryota; kingdom Metazoa; phylum Arthropoda; class Insecta; order Diptera; family Culicidae; genus Aedes; species Aedes aegypti. The sequence goes on from NC_035108.1 coordinate 435,698,609, forward strand.
GTTTCAAGCCATTATAAGCTTTTTTAAGCCATTTTCAGCTGTTTTAAGCAGTTTTAGGCCTTCTTAAGGCATTTTAAGCCGTTTTAAGCCATTTTATGCCGTTTTAAGCCATTTTTAGCCGTTTTAAGCCATATTAAGCTGTTTTAAGCTGTTTGAGGCCATTTTAAGCCAATCAAAGCAGTTATTCGAAATTTTTAGCTGTTTTGAGCCGTTTTGAGTTGATTTTAAGTTGATATAAGCCATTTTAAGCTGAAGCCGTTCAAAGCCGTTTAAAGCCATTTGAAGCACATAAAAAGCTGTTTTGAGCCGTTTTAAGCTGTTTTCAGCTGTTTTACCCCATTTTAGATCATTTTAAGCCGTTTTGAGCCATTTTTGGGCGTTTTAAGGCATTTCAAGCCGTTTTAAACCGCTTTAAGCTGTTTTAGGCCCTTTAAAGCCGTTTAAAGCCATTTGAAGCCGTTTTAAGCCATTTTAAGCTGTTTTAGACCGTTTTAAGCCCATTTTAAATAATTTTCAGCCATTTTAAGCCGTTTTAAGCATTTTAAGCCGTTTAAGCCGTTTAAGGCCAATTTAAGCTGTTTGAAGCCGTTTAGGCCTTTTAAAGGCATTTTAAGCCGTTTTAAGCCATTTAAAGCCGTTTTTACCCCATTTAAAATTATTTAAGCCGTTTAAAGCTGTTTTAAGCCATTTAAAGCCGTTTTACCGCATTTTAAATCATTTTAAGCCGTTTAAAGCCGTTTTAAGCTGTTTTAAGCCGTTTTAAGCCATTTAAAGCTGTTTTTGGCCATTTTAAGCTGTTTAAAGCCGTTTTAAGCTGTTTTCAGCCGTTTTTACCCCATTTTAAATCATTTTAAGCCGTTTAAAGCCATTTTAAGCCGTTTTAAAACATTCTAAGCCGTGTTAAGCCATTTTAAGCTGTTTTAAGCCATTTAAAGCCGTTTTTACCCCATTTTAAATCATTTTAAGCCGTTTAAAGCCATTTTGAGCCATTTTAAGCTGTTTTAACCCGTTTTAAGCTGTTTTCAGCCCATTTTAAATCATTTTAAGCCGTTTAAAGCCATTTTAAGCCGTTTTAAGCCATTTTAAGCCGTGTTAAGCCATTTTAAGCTGTTTTAAGCCATTTAAAGCCGTTTTTACCCCATTTTAAATCATTTTAAGCCGTTTAAAGCCATTTTGAGCCATTTTAAGCTGTTTTAAGCCGTTTTAAGCTGTTTTCAGCCCATTTTAAATCATTTTAAGCCGTTTAAAGCCATTTTAAGCCGTTTTAAAACATTCTAAGCCGTGTTAAGCCATTTTAAGCCATTTCTAGTCGTTTTAAGCCATTTAAAGCCGTTTTTACCCCATTTTAAATCATTTTAAGCCGTTCAAAGCCGTTTTAAGCCATTTTAAGCTGTTTTGAGCCGTTTTAAGCTGTTTTCAGCCGTTTCTACCCCATTTTAAATCATTTTAAGCCGTTTAAAGCCATTTTTAGCCGTTTTAAGCCATTTTAAGCCATTTCTAGTCGTTTTAAGCCATTTTAAGCTGTTTTAAGCCGTTTTAAGCTGGTTTCAGCCGTTTTTACCCCATTTTCAATAATTTGAAGCCGTTTTAATCCGTTTTAAGCCGTTTAAGCCATTTAAAGCTGTTTTTAACCGTGTTAAGCTGTTTTCAGCCGTTTTTACCCCCATTTTAAATAATTTTAAAGCCGTATAAAGCCGTTTTAAGCCATTTTCAGCTGTTTTAAGCAGTTTAAGGCCTTTTAAAGGCATTTTAAGCAGTTTTAAGCCATTTTAAGCCGTTTTCAGCCATTTTTAAGCCGTTTTAAGCCATATTAAGCTGTTTTAAGCCATTTTAAGCTGTTTTAAGCCATTTAAAGCCGTTTTTACCCCATTTTTAATCATTTTAAGCCGTTTTATGCCGTTTTAAGCCATTTTAAACTGTTTTAAGCCATTTTAAGCTGTTTTCAGCCCATTTTAAGCAGTTTTAAGCCATCTTAAGCCATTTTGAGCCATTTTAAGCTGTTTTAAGCCGTTTTAAGCTGTTTTCAGCCCATTTTAAATCATTTTAAGCCGTTTAAAGCCATTTTAAGCCATTTTAAGCCATTTTTAGCCGTTTTAAGCCATTTAAGCCGTTTTATGCCGTTTTAAACTGTTTTCAGCCGTTTCTACCCCATTTTAAATCATTTTAAGCCGTTTAAAGCCATTTTAAGCCGTTTCAAGCCATTATAAGCTGTTTTAAGCAGTTTTAGGCCTTCTAAAGGCATTTTAAACGTTTTAAGCCATTTTATGCCGTTTTAAGCCATTTTTAGCCGTTTTAAGCCATATTAAGCTGTTTTAAGCTGTTTGAGGCCATTTTAAGCCGTTTTAAGCCAATCAAAGCAGTTATTAGAAATTTTAAGCTGTTCTGAGCCGTTTTGAGTTGATTTTAAGTTGATATAAGCCATTTTAAGCTGAAGCCGTTCAAAGCCGTTTAAAGCCATTTGAAGCACATAAAAATGCTGTTTTGAGCCGTTTTAAGCTGTTTTCAGCTGTTTTACCTCATTTTAAATCATTTTAATCCGTTTTGAGCCATTTTAGGGCGTTTTAAGGCATTTTAAGCCGTTTTAAACCGCTTTAAGCTGTTTTAGGCCGTTTAAAGCCGTTTAAAGCCATTTGAAGCCGTTTTAAGCCATTTTAAGCTGTTTTAGACCGTTTTAAGCTGTTTTTAGCCCATTTTAAATAATTTTCAGCCATTTTAAGCCGTTTTAAGCATTTTAAGCCGTTTAAGCCGTTTAAGCCGTTTAAGGCCAATTTAGGCTGTTTGAAGCCGTTTAGGCCTTTAAAAGGCATTTTAAGCTGTTTTAAGCCATTTAAAGCCGTTTTTACCGCATTTTAAATCATTTTAAGCCGTTTAAAGCCATTTTAAGCCGTTTTAAAACATTCTAAGCCGTGTTAAGCCATTTTAAGCTGTTTTAAGCCATTTAAAGCCGTTTTTACCCCATTTTAAATCATTTTAAGCCGTTTAAAGCCGTTTTAAGCCATTTTAAGCTGTTTTGAGCCGTTTTGAGCTGTTTTCAGCCGTTTCTACCCCCCATTTTAAATCATTTTAAGCCGTTTAAAGCCATTTTAAGCCGTTTTAAAACATTCTAAGCCGTGTTAAGCCATTTTAAGCTGTTTTAAGCCATTTAAAGCCGTTTTTACCCCATTTTAAATCATTTTAAGCCGTTTAAAGCCGTTTTAAGCCATTTTAAGCTGTTTTGAGCCGTTTTAAGCTGTTTTCAGCCGTTTCTACCCCATTTTAAATCATTTTAAGCCGTTTAAAGCCATTTTTAGCCGTTTTAAGCCATTTTAAGCCATTTCTAGTCGTTTTAAGCCATTTTAAGCTGTTTTAAGCCGTTTTAAGCTGGTTTCAGCCGTTTTTACCCCATTTTCAATAATTTGAAGCCGTTTTAATCCGTTTTAAGCCGTTTAAGCCATTTAAAGCTGTTTTTAACCGTGTTAAGCTGTTTTCAGCCGTTTTTACCCCCATTTTAAATAATTTTAAGCCGTTTAAAGCCATTTTAAGCCGTTTTAAAACATTCTAAGCCGTGTTAAGCCATTTAAGGCTGTTTTAAGCCATTTAAAGCCGTTTTTACTCCATTTTAAATCATTTTAAGCCGTTTAAAGCCATTTTAAGCCGTTTTAAGCCATTTTAAGCCATTTTAAGCCATTTTTAGCCGTTTTAAGCCATTTTAAGCCATTTTGAGCCATTTTGAGCCATTTTAAGCCGTTGTATGCCGTTTAAAACTGTTTTCAGCCGTTTCTACCCCATTTTAAATCATTTTAAGCCGTTTAAAGCCATTTTAAGCCGTTTCAAGCCATTATAAGCTTTTTTAAGCCATTTTCAGCTGTTTTAAGCAGTTTTAGGCCTTCTTAAGGCATTTTAAGCCGTTTTAAGCCATTTTATGCCGTTTTAAGCCATTTTTAGCCGTTTTAAGCCATATTAAGCTGTTTTAAGCTGTTTGAGGCCATTTTAAGCCAATCAAAGCAGTTATTCGAAATTTTTAGCTGTTTTGAGCCGTTTTGAGTTGATTTTAAGTTGATATAAGCCATTTTAAGCTGAAGCCGTTCAAAGCCGTTTAAAGCCATTTGAAGCACATAAAAAGCTGTTTTGAGCCGTTTTAAGCTGTTTTCAGCTGTTTTACCCCATTTTAGATCATTTTAAGCCGTTTTGAGCCATTTTTGGGCGTTTTAAGGCATTTCAAGCCGTTTTAAACCGCTTTAAGCTGTTTTAGGCCCTTTAAAGCCGTTTAAAGCCATTTGAAGCCGTTTTAAGCCATTTTAAGCTGTTTTAGACCGTTTTAAGCCCATTTTAAATAATTTTCAGCCATTTTAAGCCGTTTTAAGCATTTTAAGCCGTTTAAGCCGTTTAAGGCCAATTTAAGCTGTTTGAAGCCGTTTAGGCCTTTTAAAGGCATTTTAAGCCGTTTTAAGCCATTTAAAGCCGTTTTTACCCCATTTAAAATTATTTAAGCCGTTTAAAGCTGTTTTAAGCCATTTAAAGCCGTTTTACCGCATTTTAAATCATTTTAAGCCGTTTAAAGCCGTTTTAAGCTGTTTTAAGCCGTTTTAAGCCATTTAAAGCTGTTTTTGGCCATTTTAAGCTGTTTAAAGCCGTTTTAAGCTGTTTTCAGCCGTTTTTACCCCATTTTAAATCATTTTAAGCCGTTCAAAGCCGTTTTAAGCCATTTTAAGCTGTTTTGAGCCGTTTTAAGCTGTTTTCAGCAGTTTCTACCCCATTTTAAATCATTTTAAGCCGTTTAAAGCCATTTTTAGCCGTTTTAAGCCATTTTAAGCCATTTCTAGCCGTTTTAAGCCATTTTCAGCTGTTTTAGGCCATTTTGAGCAGCTTTAAGTTATTTTAAGCCATTTTGAGCCATTTTAAGCTGTTTTAACCCGTTTTAAGCTGTTTTCAGCCCATTTTAAATCATTTTAAGCCGTTTAAAGCCATTTTAAGCCGTTTTAAGCCATTTTAAGCTGTTTTAAGTCATTTAATGCCGTTTTTACCCCATTTTAAATCATTTCAAGCCGTTTAAAGCCATTTTAAGCCGTTTTAAGCCATTTTAAGCCATTTTTAGCCATTTTTAGCCGTTTTAAGCCGTTTTAAGCTGGTTTCAGCCGTTTTTACCCCATTTTCAATAATTTGAAGCCGTTTAAATCCGTTTTAAGCAGTTTTAAGCTGTTTTTAGCCCATTTTAAATAATTTTCAGCCATTTAAAGCCGTTTTAAGCTTTTTAAGCCGTTTAAGCCGTTTAAGGCCATTTAACCTTCCTTGTGCATTGGGGTCATTTTTGGCCAATCAGCACGGTAAATAAGCTGTAACTTTGTAGAGAAAAGAGATATAAATCTGAAATTTTCTGACTTTTCCTAACTTTTGAAAACGAACATTTTCGTGCTAAAAGAAGCTTTCAGCGACCTCTAGGAGCGGCGCTACAAAAAAAGTGACACATTATGCATTAAGGGTCAAAAATGACCCATGGCTTTAAAACGCTCTCAAAAATCTATTTTTCAACCGATTTTCGTTCTTCTCGCTTTATATGAAAGATATGGAACCCTGGAAATTGTTTGTCAGTATGGCCATTCTGGGCACAAGGGCCCAAGGGAACCTGGAACCTGTTTCAGAAGGAACTGGCGTATATAATATTCAGCAGTTCATACACATGTATATAACGACGGTTCGAATTTCATGGTTTTTCATTCCGATTTACAAGAGCACCAAGAGGACCAACATTTAGATTTGGCCGGTATTTCGGAGTATTCCGGAACCGGTTCCGCTAGGGTGGACATTTTCAGACCATAATATAATACCATCATGCGACGGCTCAAATACATGATTTTTCATCCAGATGTAAATGGACACCATGCCATATATCTGGCGTTACGCACCTAGTGGGACAGAGCCTGCTTCTCAGCATTTATAAACGGAGAGGTTTGCCATCTGACTATTTTTGCCTATGTATATCGCTTGGCAAGCATGATGATATTGTATACCCGGGAAGTCGAAAAAATTTCCAACCCGAAAGGATCCTCGACCGGTGGGAATCGAACCCATGCCCCTTAGTTTGGTCTAGCTGAGAAGCTGCGTGTTTACCGCTGGGCTTCCCAAACATAAAAATATTATATTAGAATATCATTTCCGTTACGGCCAAATTAGGAAAAAATGATTATACAGTCAACCCTCCATGAGTCCGATATTGAAGAGACCATCGACTCATGGAAATATCGAGTCATGGAACAGCAGTGCTATGGAAAGCTGTTTGAAGGGACCATCATAGTAACCATGAAAATTGATTTTTAATATGGTTCCATGAGTCGATATCGAGTAATGGAACATCGACTCATGGAGATTTAACTGTACAGTCAACTCAGCATAACTGGATTTTGAACGGACCAGAGAATAAGGGAGGTATACAGTAAAAGCTAGCTAACTCATTATGTTTCGAATCAAACCCAAATATAACTCATTTTGTTATTTTCCATTACTGAATTATAGCAAAATTTGTTATAAGCAATTGCTCTCACAAATTTTATGAAAAATGTGTTATAATTATGTTCTAACTAGTAACAAATTTGAAGCAGCTTTTGTTAATATAACTGATTTAGTTTCAATGAAGTTTAAATTTCTTCCATGAATTCAAAGTACTTCTAGCAAAAATGAAACAAAATTTGATATTTGTAATAAATCTTGATATAATCGTGCTACAATATTGTTGTAATCCACTGGTCGGTAGTAGATAAAATAACAAAAAATACAATACAATTTCCTTTATACTATACAAAATTGAAACAAAATATAATATAATTTAAACAAAAATGTAACTTATTATGTTTCAAATCAAACAAAAATATAACTTAGTTTGTCATTATTCATAACTTAATTATAACAAAATTTGTTATGTTTTTTACATGAATAAAAGCGCACATGTATAAGTAACTTCCCTCAGATTTTTCATCACGATTTGTTTTATAATTATGTTATAAATTTAAACAAATTTGAAATAGCCTTTGTTATTGTAACTGATTTTGTTTTAATTATGTAAGGACATTGTTACAACTCAACGTGCATGAAAATGAAATAAAATTTGATATTTGTAACAAATCTTGATATAATTGTGATACAATTTTGTTGTAATCCACTGGTTGCATACTGTGCACGTGCTGAAGCCTTATGTGCAGGAGCCATAAGATCCAAGATAATCTCTACTGTAATCCTTACAGCGATTTTTCCATAGGTTCCACAAGCGGTTACCCCGAGATTTCTCCAAGAAACAAATTTTGTTCGCTACCAGACCGTTTCCGATAGAACTCCAGAAATACCAGCAATTCCATCAGGAATATTGCTAGAAGTTCCCCCAGGGATTTTTCCAAGGATCCAGAAATATCTGCAGGGATATTTGTACAGGGATTTCGCCAAGACTTACTGCGGGAATGTCTCCATAGATTCCTCTAGTAAAATTTTAACTAGAATTTCTCGAACGATTCCCTAGGGAACTTTTTCAGATATTACTTTAGGGCCACTCAGGCTTCTCAGACACCCGTCTAGAATCACATAACAAGATTATGACATATCGTAACAAAAGCTGTTAAATTAACAGAAGTTCATATAACTTTGTCAAAATGGCTTTGTTCTTAACTTGTCACATTTTTTTGTATCAGATAAATTACATGACATTTGTTATATTTCTTACATTGCATGTGTAAGTTGGTTGTAAATAACATCTAAAGTTATGAACAATAACAAAATTTGCAATAATTGTTGTGACAGGACGATAACACGTTTTGTAATCATTAAATTTGTTATTCCAACTACTAACGGTATATGTTTTATAACAACTGGTCTTATAATAAAATCATATAAGAGCAAAACTATTATAATCTAGTTTCTTCTATCTGGTCGGGGACTCTTCTTGGCATTCCTCCAGGAATATTTCTACAAGGATTTATGCAGTGATGTCTTTAAGGCTTCCTCCAAGTTACAATACAACGATTTCTTGAAGCATTACTCCAGATATTTCTCCATCCAGAATATTCTCGGGTAGTCTTCTCGAGATTCTTCTACGAATTATTCCTGAGACTTCCTCCGGTATTGCTCCCGAAATTCTCATGGAGAAATTCATCTAGGGATTCTACAATAGATAACTTTTTAAATTCCTATAGGGATTCCTCAAAAGTTTACTTTAGGAATTTCCTCAGGCATGCATCCAGGAAATCGCTGCATGAATTCTTCTAAGGATTTTTTCAGGTAATCTTTCAGGAATTCCCCTTCAAATTTCTTTAGAGACTCGTTCTGGGCCTCCAAAAACTCCTCCGGGCAATTCTTCAGAATCCTCTATAAATTCCTACATAGATTTACCCATGAATTCCTCCAGAGATTTCATCAAAATGAATAATAATTCATCCTGAATTTCATCTGCGATTTTTTTAAAGATTCCCCTAGGAACTCCTTTTCTCAAGAAGATGTTTGAAAGAAAAATCTTAGATGAGATCCTGAAAAGATTCTTAGAGCAATCCCTGGAGAAACCTTAAAAAACACCTTCACGTAAATGCTTCCAGTGGACCTTTTGTCCTTTGAAAGAAGCACCACACCAGACCACGGACTAGCATGCAACGCCCGATTTCACAATCGAAACACGTTCCTGACGAAAAGTTTTCCTAACTGAAGCGGTAATCGAACCCGCACTCCTTGGTCGATGCGGATAAATGCGTTGTTCTTCTAGAAAAAAAATGGAGTAATCCCTTGAAGAATCCCCGGTTGAATTCCTGGAAAAATGTCTGAAGTAATTCTTGCAAGAGCCAATCGAGGGATTCTTAAAAAAAATTTCTAGAGGAATTCATGAAAAAATCCCTGGAACATAAAATATGCTTTTTGGCTCCGCAGTTTATTTTTTTTACCGTTTTTTTATAATAAAGACTGCGTAGACGAAAAGCATATTTCATTAAAATGTGCAGTTGATTGTCTACCAGCCCATCCTTGGACAATGTCTACAGGAAATCATTAAGAATTTTTTTTAAAGCAATCCTTTATGATATTCCTGATGAAAAAGCTAAAGAAATCCCTGCAGGAATCGCTGTAGAGGTTTTACTAGAGAAATCCTTGGATGAGCCTCTGGAGATACTCCTGTAGTAATTTCTAAAGGGCTTCTGGAGGATTTTTGGAGAATCCTTGGAGGTATCCCACGACGAATGCTGGTAGAATTTGTAAAGAAATCCCTGGAAAAAACCCCTGTTGCCCCTGTTTTGACTCTTCTGGAGACATCCGTGGAATAATTCTTCAAGAAATTCCAAACGAAATCTTTGGAGGATTCCATGAAGAGATTTACCAAAAAAATCAATGTAGAGCATTTACTGGAGGAATATTTGTAGTGATTTTCGTAAAATAATTCCTAAAGTAGTTCTTAGCACAATGTATGACTAAATGCCTGCAGGAATTCATAGGAGACTCACTGAAGGAATTTCAAGAAGAACTCTTCTCTTGGTGGTTCAGAATGAGCAGTCAGTCTGGAGAAATTATTAAAATAATTCATGTCGCGATTTTCCTTGTGGTAACTCAGAGAGTTCCTCCAAGAAATTCTTGAGGAATTTGTAAAATGAGAAACACCTGTAAAAATTCCTGGTAGTATCTCTGGAGTAATCCAGGGAAGAATCCGAGAAGAAATTTTCGGAATAATTCCTGGAAGCATCTTGAGAGGACTACTTGGAGATATCTTTGTATGTTTCCGTGGAGGAATCATCAGAGAAAATTCTGAAGAAATCACTAGATAAATATCTTGAGTAACCATTGAAACAAAATGTTCTAGTGTAACTCTTGGAGAAATTCCTGGGGGAAACCTTGAAGATATAAACATTAACATACTCTAACAATCCCTTCATAAAAAAAGTGTTGCCTTGAAGATTCTCTGCAAGAATCCTTGATTTTCTAGAGGAATCTCTGAAAGAATACCAGAAAAAATCAATTGAAAATTATCTGGAGAAATTCCGCAGCTTTCCTCAAAGAATTCCTGGAACAGATCTTAGAGGATTTCTGGGAGAAACTCCTGGAAGAATCGCAGTAAAAAAATTGAGAAATCTCTAGAGGAATCCCTGTAAATGTCTTGGCTGTCTTGGTAGTGTTATTCGAACAATACGCCAAGCCGTTCCCATAGGGGACGTTAGCCAAAAAGAAGGACGTTTCAAGTAATACTGTTCTATATGGTAAGCCCTCTCTAACATCTAATCCAATTTCTCTCGCCGTTCCCTTACGGTACCTATCCATCTAGTATTCATTGCTTTCTTCTCCATGCTCCCTCTTACTTCAAGTAAAATAGACCGATATGCCGGTAACCAAATTAAATGCCTGTAAATATTGTTTGCAGGAATCCTAGGACGAATTTCTTATCGAATCCCTGGAGAAACTCCAGGAGGAATTGCTAAGATATTCAGCCTATCAAGAGCCCTATCAAAACTGGTCTAAAATGTATCATGGAAAACAATAGTTCTTCCTGGAGCAATCTCTGGCAAAAGCCCTAGTGAAGAAATTGCTGTAAGAATTACGGTAGAGATTATTCATGAAAGAATTTTCGAAATAATTCCTGGAGAATTCTCTGGAAGAACCTCTGGAGATATTTAGAGAGTGATTCGTGAAGGTACATCTGAAGGTTTTTTTAAAAGGATGTCTTGTGCCCTATTAGAGCAGGTCTCAAAATTGCGATTGATGTCAAAAGTTATAATAGTTATAAGTTAGAATTATGTCGAATGATTTCGATTCCTTATATTACATTTTTTTTTTTACTAATTTGGTAATAACGGAAGTAAAATTCAAGTATGATAACTTTAGATTTATGGGACCCATTTAGCCTCAGCGGTAAACGCGCAGCTTTTCAGTAAGATAAAACTAATGGGCATGGGTTCGATTCCCACCGGTCGAAAATCCTTTCGGTTTGGAAATATTTTCGACTTCCCAGGTATGCAATATCATCATGCTTGCCAAGCGATATACATAGGCAAAAATAGTCAGATGGCAAACCTCTCCGTTTATAAATGCTGAGAAGCAGGCTCTGTTCCACTAGGTGCGTAACGTCAGATATATGGCATGGTGTCCATTTACATCTGGATGAAAAATCATGTATTTGAGCCGTCGCATGATGGTATTATATTATGGTCTGAAAATGTCCACCCTAGCGGAACCGGTTCCGGAATACTCCGAAATACCGGCCAAATCTAAATGTTGGTCCTCTTGGTGCTCTTGTAAATCGGAATGAAAAACCATGAAATTCGAACCGTCGTTATATACATGTGTATGAACTGCTGAATATTATATACGCCAGTTCCTTCTGAAACAGGTTCCAGGTTCCCTTGGGCCCTTGTGCCCAGAATGGCCATACTGACAAACAATTTCCAGGGTTCCATTCTAGAGTTCCATATCTTTCATATAAAGCTAGAAGAACGAAAATCGGTTTAAAAATGGATTTTTGAGAGCGTTTTAAAGTCATGGGTCATTTTTGACCCTTAATGCATAATGTGTAACTTTTTCTTAATGCATTAGGAAGGTTAAGCTGTTTGAAGCCGTTTAGGCCTTTTAAAGGCATTTTAAGCCGTTTTAAGCCATTTAAAGCCGTTTTTACCGCATGTTAAATCATTTTAAGCCATTTTAAGCTGTTTTGAGCGGTTTTAAGCTGTTTTCAGCCGTTTTTACCCCATTTTAAATAATTTGAAGCCGTTTAAAGCCATTCTAAGCCGTTTTAAGCCATTTTAAGCTGTTTTGAGCCATTTTAAGCTATTTTCAGCCGTTTTTACCCCATTTTAAATCATTTTAAGCCGTTTAAAGCCATTTTAGGCCGTTTTAAGCCATTTTAAGCTGTTTTAAGCCATTTAAAGCCGTTTTTACCCCATTTTAAGTCATTTTATGCCGTTTTAAGCCGTTTTAAGCCATTTTAAACTGTTTTAAGCCATTTTAAGCTGTTTTAGGCCATTTTAAGCAGTTTTAAGCCATTTTAAGCCATTTTGAGCCATTTTAAGCTGTTTTCAGCCCATTTGAAATCATTTTAAGCCGTTTAAAGCCATTTTAAGCCGTTTTAAGCCATTTTATGCCATTTTGAGCCATTTTAAGTCGTTTTATGCCGTTTTAAACTGTTTTCAGCCGTTTCTACCCCATTTTAAATCATTTTAAGCCGTTTAAAGCCATTTTAAGCCGTTTTAAGCCATTTTAAGCCATTTTTAGCCGTTTTAAGCTATTTTATTCTGTTTTAGGCCATTTTAAGCCATTTTAAGCCATTTTGAGCCATTTAAAGCTGTTTTAAACCGTTTTAAGCTGTTTTCAGCCGTTTTTACCCCCATTTTAAATAATTTAAAGCCGTTTAAAGCAGTTTTAAGCCATTTTCAGCTGTTTTAAGCAGTTTTAGGCCTTTTAAAGGCATTTTAAGCCGTTTTAAAGGCATTTTAAGCCGTTTTAAGCCATTTTTAGCCGCTTTAAGCCATATTAAGCTGTTTTAAGCTGTTTGAGGCCATTTTAAGCCGTTTTAAGCCAATTAAAGCAGTTTTTAGGAATTTTAAGCTGTTTTGAGCCGTTTTGAGTTGATTTTAAGTTGATTTAAGCCATTTTAAGCTGAAGCCGTTCAAAGCCGTTTAAAGCCATTTGAAGCACATAAAAAGCTGTTTTGAGCCGTTTTAAGCTGTTTTCAGCTGTTTTACCCCATTTTAAATCATTTTAAGCCGTTTTGAGCCATTTTAGGGCCATTTTAAGCAGTTTTAAGCCGTTCAAAGCTGTATTAAGCCGTTTTAAGCCATATTTAGCTGTTTTGAGCCGTTTTAAGCCGTTGAAAGCCGTTTTTCTGTTTTGAGCCATTTTCAGCCGTTTATTTTAAGCTGTTTTAAACCGTTCAAGGCCGTTTTTAGCCGTTTTAAGCTGTTTTAAGCCATATTCAGCCATTTTAAGCTGTTTTAAGCCGTTACAAACCGTTTTAAGCTGTTTCAAGCTGTTTCAAGCTGTTTCAAGCCATTCTAAGCCGTTTTAAGCTGTTTTATACCATTTTCAGCCGTTTTAGCCATTTTTAACTATTTTAAGCCATTTTAAGCCATTTTTAGCTATTTCAAGCCGTTTTAAGACATATTTAGCTGTTTTCAGCCGTTTTTACCCCATTTTAAATAATTTTAAGCCGTTTAAAGCCGTTTTAAGAAATTTTAAGCTGTTTTGAGCCGTTTATTTTAAGCCGTTTTAAGTTGTTTTAAGCCATATTCAGCCATTTTAAGCTGTTTTAAGCCGTTCCAAGCCGTTTCAAGCCCTTTTTAGCCGTTTTAAGCTGTTTCAAGCTGTTTCAAGCCATTTTAAGCCGTTTTAAGCTGTTTTATGCCATTTTCAGCCATTTTAAGCCGTTTTAAGCCGTTTCAAGCTGTTTCAAGCCATTTTAAGCAGTTTTATGCCATTTTCAGCTTTTTTAAGCCATTTTAAGCCATTTTCAGCCACTTTAAGTTGTTTTAAGCCATTTAAAGCCATGTTAAACTGTTTCAAGCCGTTTTAAGCCGTTTTAAGCCATGTTAAGCCATAACTAGCCGTTTCATATATTTTTAACTTTAAGCCATTTCGATTCATTTAGGCCATTTCAAATGACTTTGAGCGTCAAGCCATATTAGAATTAACTAATTCAGAATGGCAATCCTGCTTTTCCAACTTCAGTCGACCTGTGGTGGCGCGAACAACGACAGTACCGTAATCCGGGGGCAAATTGATCACTGGGGCGAATTTGATCAGGTCGATACCAAAACACACTTCCTCCCAAGGATGCTGAAGGTTTCATTGGCACAACAGACATTCCATGTATTCTCGTTCATAGATGTCTAATGATGATTTTGAAGTATTTCATTTTTATTAGGGTCAGTTTTGCATAGAAATAGTCACATTTTTTGAAGGTGTAAGCAATACAGTTGGAAATGTATGTGCTAAACAATCCACTGGTGCTATGCCTACATGTCAACTTTGAGTGTTTAAAATGTTGTGTAAGCTCAAGTATGAACTACTGAACTCATTTCTGATATCATACAGCTTATCAAGTATAGTTTTTTGCTAATAAAACTGTTTATTATTAAATAATGTGCTTATTTTAAGGGAAATTGCCTACATTTAGGCGTATTAGGCAGATTTTCAAAGTTTAATTTTGCAATAAAATGATCAAATATTCGAGTTATAAGAATTTTGACATCATTTTCCGATTCAGGAGACCCAAATTTAGTAGATGGGGATATTTTTTATTCTTTAACGTGCTTTGTTATATGGTGATGAATTTCGCCCCAGTGTGTCATTTCAATTTTTTGGTATTGAAACTATTTTTATGATATGTTAAATATTATTTCATGAAAAGTCGATTACATAAACTGATAAAGATCAATGGAGTACTGGTTTTGTCGAAATTTATTTGACAATATTTGAATTCCGAAGGCCAACATAACAAAAAGTTGTAAAATAGTGATCAATTTGCCCCCGGATTACGGTACGAAGAGATTGCCTGCTTTTTGGCATATTTTCAGCTCACTAATCGACTAAAACGAGGAAATGGACCCCTGCTTTTGCGGGGGCTCAAGCCTAGATGTTATCTACGATACACAACCACTATTCTTGCCGATGCCAGAGCACTGCTGATGGTGGCCGAAGAAGCGGTCTGGTAGTACAAGTAGCAGCCAGAGACACCATTTCCGTCCCGGTGCTGGTGAAAATGAATGCGAAATGAAATTCAATCCTCGGTTTCGTTTATTTCCTACTCGGTTTGCTCGATGCAGCATATGAACCTGGAGTGGCGATGGCTCTTGAGAGTCGTTCCGTTGTTTGACTGGTGACGTCTTCTGCCGCTACAAGCCCGACAATTCCGGTCGCTGATGTGAGCTCTCGTTTCGATTTCAAGCATTCAAGCAACCTCTTCAGCAAGACCCCGCCCCGGTGCTGAAATTAGAACTTAGAGAAATAGATTTCATAATCAAATGCAAATTTATATGTATTCGATGCCATTTGAATTTCCATATCTCGCAGCCGGGGTCTCCTCGCTGCTTGTCTGTGGTGTCCTCGTACCCAAAACCATCTCCAGTGTCGGAACATCGGAGAGGAAGCAGAGAGAAAGAGGTCCGTCGAGTCGGTGGATATTCCCGGAGGCCGATACCGATACGGTCCGTTGGGCTCGGTTTCGTTCTAATTCGCACAGTCACGCTCGGGCTCGGCCGGTACAAACCATAGACCCTTTTCGAGGACGATGACGACGACGACGCACTAAAGGGTATTCAACGAATCTGGCTAGTCAAAATCATTTTTAAAATCTCAATTTTTTTCAAATTTTGATGTTTCGCATATGACACATGAGTAAATGTGGAATAATGCCTAATCCTCTGCCCATAACTGCATATTTCTCACATTTGAGATTTTTGGCAGTTTCGAGTTAATACCGTGGAGAGTAATCAAATGATAAATACTTTCGATCAACTTTCTGAAACCTGTGAGATTATTCTAAAAAATTCGAAAAATATAATAAATCTTCGAGCTGTTAAGTGGAATAAGTAGATGAAAAACCGAATGTAGTATTATACCATTTAATTCCACTAGAGTTTGTATCCTTTGACACGTATTTCGACCTCAACTGCAATGCCGTCTTTAGTGATGTGTACTAGACTTAACTTAAAGAAAAACATCGTATTCCATATTTAAACTAGGTGATAATCTTAAAATTTAAGAGCTGTAAGGTAACGATTAGTAAGCATCAAGTTGAAAATCCATGTATTGCCGTTGACTTGGTCTCTGTTGAATAACGTCGTAGGTACCTGCTAGCAAATTTCCAGACTCTCCGCCACATCCAATTTCCAAGGAAAAGAAACATTTCGCAAAATTTTGATATCGGCCGTCGTAATTGTAAGACAAATGCCGAACACTCTTTTTAGTATGGGAAACCATTGTCCGAATTGACATTCCGAGGATAAAAGTGTTTTCTCTGTTCTAGTCGTTTTCAGAGAAATTATTTGCAATTGAGTTTTGTATCTTCTAAGAAAAAAAAGTTGAATTCTGACCCTTATTTAGGATTTAATTTAGACTCAGACTTTTTTGTTTGAGGAAATATGTGACTGCGCTCTTCTGCAAACATTTTGAAAATGCTATTTTAAACAATTTTGTCGAAAGCTTTTGATCTAACTCTTCATCTGAGCAAAGTAAATTGATTCTAGAAGTTTTTGCTAAGGGTGGACCCGAAAAATTATTTTTTTTTTAACTTTTATGTTATCAGTTTTACGTATTGGTTCGATATTTTTAAGTTGTCGATTACTATTGTCGATTTTTGGACTATATTTCAGTCAACTTAAATGCATATAACAAGCTGCTGAGACAACTCGAATATTGGCTCACGACCCTCTAGAGGGTCGCGAACCACAGTTTAAGAGACATTGCCTTTACTATATATTATGAACCTAATTTCGCAAATCTTCGTTGATCTCTAACAGTAGGCTTGAAGATTTCATAACGAAAATAACATTCTGGGGCCGAATCGATCGAAAAACAAAATAACAAAAAAGGTTTAGGAATAAAAACATCCTTATGCAGCCATTCCATGAAAAACCGATCTAACGGGTCACCGAATTCCGTGAAAATTTGCTATTTTGTTCCTTATCCGAAATAAGGATAGTTTTTAGGAATTTTTTATATTTTTTCATGTAAAAACAAATTGTTTTCAGAGTATTTTTTTTCTGAAAAGTTGAAATCTTAAGCTTCCATTCCATGCAAAAATATTGGAAAGCAGTTGAGCTGTTCAAAAGTTATGATTTTTTTTTAATAAAAAATCTATTCCGCTGATACCTAGAGACCATATCTAGGAAGACAAAAATGATTGCGCCCTAACCGTCAATATGGTGTCTTCTGCAAAGTTTCTCCATATTTTCAGACATTTTTTTTTGGTTTACGAGATCAGCACATTAACAATGTTCTACAATGTTTTCGAACAACCGATTTGGAGAAACTTTGCCGAAGAACCCATGGTCTGTTATGGTTCGCGAATTATGATTGTTTTTAACAAAATAGTTAGGGTCGTACTGAAAAATCAGTTTTTTCTTAATAACTTTGTATACGATAATTTCACGCAAAAACTTTGTTGCGAGCACTTTTTGAACTTTTTGCGCAACTTTTTGCCGAAGAATCTACTGTTCTATCTCTTATGGTTATAGAGTTATCAGAATTTTTTTTGGAAAAAATGGTTCTTTTCATATGCCGATATCTCCGAAAGACGCAAACGTATTTTCAATCTTTTGTCGCCATTTGAAACAATGTCTCTTTCTCTGTTTATGGTGAAAAAACTGTGAGGATGTTATTTGTTTGAAAAGATGGAAAATTTTTTTTAAAATAATATGTTTTTAACGAAAATTGTCCATAACTTGAAAAATAATCGAGATAGCTCTTTCCCGAGTAACACACATGCTATAATTAAGGCATATCAACTTATATATAACCAGATCTGGTCATATAATAGTTATTCTGCATCAATTATAACATGTGTGCTACTAGGGTTGGTACCTTCAGCAAAAATATGCAAAATTGAAAGTTCCGAAAATGTTTCATAATAAGTATCAATAAAAAATCAACGCTTTAAGATATATCGTACACCCCCGTTAATTTGAACGATACCTCATGCAAACTATCGGGGTTCATTTTTAATTTGAACATCTAGTCACCCTAGAATCGTGTTTCTGGTCACCTCTTTCTCTGTTTTGTTTTGATTCTGCGTTCCGTTCCACTTTACTCCGTTCCATGGGCTAAATGACGTTTGAATCATTTTTAATCTGAACGATGTGCAAATTAGCGGGGTACAAATTAAAAAGTGTTCAGATTAAATGTGGTCAAACCAACGGGGGTACCCGGTATTCACCATATACCGAATTGTATATGGTAAAGAAAGCTAAAAAGAAATATTTGCTGGAACAACCGAAATAACAGTATGTAAAGTCATTTAAAATTGAATATATATGTATTGATAAGATCGATCACAGTAAGCGAAATCTATGGAGTTAGGGGTAAGAAAGTCAATTACTGAAGTAGTTTTAACAGTGATCCATGGAACATTAATCCATAAACGAAGTCTTGTTATTTCACGCGACATAAAGTTTGTCCAGCTAACCTATGACGTGGTCGGTTATAAATTGCTACCGCTTCGGCTTACTAAGCAGAAGGTCATGGTTCAATACCGGTCCCGTTTATTATATTATCAACCCTAAACGATAACAAAACGTATACTTTGAAGAATTCTTTCAAATTACCAAAATCTTACTTCCCGTGATATCCTCTCATAGAAATATAGAAGAATCTGCAATTAATCTATATGGACATCCAACTTATCCAATTCATTTCAATTAAAGCCAATAAATCTGCCACAACGAATTTGCCTGTTGAAGAATGCATGAATCTTGAACAAGAGCCAGATATAAGTCCCAAATGTCTGTCTAAGGTAACGAACCAGAAGGTGGGTCTTGATCACTTAAAAACTGCTTCAGCAAATAATTTCCCTTCTTTCAACTCCTTAGATTTCGCTTACTATGATCGATATCAATACATGTGTATTCAATTTTAAAGCACTTTACATAAGTTATTTCGATTGTTCTAGCAATTTTTTTTTTCGTTTTCTTTACCATATAAATTTTGGTTTATGGTATAAGGTTTGTTCATTTAAGAAAGTGGACACGTGTTTTTTACAGTAAACTGTTTATTTTCGAACAAATTCATGAGTTTACCAAAAATACATGGAAATCAACGTAATTTGGATCAAATTCACATAAATTTGAACATTTATTGCGCATTGCTGGAGAATGCTCTTACTTTTCTTTTGATACCTCCTATAAAATTCTGCACAACTTTTTTCGGAACTTTTCGAACTGCTTTTTGAACTGCTGACCACATTTTCTTGAAAAAATCGATGGAGCTTGCTTCTTTTCCATCCTTCTTAAGATGCCGTTTGATTATTGCCCAATATGTTTCAATGAGGCGTAGTTCTGAGCAATTTGATGGATTCGATCATTTTTCTACAAATTCGACTTATTCCTTCTTGAGCATCTCCAAAGTAGCTGAAGCATAGTGAGCCGATGCTAGGTCTGGCAAAAACAATGGAGGCATGGTATGCTTTCAGTAGACGGGCAGAAGCCATTTTTTAATGCATTCATTTCTGTAATTTTCGCCGTTGATTGAACCCGTCGTGAAATATGTAGTATTTTCATACCGCAGGAGCAAATTGCTTGCCATACCAAATCATTTTTCCCAAATTTTTCTGTTGGGATGTATCGTACGTCGTCAGGAATATCTGTTTTGGCCACAGCGTTGAAAAAAATCAATTTGGACACTTCGCGATTTAAGCCAAATCTCGGAACGGCAGTTTTTCTGTACACCATTTGAGCAGAAAAAAATTGAGAGTCGCCATGTCAATTCGACCCATCGTTTAGAATTTATAATTTTTTTATGTCAACTTTTGTCTGCTGTCAAAATAAACACTTGAGATCATACTGAAACAAAATTTTAATTGTTTTTATGGAATTTTTACACCAAAATGCTAATATTTAGGTGCCCACTTTCTTAAATGAACAGTCCTTATCTTGAAGCGTTGATTTTGTTTATGAATACTTTGTATGAAACACTTACAAAACTTTCAATTTTGCATATTATTGCTGAAGGTACCAAAGAGCTATCTCAATTATTTTTCAAGTTATAGACGATTTTCATTTAAAAACATATTATTTTCAAAATTGTGTCCATCTTTTCAAACAAAAAACATCCTCACAGTTTTTTCAACATAAACAGAGAAAGAGATAGTCTTTCTAATGGCGACAAAAGATTGAAAATCGGTTTGCGCCTTTCGGAGATATCGGCATATGAAAAGAACCATTTTTTTTAAAGAAAATTTCCGATAATTCTGTAACCATAAGAGATAGAACAGTAGTTTTTTCGGCAAAAAGTTGCGCAATGAGAAGTTGTAAAAATGCTAGGAACAAAGTTTTTGCGAGAAATTATCGTATAAAAAGTTATCCAGAAAAAAACTGATTTTTCAGTACCACCCTAACTTTTTTGTTAAAAAAAATCATAACTCGCGAACCATAAGAGTTAGACATTTGAGATCTTTGGCAAAGTTGCTCCAAATCAGTTGTTCTAAAACATTGTAGAACATTGTATAGGCCTTGATGCGTCATCAAAAAAGTTTATATTCTTCTCTCGTTAACCATGCGGGCCACCCTAATTTCACATAACTTAAAAAAATGTATGAAAAATATGAAGAAATTTTGCCGAAGACACCATATATCTAAAATTGACCGTTTAGGCGCAATCATTTTTGTCTTCCTAAATATGGCTTTGGGATATGTGCAGTGTGTGCCGACGAAAAAAAAAAGATTTTTTGTTTAAAAAAAAAATAAATATATATATAGGGAGACTTACGGCTTCGGCACCATTCGACTATTATCGGCAAGCAAATTTCAAACGCCAAATACACAGTATTTTTCTATCACAACACAACAGTGGAAACATTCAGATGATTCTTTGTTCTGCCCGCTTCCCGCTGGCGAGATTTTCGAGACTAAACAAACGATTTCGCCGAAGATGTCATCAATTCAAATGGTCACGCCTCAAAATGCGACTGATTTGGAGCTGCCGAAGAGATTCACCAGCAGTTGTTATGGGAAAGTTGCCGAAGAGAGTGAGGCTGCCGACAATTGTCACACTGACAAGGGATATCTTAAAAAAACATCGCTGAAAATTTTACAGTAAACGTAAAATTTACTGAACTTTCAAGAAAAAATGAGTTTGGTCCCGAGGTCTTCAAAACACGAAAAAACGGTGATCGAGCAATTGGTAGGTGTTTCGGCTCGATTCCGTACGGCAAAGAGATTTGAACTACTTCGAATTACATATTTATTTTGTGTCTAATACGAATCACAATAGACACGTCTAACTTAGTCTATATTGTGTTACAGACTACTGAATTATATCACAGAGCATAGTTGTAGTGGTTGATGAGGGTAGGGCTCTACACCGGTGGCATTTTGTCCAAACAAACGGAAATTATTGAAAAAGTTATGATTTTTTTAAAATAAAAATTTCGCAAAATCGCGATTTTTTTGGTCGCCTTTTTTTGGAAATAATCACCCCAATCAGAAAATCCAAAAACACGTGTATCCTTATTTCGGGGAAGGAACAAAATAGCAAATTATCACGGAATCCGGTGACCTACTAGATCGGTTTTTCATGGAATGCCTGTATGCCGTGTTCAGATTACGGAGTTGTTTCATGATATTTATAGGAAGAAATATTGAATTTAAATAAAATAAAATGAAATGTTGAAAAACGTGAATGAAAATTTATGACAGTCCCAGTGAACCACGTATCGTATAAGAATGTGCATCCAAAATCACATATTCATGCGTCCAAAATCAGAATCACACAAGATGCCATATTAAGCGTTATCAATGTCAATACAAGTTGTATATAAATCCTCAATACGATTCATAAACGACAATCTGTGTTGACAACAAAACATGTCGTAAATAGTGCACATAGAATCGCATTATGTTACATAAACTGACAGATCATATATCAATCCAGAAATCATCGTATGAAATCGCAATAACTTAGCAAAAATTGCCATCCAAACTTTGTCTATCTGCTGACGATGGGCCTCACAGAACAACAAAGTATGTGTCGCTGTACATGAAACATGTATTAATATTGGCAAATATTCACCCAACGGATATTCAACCCCTTGGTGGTACAGTGGATAGGTGCCTGATTCCTGATCCAGAGGTCCCGTGTTCGAGACTCGCTGGAAACTTTTTTTTATTTTCATCCAAATTTTGTGGCATCGTATATCTTATCGCAGAAAGTCCGAAAAAGTCGTGCCAAGTACGCATATAGCCTCCACTTTGGTAGGTATATAGCCTTTTCGTGCATTCTATACGATTGAATTGATTCATATAGAATGATGTATAACAAAAGTTATACCAACCAAAATGTTGACTGGGGTGTTTATAGGATTTACGAAACGAACAAAGAGATGATGCAGATAATGATGATGCAGCGTGACGACACGGATTGAGCTTCCTCAAACTCTAAACTAGAAAAAGGCAGAACAAGAGATACAACAGATGGACGTGAATGGAGCGAAAAGAAACAGAAGAGACGTTGGTGGACACGGATTGAGCTTCGTTAAACTTGTGTGGCTAGAAAAAGGCAGAGCAAGAGAGACAACAGATAGATCTGAATGAGGATAAAAGAAGCAGAGACATTGGCGGACAGATTGGTAGAATATGTTTGACTTCAGTTTAGAAAAGGATTCAGTCGAGGAAATACGCGTTGTTGTTAATCGGAGTGGCAGTGTGTGTGAAAAATGAATAAACAAAATATGATTCGTTTTCCGAAGTGTTTCGTTTATATTCTCTTGTCGAATCCTACAATATTGTACTCGCAAGAAAAATCCAGGGAATGCGATTATCTCAAATAGTCGATATACCATCGCAGTGATAATAAAAATTACCAAATGTTTTAGATTTAGCAAGTTTAGAACATTCACATCCTTAGAGAACGACAAAAAAATAATCCAAACCTACTTGGAAATTGATTTTAAGTTTGAATTGTGCGCATATTATCTGCGCGTCATCGCTGTCGCTGGATGGTGATTTAAAATAAACGCCACAATACAAGCAGAGTGATCTAACTGTATCACGAAATCCGCTTGCATCGGATACTATGATGATACAGGTATGTTCCGTTTCTATCAACATGATCATTAATTTTCAGTTGACAAAAACTGAATTATTTTATAAGATAAAAAATTACAAAAGAAAACAACGGTTAAACCAAATAAAGGCACAGCTTTGATTTTTGGGACCTGTTAGGATCATTTTGATTGTTCATTCGTATAGATGGTAATGAAAGTTGATTGCAGACTCCAATCAATCAGTACCATTTTGCGATAGAGCATAAATAGTTTTAGTTTTTTATTCAATATTATTTATTCCAATGAATAAGGAAGGTTAAAACGATAATCACATACACTATAAGACTATCCACAGAGATGTGGATCAAGCCGATAATTTTTTTTTCAAGAAATAATCAACAAGAAACATTTTTTTATCTTCACTTCATCCTCATCTTTGTGCATCTTCTTAACCCTCTAACACCCAAATTTTTGTTTTCGATCTAAATATTATTTTTCGTTATCTAAAATCATTCTAAACACGGTTTGGGCAATGATTTGTTTTTCTTCGCAAATTTATGAATTTGGGTTTTTGATTTTTATTATTTTTATTTTTGAGCATCCCTATCCTTTTCAATTTTTTCTTGAAGCCTCTTCTGATTACTGATTTTTGACAATAATAAAAATTTGAGTTTTTACTATACTTTTGAAAATATGTGTTTTTTTTTATTTTTTTCTGGAACATTTTATATTTTACGTGTAACTAACGGAAAAACAGGTTTAAAATCATTTCAATACCATCAGGCTCTTCTTCTGTGATAGGTTGATCGTAGAAAAATATAAAAGGTACGATTTTTTATAATACACGTTAAATGAATCTTAGGCATTTGTAGGTTATATAAGAATACAATTCTTCAAACAATTTTCAATAATACAAAAAAGTTTCAAAAATCATAAAAAACTTTTTTTATATGCGTGTTATGAGTCAAGGTTTAGGCCAAAAATTAAATCATTTTAATTTCCGAGCTACGTAAAAATACACAAAATTCCAAAGTGTACTCCGTCTAAAGGCGGGGTTGGGTTTTAGAGGGTTAATCTTTACGGCATTACATCTCAACTGAGGAAAAGCCTTCTTCTCAGATCAGTGCTCTTATATAGTGTGCTTTGAAATGCTAAAATGTTATCAGTTAAATGATTGTGATGATTTTCCTTCTAAAGTTATCACCACCGACTTTGACTGGGATGCACTAATTGTCAGTGATATAAAGTAGCGAATATGTCTGCCGAACCGAAAAAATACAAAAGAAAGTTGTTGGAAAGTTGGGAGTTGTACAAAGTTAATTGGGCTTTTGGAAAAAGCTTCCTCATTCAGATTTTTGGTTTTTAAGGGGTTTTGACTACAAACCTGTAGCTTACTGTTGATTTGATGGATTTCAATTGAATGGTCTGTTAAATCTATAATAAATCACACCTTGTTCGGTTACCCATGAGTAAACGTTCGCGAACTTTTTACTATTTCTTTTGATAGGTTCTCCGAGCAGGTGGATTGGAACTTTGGCGTGATGTTCTTTTTCTTCTTTCTGGCATTACGTCCCCACTGGGACAGAGCCGGCTTCTCAGCTTAATGTTCTTATGAGCACTTCCACAGTTATTAACTGAGAGCTTACTGTGCCAGTGACCATTTTTGCATGCGCATATCGTGTGGCAGGTACAAAGATACTCTAGCCCTGGGAAGTCGAGAAAATTTCCAACCCGAAAAGATCCTCGACCGGTGGGATTCGAACCCGCGACCCTCAGCTTGGTCTTGCTGAAGAGCTGCGCGTTTGCGCGTTTACCGCTACGGCTATCTGGGCCCCTGCGTGATGTGAACATTTTCAACTTTGCTAATCATCATTCTAGTACAGCACCATCATCAGACTAAAGTTCTAGTTTTTTGTGCAGTAAAACTGATATATATTTGGTTCATTAAAAACACAAAAATGTGCATAAGCCAGTAAAAGCATTCCCAAATTAGAACTTTTTGTTTAGAAACTTTTTTGTTATTAGTTTTATGAATAAGTGTATGGCATTTTGGTCTCCATGTGTAGAAGGGATGCGTGTCTACTCAAAGAACAGGATCCCAGCAAATTTGGAATGGGAACGTGTTTGACGATTGAACGTCCATTATAAACAGATTTTGAAATTGTCAACCATTTCAGCCCTTTTCCCTCTTCCCCGATACAAACTTATTGTATGGAGGTTCCAAAATTTTCAATCAATGCTAAGTTTTGCTGGACCTCTTCCACAACCACTTGAAGCAGAACCTAATTTAGTTCATCCCCAAGTATATCCTTTATAATAAAGAACTGGACATTGGCTGAACATATTTGTCTATCACATTCAAGTCGAACATTCTATGATGCCATGTTATTCAAAAAAAGGAAAAGTCTCTGCAACTTTCTTAAGTACGTATTCAACAAGTCATAATCTCCACATACAAGACGCGACGCGAGACAAGACATAACACTTATCGTTCTTACAATCGTCAAAAAAGTTATTTTTTTTTTTCTTTTTGTCGACCGGTTTCGGGCGCGATGTAGCCCATCGATAGGACAATGTCCGACTGGGTCGGATAGTTGTCTATAGGCGTCTTTCCAGAAGTTCTTTTAGGAGTTTTTCTGTAAGTTGGTGTAAAGTTCCCTTAGAAGTTCATCTGAAAGTTCCTCTACAATTTTTTCTACGAGTTTTTCTTAGATGTTATTCCGGAAGTTTTTCTAGGCGGTTTCTATCCCGAAAGTTCGAAGGTAGTTAGGCCGAAAGGGTCATTAAGCCGATAGTTCTAATGAATCTTAAGATCGAATGGGTAACTAACAAGGCTAGATCAGGATAATTTTCTAGGTAATGCAAATTAGAATGAATTTTTAGGTCGAGTGGTTCGTTAGTTGTGAGCAGGCGTTGCAGAATTCGCTCTCATTTGAGAATGAAGCACGATCAAAGCAAGCAAAGAAAAACATCCCATCTGTTGCGGTCCACGATCGTCATTGTATCGCAAGGTGTAACAAGTCTGATAAATGGAAGCAGCGAGCGAGAGCCCCAACGAGAGAGCGATGATAAAATCCATTTTTCTCGCTTGTTTACCGTTGGGGATAGGTGTTTTTCTTTACTGGCACGATAAACAATCCACGAACTTCCAATAACAACAGTGCCCCCCAGGCTTGGAGCATGTTTAGAGGGGTTTTATCATGCACTACTATCCCCCCAATCTGATCAAACTTGTAGCAGTATACGATAAACAGTCTCTCATAATGTGCAGCATGTTATGATAGTTACAGAGAGCGATACGTGAGCGATTCTCTCAATTTTCTCAGGATTCAATCCCTGGTTGTGAGATGAGGATAATTTGCATTACCTAGAAGCCCACAATATCCACTGGGAAATATAACTAGAACGTACAGCCTTTGATTAAGAGAAGTAAACAAAAACACTGATAAAAGCGTTCGCCATTTGAAATAGCAGTAAATGGTCAAATGTTATGGCGTTCGGCCAACTGACCTGGTCCCCTCTGGGCGTTCTTCTTGTAATTCCTGTAGTAGTTCCTCCGAAAGTTCATGTAGGAGTTGGTATGAAAGTTTCTGGGGGAGTTTCTCAAAAAGTTTCTATAGGAGTTCCTCTGGACGTTTCTGGACCAGTTTATACCAAAATTTCTCTATGAGTTTCTCAATACCCAGTCAACATTTTGGTCGGTATAACTTTTGTTATACATCATTCTATATGAATCAATTCAATCGTATAGAATGCACGAAATGGCTATATACCTACCAAAGTGGAGGCTATATGCGTACTTGGCACGACTTTTTCGGACTTTCTGCGATCAGATATACGATGCCACAAAATTTGGATGAAAATAAAAAAAAAATTCCAGCGAGTCTCGAACACGGGATCTCTGGATCAGGAATCGGGCACCTTACCACTGTACCACCGAGGGCGAATTATCTGATTATTTGCCAATATTAATACATGTTTCATGTACAGCGACACATACTTTGTTGTTCTTTGAGGCCCATCGTCAGCAGATAGACAAAATTTGGGTGGCAATTTTTGCTAAGTTATTGCGATATCATACGATGCTTACTGGATAGATATACGATCTGTCAGTTTATATAACATAACGTGATTCTATGTTGCACTATTTACGACATGTTTTGTTGTCAACACAGATTGTCGTTTATGAATCGTATTAGGGATTTATATACAACTTGTATTGACATTGATAACGCTTAATATGGCATCTTGTGCAATTCTGATTTTGGACGCATGAATATGTGATTTTGGATGCACATTCTTATACGATACATGGTTCACTGGGTAAGCTCCTCCAGAAGTTCCTCGGAATTCTGTCGGAAGTTTCACTTCTGGTTTTTCTGAAAGCTCCTCTAGGTGATCTTCCGAAGGTTTTCATTTGATTTTATCTAGTGAATTCTTTTGGAAGTTGCCGAAACTTCCCTCGGATTCTTCCGGAAGCCCAGTGAACCACGTATCGTATAAGAATGTGCATCCAAAATCACATATTCATGCGTCCAAAATCAGAATTGCACAAGATGCCATATTAAGCGTTATCAATGTCAATACAAGTTGTATATAAATCCCCAATACGATTCATTAACGACAATCTGTGTTGACAACAAACATGTCGTAAATAGTGCAACATAGAATCACGTTATGTTATATAATTTGACAGATCATATATCAATCCAGTAAGCATCGTATGAAATCGCAATAACTTAGCAAAAATTGCCACCCAAACTTTGTTTATCTGCTGACGATGGGCCTCAAAGAACAACAAAGTTTGTGTCGCTGTGCATCAAACATGTATTAACTTTTGCAAATAATCGCTCCCCAGTGGTACAGTGGTAAGGTGTACGATTCTAGATCCAGAGGTCCCGTGTTCGAGAATCGCTGGAAACTTTCTTTTTATTTTCTTCCAAATTTTGTGGCATCGTATATCTGATCGCAGAAAGTCCGAAAAAGTCGTGCTAAGTACGCATATAGCCTCCACTTTGGTAGGTATATAGCCTTTTCGTGCATTCTATACGATTGAATTGATTCGTACAGAATGATGTACAGCAAAAGTTATACCAACCAAAATGTTCACTGGGAGTTCCTCCGGAAGCTCCCCTGGAGTTTCTTCCGGAAGTTTCCCTTGGAGTTCCTCTAGGAATACCTCCAAAAGTTCTTGTAGAAGTTTCTTCGGAAATTCTTCTGTTTCCTTTAGGACTTCTTTTGGTAGGTCTTATGGAAATTTTTCTTAGAGTTCTTCTGGAAGGATAGGATATCATCCAGAAGTGCCTCCGGAAGCTCCTGTACGACTTCCTCAAGAACTTTCTACAGTACTGGAGTACTTCTTGAAGTTTGTATATCTTTGGGAAGTTCATCTACATGTTCCTCTTCCGCAAGTTTTCTTAATAGTTCCTCCGCTAATTTCCCCAGGAGTTCCTCCGGAAGATTTGCAAGGAGAGCAAGGATCGTTAGAAGTTTCTCCAGACTTTCCCCTAAGTTTTCTTTTAGATGTTCTGATATAGCTATAGGAGTTACACCGAAACTTCCACAAGTAGTTGCTCTAAACAATTCTGCTGGATTTCTTCCGAGAGTAGGGTTAAAGCACCGGTTTTGGCTAGCCTAATGGAAAATGTCAATAAAAATTATAGGGGAAGCCCTATTTATACTACATATATGTTAAATGCAAGCTTTCAATCCATATTATGTTTGTTAAATATCGGAACTGAGCTAAAGCCATTTTTTCGCTTGGAAATCTCGTTGGTCAATATAGGCCACCAGAACCAATTATGGTAAGTTTCGGTTGCTATATTGACCAATCACATTGATTTCTTATGAGAGTGGCGGAATTAGGAGTACGCTGGCCAAATTAGGTGCATTGGCATTAAAATTTTAAGGAAAATGAATTGTTTTTCAATTCAGACGAGGAAATGAATGTATCTCTATCAAGTGGATGTAATCTACTGAACCCTAAAGGTTTCATGCTTCATTGGCTATGTAAAACGGAAGCGTATGGCCAAGGCTAAACCCGGTGATTACACCCTTTTCTGGAATTCCTCAGGATGTTCGTCCAGGGATCATTCCACAATTTCTTACTGAAGCTTCTTTTGGAGTTCTCTTAGGAATACTTCCAGAAAGTTCTAGTAGAAGTTCCTTCAAAAATGCTTCTGAATTGCTTCGGGAATTCCCGTAGGAGCAGGAATTACAGAATTCGTTCTCATTTGATTTTGAAGCACGATCAAAGCAAGCAAAGAAAAACATCCCATCTGATCAGTCAATGATCGGCAATGTATCGCAAGTAGTAACAAGCTTGATAAATACCAGCAGTGAGCAAAAACCCAAAAGAGAGAGCGATGATAAAATCCATTTTTCTCTCTAGGTGTTAATTGGGGGTAGGTGCCGTAGCCGGAATTGACGTTTTCACTTTATTTTATTTATTAGGTATATCGACTGTATAGTTTGATCTTAATTTTCCGGCATCGCAGTCTTAATTACGATAAAACGAGATGCGTATTTGCCTGACGTTTCGACATCGGTATTGTGTCTTCCTCAGGGTATAAATATAGGTTTCGTTTTCTATCCTATGTGTTGTCTAACTATACACGGATAAAAATCTGATCCCCACACCATGATTTACAAATCATGAAATTCATAAATTAATTAGGTCATGATATCAGGATCACAAATCATGGTTCCTGGAGTCATAATCATCATTCCTCATAAACGTAACATCCAGTGTGAAAACACTAAGCGGCGCACATTGCTTCATTTCATTCGTATCGATCACTCTAAATTCAAGATAACGGAATGGTTGAATGGTAGAGTACGAGGCCCACAATCGGAAGGTTCTTGGCTCGAATCTGAATGTATGCTGTTTTTAACTTTTTTTTATTTTGTCGATCATAAACGGATGCGCGACTCAGCATTTTTGGAATTTGAATCATGATTCCGAGCAATCAGCTACAGAAACCTAACGCGTGTGTTGCGTTACGGCAATCTGACTCATGATATCATGAGTCCAAATCATGGTGTATTTTCATAAGACGAAAACACGCTGGAATCATGATATCATGAGTCATAATCATGTTTTTGGATTCTGATTTCTACCCGTGTAACTGTCTGATGTGGATTTGTTTTTTGGTACATCCCTTATTTTTCAAAAATGCGAATTGTTATAAGTTCGTCATTGTTAAGTGCTCGTTTTGGTAAGAGGAAAATCAGGTAAAAAATATAGGTCCGTACGTGGACGCTAAGTGGTCTCTCAACAGCCTTAAAAGTATTAGGCGTAGATGGCCCCGTGCGCCAAATCGAGCTCGCTGCTCTAGTGTACGCAACATGAGTACAAAAAGCCACTAGTAACAAATTGATAATCAGCATAGAATTTGTTACTGTAGATCTCGATTTTGTGCACGGGGTCATCTACGCCTAATACCTTCAGGGCCGTTGCGGGACCACTTAGCTTCCACGTACGGACTTAAAATTTGTACCTGATTTTTTTCTTACCAAAACGAGCACTTTACAATGACGAACTTATAACATTTCGCATTTTCGAAAAATAAAGTACGGCCTAATGTGCATAAGTAAAAAAAGATAGTGATTTTTGTAGCTATGTACGCAAAAAACCCACATCAAACAGTTATAGTTAGACAAAACATAGGACAAAAAATCGGAAAATATATTTACTCTCTGAGGAAGATACAATACCCGTGTCTAAACCTCGGTCAAATAAGCACCTCGTTTTTTCTTTTAAAAAAAGACTGCATTACCGAGAAATTAAGGTACTGCACACCCCACAACTACGGATCAGTTACTTGAAGTTTAGTTTGTATGTGAATTTCAGTGAGTTTTACAGTTATGTTCTTCAAAGTTATGTTTTTTTTTTCAAATAGGAGGAAGGAGGTTTGAAGGACTTTCATAAGTACACGTCTTGTGCGTCTTCTGATCTTTCTGTATTTCTCCTATTCGGTTCAAGTCTGAATATCTCTTTTCTGTTTTTCTATTTTGTCCCTTTCTCAGAGCGAGTTCTCAAGCGTTATCACACTTTTCTGAAATACAAACTGAAATCTTGTTTGAGAAGTTTGCCAAGATTCAGTTTTCCTGGGGACCTTTCAAACAGCTTGATGCAGCACCAAAAGCATCCAAAATTATTTGATTGATTTTCAACATGTAGGAAAGCTTCACTTAAAAACACAGTTGAGACTTCAGTAATCGCATTGTTGTATATTGTACAACATTATTGGAAAAACATCGTATGATTACACGACTCGATTTTTTTCATTTCTTTCTCGAAATGCATTACTTTCAAATTTGTAGATTTTGCACAGTAGATTTAAGCGCTAGTTCTAAAGAATTCATTAGTTTATGACATGTAAATATTTGGGGAATTCAATTACATCACATTCGCACTTAGGGGCGATCCATTAATTAGGTAAGACAATTTTCGGGATTTTTCAACCCCCCTCCCCCCATAGTAAGATTTTTTGTATGAAAACTAAAAATAAATTGTATGGCGCGTAAGAAATCTCAAAACCCCCCACCCCCCATAAACCCTTACGTAATTAATGGATCGCCCCATAGTTTCATCCCGAAGTTCACCGATTAGTTCCTCCGGAAGTTCGGCTTGGAGTTCCTCCTGAAGTTTCCCTTCAAAAGTTAACCCAGAAGTTCCTCTAGGAGTTACTACGGAAAGTTTCCTGCTCTATGATTTCCTGTGAATGTTCCTCTAGGAATGTGTTTGGAAAGTCCTCTCCGAGTTCCTCCGGAAGTTTGTCCAGGAATCTCTCTAGAAATTCTTCCGGATGTTCCTCTAAAAATTCTTTCGAGATTTTCTCCGGGGATTTGTTTAGGAAAGTTCTTATAAAAATCTCTCTGGAGTTCTTAGTTATGGTACACAAATTTTGTCACGCTAAATTTCAACTTTTTCGAACACCCCCCCCCCCCCTCCTTTGTCACACTCTTTGTATGAGTCCTCCGAAAATTTTGTAAGGCTTGTCACGCTTGGCTTGAAACCCACCCTATTGTAGCGTGACGTAATTGGTGCATGACCCCTTACAAGAACTCAGTTCCCTCAGGGATTCCTTCCGAGAATACTTCAGATTTATTCTTCCACTCTTCTAGGAATTTTTCCAGGAATTTCCATCCGTAGATATTTTTAGGTGAATCCTTGTAGAAAAATCTTGTAGAAATTTCTGTGAAATTGACCCTGGATTATGATATATCAAAATACTGGTCAAAACGTGTTTCGCTACTATCTGTACATTGTGATTGTAAATAACGTCTTGAAATACTTTTGACTAGCTACAATATCCAAATGTCCCATAGTGCGACGATAGGGCATCGAGATCAGCTTTTTCGAGGATACAACAGGGAACCTGCTTGTAGTGCACATCGCACCAAAGGACAAGTGGAGGACCGGTCATTCATTAACAAACCGCGTTACGATGCACATATTGCGCTGTGAAAATGGCATCCGATTCTAGAGCCTGTGTACAACCTGGATAACATCGAGCCGAGCAATGGTGAAAAGACTCTCGAATCCGGTCCGGGAATGTTTTCAATATGGTAAGCGTTTGCCGGCTATCTGGCGGAGCAAACTTGCTAGTTGATTACTGCAATTAGTATCGGTGGCAAAGTTTAACAGTAGCATCAGCCTTCTGGATTCCGTCGCTGTTATTGACGACTGATAGTGGAATGCTTTTAGGCCCGGAATGGAAATGAATATGGGCCATATTAGCTCCCAGCTAGTTGTAAATTGATTTCGGATTCAATCCGGATAGATTTCTGATGGTAATTCCTAGAATATCACTTGCAAAATTCTTGGTGGATTTCAAGCACCATAAGTTATTGTGATTGTTTGAGGCAATAATTGAATTCCTAGCAAATCTCCAGATACCATAAACGAGTACTGTTGAAGTTTTTGACTCATGAAAATTTGTCGGTAGGGTTTCGTTCTACTTCGTCGCAAGCCGTATTATTCGTCGTATCAAACTTAAAATGTTCCACTACGGTGGATATTCCAAGTTACCTGCAACATAGATTAATTTTCCAAGTGTAATTTTTGTGAAAGCTGTCATGGTTTGTACACTTGTACACCAAAAATGTAATAAAACTCCTGTATTTCGTTGAATAGCATCAGTTCAATTATCCACTTTCCACTTTTTCACCGAAACCGCATGGACGAACACGATTTGAGAGAAATGCTTAACGATCGACACCAGTCACACCACTTTATGATACAAGTTTTTCCTATGACTTACTTCGTCAGGCACTTATTTTCACTATGGAAAACCGTCGTACTTCATCACTGAAGGATTTCATTCCAATCACACGCCGTAAAAGTTCTATAATTCACGAAATTTAATGATATTTCCTAAACGACTGCGTAAAATTGAGAATGTAAACAAAGTTCAATCCGTCGTACTGAGAATAAAAAGCTGGTGCGCATCAATGTGTGCGCGATGCTCGACGTAACAATACGGTTCCTTTGATTGTATTGTTTTCGCTGCACTGTGAGCAAATGCCATAATTGTACGGTCAAAAGGAATTGTGTTCATATTTCTGGGCTGAATGTTGATGACGAACAATGAGTTTTAAAGGAAATTAGTATATTCTATCATGCTGAAGGAATGGAGGGAGATTCCCGTAGATCTATATATTCTAGTAAAACATTTTATTATAGCGTTGATATGTTGTGTTTTGACCATTCAATATATCACTGAGAGCCGTAAGTTGTGAGACGAATCCGAAAGCTGATTGTGACAGAAATGAAAACGATACGACGGATTGAGAATACGGCAAGATGCATTTTCTTTGCATTATTTTCAAAAAGAGATCAAGATTTATCAAAATCTTATTGCACAATGCTAAAGCCGTTTTGAATTTTGAAAAAAAGAATTGTTTGGCATCGGTTTGTATCAGCATCATTGACTGCAAAACTGGGAAAATTGCAGTTCTCACTGATCAATGCTTAATACGATGGATGCTAGCAAATCACCCTTTATTTAGAAACATCATCTCTAGCAATTGCTTAGGTTTTCAAAACAAAGAAATCTTTGTAAAACATAAATAAATAAATAAAGTTATAAAAATAATGTTATCAAATGCATATTCCAAATTATCATACCACT
This sequence comes from Aedes aegypti, assembly GCF_002204515.2. Taxonomy (NCBI): domain Eukaryota; kingdom Metazoa; phylum Arthropoda; class Insecta; order Diptera; family Culicidae; genus Aedes; species Aedes aegypti. The sequence goes on from NC_035108.1 coordinate 435,732,419, forward strand.
ACAACGGAACCAAAGTGCCAACAGAGAAGTGTTTGCCAAAAGATTTATTTCGACACGTCTTCGAGCAGCCGGCCCCAGTATCTTCTCGCTGTTGTTTGATTTGCATCAGTTGAGTGCGACACTTCGGATATAGGTGTACGCCAACGCATGCAAAAGCTCCACTCGGGCACGGTTCGTTTAGCGACGATTTCGAGACAGCATCAGATCCCACATGTTCCGGAAGACGACGACAACCCTGTCAAGGTGGGATTAGAATTTCCGCCTTCCCGACTAACGGATAACATATCATTGTATTAAAGCTAAATATCAGCATACTTTGGTATGCTCTGCATGAGATGAGCATATGAGACAAAATAACATTTTTTTTATAAAGCTATCAATAACATAATTCTGTATGAATAAGTCAAATACAAGCCGAGATAGTTTATCGCATTCTGGTTTGTGTTTGTTCTAGGCTTGCCATTTTCTTCTGATCGGGTTTCCAGTCGACTCTCCCAGCTTGTTTACCGATAAAAGTGCTCACTCACTCATTCAGAAGGTATACAGTATTGGACAAAACATTTGCAACTTTTTCGATTTTCCATACAAAATGGCCAACTTTGGTCAGCTAGATCTCAGTTATTTATGGATTGATTCGAATGAAACTTTCACAGAACATCAGATATAACTTGAATTTTAACACATATTCTTGAATAATTTTTGCAATCACGAGTATTATAAGTAATAACAGTTTGACTAAAGTGTTATTTTCGACGAAAAATTCAAAACTTTTTATCTCAAAATCTGATAGCCCTACACAAAAACTGTCTTTAGTAAGCTTATTCATCTCGTCAAAATCTACAACTTTGATGAAGATACCATGAAGCTATTCCTTCAATATGTTTAGTTATGTAAAATATAAAAAATCGACAAAAAATTCACTTCAGTCAAACCGTTACTGCTTTTCAACTTGTGATTGGAAAAAGCACTCAAAAATATATGTTAAAATTCAAGTTATGTCTGATATTCTGTGAAAATTTCATTCAAATCGGTCCATAAATAACTGAAATATAGTTTATTAAAGTTGGTCATTTTGTATGGAAAATCGAAAAAGTTGCAAATGTTTTGTCCAATATCGTACGTACGCGCAGAAAGCGAGGTGTCAACGATTTCGACACATCTGATGTTGCTCTCAGATCATGATTTATGCATTGTGAAATTTGTGACAGATTTTCCGTAAATGTTTGATCTCGTTTACTGGAGAGGTTTGCGATTAAGGGCGTGAGTTGTGATTTGAATCCGTTGAGACATGCCGACGACGATTCCCACGAAGAAAATTTTTCCTTGCTCTACGACAGGGGTTTTTAAATTTTTAAGCATGCGAAACACTTTTCAACATTACATTATTATATATTACCGACTATCATCTCTTTGTTTTCCTGGAAACACCGTTTCCAGAAAATTCAATGCGCCTTTGAAATTCGATGGAAAGAGTAGCTTTCAATTGGTTATTATTGCCATATTCAAATGCATTTCTTGAAGTGATCATATCATATTGAAAACCCTTATATCTCTAGTCGACTCTCCACATCTCGATGTTCTATATCTCGATACCTCTCCCTATGTCGATGATTTCTTCGCTCCGCTCAGTCTGCATACATTTTCTCTCTTCATATCTCGATATCCTCCTTTTCTCGATTTCTCCATATCTCGATGTGCTCCTGTTAATTTTTTGTTCCAAGTTTTCTCTCCGTATGTCAATATGTATGACCATAATTAAAGGTGACTAGAGTAGATTTGAGTGATTCAAAACAATTTCAGAACACAAGATGACGTCTGCTTGTTTATTATTTTCCTGGTAACGGAGTGATTTTCAATCTAGTGTTCAGTAAAAATTTGTCCTTTTTCTCGATCTCTATCTCGATGGTCCCTTTGATATCGAGATGTGGAGAGGCGACTGTATTTTATTTTTGTTAACGAGGTTTTTGGCCGTGAGATAGTTTATCTGGGAACCAACGGCATATTAATTCTACTTTTTTACGTGAGAATGGCATTATTATAGAATAACCGTTTTCCCAATGAAAATGCATACCGTTCGTTCTATTTGATTTGTGTCATTATGAAACGACGAAAATCCTTGAGAAATATCAGCATCAACTTTTTATTACAAGAATAATGACGAGCACAGGAAAAGAAAAAATCAAATATCTGGTAGCACTGCGCCCATTAAAAGTCAGCAGTCAAGAAAATCAAAACAAACGGTTCGACACAGGCGGTTGTTAAGAAAAAAAGAAACAAAAATCGTAAGTAGGGAGACTGTGGGTAGTTTGCCCACGTTAAGGAAAACAGCGATTTTATATGTAAAAACATTATTTTATGCTCTTTTTTTAATGATGGTCGGATAAACAAACATTTTTTCTATCAAATAGTAGAAAAAGCTATCCATTTTAGCTTTTCTGAGTTTTATAGATAATTTTTTAAAAAATGCTTGCTTAACTGCATATGTATTGTTTTGCGGGGTAAAACGCCCCGCTTCAGTTCTTCGATAGCCATGCTGTAAACGTACGCACACAATCATGCTTGTTTATAGGTTGCATACATCCGGGCGTTTGTTCAGATGTTATTGTTCAATAATAGTATACCGTAAAACGGGGTAACTTTGATAATGCGGGTAACTTTGATAGTGCGAGACCCGCAAACATATTGAACGAAATAACGAAGTTTCTGTTGATCAGTTAAGCAAAACGAATGCAAAAGTAAAGAGTATTAGTATGACACTTCATGTCAAAGCTATTTTCATTGGAATCAAGTGCATTTGAGGCTTTTTATACGAATATTAAAAATTGACACAATTTTAGCATTTTCGAAACGCTTACAAACAATCTGTTCTACGATCACTATTTGAAGTAGTTTTGTATAGTTGGCCACTTATCTTTGACAGCCCAGTTATCCTAGAACTTGAATACGGTCTCAAATCTCTTAGCGAAAAGCATTTCCACAAACTGGGACCATTTTTGTAATCTAAGTCAGAAATTTCCATATAACGTTAAACGCCTAGGGTTATGCAATGCCCTACAAATGTTCGTTTTTCATTCAATTTTGTTTGATTCATACTCCATTATCAAAGTTACCCCAAAACAGAAAACCAACTTTCGATTATATGAAAAATTATATATTCATTCAAAATAAATATTTTGGCAATCTATCGACTACAATCGATAGCTAGAATGCCAGTACTTGTTTTAAAAATATAAATTATAATTATTTGAAACAGCATGCATAAATATTCAAGTTTTCTTCGAAAAAACTATCAAAGTTACCCCGTTTTACGGTACTAGTATACATGCTGATGCGAAAAATGTACATTTGTAAGGTTCAAAATTACGCGTAACTTTAATATAGCATTACGTTTGGTAGAATTTGAATTCAAACGGCTGTTTAGTAGGCCATCCCTTATTTTTCGAAAATGCGAAATGTTATAAGTTCGTCATTGTAAAGTGCTCGTTTTGGTAAGAAAAAAATCAGGTAAAAATATGAAGTCCGTACGTGGACGCTAAGTGGTCCCCCAACGACTTTAAAGGTATTAGGTGTAGATGGCCCCCGTGCACCAAATCGAGCTCGCTGCTCTAGTGCACGCAACATGAGTACGAAGAGCCACCAGTAACAAATTGTCCTGCGCGCTTGATCATCAGCATAGAAGTTTGTTTTCTTTAGGATAATTCAAATATTACGTGACACAAAATTTGCCCATATTAAACCCCCTTCCCTCCCTCACGTAACAGCTTTTGTATGAAAAATTTAAAAATTTTGTATGGGCCGTAACACTACGGAAGACCCCCTCCCTCCCTCTGTTGCGATACGTAATATTTGAACGATCCCTTGGTAGTTATGAATTTTATGTCAGCGTGCAGTGTTATGAAGCTATCCACAGTATAAAATATTGTTTTATATATAGTTATTTGCTAATTATCAATTTGTTACAAGTGGCTTTTCGTACTCATGTTGCGTACACTAGAGCAGCGAGCTCGATTTGGCGCACGGGAGTCATCTACACCTAATACCTTTAGGGTCGTTGGGGGACCACTTAGCGTCCACGTACGGACTTCAAATTTTTACCTGATTTTTTTCTTACCAAAACGAGCACTTTACAATGACGAACTTATAACATTTCGCATTTTTGAAAAATAAGGGACGGCCTACTGTTTAGGTGTTAGGGGCGATCCATTAATTACGTAAGACAATTTTCGAGGGTTTTCAACCCCCCCTCCCCCCATGGTAAGATTTTTTGTATGAAAATTAAAAATAAATTGTATGGCGCGTAAGAAATCTCAAACCCCCCCTCCCCCCATAAACCCTTACATAATTAATGGACGGCCCCTTATGAAATAGGGGTGGGCGTTTTGCCCCCAGAGTTGATTAGAGTTTAGGTCCTTCAATAAGCTTTTTAAGAACAAATTCAACATATTTTTTGCATGTTATACAAACTATGATAGTGCACAAGTTGGCTCCCGGCGATAGTTTCAGAAATTTGGTTATATATATCCCGCTGGGCACTAGGAACAAGCTAGACACTTTTGAATAAATAAATTTGATTCGAAAGAGAACTTTTCCGATCATTTCGTTTGGATTTTGTCCGAAACATTTTTTTTCTTGTTTTGATCTGATTTCTGACAGTAGCACAACGACCGCGAAAACGTACACAGTAAAAAAAAATTTGGTAGGTTCGGTGTCAATTTTACATTTCTTATAAATGATCATCTATCTTACTTCCATTTTTGATCGATGAATGGGGATCGTTTTTTGAAAATATATAAAAAAGTCTATTTTTAAACAAATATATCGAGCTGTGAAAAGAAAAAAAAAAAACAGAATGTAATGTTTGAAAGCATTCATGTTTCGTGATATTTTTTTGAAGTGTGTATAATACATATAGCTTACAAATACTAATGTGTTATACAGTTTGGCAAATTGTTAAATTTTAGTTTCATGTAGTAGCATACATGTGTGTGTGATTATGACGCTCCAATTTAAGCACAAACTGTTCGAGAAAAGGTAATTTCATATTCCCACAATTTAACGAGCTAGCATTCCCAAACAGTTTTACAACATCTGAACAGCATAGTGAATTGTTACCATTTGGCATGCATTGCGCAAATAGCCTTTAATTGTTTTAAATTTAGGATGCTATATTGTTCAACAAAAAAGCAACCACTTGTCATACATTAACATTAATGGGTACAGGAAATTTATTGTTTGAAAAATAAGGCGAATTGTATTTTACTATGGCGGGTATCGACCTAAAATTTGACCTTTGAAGATCGCACAAAATTGCAACGAAAATAGCGAAAAACGTTTTTATACGTTTTTTACGATTTTCTTGAGAAAAACACATAAAAAAATATTAGGAGAAGCATTTTTATCCATTTTCTATAACCTAGGGTGAAAAAAAGGATTCTAAACCACCAATCATGATTCATTTCAGATGTTTAGAGTGGCACAATTCTTATAAGGAGGGACGGCTGCAAGTGCTGGCAGTCCCCATGAGATGAGTGAAAGGAGAATTACTTAGTGGCCAAAATTGACCAGAAACGAAACAATTGAGAAAATGGACGGCATGGATATAAGAAGCCGATGCCCGTTTGGAAGCTTTGAACTTACAAAAGCAACCTTAGAAGAACTAGCCCGAAAAGATGTTTCTTAATTTGCAGGGAAAAGAGGAGGTTCTCAATGCAATGCGATGTGGTGTTTGTTCTCCCAGTAACGAAGTCGGATCAAGAAATGATGGAAGCGGTGACAGCAGATATCATTTACTTGGATTATGTTAACGCCACAACTGTCTCTCAAAGCGTAATTTAAAGTCTGTCCAAATACAATAATAATTTTGATATTGTGTCTGCATTTGTAATCGACAATGCGACTTACATGACAAAAGCATTTGAAAATCTCAAGGGACTACTATCGCATTGTATCCACATGACCTGCAGTCCCCACATTATGGGGCTGATCGGTGAAGTTTTTAGGAAAATGTTTCCCAGCGTTGATCGTTCAGTGGCGTGCTTCAAGTCCATTTTTTCTCATTCGGCCTCACGGAAATATCGTTTCAAGCAAACTTTATCCGAACGGTTCGGAATTTACCAGAAGATGTAACGTTGCCTCCTGTGCCGGTAATTACAAGATGGAATAGTTGGCTTAATGCTGTCGCCTACCATGCTCAATATGTAACTCACTATCAACATTTTATTGACACTGAACTCGAAGTCGCAGCTGCCACAAATGCACTGAATGAGCTTAAAGATTTGCTTTAGGACGAGGGGCTTAAGGACAAAATACAGTTTATCACTAAAAGTACAGCTAAGCTCATCGAGCTTTTAACTTGGTTTGAAAGTCGTCATGTCGTCATTTGGCGTACAACAAGATTATGGATTTGCTTGCAGGTATAGTATGGGTTAGTTCGAAATTAGGATCATTTTTCAATGAATCAAAAGCAGTATTTCCAGGAGTAGATGAAAAAACCGAATTTAGTACTATTTGTATCCTTTGACAGATACGCGTATTTCGACCTCAACTGTAAGGCCGTATTTTCAGACAAATCCAAGGAAAAGGGACTACCCAGATGGAAATGGGAAGCCTTCGTAGATGCGTCGAATAAGATGAAACAATACTAGTCTTCTCCGACTACGCGTTTTTGTCAACCTGGTCTGACATTTCTACGATCGGTTCGTTTACTGGATCCCCAACAAGCGAAGTTTTTGTCTGTTAATGACCTTTTTGATGGTATTCCGGAATGCGCAATAAATAGATCGACGCTACAAGATGGACTATCGGCTTACAAACATGCTGTTTCGGAAGTACCAGACAACGTGGATCCATTGTCGTTTTGGTTTGCAAGCCGTAGCCGTTTTCTTCAGCTGTACAAAATTGCGGTGAAATATCTTTCTGTTCCTGGAAACTCAGTAGACGCAGAGTGCACCGAAAGCCAATACAACTTGGTCAACACTCATCAGCGTCAGAATTTTACGGAACAAAATTTATCGAGTCAAGTAATTTTGACCAGTAATGTGAAGAAATCGTAAACAATACGATCGAGTAACAGGATCTGTTTTAATAAATCGTTGAATTTGTTTTGAAGCTGAATAAATATTATTTTATTTGAGATTTTCCAATAAAATTAACGGACCGCGAAATTTTAAAATTTTGCCGCGTATTTCCATTGTCCCTAGTTATTATGTTGCCAATGAAATAATTAAAAGTTCTTTTTGCCCTGATATTACGCAACAAACTCACCAAATAATTTGAATGAGCCCCTGTCTGCAACCTCCTGAAAACTTTCAAAAATGCATCTCAGCTGAATCCGATGCCCAGCATTAATCGCAGCCCGAAGGACACAGCACTGGTTTCAATTGCGTAATGTCTATTGCCGCACTGCATACGTCCATGCAGGAAAGTAGGCTGTTTCATGACAGATTGGAGTAATGAAAAACAGCCTATTACGATGAGAAATTGCAAAAAAGCTCATTTGATATTCGGCGTGAAGTAGCCCAAAAACGGAATAAAAAGTTTACTTTTGACGGAAGCGAAAATTTTTCGCGTCCTCCATGAAGCATGGCACACTTAGATCTCCTTAGGGTGATGTGCTAGTATCCATCGTATTAAGCATTGATCAGTGAGAACTGCAATTTTCCCAGTATTGCAGTAAATGATGCTGATACAAATCGATGCCAAACAATTCTTTCTCAAAACGGCTCTAGCATTGTACAATAACATTTTGATAAATCTTGATCTCTTTTTGGAAATAATGCAAAGAAAATGCATCTTACCATATTCTCAATCCGTCGTATCGTTTTCAACTCCGTCGCAATCAGTTTCCAGATTCGTCTCACAACTTACGGCTCACTGTGTGTATTGAGTGGTTAAAACACAACATATCAACGCTATAATAAAATGTTTTACTAGAATATATAGATCTACGGGCATCTCCCTCCATTCCTTCAGCATGATGGAATATACTAATTTCCTTTAAAATTAATTGTTCGTCATCAAAATTCAGCCCATACGTATGAACACAATTCCTTTTGACCGTACAATTATGGCATTTGCTCACAGTACAGCGAAAACAACACAATCAAAGGAATCGTATTTTTACGTCGAGCGTTGCGCACACATTGATGCACACAAGCTTTTTTTTTCCTCAGTACGACGGATTGAACTTTGTTTACATTCTCAATTATACGCGCCGGTTGAGGAAATTTCGTAAAATTTGGTGATTTATTGAAGTTTTACGGCGTGTGATTGGAATGAAATCATTTAGTGAAGAAGTACGAAGGTTTTCCATAGTGAAAATAAGTGCCCGGCGATGTAAGTCACCCACGGGGGCGGTAAGAAACTTGTGTTGGAAAGTGGTGTGACTCAGTCGATCACTAAGCATTTCTCCCAAATCGTGTTCGTCCATGCGATTTCGGTGAAAAAGTGCAAAGTGGATGATTGAACTGAAGTTATTTACCAAAATACAGTAGTTTTATTGCATTTTTGGTGTACAAGTGTACAAACCATAACAGCTTTCACAATATTACACTTGGATAATGAATCTATGTTGCAGGTAAGTTTGAATATCCGCCGTAGTGGAACATTTAAAGTTTGATACGACGAATATTAGCGCTTACGACGAAGAAGAACAAAACCCTATCAAAGTATTGTTTCGAAAAGTGAATAACCGAACATCAGAAAAAATCTGTTACCGTAATCCGGGGTATCATTGATCAGCGGGGTAACATTGATCGGAATGAGCAATCTCGTAAAAAGTTCGTATCGCCATTTATTGATGGAACCTTTTCAAATCATGAATGGTTCTTCTCTTTCTTATATTCATAAGCTAATGAAAGTGAAGATTTTTGCGTAAATTGCGTTTACCTTATGCGTAAATTTATCAACTTTTCGAAACAATTATTTCAATGGGTAAGTATGACACTACCGAACATTCATGTCTCACATCTGCAAACGATATGAGCAAGGAGAATGCGGTTCTTACTAAAAATGGCTTCGCCAAAAACGATTCCGTTGTCAAAACTTTCATAAGTATGCTGAATTAGGTAACATTAACGAATTACTGTTAAGAACATAGAATTCCCATAGGAAATTGCCTACCTTTAGGCGTATTCCGTGGTTCGAGGCGTTTTTAATTTTGAAAAAACTTAAAAATTAAATGACTTGTAAGCGTTTGGCCTTCATATTCGGCTCCGGGGGCCATGATTTAAGTAAGTAGCGACATTTTGAATATTACCGAACATTGTTTACATAGGTGATCAATGTTACCCCATATCAGCTAAATCAAAAAATCGCTCAAAACATTTTTTTAAACATGCTTAAATATTTCAAAAAACAAAATACAGTATAAAGTCACAAGCTATGGGTGGCAGTACTTTTTCAGGGTGTCGACTCAATTTTGAAAATAAAATTCCCTGACTTTCCCTGACCTTCCAGTCATTTTCCAGAAAAGTTCCAGACCACTGAGTTGGTTAATTTGAACCGAAATAAGTAAGATTTTTACAAGAAGATACATATTCGTTATGTTATAGGTCGTATGAATAAACTGATCAAAGGCTTTTGCTTTATTGAGATTTATGTACCTGCCAGATGACGTTCTTGAACGTGTATTCAAGTTGATATGATAAAACTGAACAATTGAGAATCTATTTACATTTCAAACTTGAAGATCCGTATCAATAAAGATGTTATCGGCTAGTGAACTACCTCAGACCTAATTTAAAATTTTAGGCATGAACGAAAATTTTGGTCCTCCTTTCTTTTTTATACAAGAGGCAACACTATTACGATCATCCATCATACTTTTTTTAGTGGAAGAAAGCCATCCAAAAATTTGGTTTCTTCCAGGCAAAATTCTAGCCATTACCATAAAACTTTCTTGGAGAATTGCTTCAAGGATTTCCACATAGATTCCATTCTTCTTAAAATTCTTAAGATTTTTTTCCAGATATTCCTTCAATACTTCTCAATGAACTCTTGAAAGATTTCCTCCAGAAGCTCCTCATCTCCAAGATTCTCTAAAAATTGTTAGAGAATGTCTTTCAGTCTTTAATATTTCAAAAAATAGCATTTTGATTTCCTAGAACTATTCCAGGAATGCTTATAAAAATACTTTTCAGGATAACATATTTTTTCCAAATTGTTTTTATTTAGTATTTCCTTAGAATATCTTTGATAATTCTTCACGATGATTAGTTACAAGTAATATTTTAGGATTTCGATATGAATTACCCCTAGCTTTTCTCCACGAAAAAAATATCTAAATATTCTTAACGGAATGCATTCAGGACTTGAACAATGCGCTGATTTGAAGGTTTCTGATGTTTCTCTTGTACTTGTCGTACCTTCAGCAATGCTCCGAGGAACTCTTCTAAGAACTCATCTACGAGTATCTCTAAGTAATATTACAAATTGTCAATAGCAGGGCTGGGAAAAATTCTGGAATTCACTCTTCAGTAGCCAAACAAAGCCGTCAGCGAAGTCAGTGAAACTCACGTCCATCGCTACTGTAGGCAAAGAGAATAGAAATATTAGTAGTAGAACGCTAATGGCGCTGTTCTCACAAAATTAAATTAGTTTATTATCACCTTTAAATGTATCTTTTCATGGTTTGTTCGATGCCATGTTGTAGTGGATGATTTTAAAATTCATTTGACACTTTGAGGACCGGTACTCAAGCTGTCAGCGCGTGGCAAACTAGATGTTGGTAACACGAACAGTAGCGACATTAGCATTCTTAGGTTAATGCTTCTACTGCAAAAAGCCCTGGAAATTGCAAAACACCCATTGCTAAGGGCAACCCAAAATTACTGTAGAAAAATGTTCTATTTTCCGCTGCATTTCCCGCATTTAGAGCCTTCAATGACACTAACGCTTTAGAAAATTCATGCACACAACATAGGCTACTTGATGAGATTCACGTTTTTGAACTACTGTACTGGGAAGAGCCACGTGATTTTCGTGAAATTCAAGCCTACTACTATTACCATTCCCAGCACTGGTCAATAGATTATCAAGATTATTTCAAATGATATTCCTGAAATTTCTGCTTTTCAATGATTTTCTGGATTACAGATTGCAGACAATAAACTCGTTTGATGTTGTAGTATTGATATTTTTTCCCTGACCTCAAGTGAAATTCCCTGATTTTCCCTGACTTTCCAGGTCAGGAATAAATTCCCTGACATTCCCTGACTTTTCAGGTTTTTCCAGGGAGTCGACACCCTGTTGTTTTAAAATATAAAATTTGCAACATTTGCATTTTCAAACGAAATATTTGAGAAATATTCAAAAAAAATGATCAATGTTACTCCGGATTACGGTACCTATGATATTACCATGGGAAATGGCTACGAGGCCGGTTGTCCAATATGAAATATTTACGAATACAGATGACCAATGATCAAAATCGACACAGATTTTGAGTAGAAGAGTTTTTCGAGCAATTGTAAAAAAATGGTGCAAAATTACTAAAAAACAAAAAACTTACAGCGGATTAAATATTTTTGTAGTAAAACAATAATGCTAGAGGGTTAGAGGGGTTAATACGAACCTGAGCAAGGCGATAGAGCAAGCAGTTGATCAAGCAGGGTCCAAAGTGATTGAGTACGCTGTTGATTAAGGGGTTCCCAAAGCTGTGGAGAAATTTTTACTAAACTTGCAGCTATATTTGAAGTAATAGATAAAAACATAAACAAAGGCTTATCAACCAGCGATGATATCATGATGAAAAAAAAATGTGCCCTTGTTGACTCTGAGGAAGATGTAAAGCAGTTGGATCAAAGATGTCTCTGGTTGAATAGTGATTTTAGAGATGATGTTATTAAAAGAAAATTCATAAATAAAGTAATATATTCCTAATAATAATTATGAAATTTTTTTCCATTTTGTTGTAGCTAGAGTATTTTTCACGTATTAGCGTACTAAATTCATCTACTGGAAAATATAACAGTGCCTGCTGCACTGTCGTTTCACTAGGAGAAAATATGAAGAACTTATGTTGTACCTTGGCATTTGTGAACGCCGATAATGAAGGAAATATGGTGGTATTGATGACAAATGTGAAATTGATATCCAAGTTTCCGCAACCACCACCCAATAGGCTATGATATTTGAGAAAAAAGAAGTACCGATTTTCAATTTTTCATTTGAACATGATAAAAAAGGTAACACCGGAGAAATGCGAGTTTTATTTTACATCAACTTAACTGTTCGATTAATATTGTTCTTCAATGTATGCCCAAAAGGAATAAAAGCAGTCGAAAACAATCAGCTTGCCTAGTAATTAGCTAAAGATCGATAATTGCAGTTCACCCTTATGATGCTGAAGACGAGAATTTATTGTCCTATTTCAAAAACGCAGCTATAATGACTTATGGAAATAACGAGTCATAGTACAGGAATGATTTGGAGAGCTGTTTTAGGGGACCACCATATAACCATGGAATTTTATCTATAGTTGCTTCCATGAATCGATATCGAGTCATGGAACATCGGCTCATCTTGATTTCGCTGTAAATTGAAAAAAAAAATGAATATTTGGCACATTTTCTTATTATTAATGTATATCTGGCTTTTGAATATGTCGAATTCGTTTCAGAATCTAGGTTGGAGCTGAATAACTGAATCTGAATAATACAATCAACCCAAACCTAATTCAAGTTCGACCGAACTACAATTATCTCGCGTTTAGTATCATACTGGCGTATCTGCAGTGATCGATTTCTCTTTGGAGTAGTACTCAAAAATTAATTGATTATCGAAACATTCTACGAAGCAGGATGGCGTAGGGCAATGAGTTCTTTCTTTTGGATAAAAATTAACAGTCGAAAACATTCTCCCGATCGAGTGATTTGCTAAAGAGAAAATCTATTTATCGCCCTTATGATATTGAACGCGAGTTGATTTATTTACGAATGATCACCGACCAAGCCACTCAAAACGTAAACGATAATGATGGAAAGTTTGAGAATAATCTACGAATTGGGAAGAACAATGTTCCGGAAAACTCTCGAATATTCTGTCAAATAATAAAGCAATCCATGAGACAGCTGCGATCAGCTGTTTTTTTTGTTTACTATGTCCTTTTGACGTTTCGCGATCGGAGTGACTTTCGATTACAACACGCAAAAAAATTGTGCGGTAAAAATTACCATTTAAGGGAATTAACTTAAGTGCTCGCACCGGCAATTTGCAGCAGACCAAAAATGCGCTTGATTCTACCATTTCTGTTGTTGGAAGCAGGTTGTTGTAAATTATTTCTTTCAAATATACCAGTAAAGCGGTGGGGAGTACCGTGAACGTTGTAAATTGGTTTGAATTTCCATGGTAGTTTTAAGAATTGGCGTAGTCAGCTAAAATAGTTATTTTTACCACATATTTTTTTCCCGTGAAAGGAAAATGTAAAGGTCTGATAACACTCGCATGATATTTTTACTCTTTCATTTCGGTTGCATTTACACTTTTAGCTGTCAGTCCTATCACGAAAAGTCCTCATGGACAGCATTATTGTTGTAGCGCTTTCGAATTGCTTTTGTAGCGTTCAATGGAGCCTCAGATGGTGGGTTTTGGCGCAACTCTCCCAGATTGGAAAGAAGAAAGCACTTCCTTACACAATCATGCACTGACGACAAATGCTGTTTTAGTGTTCCTAAATTTCATCAGCTTTTGCAGGGTTTGTTGTGAAATATTGCACGTAAAATATTTCAGATCGTTACTGACAGACAGACAGACAGATAACTCTGGAATTGTACATACATACATTATAACTTTTTATTACGAGGAAAATGAGACACAAAAACAGAAAAATCAATCAAATATCTGGTAGCACGGCGTCTATTAGAAGTCAGCAGTCAAAAGCAAATCAAAACAAACAACTCGACACAGACGGTTGTTTAGAAAAAATGCAAAACTCTTAAGCACTTCCCAATTAATACGTTCGTTTGTTGAATTGAAATCATTATTCAGATGATTGAAGTGGTACAGTTTCTAGAGTTCCGTATGTGATCGAAATCGATCAGCAACGATGAAATGGAGAAAATGGGGAAGAATATAGGAAGCCGATTCCCGCTATTATCACCAAGAAGTTTCGAAACTTTGAACCTGTAGAAGCAGCCGTAAAAGAACTGGCCCGAAATGGCGTTTCTCAATTTGGAGGGAAAAAAGGTCATTAAGGCAACAAGACGGTTAAAATCCAGTGCAGTGCCTAAATTGGATGGATTGAATGATCTCTGTGCAGATATGTCTTTCAATTTACCTTCAAGTGATACATAGTTGATTGTACAGCAATAGTAGCGAAAAACAAAACGTATCCTTGCCCGGTTGCATCGGATTCTTCTTTGCAGGAAGTGCTATCAACATTGTTTTCTTATCGTGACTGTGATTTAGAAAGGCTCTAAACATCAATAACACTGTTTGATGTTGAAATAGATGCAGTACTGCTGAATCATCAATCATAAAATCGGATAACGTGCAGAACCGATTTTATGAAGTACAATGTTATTCTTATGATTCGTTATAAGTTATCCAGAAGTCGTATAAAATTGTTGTTCCAAAATCACATTAATCTCGGTAGTTAATTGTAGTCACATAAAATTCAATATGCAGTTGATGGAAATCATTCAAGAAGCAAAACAATAATTAGACAAATTGAACAACTTGAATAATGTTGAAATTTCATATTATGTAAATTTAACTTAATCTACATCTTTATACAATTCAATAGTTACATCAAACGTTAAAATCTCTGGTTTGTTGGACATATCTTGAGTTTAACACACTACCGCAACAACACACTAAACAAACAGTTAAGATATTCAAAAGCATTGGTAGAGACTTCGAAAAGTGTCGTGAAGCACCTGTCAAAGCTCCGAGGAGCATTACGAGCTCTAGGGATCACTGAGTGCTCCGCAGCGCCCAATCTGAAAACCACTGCTCTACGACGCAAAAAATGCAAATTGTACCAATATTCGAGTCGAGCCATTAGCCACCCGCGGGACTAAGAAACTTACAAACGGCATCGCACAACGTAATGGCCTTACATCTATATTAAGCTTGTCGCAGAAAAAGAACAATACCGTCATTCAAGTTCCACGACGAGACTCGCTCGGGGAAGAAAGCAATCTTGGCGCAACAACCATTAAAAGAGCATAGAGCATAAGAAAAGCTCAGTCAAGTGAGAGACACTTTTCCTGCCGCCAGGCAATTCAAGCAGCGAACGATTGTTAGGTCGGAAAGGTATACCTCAACTAACAGTTTGTCCTTGTTCCTGCCCGTTGTGTTTCGCTTCTCCGCCAGGAGTTGATTTTTGCCTTCTTTTATTTCTACTTAAATGTGTCTCGCAGCTCCGAAGACAAAGGGCACATGGAAAACCACAAATAGGTTTAGTTTTACTTTTTTTTCTCTATTCATAGGAACGAGGGGTTAACGCTGTGCTGAAAGAAGCTACCTACGGTTTTGAAAAAAAAATTCAAATCTCGAATTGTTTTAGGCGATTTAAAACGAAATTCGATTCGATAAAGACTGTTTGGATTTAGAGGAAAATCATTTAGCATTTCGAAAAATTCTCTCGATCAATTGAAGAATATTGAATATTCCCGCATTTGCTTCCGCTTCGGCTATTCGAATGAAAAAATCTCTGAAAAACTTTAAATCGGAATGTTTTTTTTAATGTTTTCAGAAGCAAAACAAAAATTGAAGCGAATTCTGCATTCCAAGCGTTCCTCCTCTGTACGCATTTCACTCATTCGGTTTGTTTACCACAGTTTGCACAAAACTGTGTACAGCCCCCTTTGCACAGAATCTGTGCTGCATGAAGAGAGGCTGATTTTGCGTACTCAGCACTCATTTTTGAGCAGATGAAGTTTAGCGTGTCTCCAGTCTTCTAGAGACTAATCTCTCCAGTCTTCCGGAGAGGAATCTCTCCAGTCTCCTGGAGAGGAATCTCTCCAATCTTCTGCAGAGGAATCTTTCCAGAATTTTGGAGAGCGATCTCCCTAGGAATCTCTGCAGACTTCATGAGCGGAATCTATCCAGACATCTGAAGAGGAATTTCCCCAGACTTCAGGAGAGGAATTCCTGCAGACTTTTGGAGAGGAATTTCTCCAGACTTCTGGAGAGGAATCTCTCCAGTCTTCTGGAGAGAAATCTCTTCAGTCTTCTGGAGAGCAATCTTTCCAGAATTCCTGAGAGCGATCTTTCCCGACTTCAGGAGAGCAATTTCTCCAGACTTCTGGAGAGCAATCGCTCCAGACTTCTGGAGAGGAATCTTTCCAGACTTCTGGAAAGGAATCTCTCCAGTCTTCTGGAGAGCAATCTCTCCATACTTCTGGAGAGGAATCTCTCCAGTCTTCTGGACTGAAATCTCTGCTGGCTTCTGAAGAGGAATCTTTCCAGACTTCTGGAGAGTAATCTCTCCAAACTTCTGGAGAGCAACCGCTCCAGACTTCTGGAGAGGAATCTTTCCAGACTTCTAGAGAGGAATCTCTCCAGATTTCGAGAGAGCAATCTCTCCATACTTCTGGAGAGGAATCTCTCTAGACTTCAGGACTGAAATCTCTGCCGGCTTCTGAAGAGGAATCTTTCCAGACTTCTGGAGAGTAATCTCTCCAAACTTCTGGAGAACAATCTCTCCCGACTTCTGGAGAGCAATCTCTCCAGACTTCTGGAGAGCAATCTCTCCAGACTTCTGGAGAGCAATCTCTCCAGACTTCTGGAGAGCAATCTCTCCAGACTTCTGGAGAGCAATCTCTCCAGACTTCTGGAGAGCAATCTCTCCAGACTTCTGGAGAGCAATCTCTCAGACTTCTGGAGAGCAATCTCTCCAGACTTCTGGAGAGCAATCTCTCCAGACTTCTGGAGAGCAATCTCTCCATACTTCTGGAGAGGAATCTCTCTAGACTTCTGGACTGAAATCTCTGCTGGCTTCTGAAGAGGAGTTTTTCCAGTCTTCTGGAGTTTAATCTCTCCAAACTTCTGGAGAGGAATCTTTCCAGTCTTCTGGGCTGAAATCTCTGCCGGCTTCTGAAGAGGAATCTTTCCAGACTTCTGGAGAGTAATCTCTCCAGACTTCTGGAGAGCAATCTCTCCAGACTTCTGGAGAGGAATCTTGCCAGACTTCTAGAAAGGAATCTCTCCAGATTTCGAGAGAGCAATCTCTCCATACTTCTGGAGAGGAATCTCTCTAGACTTCAGGACTGAAATCTCTGCCGGCTTCTGAAGAGGAATCTTTCCAGACTTCTGGAGAGTAATCTCTCCAAACTTCTGGAGAACAATCTCTCCCGACTTCTGGAGAGAAATCTCTCCAGACTTCTGGAGAGCAATCTCTCCAGACTTCTGGAGAGCAATCTCTCCAGACTTCTGGAGAGCAATCTCTCCAGTCTTCTGGAGAGCAATATCTCCAGACTTCTAGAGAGCAATCTCTCCATACTTCTAGAGAGGAATCTCTCTAGACTTCTGGACTGAAATCTCTGCCGGCTTCTAAGAAGGAATCTTTCCAGACTTCTGGAGAGTAATCTCTCCAGACTTCTGGAGAGCAATCTCTCCAGACTTCTGGAGAGCAATCTCTCCATACTTCTGGAGAGGAATCTCTCTAGACTTCTGGACTGAAATCTCTGCTGGCTTCTGAAGAGGAGTTTTTCCAGTCTTCTGGAGTTTAATCTCTCCAAACTTCTGGAGAGGAATCTTTCCAGTCTTCTGGGCTGAAATCTCTGCCGGCTTCTGAAGAGGAATCTTTCCAGACTTCTGGAGAGTAATCTCTCCAGACTTCTGGAGAGCAATCTCTCCAGACTTCTGGAGAGGAATCTTGCCAGACTTCTAGAAAGGAATCTCTCCAGATTTCGAGAGAGCAATCTCTCCATACTTCTGGAGAGGAATCTCTCTAGACTTCAGGACTGAAATCTCTGCCGGCTTCTGAAGAGGAATCTTTCCAGACTTCTGGAGAGTAATCTCTCCAAACTTCTGGAGAACAATCTCTCCCGACTTCTGGAGAGAAATCTCTCCAGACTTCTGGAGAGCGATCTCTCCAGACTTCTGGAGAGCAATCTTTCCAGACTTCTGGAGAGCAATCTCTCCAGACTTCTGGAGAGCAATCTCTCCAGACTTCTGGAGAGCAATCTCTCCAGACTTCTGGAGAGCAATCTCTCCAGCCTTCTGGAGAGCAATCTCTCCAGTCTTCTGGAGAGCAATATCTCCATACTTCTGAAGAGCAATTTCTCCAGACTTCTGGAGGAATCTCTCCAGACTTCTGGACTGAATTCTCTCCAGACTTCTGGAGAGGAATCTCTCCAGACTTCTGTAGAGGAATCTCCCCAGACTTCTAAAGAAGAATCTCTTCAGACTTCTGGAGAGGAATCTCACCAGACTTATGGAGAGCAATCTCTCTATCTACTGGAGAGGAATCTCTCCAGTCTTCTGGAGAGGAATCTCTCCAGTCTTCTGGAGAGGAATCTCTCCAGTCTTCTGGAGAGCAATCTCTGCTGACTTCTGGGGAGGAATGTCTCCAGACTTCTGAAGAGGAATCTTTTTAGATTTCAAGAAGGGAATCTTTTCAGAAATTCAATCTGGAAATTTCTCCAGACTTCTGGAGAGGAAACTTCTAATTTGCGAGAGTACTCACAAATCTTAAAGTATTCAGTTTGAAACGACGTTCACAATCATTTTTTTTTTTTTTTGAAAATAGTACAAGCAAATCTATTCCGAAAATTCTCATTACCAAGCTCATCCTTGTCTTTGTTTGATCAGCTGGGACTTTATGTCATAAGCCACAAATTTACATTCCCGTCAACATACACGATATCACAGTCTTACCCCTCGTCAAATTTTCCACCTTACTCTCAGTGCTACGCCGTTACATCACCTCGTTCCCCAATGGTTTGGATGGAGTGGACTGAGAACAACCAGAAACGGCTAACGTAACGACGATGGGCACACAGTAGTCCAGATTTGAAAAGTCATGGCAAAAATTATGCATTCTCGATATTTTACAAGTATTTATAGTGGAAAGTGATATGGAACACGTTTTAGGATTAGACACTGTTTTGGGCATAGTCACCATGTTTTGGTTTTCATAGAACAACATTTCATCAAACTTGCTGTTTTCATTAAATTTGAGGCTCTCAACTTAAAAAAATAAATGTTTAGGCGTTTAGTTTTAAAGTAAAAATCAAGTTTTTTTTTGCACATTTGCATATAATTAGGTTCAAACACGATGAAAACAACTTTCCTTTGAAATTTTACTTTGTTATTCAACTGAAAACATGTTTGGAAGTTAGGTTTTTGGAAGTTTTCCAGAAAACTAAACCTCTGTGGGGTGGCGTGCTAGAGAGTAAAAGCGATTCATTCTTCAAGACAGGTAGCAGCGCGCTAGAAGAAGCCGATGGCGAACGATGCTGGTTGGTGGATGTATATATGCTGTAACGACTTCTGTAGGGCTGTGATTGCGAAAAGACGACCACATTTGCGCGTCCTCGTCGCGAAGGCTCACCAGAAGACAGTTCCAAGGAATAGCGGTAGGTACTGTACTGCTACACGACAAGAGACCCGGCCACAAGAGACGACATAAGAAGACATTAACCTAGACAAGATAGATGGATGACTCCAGGGTAAATAATAGGGGGTAATTGAGGTGAAATGAAACCAACTCCTCGAAAATATATCGCTTTTTGGTGTGACTGCGGGCAGCTGGTGTGCGCGACGGAGATCTTCGAACCTCGGTCGTCGTGCTCTGCGGCTGGTTGGCTTTGTAGGATGGGTTGGAATAAAGATGGAGAAGGGCTCAATGATAATTGTGCACCGTATTGTCTAAATATTTTACTCAATTGTCAGGTACTGGAGATAATGTTGGTAGAATATTACCAAAGTTGCAAAAGCCAAACACACATGTAACTTGTAATTATAAGATAAGATAGATAAGATGGAGCTGTTGAGAACCGTTTATCGTATAATTAGAAGTAGATTCGCACTCGACAAAATAAGTTTCAAACGCTCTCGACAAAATACCTGAATCCTCTGACAAATCTACAATAGGTCTACTACTTAATTGAAAAACTCCATTTACGTAAATTCTATTCACCATTTACATTTTTATGAATGTTTTGTAAATTTCAAGTATTGAAGCTTTTGCAGAAAGTACTTCGAATTTATATACATTCTACTTCAATTTTAAGGACATCAAAATTTCATGTTTTATTTTTTTATGTTTACCCAATTCTAATTATGCGTTATGCAAATGAATAATATTAAAGGATTTTGCGTTATGCATATAGAGTGCCTGGGTACGTTTTTGTCGCAAAATGGTAGATAAATATTAGTAAATATTCTACAAAGCTTTACAAGATGAGAGTGGTTTGAAAACAAAAAGATTTAAGTGTGACTTCTTCAGCCGGTAGATGCCTTCCTCCATAAAAAATTAAATGAAAAAACTTCTATTGATCAACTGTGGGCAAGAGCAAAGCAGGTAATCCATTCCAAAAATCTGTACCAATCTGTACTTTTCGGTTGAAATATGTAATCTGTACCGTACAAAATCTGTACCAAAAACTATTCGAAAATCTGTACTTGTGGCAATACTGGACACATCACTTGTATTTGCATATTTAAATATTCTTTACATAATTAATCGCATTTTTTACTACACCATCCTAAATAATACACATATAATTTCATAATAAGTCACAGTGCCTTATGAAAATAAATATCATCAATTAGCAAAACGATGTTTGAAGTTGACCCGGTGCTCAAGTGTCCGGATTTCGAGTCAAAACGGTAAACAACGGTTGACAGTGGTGGAAAATATTGTGTTTAAATTGAATGATCAAAATTTTCGAGTCCGCACCCCTCAGTCTATGACCATAAACGTGAATGTCACAAAATTGTTCGCTTGACTGAAAGTAAAATGAATTTATTGCTAATTCGTGAACGGGCCAGGTAAAACGCCACTTGCTGTTGGCACCTTTATTGTAGGTACAGTTAGTGGGCTTCGTGACCGTGTGGTTAGCGGCGTCAGTCGTTTACCCAGTAAACAATTTGGTTGATATAACTTTTGTTATACACCCTTCTATATGAATCAATTCAATCGTAAAGAATGCGTGAAAAGCCTATATACCTACCAAAGTGGAGGCTATATGCGTACTTGGCACAACTTTTTCAGACTTTCTTCGATCAGATATACGATGCCGCAAAATTTGGATGGAAATAAAAAAAAAAGTTTCCAACAAGTCTCGAACGCAGGACCTTAGGATTAGGAGTCGGATACCTTACCATTGCACCACCAAGGGTTTCATGGTGGAACAGTAATTATTTGCCAATATTTATACATGTTTCATGTACAGCGACACATACTGTGTTGTTCTTTGAGGCCCATCGTCAGCAAATACCAAATTTGTGTAGCAATTTTTACTAAGTTATTGCGATTTCATACGATGCTTTCTGGATTGATATATGATCTGTCAGTTTATACAACTTAACGCGATTTTGTGATGCACTATTTACGACATATTTTGCTGTCAACACAGATTGTCGTTTATCAATCGTATTGGGGATTTATATACAACTTGTGTTAACATTGATAGCGTTTAATTTGGCATCTTGTGCGATTCTGATTTTTGACGTACGAATATGTGATTTTGGATGCACATTCTTATACGATACGTGGTTCACTGGGTAGGCGTATTGTGCCACGAAGTGTGGGTTCGATTCCCGCTCCAGTCGGTGGAAACTTTTCGTCAAACGGAAAATTCATCACTGGGCTACTGGGTGTTCCGTGTTGTCCGTTGACTTAATGTTCGTGAATGTTCGTCTGTGCAGCCTTTGGCTGAAGACGGTGTAAATTGTCTTTTTATTTATCGTGTGTCAAATTTCCTACGCAAGCCATGTCACGAAGTTTCGGTCTGTTTTGATCTGGTTCACTTCCCGCCTCCACGTTCACTGAACGAACCGATTCTGTATCCGTATGGCTCACCAATGGATACGGATCACCATCCGTTGTTGGGTGACCGTAAGCTTGTAGACAAAGTCATTGAGAACCACAAAGTAATTCGATGAATTGCTTATGAAGAGACACTGACAGACTGACAGCTTATTGACTGCTCCCAAAATAGTACTGAAAAGTGCTACTTTTCAGCACTGTTTGTTTTGTTAGGAAAAGTAGGCCATTATGCTATTCATACTATTCATGAACAGTATAGACTAATATAATGCGGAATTGCAAAACATAACTATTGAGCATTATTCCAGTAAGGACGTAACGTCAGGGAAAAGAAGAACAAGAAGAGTAATTGTTATGGTAGCTCTTAAATCCAACAAGTGCTAACAATGTGAAAAACACATTCTGCTACTTAAAATCAAGATGGTGTCAAAATCCAAGATGGACGCCTGATTTTTTCACTTTCAATAATACCGTAATCCGGGGTAACATTGATCATTTTTATGAATATTTATTAAATATTTCGTTTGAAAATGCAAATTTTATATTTTTAAAACAAGTACTGCCCCCTATAGCTCGTGACTATATACTGTATTTTGTTTTTGAAACGATTTAGGCATGTTTAAAAATATGTTTTAAGCGATTTTTTTATTTAGCTTATATGGGGTAACATTGATCACCTCCCAGTGAACCACGTTTCGTATAAAAATGTACATCCAAAATCACATATTCGTACGTCAAAAATCAGAATCGTACAAGATGCCAAATTAAACGTTGTATATAAATCCCCAATACGATTCATAAACGACAATCTGTGTTGACAACAAAACATGTCGTAAATAGTGCAACATAGAATCGCGTTAAGTTGCATAAATTGACAGTTCATATATCAATCCAGAAAGCATCGTTGAAGTTGCAATAACTTAGCAAAATTTGCCACCCAAACTTGATAACTATCTACTGACGATGGGCCTCAAAGAACAACAAAGTATGTGTCGCTGTACATGAAAATGTATTTATATTGGCAAATAATCACCGCGATGTCAAGCAGGGATGGGGTGCGACTCAAATCTCTTTCGGTGCTACACGCACTGCAGCGAGATAGCACCCAAAATTCGAAAGAGACGTGCAGGAGTACTTTTCTCTGGACTGCACCCTGGCAGTGCTGACTCGCAATGAGCTTTGGGATGCATGGTATCGAGTTGTCTCATTTCGACTCTTTGCGTTTCGTACACGCGTAAACAAATTCACTTGAATTCATTTCATTGATATGTGGCTGTCAAAACTCTTGAACAAGTTGAACATAATTCGTCACCACCTTATGTTTCTGACTTTACCAAATATGTCAAGATACACAACAATAAGTTTTTGCAAAGCACTTATTAAGCTTGTCCGCTTTCAAAGCATACTTTGTTGAAAATATTCTAGAGTGGATTTTGTGCTTTCACGAAAGAGACTGAAAGAGTAGAGATTGTGCTTTGCTTTGTCTCGCACAAAAACAAATTGTCTCCTGCGCCTTGCTTTGAGTTTACTCGCAAAGAATGGGAGACGCACAATCAATTTCTGAGTGGCACGCATGTTTTTGGCACTGCACTGAGTTTTCAGACATTCCCTGATGTCAAGTAATCCTTGGTGGTACAGTGGTAAAGTGTCTGATTTCTAATGTACTGCGTTCGAGATTTGCTGGAAATTTTTGTTTTTATTTTCTTCCAAATTTTGCGGCATCGTATATCTGATCGCAGAAAGTCTGAAAAAGTCGTGCCAAGTACGCATATAGCCTCCACTTTGGTAGGTTTATAGTCTTTTCATGTAATCTATACGATTGAATTGATTCATATAGAATAACGTATGACAAAAGTTATACCAACCAAAATTTTGACTGGGCTATGTAAACAACGTTCGGTAATATTGAAAAAGTGGTTTTTTACTTAATTCATGGCCCCCGAAGCCGAATAAGAAGGCCGAACGCTTACAAGTCATTTACTTTTTTAGTTATTTGAAAATTAAAATTACTTCAAACCACGGAATACGAATAAAGGTAGGCAATTTCCTAAGGGAATTCTATATTCCTAACAGTAATTCGTTAATGTTGCTTAATTGAACAGACTTGTAGAAGTTTTGACAGTGGAATTGTTTTTGGCGATGCCTTTTTTTAGCAAGAACCGCATTTTCCTTGCTCATATCGTTTGCAGCATTTATGGGAGACATGAATCTTCGGTAGTGTCATCCTTACCCATTGAAATCATTGTTCCGAAAAGACGTCAAATTTACGCATGAGGTAAACGCAATTTTCGCAAAACTCTTCGCTTTCATTAGCTTATGAATATAAGAAAGAGCAGCACCATTCATGATTTAGAAATTTTCCATCAATAAATGATGACACGAACTTTTGACGTAAGACTACGTCTTTGTTTTCTATATTGGGGTGCACTTTAACCCATATCTGCCCAGCGTCCTATAAATAGGACAGTACTTGTAGTGCAAATATCTTGAAAATAAAGAGGTTTACGACAAAACTGTCCTCTGCAAAGTTGATCACAGGACTGCTGACTTCCACTTGGTAACTATTTTAATTCAGAATTAACTCACCAGGTGGCACACCGACGCCAACAAATGTTGCATATATAAGCAACATATGAAACAACTTTCCGACGTACAAATATTTGCTTCGTTTATATCTCTGTCCAGCGATGAGATACAAAAATGGTGTCTTCGTAAAACTTGAACAACTAATTAATACCTATTTTCATAGAACCTTATAAATTCGGAAAACACTCACAAGATGGCGCTAGTGAGCCAAAACTTTATTTGCTCATATCTTAGTCCAATTATGAGATACAAAAGAGGTGTCTTCGACAAACTTGAACAACTAAATAATCCCTATTTGCATAGAACCTTATAAATTCGGAAAACACTCACAAGATGGCGCTAGTGAGGCAAAACTTTATTTGCTCATATCTTAGTCCAGTTATGAGATACAAAAATGGTGTCTTCGACAAACTTGAACAACTAAATAATACCTATTTGCATAGAACCTTATAAATTCGAAAAACACTCCCAAGATGGCGCTAGTGAGCCAAAACTTTATTTGCTTATATCTTAGTCCAGTTATGAGATACAAAATTGGTGTCTTTGATAAAGTTGATCACCTAAATGAGACCTATTCGCCTAAAAACTTATTAGTTTGAAAGACACTCAAAAGATGGCGCTAGTGGTTGAACATTTTGATTGTTTATATCTCAGTTCAGTGATGAGATTCGAAATTGGTGTCTTCTACAAAAGTGTTCAACTAGATGGGCCAGAAACATAGTAGTTTGAAAAACTCTCCCAAGGTGGCGCTAGTAGACAATTTTTTTTTTGCTTATATCTCAATCCAGTGATTGGATTAAAAGTTAATCTCTTTGACAAAGTTGAAGAACTAAATGAGACCTATTCGCCTGGAAACTTATTACTTCGGAAATCACCTAAATGGCACTACTGGGCACAAATTTTATTCGCTTATATATCAGTCCACTGATCAAATCCAAAGAAAGCTATGCGCCTAAATCCTTCTTATTTCGGAATTCATTCTCATGATGGTGCTAGTCGGCAAATATTTTATTCGACTATATATATCCAGAGATGAATTTGGTATCTTCGAAAACGATGATCAACTAAAGGAGATATTTTCGCAAAAAAAAAACTCATTAGCTGGGAATTGCTTTTATGTACGAAACATCAAGGAAACAAATAAGAAATTGGTCTGCCTAAATCAAAATAATGGATACTTGCTATCGCGTCGAGCAACAATCGCTTATTTCGGATGCAATGCCCCTTACATTTTTAGATGAACCTTGACACCATTTATAAAAGCCTTAAAAAAGAAAATACGTGTTTTCTAGCCGTCGAATGAAAAAGATGATCTTTTGAAGGAAGTGAAGAACGAAAAAACCGACAAATTGACTTATCCATCCATGAACTGAACTCCAAGGGTGAGGGGCGGCTGTCAAATGAGAGTAAAATTGAATAGCCGCCAACCTAAGTCCAGAACCAGTTTTATGGCTTAACGTGGAAAAGTAAAATTACAGGTAATAAATGCGCTTGAAAGATATTGTTTGCAAGCAGTTATTTACTACGCGCTATTGCAGTGCGTTGTTGCCAATTTAATCAGAAAATTCTACTAAATTCCTAAAATAAATGTTCGAGAAAATTGATTACGCCTTCACCATTGTTTGGTCGTATTTTTGTATGGTTGTTCGCTTTTTAGAACCAGCGACACGTTGAGGTAGCAGTACAGAGCCTCCCTTGCTGAACTCACTCGGTCCAAGAATTGTGACATTCGAGCGGGCACGCTTCCGTATGCTCCCCAGGTATTCTGGCCCGCTCTAGTGTCAAAAATCTTGGACCGCGTGGATTCGGTTCTATCGGTGGATAAGACCATGTGCATCAGTGATGCAGTAACTTCAACGTTATAGACGAATGTTGGCTTCAAATATTCACGTCTGTAAAGCATGTAATAGTTGGAGTGCAATATTTGACTGTCAATGGACTGAAGAACTAACTTTTGATTATCACTAACGAAATTCTGATATTGCCAAATATATATTTCGATAGCTGTCAGATCCGAGCCATTTTGTATACTAATAACTTGACCTAGCAAAAATATTTTGATAGTTATGTTTTCATTATCAGCTGGCAAGCTTTATAGAATCTTTTTGAAGACTATTCTGAAACATCTGTAGGTTTTTTTTTATAATCAAAAAATTTGACGTAAAACTTTATTTTGTTTTTGGTATAAAGGGTGTAAGTGTGCATAATTGTACTTGCACATGTATGGAAATGTATGTATGTCTGTATCCTACTTACATGGTATAGCAAAAAATTGAATTGAATTGAATTGAATTGATTTAGTTCTGGCATGCATCTTTCACCTCTGAAATTTTGATTCTTTATGTTGCAATTTCTTTATCAGGGTACGTCCCGCAAAGTTTTGCCATATTCATCCTCCTCAATTTTCCTCTATATCCCACTTTTTGTATGGATTCCAATTTTTATATGGGTAGTACCGTTTTCTTGTAACCCCCTCCTTCATCTTTTGTACGTGACGTAATTTATGAATTACCCCTCACCTACACTTTTTTTTAACTTGTTTACATTGTAATGGGTCGAAGACCATGAACATATTTTTGATCAATCTCAAAAATAAACTCATAGAACAACTAGATATGGACGACACACTTTCATGAATTTTTTTGGATCCCCACCATAGACTTGAAATTTTTTGGTGAAGTAAGGTTTAATATATGGGAATACGACTATGAATAACAAAAATGGAGCTGAATTCCAATTGTGAGATACCTTGGGCGTTAACGGGTTAAAAGTATGGAAAATGAGACATGTAACGCCTAATTTCGTACAGGTCGCCAAAGTTGCATAAAACACTGGTTATATTGATGTTTACATAACAATTAAACAATGATTTATCAAACATTTTTGGGAACTGATCCACCAAGCATGTAAAATAGGACTTTACCTTTGATTTCAGATATAATTTGGTTTAAATTGCACGGTTTAATTGAGATTAAATCGATTTTTTCAACATTCTTGCAGTCTCCATACAAAATTCTTCGTTTCTCCTATATGGCAAAATACAATACTTTTCTAAACCAACAAAAAATAACTTTTGAGCTCTGCAAGTATTATGAACTTTGTTTATAAGTATTGTTATACACATGAAGTTTGAGTTCTGAGGCAAATTAAGCAAATAAATTACCATACAAGCTGTCAAACTTGCATGCAAGTTGGCTGAAATAGTCGAATCTAGCATTTTTATTAGCTAATATCTCAAAAACTCAAAAAAGGTTCATATACCAAAAATCATAAAACTAAGTCTTTAAGTTTAAATACAACTTGAAACAAGCCGAAATTGTTTCGTCCCGATTTTAGCTCTTTCCCGATTTTGTCAACCCTAAATGCAGCATGGGGATGACAAAATCGGGACATTACTGTATTACATACGGATAGGAAAAAGAGGTGAATTTTATGGAGTTTTTTTTGTTACATGCAACTCGATGTAACATTTTTTTACTGAGTAGGCCTTCAGATATTCAAGCGTACCCTGTGACCAATCTGACGTAAATAAATAATACCGTTTTGATTCATATTACGGACAGCTTTTAATTCCGGACACTCTTCTTTGTATGGGAAACATTTCACGCGAAATGTTTCAATTTTTGCCGTTCAAAAGTTCGCACTTTCGAAGCTTGTTTTAATAAACACTTTTCATAAATATCTATGAAAATTTACAATGCCCAACTGCCTTAGACGTCTGTTAAGTGGCTTGGCAATTTGAATCGTCCATTTGACTTCACTATTTATGATTTCCATGAGCTGTCCGGAATTGGAATCAAAGTGTCCGGAAATTTATTATTATTTATTTATTTTAATCAATAATTTTGAAAGAGGGAAAAGTGTCCGGAAATCAAGTCAAAAGCAATGAAGCGTCCGGAATAAGAATCATGGGAAGTCTACACATTTTCATTCATTTAAAATTAAAACTTAAAACTTAAACTTAAAACTTTGCTATAAGTAGCATTTCAATATGAGGCATATTGTGGCCAAATATGAGTTCAACAGCTTTCATAAAACCCCACTGCCGAAGTGAATCAAAAGTGCCAGGAATAGAATCTGGCTCCCTATACACCTGACAAATATGGCACTACAATGGACATATTAAGAGCCGTATGGCTCCCAAAATTTACAGCTCAATATCGACTACGTGACTGCAAACTTATCTGCATTTAATATCGCCAGTCCAAAACAAATAAAACTTACATACTTCACACTACAGCCCCGACAAAAAAAGGCCATCCGGAATATTGCATTTATTCGGCACCATTTCACCTCTCCTTATAGTGCAATATGCCATCATCGTTGTGTGAATCCGTTGCATCATAAATTGTGCACCATTTTGACGTTAAATTACGTGACGATTATACTTGTTTGATATTTCTGGCTCTGGTCGGCTTCCTTCTTCTGGCAGCCTCTACTAAGCTTATGCGACTATGCATCATAAGAAGCAGCTGCCGTCGTCCCTGTAGCAGAGAGCACAGAGGGGTTGAGCGCTTCTTCAGATTCACTTTATCATTCATGCCCCAACAGCGGCAGTAGCAGAGAGAGAGGTCCAAGTCGGTGTCGTTTGGGAGAAGAGGATCAAAATGTATCGAAGGGGTAAAATGGACCAGTTTTTATTTTAATGATGTTTATAATATTTAGAATAATTATCAGGTACCTGTGTCTAGTACCAACACTAAGGACGGCCTTACATTTGAGGTCGAAATTCGCGTATCTGTCAGAGGATACAAACTCTAGTGGAATTAACTGGTGTATTAATAAGTTTGGTTTATACCGGGTACCCCCGTTGGTTTGACCACATTTAATCTGAACACTTTTTAATCTGTACCCCGCTAATTTGCACATCGTTCAGATTAAAAATGGTTCAAACGTCATTTAGCTCATGGAACGGAGTAAAGTGAAATGGAACGCTGTGGAACGGAACGCAGAATCAAAACAAATCAGTGAAAGATGTAACCAGAAACACGTTTCTAGGGTGACTAGATGTTCAAATTAAAAATGAATTCCGATGGTTTGCATGGGGTACCGTTCAAATTAGCGGGGGTACACGGTAATTTATTCATATTTCACTTCAAATAAACTTTTCTGGAAAAATATTTGATTCGACAATAGAAAATTTTGTTACTGTGTTACGAAAAAAAAAAGTTTTTAGTAAAACTTTGCTATTTCTCTGCAAAATTTGATCAAGTTAACATTTTGAACCATCTTCCTGTATCATCACCTCCAGTTGCCTTCGCTTGGTTGGTCGGCTGCATTCAGGACTGAGTCCGGTAGAACAGAAAAAGCGTTACCTTGCTGGCTCGTTTTACGAGGGCTGATGGGGGTATTACGGAGGGGTGTTTCAACTGACTGTCACCATTTTCGCTAAAATATGTCCTTGCGAATGAACAAATGGTAATGGCCGGGGGTGCAAAGAGAAAACAAGAAGCTCGCTGCTGCTCGGCTTTAAGGCTGTTCTGGTCGCCGTTTCGGCGAATGAAGAAGCTGAAAAGGCGCCGCGGCATGCCTCCAAGCCGGATGGGATATGGTCTTAAAATGAAACAGCAGCGCGCACAGAAATGGATGCTGGTTGGAGCGCTGCGTGGAGATATATGGACGAGAACCAGATGGCACGAAATATTAGATATTTATTTTAACATGTGGCATTTTATTACAATTTTAGCCGGTGAAATATGGAAATTTTGCTGGCCTTTTCGAACAAGTGTTGGTTTGTTTCTAAATTTTTGAACGGTGAGCTTCGTTAGCTGTAAATAAAAAGAATGTTCTTTTGAAACGCCAGAAAAAGGCTTCAAGCCATTGAAATAGACAATGCGCTGAAATCAGATAAAGTCGTTAAAAGATAAACAGTTTAGTTGACACACGGATCCCTCTATAAATGTCGTATATCTGGTCATGTTTGCTCATTAAAATCATTGCACGGTCAAGATATATGTTTTTTTTCCGAACGCATTTCGATAGAGATGGGCAAAACGAATCGGAGCCGTACAGAAGATCCGGTTCACTCAAAAGAACGAGTGATCCATGGCTCATTTTTGGCGAGAGTCGGTTCATTTGATCAGCACGGATCAGATAAAAAGTGACCCGGAAAAGGAACGAACCGATTTTATCCCCTATTTTCCTTCGTTCGTTTCTCGGCTTTGTTACAACGCTTGACACGTGTCTTGCTTTGCGCGCCACGCTACACATGCAAGCAAAGTTTCCTGCTGCACCGTGCTCTCTGCGCTCTCAGCATAGACAGAATAAATTAGCCCCGCCCACTTGTACACAAGAAGATGTAAGGGAGAGAAAAATGGCCTCTTGAATGGCAAGCATATTTTTTTGGGAAATTGGCCGAGTGTAGTGAGTTTCTGGGGACGAATTTACAAATAATGAGAGGGATGTAGCACAACAGGCAGTGTACCGCTCTTTTCCGTTGGATTTAGTTCGCTCTACTTTTGCGAGCCGCTGGTCCACTGAACCGTTCAAATGATCCGGTTCACTAAAATGAGTGATTTGTAACGGATCAGTTCATTGAAGTGAGCCGTTTTGCCCATCTCTACATTTCAAAGCTTATAACTTATGCTTTATCAAAACTTTTTAAATAGCTGTTCAGAAAATAAACATGGTCAGCCTCCAGAAATGTAGGATTATTTTGATAAACAAAAACAAACATTTGAGCTAAAAATTCATAGTAGGAGCGAATTACTGACAAACAAAGCGTGATACTGACTTGATTGACATAAAAGATCTGGAGACAACATCAAAATTTTGTTTGTTCTTTGTACCACCAGCGTGTGACCAATCGCTTAGGTTTACAGCTCGAACCGCTGCGCTGTCTGGTTCTCTAGATTTGTGCTCTCCAAAATTTGAGGTTTGACTGCGATGCATATTCATCTTAATCATTTCAGACTGATTTCACTTTGTGTAAATAAACATTATTTATGACCATCATTGACATAAATTTTCTCACTGTGCGCTAAAAATAGCCGACTCAACTCAGCTTGGATCAGCACTAAACAGCAGCTGAATAATATGATTGTTCAGTTGTTGATTAGCGTACCATGTGTTGATTAGACGATGTCGAATAGAAGCTCAAACATGATCAGTATTCGGCTATGGGAGGTTTATATTTTGCACTGGACGATTTATTCATCAATTCTAGGATGGCGCAGATGGCAAGGCAAACCGCTGACGATTGGAAGGTCTAGAGTTCGAATCCAGTACCCAGGCGATTTTTAAATGTAGTTGTTACAGTCAGTGACATAAGTTAGTAACCAAATGCTGTTTTTCCATACAAAATGCCCAAGTTTGGGGTGCTGTATCTCAGCTTCTGGTAGTCCGAATTGGCTGAAATTTGGATGACGAACTACAATAATTAGTTAATAAGTTAATTATTACCGTAAAACGGGGTAACTTTGATAATGCGGGTAACTTTGATAGTGCGAGACCCCCAACATACTAAACGAAATAACGAAGTTTATGTCAATAAGTTAAGAAAAACGAATGCAAAAGTGAAGAGTATTAATATGACACTTCATGTCAAAGCTATTTTCGATGGAATCAAGTGCATTTGAGGATTTTTATGCAAATATTAAAAATTTACAAGATTTTAGCATTTTTGCAACGCTTACAAACAATCTGTTCTACGACCACTATTTGATAAAGTCATAATGAGTTCGTCACTTACCCATGATAGCCTAGTTATAGTAGAACATGAAATCGGTCTCAAATCTCTTAGCGAAAACCATTTTTACAAACTGGGACCATTTTTGTAATCTAAGTCAGATATTTCCATACAGCGTTAAACGCCTAGAGGTATGCAACACCCTATAAATGTTCCGTAATTCATTCAATCTTGTTCGATTTATACTCCATTATCAAAGTTACCCCAAAACAGAAAACCGACTTTCGATTAAATGAAAAATTATATATCCATTCAGAATAAATCTTTTGGCAATCTATCAAGTGCAATCGATAGCTAGGATGTCAGTACTTGTTTTCAAAATATAAATTGTAATTCTTTGAAACAGCATGCATAAATATTGAAGTTTTCTTCGAAAAAACTATCAAAGTTACCCCGTTTTACGGTAACTTGAAGTTTTGCCTGAAAGGGAATTATTACATTGCAGTCATTTTACATAGGGTTTCAGAGAGTTGCTCAAAGACAAAAGTAAGTAACCAAGAGACTTTTTAATTTGATTCGAAAACAATAAGTCGTGGAGTGTTGCATGCCACTCCACATAAATAATCGTGAACTTGTTCAGTCAAAGTGTGCTAAATGCGAGTAACTTGGTGCGCTCTGGCAGAACAAATTAATTTATTTATTTCTTTAATTTATTTATTTCTTCTTCATCATCATCCTAGAATTCATGGTTTTCTTCGATCGTTACATTCTTTAACTACATCATTATTGCATTTTTCGAATCTTTGAATACGTAAGGGACTTAGTGCAATAACTCTTCTGTTGAAATAGATAATCCATCAAGAGTTAGTCGGTAGAAGACGTTAGAATACGAATTGGTTTGTACCAATTCATACCACTACATTGTGGCCAGTTCTATGGAAATTTACAAATCTTTTTCGTTCATAGTGCATGAACATTCGTGACAAGCATTCTAACATGCATGGCGATGATATGAACCCTTTTTTTCTCCTGTGTTCCTGGAAATCATGAAACATTCAGCCATACCGAACTGAAAACAATTTTCTTCCATTTTTGTTCAGCCAGAGTGAACTGAGTACCTCTTGATTTGAAATCAAATCTAATTAAATGGAAAATATTTGATGATTTTCTAGAATTTTCTATCTTGAGTTACTTATTGGACTCTATTAGTCATTTGTGAACGATGAAATTTTCAAAAGAGCCATTTGCGATTTACTTGTAGATGAGTGAACTTTAAAGTTAAATATCTCAAAACAATGCTTTTGGCACTTGGTGCGGTTTAGCAGAACCCCGACCACATAGAATCGTAAAAATATGATTTCATCTTGTCATATATTCTGAATAGCAAAATCGGTCAAATCAGGTGTTTTTCAATACAGTCGTTTATAATGTTTCAAGAACTTGCTGCAATCGGATTGATGCCTTTATATTGCCTCCACTTTAGTATGTATAGTATATGCCTTTTTTGAGCAGGATATACGATTTCTTCGGTATTATATATGCATGAATAACTCAGTTCCAATTTCGATATACCAGTCAAATTGTTGGCTAGTTTTGTTTGCCACGCCAACTGGAGGATACGGTTACCGTAAATTCGGGTGAAATTGATCACCGTATCATTCGATTTTATTTCTTCCTAATGAAGCACAAATATCAATGTAACCTGCAGTGAATGAACGTTGTATGACGTTAGTATTGTCAAATTGTGTGTTGTGAAATTTTTTGCGTTAAAGAATGTGTATTTCTATGAAAATAATGAAAAATTCCAAAATCATGTATGGTGCAGTATTGACTAACATCTCTAAACTTCTAGTTCTAGACAAGGATTTGAACATGGTATAAACCTGAAAGTTTGTGAGGATAATTAAGATATATCCCCAAACCAGATTTCATAACCAAAACTCGTACCAATTCGCTCATTTGGTTGAAATAATTGAATTTCTATTAGATATCAGGAAATTCCTTAGGAAATTGCATATAAATAGGTGTTTTCTGTGTAATTCTTGAAATTAAATTTTTAATTATTTCTATAAATATTGTATTGTTAAGAATTCGGATGTTTCGAAAACTAACAATAATCGCATTGATAAGTGATCAATTTCACTCCGAAATAACATCACCCGATTTTTTATTTTAGAGATATCTTTTAGCACTAAAATTACTTTTGGTAGAAAATTTCGGTACTTGAGCCAATGGGCTCACCTTCGTACTTGTTTTTATGCATTCAGTTGTTTGGCATTGCCAACATCATAGAAATTAGACAAGAAAAACCCTGAAAAATGATCAATTTCACCCGAAATTACGGTACCGAAGAAAATGAACTACCATAGGAATTTTTGGTTGGTTAAAATTTCCCTTCAATGAGAACACAATTAGTAATAAGAACAAAAATAGATAACCACTCTCTTACGTTAAGTGCCTCCTTCGACTCCGTTTACCACAATCCTGATATTTGCTGCTTTGGTTAAAGATTTGTTTGTACATAGGCCTGTAATTTAGGATAGGTTTAAGGTTTTAATTCTTACCCTTCAACAATGATTCCTTAATCGAACTATATATTGATAATTACTTAGAATGATCATAGTTAGAACGACCAAGTCCGTTTAGCGCAATTCTAATTTTATTTTGGTTTTAGCTGTAAATAACAATAGTAATTAGAACGTAAGGATTTGTGCTAACTACAGTGTCTACCTACAATCTTGGTGTTCGCACTAGTTTAGGTTATGTTTTCTCCCTGTTAGGTAGCTTAGATCAGTTAGGCAATCGATCTATTATAATCATAATTAGTTAGCATGTAGAAAAGTAATGATTAAAATAGTTCTTAATGATTCCGTTTACCTTCGATTATCGCAACTTAGGCTAATAATTCCTATCGATGTTTTTTCACATATAAGTTTGCACTATGGTCGGAGCTAATAATGCGATCTTTCTCGCCTATAAAACGTAACAAATTTAATGATATGCAATTCGATTTCGTGTGTGTTACTTACTAAAAGTTTCTTAATATTATGGATTCAAATATAGCTTTAAATTTTAATGCGTTGTTACTGCAAATTTAACAAAATAAATCGCCAAAGGTATTCAAGAATGATAATGACTCAACTTCGATCAAATGACACCTATCATCCATTCTCTTCCACCATCGATGCGTTGTAACAATCATTATTTATTTGATCCGAAGAGAGCTTTAATCGATTTCACCTCTTTACTTGTTCAAATCATAGCACCTCAAAGTTTTAGTGCGAAAAGCCTCAATTTTCCACCACCCATCTTATTGTATTTAAAGTATGGCTATTCACTACAAGAACTAGTCAGATCCTGAAAGAAAAACTGTGCAACATAGCAATGTATTTTCCAAACCAGCCATTCCGCCTTGACGACACCCACACTGGGTGCACTCATCTAGAGAAGTAGGTATACCAACAGCAGAATTACCTACTTCCTAAAAAGTGATTTTCTAATGCCAGTTTTCCTCTTCAGATTCTTCTTCATCACTCTCCATGGGCAAACACACAACCGAGGAAAACAACACTTTGTCTTGATTCCGTTCAGTCGTCGGAGAATGAGTTTCTGTGTGTTTGGCGTAAAGGCAAGACTTTGGACCGTTACCGGTTGGGTGGATTATAAGAACTTCATTCTAGGCTACCTTTTCCTGTTCCTCCTTCGTCGTCGTCATTATCATCTGATGGAAGATCAAAATTCTGGTGTAACATTTGAAAAAGGCCCAACTGCGTAGCTTTAACATTGATAAAATCGTGTGCGTTCGGTACTGTATTCATTGATATTATTTCAAACCCAATCACTTTCGAACAAATGTTATACTTGCTATCGATATTTATGATACTCTTTTACGTTACACTCACCCATAACAACGAAATATATAACACAACATCTCGCGAAAATGGTTAAATTCCAATGTAATTTTCATATTGATCAGTTTACGAGTCTCCAAATCAGTTAGGCCTCAACAATTTAACCCTTTGGTTAAACAAAGTAACAGCTAGGTCCTTTAAATCAACATGGTTTCAGTTAGGCTCTTTTGCGATTGATCAATTTTATCAATAGTTGACATGATGATTTTCATAATTATGAACAATATTAAAAGATTATACGAGATAAACGTGAAAAAAAACGTACAAAATGGTTTGATAGAAATTTTTAGTAAAGCCTTTTCAGACATTCCATGATCAAGTAGGCCTTTTAAGATTTTACTCGAAATCAATAATAAAAATTCGTTTTGCGTGTTCGTGAGAATATGCATAGATGTTTTGCGTAGATATTGATGATCAAAGTGAACAATCCATTGTGTTCACATTTTGCAATAGGCCCTTTTCAAATTTTGTGCTAGAGCTAGGCAGGTCAAGTCAAGGTGTTTATCCTTTGTTCTATGAACGGGTGTTTGCCTGGGAATCGACAAGATCTTGAGTAGAGAACCGAGAACGACGATGGCTGGAGGAGCTTGGCAGGTTCATGAAGTTGATGAAGAAAATTGTGCTAGTGTTGATGATGCTGATGGTGATGGGAATGACCAGTGTTGGACTTCATTGTAACGTTTGGCTTGATTTCTATGGGAACACAGGTCACTTCGAGTGAGAATGTTTTCTGCTGGGACTATGTAGGCAGACCGATTATAAAGTTATTCATTTAAGGATCTGAGTTTTATTGGTCTCGGATGCATTGCGAAGGAGCAATTTTGATTTCAAAATATTTGAACTGCAAACATGTGGTTAAGTTGACTGATTTTAATTAGGTGTTTACGCAGTTAATTGCATTTCTGATTGTTCTAATCACTTCCAATCTAAATCTACAAGAAATGTTCCATTCATTTTTCTGTTTTGAGCTTCATTTTTCTCCAACATTTTAAAAACTCAAAATATGTTGGATGTACCCAAAACTGTGTGTTATACATATGTTTCGCCATCAGTTGAACTGGAAAACTTGTAGTTTGTATGAGCAGCTAAAACCAGCCAAATTTCTATGCAAGTTTGTGTAACTTCTTGACTTCAAACGAACAGCTCTATGGGACTATGCTTCAAATGTGCCATCGGAATCCGGCTAGAGATAGAATTCAATTGAATTCACTAGAATGAATCAAATTTCATATCTTCATAGCGTGAAAATGATCCAGTCGATTCCCCATCACCACGCCACAACTTTTCCAATAAAATAAGAAATAATTGCAATGTATCATCACATTGTGCCTCCCTTCAGACCTCCATCATCGTTGCTACCACCAATCACCCGACGCAAGTCGATATCAACATAATCTGCATAAATCAATAATACATGTCTACCTATCTTCGACTTCCCTAACGTCTGCTCCAACTTTCCTCGATTTATTTTTATTTGTTTATTTATTTATATGACCTCACCACCTCCAAGGTCCCTGCTCAAGCGCATCATCGAATTCCGCCAGCATCCCCGTTTACACCCCCACTCTCCCCTAAGTCAAGCCACCAGGAACCAGACCCAAACGACAACCTATCATCGTCTACGACGCACAGTGGCACGGTTTCCTACGAAGGTCGGACAAATCCTCTAAAGTGCCGCAAATTGGTTGAAAACGACAATTTATCTACTTTTCTACATGTGGAAAGGTATATTCATGAAAATAAACAAAATCTTAAATTATTGTTTTTCCCAATTTTTAGCGATTTTCAATATTTGACAATACTTTTTCTTTTTAGATTTTCCACGCAAATTGGTCAACTTTGGAGAATTAGATTTGAGTTATTTATGGACTTATTCGAATAAAATATCCACGGTACTCCAGACATAGCTTAAATTTCAACATATAATTTTCACTATTTTTTTCTTTCAGAAGTTACTAAACAATAACGATTTAACTTAAGTGAAGTTTTAATTGGTTAAATCTCAATAAGTGACGTAACTTAAACAATTAAAAAAACCTTTTTGGCACCTTTAGCATAGTTGTACATTTAGTCGAGATGAACAAGTATGCTGAAGACACTTTTTGCGTAGGTCTTTCAAAATTTCAAATAGATCGTATATAACGTTTTGTGGAAAACTTTACTTCAGTCAAATAATTATTATTTTAAGCTCGAGAATTAAAAAATTGTTAAACCTCAAGTTGCGACAGACACCTGTGAAAATTTCACTCAAATCTTCCAAAAGATAACTGAAATCCAGTGCATCCAAATTGTTCATTCGGTATGGGAAATTGAAAAGTTGCAATTCCAATACTGTAGATAAAAAACAATTTTTCATTGAAAAAAAATCCATTCGCTTGCAAGTATAAAAAATACATACAATTATTGTTGTAATCTACTACAGTTGATACGCAGACTTCGTCCTGTTGCGATAAGGCCTGTATCTTTCGCAAACAAAGATTTTTGACATCCCTGAGGTAACTCCGGTAAGTCAGATGTGAAAATATTGTATAATATTGGTTTCATAATGCTGTCTTGATGATCACCAGCTGTTACTGGAAGTCTTTAATCCTTGTAATTCTGATAATGAACCTGAAGCGTACGATTTGACAGATAACTTACTAGATGATGTTTCCAGGTATGTTTCACAGGGGCGTACTTTTCAAATAGGATTCTTACTACACTAATGAGAATAAATTAATTTAGATTTCGTTGAGATTTTTCACTTAGCAAGCCATCCAGTAGTTTTCCTCACCAAAGCTTGCACCAAAAATTCAGTTTCGGGAAAATATCATCCTAAAGTACAGAAATTTTTAAAATAAATAACATGCAATTTCAAAGGTTCAATTTTCTATTACCGTAATCCGGGGTAACATTGATCATTTTTTTGAATATTTCTTGAATATTTAGTTCGAAAATGCAATAGTTGCAAATTTTATATTTTTAAAACAAGTACTGCCACCCATAGCTCGTGACTATATACTGTATTTTGTTTTTTGAAAGGTTTAAGCATGTTAAAAAAAATGTTTTAAGTGATTTTTTTATTTAGCTGATATGGGGTAACATTGATCACCTATGTAAACAACGTTCGGTAATATTGGAAATGTCGTTACCTACTAAAATCATGGCCCTTGAAGCCGAATATGAAGGCCAAATGCTTACAAGTCATTTACTTTTTGAGTTATTTTAAAATTAATAACATCTCGAACCACGGGATACGCCTAAAGGTAGGCAATTTGCTAAGGGAAAGTTACATTCTTAACAGTAATTCAGTAATGTTGCCTAATTGAACATACTTATGAAAGTTTTGACAACGGAATCGTTTTCGGCGATGACGTTTTTAGTAAGAACCGCATTTTCCTTGCTCATACCATTTACAGAACTTATGTGAGACATGAATGTTTGGTAGTGTCATCCTTAACCATTGAAATCATTGTTTCGAAAAGTTGCCAAATTTACGCATAAGGTAAACGCAATTTTCGCAATAATCTTCACTTTTATCAGCTGATGAATACAAGAAAGAGAAGCACCATTCATGATTTGGAAATGTTCCATCAATAAATGATATTGCGAGCTTTTTATGAGATGGGTCATTCCGATCAATGTTACCCCGCTGATCAATGATACCCCGGATTACGGTATTTTTTTTTCAGTCATGCGCCACTGTGCAACGTCGCAAGTGGCAGCAAATGGCATTCGAAAAATGTTCACATTCCTTCCGTCAATCTGAGAAAAACAGCGGTGCAAACAAATATGCCAAAACCATCGTGGCAGCAGCAAGCCAAAGGCAAACGGTAAAAATATATTGCAAAATATTGATGTGTAATATATTTCCTCTATAACCCTTATTATGGATGTCACCGATGTGCTAGTGGCTGTTATTTCCGTTCCTTCGAACTGGCTGGAACTCACGATGCCTACCCCTTGAGAGGACCAACACACATTTTTTTCTTACACATAAAAGGCTTTCCCATTGAGAAACGATCCATTTGCAAAGAAGAATGGAATCCAAGCTGAGCCATAACGTATATGTTTGAGCACGACAGTCGTATGCAATGGAATCAAAGTGATCACTTTCACCATTTTATGACGAACGGAGACTGATTGAAATCGATCACAGCTTTTGTGAGTCGTTATTATGGTAGTTTTATGGGTTTTGTTTCCTTTGTCGGCACCGATGTTATAGAGTGACGATAAGTATTAGAGGATTATTTGGCTTGAAAATTTATGGTTCTTAATAGAACATGAATTTTGTGTCGTTAGTGTTCAGCAACACAAGTCCTATCCTGTATTAAATAGTTGAAAATTATTTCGTTATTTTCAATTGCATAAATTGAGAATGCCTCCAGAGATTTCATGTTTATTTTATTCTTACGAAAAACGTACGCTGAGTGTCTATTAGAGTGATACATGTTTAAAAAAAGGTTGACGAAAATCATTCTCCCAAATTTTGAAATCATTTTGAAGAAATTTGACTGCAAACGCCATTTGAAATATACATACATGTACAAATAAACTCAGGAAATAGCGTTTAATGCGAGGAAACTCATCAATCTGAAGATTTCACGTACCGTAAAAAGGGGTAACTTTGATAGTTTTTTCGAAGAAAACTTCAATATTTGTGCATGCTGTTTCAAAGATTTACAATTTATATTTTTAAAACAAGTACTAACATCCTAGCTATCGATTGCACTTGATAGATTGCCAAAAGATTTATTCTGAATGGATATATAAATTTTCATATAATCGAAAGTCGGGTTTTAGTTTTGGGGTAACTTTGATAATGGAGTATAAATCGAACAAGATTGAATGAATCACGGAACATTTATAGGGCGTTGCATACTTCTAGGCGTTTAACGCTATATGGAAATTTCTGACTTAGATTACAAAAATGGTCCCAGTTTGTAAAAATGGTTTTCGCTAAGAGATTTGAGACCGAATTCATGTTCTACTATAACTAGGCTGTCATGGGTAAGTGACGAACTCATTATGACTTTATCAAATAGTGGTCGTAGAACAGATTGTTTGTAAGCGTTGCAAAAATGCTAAAATCTTGTAAATTTTTAATATTTGCATAAAAATCCTCAAATGCACTTGATTTCAACGAAAATAGCTTCGACACGAAGTGTCATACTAATACTCTTTACTTTTGCATTCATTTTCCTTAACTGATTGACAAAAACTTCGATATTTCGTTTACTATGTTGGGGGTCTCGCACTATCAAAGTTACCCGCATTATCAAAGTTACCCCGTTTTACGGTAACTTGGATAATGGAGTACAAATTGAACAAAATTGAATGAAATCCGGAACATCTATAGGGCGTTGCATACCTCTAGGCGTTTAACGCTATATGGACATTTCTTACTGAGATTACAAAAATGGGACCCAGTTTGTAAAAATGGTTTTCGTTACGCGGCATCCACAAATTCCGTAACGCTCTAGGGGAAGGGGGGGGGGGGGGGGTATTACGCTCAAACGTTACGGCTCATACAAAAATTTGAAATTTTTCATACAAAAAACGTTACAGAGGGGGGGGGAGGTCACAAATTTCCAATTTTAGCGTTACGTAATAAATGGACGCTGCCTTAAGAGATTTGAGACCGAATTCATGTTATACTACAACTAGGCTGTCTATACAAACTCTAGTGGAATTAAATGGTATAGTACTTAATTCAGTTTTTTCATCTACTAAGCAGCTCGAAGATTTATAATCATTTGTGATTTCGTTTAGTATGTTGTGGATCTCACACTATCAAATACCTGCATTATCAAAATTACCCTGTTTTACGGTACTGTGTTTTTCGGGTTTGATGTAATTTGTATCAATAAACGAGTTATTACGTGACCTTTATTCGACTTCTGGTTCTCTGGGAAATTCCACTATTAGGGTAGCCTTAAAGGATGAGACTGCCACCCTGATTCAACCGATCACGATTACGGCGCAAAATTATTCCGTTGCTTGGGCTACGCTTATCAATCGCTACTCTAACAAGGCGAGGGGGGAGAGGGGGTCAAGCCAAGCGTGACAAGCCTTACAAAAATTTCGGAGGACTCGTACAAAAAACGTACCAAGGGGGGGGGGGGGTAGGAGGTCAAAAAAGATTAAATTTAGCGTGACATAATTTGTGTACCATCCCCTACTGAAATATCCAAAGATTACGAACAACAACGTTGACGCCCTGCATCGGATTGTGAATGAGTTCCAACGCCATACCAAGGCCTTCGAATAACTAAGCGAGCCCGTCGACCAGTTTAGATCCATCTTAATCGAATTGCTAGCGAGACAAAGAACAAATTGTGAATAAAAACTAAAAAGTTTTATTATCCGGTACAACACCGGAAAAGGGGGTATCACTAGGGTTAAACTAACTTCACTAGAAACTTGCTAAATTTCACTTTTAATCACAACTATGGGGAGTAACTTTGGAGAGTAAAAATAACGATATTCACTTGTTGAATACTGTAGTAGAAAAGAGGGCCTTTCAGGCTCGTTTGACAACAGTGTTGCGTATACTGCTTGCGCACGCGTATGCGTTTAATGATCATTTGGATACACTCTAAGATGTAGTCAGACAACAGTAAATTTAATATACAATAGTTCTTCCCCCTTCTAAAAGATTGAACAGTAATTCAATAACAATAACTTTAATAATATTCGAAATCACTTTCTACTCTAGACTTCCTAATTCTGTTCGAACGTCGGGGTAGGCCAGTAAGCGCTACCGGTTCCGACGGAAATTTTCTTTTCCTATTCATACGCTCTACTATTTCATTTTGATCCTTTCTTAATTCACTAACACTCTGATCCGGTATTT
This sequence comes from Aedes aegypti, assembly GCF_002204515.2. Lineage (NCBI taxonomy): Eukaryota > Metazoa > Arthropoda > Insecta > Diptera > Culicidae > Aedes > Aedes aegypti. The sequence continues at coordinate 435,775,321 of NC_035108.1, forward strand.
GCCAGACATCGATCTCCTCAGATGGTCTTTCGGGTTCGGCTACAGACGGCAACGACCGACCAGTGTCAACCACTTGCACTGTACGTCTTGTCTGGACGAGGTCATTCTTAACGAGCCTGATTTGTGTTGGATGTGCTGTAGTTGTCGCCTCGTTTTCAACCATGATCTGCAATACGTTTTTAAGAAAATCGTTTTAGAAAGGATGCCTTATCCATTTTTCGCGTACGCGTGGAATGTTATGCTTGTACCACACAATGTCCCCTGGTATCAGAGAATCTAACGGATCTGTTCGATCACTTGCAACATTTTGACTAGTATTTGCCTCATCATTGGGGGATTGTGGTACAAGCATCTGCTTATAATGTTTCTTAGGGTTAACCAAATCGATTAACATCTTAGGTGTATACGCAAAGATTTTCTCAGAAGGAAAATTACCTTCCATCGTCAAATTGTTATTTCTATAATTGAATAGAAACAAGTTGATCTGATCTTCCAAACTCAACTCCAACATTCCAGGTGCTAATAAGAATTTCTTGAGTACGTCTTTGACTGTTCTTACAAGTCTCTTAGCCTGGCAGGATTATATGGAGGACTGTTCAAAACCTTTATACCTTGTCTTTGAAGGAAACTTTTGAAAGAATGTGAGTTGAAAGGAGGACCATTGTCCGACACGTCCGGCAATCCAAAACGAGCAAAAAATTCAATGAGCTTCATCAATACCTCTGAGCAGTTTGTACCTTTTCTCATCCATTCTACCTCCACCCATTTAGAGAAACTATCCACCATCAATAAGAAGGTACGATGTTCAAAATGGAAGAAATCAATGTGTATTCTGCTAAATGGTCTCGTGGTAGGTATCCATTTTGAAGTAATGTTTTGTTTTGTTAATTTCCATACTTGCACAAACGTCACAAGCAACAACAAAATTTTCAATATGTGTGTTTATTCCAAACCAGTACACTGTTGTCCTCGCCAGTCTTTTCATTTTGACGATACCCGCATGGTTGCCATGTAAAAGTTTTAGAATCTCTTTTTGCATTACCTGTGGTATTACGACTCTGTCTTGAAATAACAAGCAGTCTTCAATAATCTCTAATTCCTGTCGATTGGTATAAACATCAGCAAATTGTTTGTCTATCTTCTTCGGCCAACCATGGTGTATACAATCTATGATTTTCTGTAAACAGTCATCCTTCTTAGTCGCTCTAGCAATAACCAGAAAATCACTAGGCAAGTTGTCCCCAAAAGTTATGCTTTTAATAAATTCTTGATCATATTCACTGGGAACTGACACTTATAATGGAAGTCGCGAACAAAAATCCGCATAACCCATTTTTGCAGAAGGCCTGTACTGGATGTCAAAATCATACACCGAAAGTTCTAAAAAGTAGCGTTGCATTCTTGTCACAAATATTGAATGTTTGCTCTCTTTACCGAAAATCCCAACTAAAGGTTTGTGGTCAGTAAAAACTGTAAATTTTTGACCATACAAATATTTATGGAATTTCTTAACTGTGCAAACAAGTGCAAGTGCTTTTAAATGTAATATGGGGTATTTCTTTTGTGCTGCATTTAACGAAAATGACGTGAAACATATTGGTTTCTCAACCTCGTCAATTACATGAGCAATTACTCCTCCCAAACCATAACCAGATGCATCTGTGACAACAACAATAGGTTTCTCCGGGTCATAAAATTCAAGAAAATCAGTTTCTAGTAATAACTTTTTAGAATTCTCAAATGCTTCATTACAATAACTGTTCCATTCAAACTTGACATTGTTTTTCAATAAATTGTACAAATGATACAATTTTGAAGACAAATTTGGGATAAATTTGTTATAATAATTGATAAGTCCCAAATAAGACTTCAATTCAGTCACATTTGTTGGAATTTTAGCCTCTCTTATGGTTGCAATTTTTCTTGAGCAAGGAGTTAAACCTTTGCTACTAATCATATGACCAAGATACTCTAGTTCAGTCACAAAAAACCTGCATTTGTCCCAATTAATTTTGATATTTCCTTAAGACAATCTATCTAGCACCATGTAAAGTTTTTTCTTGCAATCCTTCAAGTCTTTTCCTGCAATAAGCACATCATCCAAATAGACGCAAACGTTATCAATACCATGCAATACTTGATCCATAACCTGCTGAAATATAGATGCACAAGAGGAAGCTCCCTGTGGCAATCTATTATAGGTAAAAAGTCCTTCAATTGTGTTAATTACCATGAATTTTCTTGATCGATCAGATAATGATGCTGTGTATAAGCGCCCTCTAAACCAAGAGCACAAAAAACAGTACATCCCGCCAATTGAGCGAAAAGATCCTGAGCAACAGGTAATGGGTAAGTATTTGGTATGATAAATTTATTTATCGAGACCTTGCAGTCAATTACTGGTCGTATGGCATTATTTTTCTTTATTACTACAACTACAGGTGATGCCCACTCACTGGTTTAAATAGGAGTTATCACTTTCTCTGCTTCTAATTTGTTCAAATAATTTAAAACTTTCTCCCTCAAACGATAAGGAACGTCGTAAGTTTTCTTAAAAATAGGAATATCACTTTTCAGAACCAAATTGGCTTCAAAATGTTTTATAGGCTTAGAGAAATCCTTGACAAATACGTCAGAGAAATTCAGCTTAATATCTGCAATTAGTGCATCATGTTGCTTCACTGAAATATTATTCGCTGGCATCAAATTACCAAAAAAATTCTCCAGTTGGGAAAGAACTCATAGAACCACGGTCTGCCCAGCAAAGGAATAAACTGGTAATCACAATCAAGTACTAAAAGTGTTAAATTAGCTTACTTACCATTGTATTTAACCTTAACCCCAACTTCCCCAGACACCTTTAATGTGGAACCATTTATAACAATCAGTTGTTTAGAGCTTTTTACTAGAGGAAGGCTAAATTTGGAAGTAAATAAATTTTTGCCCATTACTGTAACAGAAGAACCACTGTCCACCTTCATCTGTACAATATTGTTCTCAATAAACACATTCAATAAACAAGGATCGCTTATCTTATTGATTGAAGTAACATGCATACATTGTAAAACACCTGAATCATTTTCGTCCGTATCCCAGTTCACCGACCTCAACCTATCAAGTCGCTCGGCCAAACTGACTGTACTGCTTCCTTCCTGGGCATCGATACGGTTGACTTCGCTGTTCCTCTCATTTTTCAGCTTGTAGCACTTTCTACGTAAGTGCCCACTGCGTTTGCAAAAGTCACAGTAGCGCTGATCCAAGAGCCATTGGTTGTTGTCTCGGTTGAACCTCCGATGAGCAGGTCCAGCAGATGAATCTCGGTACCTGAATTGCTGAAAATTTGAGTTTTTCCGGGAATTATAATAACGATCCTCCGCTGGTCGAATATCCGGTCGCACACCAAGTCGGCTTTTCACCGAACCGCGAAAACCTTGTGCTGCCTCCTTCATTCGCTGAACGACCGCTCCTCTTCCTCCAGTCAAAGGATATCTTGTATTCAAAGAAGCTACCAAGCCGACATCTTCGTTGTTCGCCAAAGCTTTTGTATGGGTCGCCGCCATTTCCCATGTGGCGATAATCTTCTCCGCTTGCTCCAGCGTAAATTTTGCCCTGTCCTCAGTGAGAAGACGATGCTTAAGATTACTATCCGTTAAGCCAACAAGAATGCGATCCAAAATGAGTCGATTCTTTTGGTCGCCGAACTCGCAGTGTTCTGCTTGGAGCTTCAGTGAAAAGATAAAATCGCTAGTCGACTCACCAGCTTGTTGTACCTTAGTACCAAAATTGTACCGCTGGAGTAGAACTGAGTATGTTTTATCGAGCCTCTCCTTAAGCTTTTGGATTAGCACTTCGTCCATCAGTGCCTCTGTCGGATAGGGCTTTTCAGCCATACTTAACAAATAGTCTCTTCCTAATAAGAACATTTGGTCTTTCTTATCATTTTCGTTGACCCTGTTCACCCGGAAATGGAAAGCTAATCGCCTGACCAAGGAAGCAAACGATTGTCCCTTACGGTAGGGTTCAATATTGGGGGCCACTACATAGGACATATTTGCCAATATCTAAGCAACAACGAAGAAAAATCAACTTTACAAAAAGTTCACAAAATTAAAATTCAAATTCCAAAAAATAATCTTGGACCGGTCTAATCTTCACAACTGAGTCGAAAAAGATAGAAAATAATGATTACACTCACCCGATCACAACGTAACCTCACCAACGCACCAGCCAACAAGCGGAAGGAAGGTTTGCAACTCGCCACCCAGCGATAAAGGAACAGCCGGAAATTTCCCGCCAAAACCAGCTACCGACGCCGCACAATTCACTGCGCAGATGCCTACAAGGAGCAAAAGAAAAACACTCTTAATTAATTTGTAAAATAATTGTTCCCTGAAAACAATAAAGGCTTTCAATTATGTTAATTGTGTTACTATTGTTCAACAAAAACCGACGCCAGCAAAGCAAATGGCGGTTAAAATACAATTACGCTTTCTTACCGTCGAAAAATACCACCGAAAAAGGAAAATTCCACTCGTGGAATTTGATTTCACTTTTCCGAGTATTTAGGGGCCTATTCTATAAATCGACCAGATTCATGTGACTCGTGTGTATTCATTGTCGATCAAAGCAAGCATGCATATTTCAAATGATTGTACCCCGTTTGGCATAAAGCCGTTTGGCATAATGGTCGTTTGGCATAATGGCTATTTGGCATAATGGTCGTTTGGCATAATGATTGACTTAGAATGAATATCGGCATTTTTGAAGCTATTACCAAGATCAACATCACCGACCCCATAGCAAAAAAAAAGATAGATTTTCAATAGAGTAAAGTGGGGCAAAAGTTCGAGTGGGGTAAGAGTTTCTTTTTAAGATTTCTAGCTCAATTCAAAACAAATCTTATAAATGTCATTGTGGTTCGAATGCTATTCAAGTAAGCGACTTTCACTCCAAATATCATAAAAATCGATTGAGATTTGTAAAAGTTATGGCTATTTGTTGTTTTTCGACGTGAATATTGTAATTTTTGGTCAAACTTTCGTTGCATGGAACCAACTGAAGATAAAATCTTTTTCATTATTTTATGTTAGGGCGTTTCTAGGCCTATCATAAGGTTGCTTTGAAGTGTATTAGATTTTGCATAAATAGTTGGAATCAATTTTTGGCCCATAGTGGGGCAAAAGCTCGAATCAGCGGGGCAAAAGTTCGACCCATGTATAAAATCACGGAAAAATTTGCAAATTGCCTAAAATCCACATATTATCTTCAAATTTAGTTATATTAGTCTGATCGTGTGAAAACTGTCACCAAAATTTTACATTTCCACTTAGTTTTGCGAAAAACTGCTATATTGAGTATATTACAACTAACCCGGATTTGGGCAATTTTTTGATGAAAATTTATTGTGTATTTTTCGGCAAACTTAAGTTTACGGTTGGTGTAAAGTATGCCTGTCATATAAGGATCGATATTTTGGGTTTTAGCCAGCGAACTTTTGCCCCACACTAGATTCGAACTCTTGCCCCACCGGTGGGGCAAAAGTTCGAATAAGACAATCAATTTTGAAACTGTTATAACTAAAAATGGGTAAATATTTTGACACAAGTTTGTTCAGCAAAATTATAGCCAATATGTTGAAGGTTCACTGTATGGTATTTGTGTTGTTTTAACTGCTATTGTTTTCCTGGAAACTTTGATTATACCACTACCCAGCAAACCAGAGATCATATAAGGATGTTCATTTCAAATTGTATAAATGTACAATTTCCGTTGGAATTGGATATGATGCAAAACTAAATTGATTGAAATCGTTAATGAAGTCATCAATTTCATCTGACTTGAATTTGCATCTTATAGAATTCCAATTTAGTCTGACCAAATATGTAACTTTAAACTGTCATTCCATTATGATTTTAACTTCACTTGGTATGACTCTATTATAATCATCAATGTGAGATTACATATGAGTTCATCTGATGTAGATATAAAATCATACAGGGCACATCGCCGAATGCAACATAAACATAAATAGTGGAATTCATGAACAAATTGTCTTACCTATTAAAAGAACATCACTGTTCAACAGAAACACAATGTCATCACGTTGCATAAGTATTTTCGTACGATGTCTTTAATAAATTGCTGCACTTCGTTTCAATTGCAAACGTTAATTCGATAAAACATGAAACCTTCAGCGTTGCACTGGCTCATTTGCAAAATGACAAGTAAGTTCGGTTACATTCAAACATGATGCTCTACAGTGTTTCATTTATATTTGCTAAAAGACCATTTTCTGCAACAAAAACTGTACGGTACAGTGGTAGGGTATCTGGCTAATGAACTAAAGGTCAGAGGTTCGAGGCTTGTCTCGTGATATTTATTTCTTTTTATTTTATTTGTATGTAAAAATTAAGTCATATAAACTGCAATACACAATCATACATGAAATTATAGTAAACGCCAAATCAAATTGTCTGAAGTTGTATTGACCATGATAGATTCTCTAAAATGTACGTATATGGCCTCCAGATTTGTGCGAATAGAGGGAATTCGTGCATTTTATACAATCTGTTTTTACCGAATAAGTGTCCACTTTCTTCACTTGCAATCTCAGTTATGTGAATATATTTGTTGGCTGGGTAAGGTCGAACTTTTGCCCCACCTTACTCTAAGCATGCTGTTCGTTCAGAGATTTTCCAAGCTATGAATGTCAAAAATTGTTGTGACATCAGAGATCATAACTAAATAAAACTCGTGACGGGTATGGTGGAAGATTTTTTCGGAATAATATTTTTTTCTGCATCTCAGAACAAAGAGTATCTCTGAGCTTGCTGCGATATACATATTTGAAAATATTAAATTGACAAAGAAAGTTCGCAGTAGAATATTTCGCTCATAGAATATTTTGCTGCAGATCAAACTCTGTCTCAGTTTGGACGTAACACTTGATGAAAATTAAAAAAGACACTACACGTTAATGCTTCCAGTGGGCTATTTGCCCTTTGAAGGAAGCACCACACTAGACAACGGACTAGCATGCAACGCCCAGTGGCACAGTCGGAAAACATTCCTGTCGAAAAGTTTTTCGGCATGAGGCGGGAATCGAACCCACACTCCTTAGCACGATGCGGCTGAATGCCTCGGTAGCACTAACCGCACGGCTACGAAGCCGAGAGGAGCCGAAGGGAAAATTCATTTGCAAAATATTTAAAGCTCTAATCCAAAGGCCTATTTTTACAGCACAATGCAAAAATAGAATATATACGAGAGCAGATAGTTTTTCGTTTAAAAAAAAGTTCCCACAGCATAACTCAAATGACATCACATTAAAAAAAAATATGTGTGGCAAATCTTTTCAACGATTCAATATAAATTTTAATTTCAGAAGTGTACGTCAAAAACACCGTCTATTATCGATAGAAGGAAAAAGAGATCATGTGTTCGCAAGAAAAAAAAAATATGCTGAATATTGGCAGGTTCTAAAGTAATTATCATTCTTAAAGCACGTCTTGCAAGAATTGATAATACAGAAAAACATAAAAATGATTAACATTCAGCTATACTAAATAATAAAAATTTAAAACAGTATAAATATAAAGAATAGCCTATTTAAGAGAAGTCAAAATTTATGATTAAACCAATGGAAGTTTGGATGCCAAAAATATTCGCGGCATTATACAACGAAAAAACATCAAAAATCTCGTTCAGAATCATTGGTTCCCCGAATGACACGCAATTTAAATAAAAGCTATAATAGTCTTTAGTGGCTGGATAGTGAACGAGAAAGAACTATAAGCAATAAAAAAAAGGAGGTATTCTGTCATTTTCGGCTATACACATGTTGGCAAAAATGCTGAGGACGGTAAAACTCGAAAGAACCGCCAAATAAATAAAGAAGGGGAGGGATTCCACGGAGGCATGCAAGTCGATTCTGATCGACCATTTCAAAAATATCTGAAACTTTGCACAGTTTTTCAGTTCCATCTAAATCGTCATTTTCCGATATCAAATCTTCAAGTTGAGTCACGACTAACTTTTCAAAAGGGTGTATGTGAAAATGGTTCAAAAATATTCAAAAAGCTGCACAGCAAAAACGGTTCGTTCGATTGTTAGACAACTAAAGAAACAAAGTTAGACAACTAAATAAATATATTAGCTATCTACCATAAAAATTTGGTGATGGTAAGCCAATAAACAAAAAAGTTATGACATTTCAAATATTTCACAAATTTGATACTTAGTGAAATTTTTTTTTTCATTGTTAATTTTTTCTAGGACCGCAGTTTGTTGCTGAATTTTTTGTTAAGGGTACCACATGAGGTTAACAAGTTGTTTTCATGATATTTTATTTAATTATTCATAACTATTATAGCATCTATTAGAAAGTTAGACGCGATCCAGTGTTGTGATCTAAAGTCTTGATAGTGTCATATTTTTTATTGTACGTAACTGAAGAAAAATTTTCTCAATTGTGTTGAAACCTTTTGATAAAAGAAACCTATAAGAAATCTAATATTGAAGACAAAAGCTACAAAAAAAGTTTTCTATACAGGTATACGACTAGTTTACCTGCAAAAAGTTTACCTCGTAGAGAACAAGGCGGTTCTATACCCAGGTGATCTAGTATACGTAAAGCAGGTCGGTTTTCTCGGCGCTGGTTTTCTCCACAAAGTTAAAATCTGATTACACCTGGGTATAGACCCGCCTTGGTAGAGAATAGACTTTGTTAATCATATTTGGGAGAAAACGAGTAACTTCAACAACATCAAAAGCATGATAGGTACATACCATGAACATACTCACGAAAAAGCTAAAAATATACTACCACTATGGTTATAAAAGATTTAATTGTAAATTTTTTCTTCAGTCAAGCAAACGACACCAAACTAGTCAGTAAAAACTTAAAAGTGATTTTGTTTATTAAAATCTAACGAGCAACATGAGTAGTCGCTTTCTCAACTGTTGCAGGCCGTTTGCAGAAAAACTGTTCGAAAAAGCTACGAAATCTCACCGAAAGCACCATAGATAAACTGAAAGCGGCTGGTTATGCTCCAATGTCTACATTGAATACAAATTTACGCATTTGTACGTCCTGCCGTTTAAACGTTGACAAACGGGCAATCTGTACATCATCGGTGGATCAGGTTGCAGGAAGTTCGAAAACAACAACAACTGAGGAATTACTAGATGCACCGACAACAACTGAGGAGTTACCAGAAGTACCAAGTGCAGATAGTCTTGCCACGGTACCATCAGCGACATCTGTTTCAACAAATCAATCAGAAGATGAGTGCATCCAGAAGGTCAACATCGAACGCTTCAACGAAGGGATAGCTGGAATAAAAGTGACTCCGATTAAATGGACGAAGATGGGTTACGTCAATTATCCCGAGAAAAAATACCGTGAAATCAACGAAGCTGTACGAAGAAACCTCTTCAAATTAGGACCTGAGGATGTGGAAAATACAGACTACGATGAGGTAATTATGAATATGGTGGAAAGGTTCTCGAATGTAGCCACGACAAGGAAAGAAAAATTATTGATTTTGTCGATGCTGCCAAGCTCGTGGTCTATTCAAGACGCCATTGATGAGTTCAAAACCAATAGAAATACAGCAACAGAGGCAAAACAATTCAAAAATAACTGTCTTGCAACCAAAAATGCTAGGTCGAGTACTTCATTAACAGATGAGACAAAAGAAAAAATAATTCAATATCTTGAAGACGATGAAGTAAGTAGAGCTATGCCTGGCCAAAAAGATTATGTATCTGTAAAAAAAAGATGGAAAGCGTCAAGCAATCCAAAAACGATTAATGATGACTACTTTGAAAGAAGCGTATACACGCTTCAAGGAAATTAACGAAAATATAAAAGTAGGTTTTCCTCATTTGCAAGCCTTCGTCCAAGGCAATGAAAGCTTCTATCCAATTCAGGAACACATAATGTTTGTGTGTGCACAACACACGAAAATATTAACCTAATCTTACATAGTTTGAAAAGAATCAATTTATCAAAGGATATTAAAATGTTAACTGGTAGTCTTTTGTGTGAAAATACAACATCAAATTGCTATCTACGATCTTGTTCGGATTGTCCAGATTCTTCATCATTGGAAAATACTTTATTCGCTGAGTTTGAAGAAAATTATATTGATCAGTTATCATTTGAGCAATGGGTGACCACGGATAGGTGTGACCTAGAAACTATTGTAAAACCTGTAGATGAGTTTGTGTCATTTTTTTGCTTGAAATTAGAAAGTTTAATTCCTCACGACTTTATTAAAACAGAGCAATCCCGCTTTTTAAAAAATACGAAAAATACATTACAAGATGGTGAATTTTTAGTCATTTGTGATTTTTCTGAAAACTATAGCTTTGTATTGCAAGATGAAGTGCAGTCCCATCACTGGAACGTACAACAAGCTACAAATCATCCATTCGTTATTTATTTCAATGGAAGTACGCAAATTGAACATTTTAGTTTTATTGTAATTTCCGAAGATTTAAGACACGACTCAGTATCTGTAAATTTGTTCATTGCCAAAATGATTAACTTTTTACGCGTTGATAAGGATAAAGAAATCAGAAAGATATGTTTCATGTCTGATGGAGCAGCATCGCAGTACAAAAACCGTAAGAATTTTTCGAGCCTATGTCAATTTAAATCAAAGTACGGAATTGATGCAGAATGGCATTTCTTTGCTACGTCACATGGCAAAGGTCCTTGTGATGCTATTGGAGGAACCATAAAGCGCATGGCCACAAGAGCAAGTTTAGCCAAAGAACGTGAGCATCCAATTAAAACTGCAAAAGAACTATTTGATTGGGCGAATCGCAGAAAAGAAGAAGATTTAACAAAATTATCATTTTGTTTTACTACTACTGAAGAGTACGAATTAACGGCATCAGAGCTCAGCGAGCAATATAATAACGCGAAAACGATCCAAGGAACCCAAAAATTTCACTGTTTCATTCCATTGTCAGAAAATAAAATTAAAGCAAAACTATACTCGAACTGTACTGATAATGATGCAAAAGTGTTCGATATTGTAAAAAAATTGAATAACAATAAATAAATAAATAAGTATTAATAAAATGTTTTCATGATCTCATAACGCATACCCAAATCCAAAACTTTTAAAGTTTATATATAACATTTAGAAACTCATTGATCATACTCTAAAAAAAATATTCTGGTAAAAAAAATTTTTTTTTTTCGTGTAATCTGTTAATTCATTTTAATTTATACATATATACATATACATATAATATTTATACATATACATAATATTTATACATATAATATACATAATACTAATGAATACATGAAAACGACTTGTTTAATTCACGCAAGGCCCTTAACAATAAAATCAGCAACAAACTGCGGTTCCCGTAATAATTCACACCGAAAAAAAAAAAAAAATTTTCTACTAAATGTGAAAATTGTGACATGTTTGAAATGTCATAACTTTGGCTTACCATCACCAAATTTTTATGGTAGATAGCTAATATAATGGACCGTTTTCCCTCAAAAAATTACGTTGGTATTCCGATAGGGTTTTGAGATATTTGAGTTTTTGTGTCAAAAATTATGTTTTTTAATGCAAAAAAAAAAATTTTTTTCACTGTGTGTATTTTTTTTTGGAATCTCTATTTAGTTGTCTAACTTTGTTTCTTTAGTTGTCTAACAATCGAACGAACCGTTTTTGCTGTGCAGCTTTTTGAATATTTTTGAACCATTTTCACATACACCCTTTTGAAAAGTTAGTCGTGACTCAACTTGAAGATTTGATATCGGAAAATGACGATTTAGATGGAACTGGAAAACTGTGCAAAGTTTCAGCTCAATAGAAAAAAATGAATTAAAAAATTTACCAAATTTTGGTGCTGTTGCTTGGAATCACTCTTTTTTTACAGCACTTGACAGGTCGATGCCTAGAGATTACACACGCACATCCAAATATAGGCAAAAATGCATTAAAATGTATCCAAAACGGGCTTCAAAAACTTTCGAAACATTTTTTTATGGGCCATACTGTAAAGACTATTATAGCAGTGGCGTAGCTAAGGTTTTCGGGGCCTGGTACGGAGTAATATTCGGGGACCCTTTAAAATTGAGGGGTGAAACAAAGGGGGGGGGGAAGTTAAAATTTAGCGTGACATAATTTGCGTACCATCCCTTATTCACAGAAGAAAAGATCGATAAAGAGAAATCGATCTTACGAATCACGCCCTTATTCTAGCACACGCTTGAACTCTGCGTTTCGCCGTTCAGGTGAGCACTTTCTCACTTTATTTTTCGTTTGTCTGTCTATGCTGGGCCCAGATAGCCGTAGCGGTAAACGCGCAGCTACTCAGCATGACCATGCTGAGGGTCGTGGGTTCGAATCCCACTGGTCGAGGATCTTTTCGTAAAGGAAATTTTCTCGATTCCCAGGTCATAAGAGTATCTTCGTACCTGCCACACGATATACACATGCAAAAATGGTCAATCGGCAAAGAAAGCTCTCAAATAATAACTGTGGAAGTGCTCATAAGAACACTAATCTGAGAAGCAGGCTTTGTCCCAGTTGGGACGTAACGCCAGAAAGAAGAAGAAGTCTATGCTGAGAGCGCTGAGAGCACGGAGAGGCAGCAAACTGTGCTTGCATGTGTGACGTGGCGCGTAAAGCAAGGCACGTGTCAAGTGTTATGATTCAGCCGAGATACGAACGAAAGAGGAGAAAATATTCAGTTCTCGAGTTGAGTATCATACAGGCGTATCTACACTGTGATAGACCATTGTACTACCAAAAGGGTTTCAGTGCAAAGTTCCAAAAAACCACAAAATCAGTTTGATACACTTTTAAAACTTTACCAAACTGGCTTATTTTTGGACAGATAACTTGTTTTGATAAAAAAGTTTGGAATTTGATGTGAAAAGGGTACCTTAGAAAAAACGATCAGGTCTAATCTATAGTAAACGATCACTCTTCGTCGATTTTCTCTTTTCATTATTACACGGAATTCTATCGATTTTCGAAACATTTTACGGTACGATGATTGAGATGAAGGATGATGAGAATTTTCAACTGAGTTAAAAATAGCATTTCAAAACAGTCACCCGACCAAGTAATTAGCTAAAAAGAAAATCGAGGAAGAGAAATCGATCACTGCAGTTACGCCCTTATGATAATCAACTCGAGAGTTTGTTCTTTTTACGAGCCACTTTTTATTTGATCCATTTTGTAACTGCTGATCGCCAACCGACTCGCGCTAAAAAAGAGCCACGGAACACTCGTTCATTTGAGTGATTCGGTTCTTTCGAACGGCTCCGATTCATTTGGCCCATCTCTAGTGCGAAAGAGACTTCAGAGACCTTTGTTCACGTTATCAAAAAATTATTAAGTACAAACATTTGATTTGAAAGGCATGGGAATCTGTTTGGGGCCTCCCTTATCCGAGTGGTTAGAGTCCATGGCTATAAAGCAAAGCCATAATAGTGGTTTCAGTGTACATTGATTTGTATCTATATATTCTTTTATGTTTGGTTTTATTACTATTCGACTCAAAAATAAGTGTCTAAGATAAATGAAATAGGTTTAAAAAGCCAATTCACAGTATACCAACAAGGACACCAAAGAAATTTAAATTTTCTCACCTTTAACATAGCAGCATTTGTACATTCAGATTTAAAGCCTTGTATAATTTACTCTCTTCATGTATCACAGAGCGGCAAAATTAGAAGACGAACAATCTATGACCGGAGACTCAAATCCGAAAGCGACGTGTAAGTCTCTTTGTCCGTCAGAAGAACGTAACATCAAGAAAGACATCAACCTTCACACTTATACCAGCAGGCTCCACAGAATCCAGTCCAAGAGATTGGACGACGATCTTCAGATGATAGTTGCCCCACCATCAGAAGCAACGCCGGAAGGAACAAGCAGTCAGGATGAATTATTTATGACGAAAACTTGGTTATAACTTTAATCAAATCTTTTTCGACAGCTTTCCGACCAGCAATGCCACTGCCTAGTGTGGGTAGGTAGTTGTCACCAGTCAACCGGCAGCTGAGGACAGGCCAGGGATAACACTCGACAATGGCTCCGAAGGAAGAGTTCATTGTCGAAGCGCCACCCGAATAAAAAGTTACAATCAATTCAATAGTTGAACCTATTCAAACACTATAAAATCTCTTTCTTCTTTTTCTTCTTGGCATTATCGTCCTCACTGGGACACAGCCTGCTTCTCAGCTTAGTGTTCTTATGAGCACTTCCACAGTTATTAACTGAGAGCTTTCTTTGCCGATTGACCATTTTTGCATGTGTATATCGTGTGGCAGGTACGAAGATACTCTATGCCCTGGGAATCGAGAAAATTTCCATTACGAAAAGATCCTCGACCAGTGGGATTCGAACCCACGACCCTCAGCATGGTCATGCTGAGTAGCTGCGCGTTTACCGCTACGGCTATCTGGGCCCCATAACTATAACATCTATTGTATTTCAATAACATTTTTTCAGGGCACTAGTTCGAGACGTCTTAGTGTGAGCGATGGAAAGAAAGGGGGTGGGGGGCCTCACTCTGTCAAAAGACGACTACGATGACGCCTGACGACATGTTCGGGTCTGAGGTAATGTGGTGAGCAAAGTTTGGGTCGTTTCAGTTGAAGATTGCGATAAAATAGATAGCGGAAATTGCAGTTTGAGGGAGTTTAGCATTGCAAAAGAAGTTCGAAGGCGGGTGCAATGTAAGCGTCTTATGCGATGCTGGAAAGAAAACTTTCCTGGGTGTCAAATGAAAGGGGGGGGGGAGGATCGATTATGTGGGTTCAACGACATATGGTAAAGGTTGAATTTGTACTCTGGTATTTCTGGTTCATTTTCAACTCAAAGCAAAAGAAACTGTTTTAGATATTGAAGGTTTTTTTTTGACAAATAATCGCTTCCAATACTCACACAAAAAGATTATTTTCATAATCGATCATTAATAGATAGAGTTATAAATTATCTTGTCTGTCATAAAAACCCCCCATCTGAAATGCTAAGACGCAGATTCCCAAGTTACAGACTTTACTTGGAACTGAAAACACTGAGCTAAATTACCCCAACAAACAAATCGGTCGGATTGCTTCAATGTCATCAAATTACCAGCTTTGTTTGAACTGCCAAACATTTCCACGAAAAGCATCTCCGATAGAGCTGTCCATCAGGAATTTAATCAAGTTTGGCATTTTCGTGTCTGTGAGCCCCGCTCGAGGGTGTCAAAAGCGAACGATGGCTGGCTGTGGCGGAGAGCAATATTGGATTGTTTCTTGTAACTCTTTGAATTTCTACTTGACTGCTGATGTCTTGTCACTGTGCCAATATTGCACATTTTATTGGGCCAATCAAACTATGGGACGGGATCGGGAGCTCCGGAGAGGTGTTCACCGACCGACTAAAGAGTGCCAATTTCAAATCGTCTGTCTGAGTCTGGCTGTTGCAAGCAAAGCAATCCTGCTCGGTTTACCGCAATTTAGAACCAAGAATCAGATTCGTTCGACAAAATGACTGCGGAGTCCAAATCCGTCTCGATGAAATCATTTCAAATCATTTGTGTGCACTCCCGAATTGCGCCAACATTAGAACACTTCCCCACAGACAATCAGAGGGTACAATTGTTGAACGTCTCAATTATTTATTTTGAATTTTCTATGTTTCATTCTTCACAACTAGAGGCTCCGTATTTGACGTTTCACACTAGTGCGTTCTGCAGGCCTTCTCTTCTCTTCTCCTTGGCACCACGTCCTCATTGGGACAAAGCCGGCTTCTCAGCATCGTGTTCAATTGCCAAAGCTGCCATTTTCGCATTCATATATCGTGTGGCAGGTACGATGATACTCTTTGCCCAGGGAAGTCAAGGAAATTTCCATTACGAAAAGATCCTGAACCGACGGGAATCTAACTCAGACACCTTCAGCATGGCTTTGCTTTGCATCCACGGACTCTAACCACTCGGCTAAGAAAGGCCCATAATCGTATTTCGTGCAACATGGCCGCCACGTGTTGATAATGTAAAGTGGGGGATCAATTTCGAAAACAATTGTTCAAAGTGTTACATCTGTTTGTCGCTGCTTTCCCCGTTATTCCCTTCGACTGACGAAAGACGTGATATCACGTCGCGCCATCCATTTTTCCATTCCAAAGGGAACCTCGTTAATAGCGCGAGATTATAGGGATTACCTTTCGCTCAGGATTCGTTCGAGAATTACCGCAAACAGTTCACCGTCGTTGCTCATCGTCTTCATCATCAGCATCATCATCATCATCGGCTTAAAATGGCAAAGAGGGGCTCTTTTTGAAAGATTAGAAATTCATGACCACAAAGTGCTCCGCAAGAAGACAGAAAATTTTGCAAACTAAGAGAGATTTCCTCCCTTCCACTGTTCGATTCGAGACGTCATTACCATAATGAAAACCTGTAACATTTTGGCTTTCGGTTTACAGTTAATTTGAAATCATGACCAATTGTCGTCAATACAGGGATAGCAGTTGATGATTTTTGATTTCGATCCCACATTTTCTTGTTGGCAGTTTTAAAAGTCGGCCCATGCAAACGGTGGAAATCAAGTCAAGGTTTGAACGTTTCCATTGTAAAAAAGAGTCGGGAACCGATACTAATTTGTGTTAAAAACACACCAAAACCACTTTCATTATGAGGAGACACTCTTCAGTCAACTCTTCATTACTAGATATTGAAGAGACCATCGAATTATAGAACACAAAACCAATGCAAATGCGATCCAAGGGAGTTAGCCATAAAAACAAAATTTTACATTGGTTGTCTAACTTGATATCGAGATATACCGTAATCCGGGGGCAAATTGATCACTGGGGTGAATTTGATCAGGTCGGTACCAAATAGCATTTCCTTTCAAGGATGCTTAATACTTCGTTGGCATAACAAACATTCCATATTTTTTAGTTTATATTATTTTCTAATGATAATTTTAAACTATTTCATTTTTATTAAGATCAGTTTTGTATAGAAATATTCACATTTTTTTAAGGTGTCAGCAATACTGTTGAAAATGTCGGTACTAAACAATCCGCTAGTGCTAAGCCTGCATACGAACTTTGAGTGCTAAAAATGTTGTGTAAGCTTCAGTATGAACTGCTGAACTCATTTTTGAAATCGTACAGCATTACAAGAACAGTTGTTTGCTTATAAAAGCGTTTATTGTTCAAGAACGTTATTTCAAGGGAAATTGCATACATTTAGGCGTATTATGCAGATTTACAAAGTTTTATTTTGCAATAAAATGATGAGATACACAAGTTGTAAGAATTTTGACATCATTTTCAGATTCAGGAGACTCAAATTTAGTAGATAGGGAAATTTTACTTTCTAAAATATGCTTAATTATATAGTGATCAATTTCGCCCCAATGTGTCATTTTCAATTATTGATATAAAAACTAATTTTATGAAATGTTAAAATTTATTTCATCAAAAAACGATTACATAATCTGATAGAGATCGATGAAGTACTGGTTTTACAGAAATAAATTTGACAATATTTGAATTCCAAAGAAAAATATGACAAAAAGTTGCGAAAAAGTGATCAATTTGCCCCCGGATTACGGTACCTAAAATATAGAATAAGGAAGAGTTGACTGTATTAAAACTTAAGTGAAGGTTTTCTTTTAAGACATTTGTGGAGAGCTCTGTTAAGATAATCGTGGAAATCCATGTGCTCGCTTTGCAGCCTAGTGTGGTGCTGTGAAGACACATGTGAATAACCCCTTAGATCATTGGTTGCCAAACTGCGATTCACTAACATTTTCCCCCTTATTAGAAGTTATGAGAAATCGATGAAAAAAATGGTGTAATGGATGGATCGTTAGATTCGTCTACCATAAGACAGGACTACAGATTCTAAAACGGAATCTGCCTTCACTTGCATCCACATCATTTGAATCACAAAAAGGGCACTTTGGTTATGATCACTGCATGTTAAAGTTGTAGTTATAGATACCATTGATATTGTTGTTCTAATACTAAATCACTCTTATAACCTTTACATAAACTTCTCAATGAATCGTCAAACGATTCCTCAAAGAAATAGGGGAAAAGCATTAATTTTCGGAATATAGAATTTTGTGACATTCGGACTTTGATAGAAAGTAGACCAAATCTATGAACAGGTAAAAACTATTGACAGGTCTATAACAAGAGATCTTTCAATACCTGTAGAAATTCAAGAAGGTACATGAAAAAAATCCATACGCCTAAAATTTCTGAATCAGCTAAAGTTTGACAAGCAGAAATTTGATGATTATTTTGTTTGTGTCTGCTAAAACATTCTTCTTCTTTCTTGCGTTACGGCCTAACACTATGGGCCAGAAATCGGAATTTCGCGGCAAAAGTCCATAAATCTTTTCTCTATAAAATGAATTATTAGGATAAATTTTTTATATCAATCATACTAGAAAAATGGCAAGAAAAATTATTGTATGTACATTTTTGGAAAACAAATTAAGTGCATTTTACATGTCTGATATAAAATAAGCCTAGAATGCCTAGACTCCGTTCTTTCATGTGCTACCAAAAGTTTTTGAATTTATTTCCAGATGGCTGAGATACATCGGTTCAAGTTCATGCGATAATTTAGTCGATTTTTTAACACAATATTTTTTTTTTGGACCGGTCGAAAAAATAAAAAAAAAACTTTTTATTTTCAATTTTCTTTGAGGTTATGTTTTATATGGTATGTCAAGACTATACAGAGGAGTCCAATATAATCACTTAAGCGTGGTTTCTGAACAACCTCCAGGTAAAGATAACAGACTTTTGAAGAAATATGAAATGGCTGAAATTTTCTATGTTCTTATACAAATTGCAATGGTTTCAAATTAATATAGATATTTAGAAAACAATTCCCAGAAGAATCATACCAACCTTGCTGGTTATTTTTCAGCATCATTAGTTTAACGATTTACAAAAGTTACAAGGAGGTTTCTGGAAGAATCACAGAGCGATCAGAGAAATAACTATATATAATAATTTGAGAAGGGTTTCAGAAAGAATCTCATAGGATTTTTAGGAAGTCCTCTAGCAGCGCAACTAATATATTAACATATTTTTTATATATAACATATATACTTTACATGATAGTTACATGAATGATGAGCGATTCTCAATAAATAATTACAAACTGTGGCGAGCTGAGTGATTTGTACGCCATCCGGTTTTGAGCAGATCGACGGTATCAACGTGGATAGAGGAACTGGGGGTAATTTGCCCACAAGGGGCAAAACGCGCCACCACGAATTTGGACGAACGATGTGTTTCAGAATGCTGTTTTTCACCCTAGATTATAGTAAATGGATAGAAATGCTTCTCTTTATATGTTTTTATGTGTTTTTCTCAAGAATATCATAAAAAGTATAAAAACGTCTTTCGCTGTTTTCGTTGCAATTTTTTGCGATTTTCAAGACCGCGGGCCGTACGTTGGGCAGGCCTGATCTAAACAGATAACACTGAATCAACAATTTTACGCCACAACACTCGGTTCTGCCCCACGCTCGCCAAGTTGCTGTCCGGCATTCTTGCAACATGCCCTGCCCATCGTATCCTTCCAGCTGTGGCCACCTTCTGAATACTCGGTTCGCCGTAGAGCTGAGCGAGCTCGTGGTTCATCGATGGATCCTTCGTCGACACACACCGTTTTCCTGTACATCGCTAAAGATCGTCCTAAGCACCCGACCTTCGAAGACTCCAAGTGCAAGTCCTCCACGAACATCGTCCACGTTTCATGCCCGTAGAGGACTACCGGCCTTATTAGCGTTTTGTATACATGGTACATTTGGTGCGGGTGTGAATATTTTTTGACCCCAGCTTCTTGTGGACGCCATACCCGAGCAGGTGTAAAAAGCTGACCAAGATCATATTTTTTTGCTCTAAAGTAATTACTGTCGATCATAATCAGCTATCCAGCTTTTTACGCTAGCTATAAAACAACAAGGGGTGATTTTGATTTGACATTTGTTGCCAACAGATTTTATAGTTATGTCTTAGTAGGCAATCCTTTGCGTTTATTGATTGAAATATCAAGAATTTTCACTCCAATGTTATTATGAGTTTGTAGCAATTTATTTTTTTCACTTACCATATTCATTCGTTTAAAATCATGTTTAGCTCATTTTAGGAGCCTAGTTCAGATATTTTGCACTACGGTCTCGAGGAAGAACGAGACTGTAATGCAAAATAAAATGGCAAATGCTTGAAGCAATGAACGAATCATATATCTATTCATCTCATGAAAATAGTTATGTCATACTATGTGGATTGATAATTTTTATTTGATGAATGAAGAGCAAAATTGAAATTGAAATTGTTGTAAAAGGTCATATTGGCTAAACACATTCTAACTGATTACTGAGAGGGCTAAACTCCATGGTATTATGAGCATGAATCTACCGTAATACTATGTGGAATCTTTGACAAAGGTCTTGCAATTTCTTGGTCAGGAATTCTAGGCGAAAATGGGCAAGGAACTATAACAATAACGGGCAATAACTTTAGCATTACTCTCGCTCTAGATTATGTGATTCGTTGGAAATATTTAAAAAAGTAGAACTGCATGTCTGAATTTCACCCATCAATGCTAGCCCAATAATTCTCTCTCACAAGCATTGTATTCTGTTGTTGAATTATTGCCGAGCGACATCTTCAACTAAAATTGATTACCTAATTTGTTCTCATATCAATTGAATTTAGTTCGTAGCTGATAATAGTATCACCAGATTAGCACTTATCATCGCTTCATTTTAACCTAAAATAGAAAGGAAAAATATAAGAAAAAAATGAAAAATATTGTAATTTAGTTTTTCAGAAAACAGGTGTGGAAAAAACTCTGACATTACATCGTCAACATAAGGAATTTTCATTTTCACAAAGCTTGCTAAGATTGAGCTAAAAAAATTATGGTGCATGCACTGCCCATAACTGCATATTTGTAACATTCGATAAAAGTAGGCATTGAGTAAATGGGATACCAAGTTTGTATTTTACTGCAGTATGGGACGAAACTAAAATTTCAAAAAATCATTAAGAATTCAAAAGAGCTTTTTTTTTTTTTTACCAATTCATTTATTTAAGGCTCTATCGCGTTTAACGCTTTACGGAGCCGAGATTCATTTTTGTACTTTTTTTTACAATTGTTTAACTTCTTAAGTACCAAGTTTAGTCCGGGTTGGAGCCAGGGTACTCGTGGCAACTCGAGGTTAGTGGTCACAAATATTTTTAGGAAGGGCTAGGTTGGGATTGGGTTACAGGGTTCTTTGCAGCTCATCCGGGTGGTATTTCATGGTTGCTCGTTTGTCGTATCATGGCGTATACCAACTTCATGTGGGTTTTCGATTGCCGGATGGCCAGGAACATCAATCCAACACAAATGGACCATAACACAGAGAGAAAAAAAAAACTGGGGAAGAGAACACAAGAGAATTAAACTTTTATACAACACAAGCGAAGGTAATCGTAAATCGACAACATGTAGACGAGATCGCGGGAGCCCAACACATCTCTAACTGAAACATAGGGTTGTCTACCTCGGGCCACAAGGGTATCCATAAGTTGTGCTCTGGAGGCGTCCATATCCGGGCACTGCCAAACTACGTGATCGATGTCATCATAACCGGAACCACACCTATTACATATATTGCTCAGCGCGAGGTTGATCCTGTGCAAATGTGCGTCTAGCGAGTAATGGTTGGACATAAGTCTTGACATCACGCGAATGAAATCTCGACTTACATCCCAACCTTTCCACCACGCTCGCAAGGAAACTCTAGGGATTATGGAATGTAACCACCGTCCCAGTTGGTCATTTAGCCAGTCGCTTTGCCAACCGTGAAGAGAACTTTGACGTACTAAATGAAACAATTCATCGTGTGAAATTCTTCTATCATATATCTCACCTTCCTCAGCGCCCACCTTTGCGAGAGAGTCCGCCTTCTCATTGCCATAAATTAAGCAATGTGAGGGGACCCATACAAAGGTAATCTTATATGATCTTTCGACCAGTGCACACATCTGCTCTCTTATTTTTGTAAGAAAGTAAGATGCATGCTTTACAGGTTTCATCGATCGGAGTGCCTCAATAGAACTGAGACTATCCGAGAAGATGAAGAAGTGGTCTGCGGGCATGTTAGAGATCATCCCCAAAGCGAAGTTGATTGCTGCCAGCTCAGCAACATAAACCGTGCAAGGTTCCTGAAGTTTTCGGAAGGCGGAAGAGTTTTCATTGAAGACACCGAAGCCAGTGGATCCATTTATACGTGACCCGTCAGTGAAATATCTCCTGTAGGAATCGACATTCTGGAACTTTGCGTTGAAAATACGTGGAATAGTTATACATCGAAGTTGATCTGGAATTCCATGAATAGCTTGTTTCATGGACAGATCATATTCAACAGAGGAACTGTCATTGGTGAAGCGTACACGTGGAGGGTTATAACATGGAAGGCTAATGTCAGATGACATGTAGTAGAGATAAACTCTCATGAATTTTGACTGAGTGTTCAGTTTGAGCAATTCTTCGAAGTTTTCGATGACGAGTGTGTTGCTCACTCCACACTTAATAAGTATTCTTAGCGAGAGCTCCCAGAATCGGTTTTGTAGCGGTAAAACCCCTGCCAGAACCTCTAGGCTCGCATTATGTGTCGAGTGCATACACCCTAAGGCGATACGCAAACAACGATATTGAATTCGTTCCAATTTAATCAAGTGGCAGTTTGCTGCTGAGAGAAAACAGAAAGAGCCATACTCTAGAACAGAGAGAATGGTTGTTTTATAGAGTTTTATGAGGTCTTCCGGGTGAGCACCCCACCATGTTCCGGTAATTGTTCGTAGAAAATTGATCCTTTGTTGGCATTTTTCCGTTAAATACCTAATATGAGTTCGCCAAGTGCCTTTTGAATCAAACCAGACCCCAAGGTATTTTGAAGTCAAAGACTGGTCGATGTCTGTTCCCAAAAGCTTAAGCTTTAGTTGGGCAGGATTCCGCTTCCTTGAAAATACGACCAGTTGAGTTTTTTGCGGAGCAAACTCGATCCCTAAATTTCTAGCCCAAGTGGATAGATTATCAAGGGAATTTTGCAATGGTCTTTGCAAGATTTCCGCTCGTGGGCCCTTCATAGAAACCACAGCATCATCTGCAAGTTGTCTTAGCGTGCATGGTTCTTCCAAACAGTTGTCAATATCTTTAACATAAAAATTATAAAGCAAGGGACTCAGACATGAGCCTTGGGGAAGGCCCATATAACTAATTCTGGAAGTTGTCAGTTGACCGAGAGTGAAGCTCATGTGTTTTTCTGACAACAGATTGTACAAGAAATTATTCAATATTCCAGGTAATCCACTATTGTGCAGGCTTTCTGACAATATTTCTATGGAAACTGAATCAAAAGCGCCCTTAATATCCAAGAAAACCGAAGCCAATTGCTCCTTGTCCGCAAAGGCTAGTTGAATATCTGATGAAAGCAACGCTAGACAATCGTTTGTTCCTTTGCCCTTGCGAAAGCCAAATTGTGTACTGGAAAGCATGTTGTTTGATTCGACCCAGTGATCGAGTCGGGATAGGATCATTTTTTCTAACAATTTCCTTAAACATGATAACATAGCAATCGGGCGGTACGAATTATGATCAGACGCTGGTTTCCCAGGCTTTTGAATAGCTATTACTTTGACCTGTCTCCATTCAGGTGGAACAATGTTGTGCTCCATGAATAAGTTGAACAGGTCAAGCAACCGTCTTTTAGCAATATCAGGGAGATTTTTAAGAAGATTGAACTTAATCATATCGCGTCCCGGAGAGGAGTTGTTTGATGAAAGAAGAGCCATAGAAAATTCCAGCATAGTGAATGGTCTGTCCAACGCATCGTCTCTCTGGGTTTCCCAGAATGGCGGTTGAGCTGGAACTGAGTCTGGACAGACCTTTTTTGCGAAGTTGAATATCCAACGATTGGAGTATTCGTCACTCTCATTTGAGGATGAGCGGTTTCGCATGTTGCGAGCCACTCTCCAAAGCGTCGTCATTGAAGTTTCTCGTGAGAGGCCATCGATGAAACGTCGCCAATAGCTACGCTTCTTCGCTTTAATAAGATTCTTCAGTCTTTTTTCGAGCTTCGAGTACTCTAAATAAAGTTCTGAGGTACCATATCTACGAAAAGCTTTAAAGGCATTAGATTTTTCTCGATACAACTGAGTGCATTCATCATCCCAACCAGGTGTGGCTGGTCGTCTTTTGAAGGATGCACTTGGAACTCGTTGCTTTTGGGATTCTAATGCACTTTTATAAATCAATTCTGTTAGGAGTCGATACTCATCCAACGGTGGGAGAGTGTTGAATGATTCGATACCAAAGGTTACCGCTGATGCAAATTTTTGCCAATCGATATTCCTAGTGAGGTCAAAAGGAACCTGAATTGACTGTTCTGACCTTTCAAAATTATTTCTGATAGAAGTTATTATGGGCAAGTGATCACTACCATGGGGGTCATCGATAACCTTCCACATGCAATCGAATGATAGTGAACTTGAACCCAAAGACAGGTCAAGGCGGCTTTCTTTGCCGTCGGATGAAATACGTGTCACTTCACCTGTGTTCAAAATGTTCAAGTTGAAATCGTCGCATAAGTCATAGAAAATAGCCGCTCTATAATCGTCATAAGATTCGCCCCATCCAGTACCATGTGAGTTCATATCACCCAGTATTAAAACTGGAGATGAGAGCATGGAGACTGCATTCCAGAGATGACGGCGGTTTATTGAAACTCTTGGAGGAATATAAACAGAAGCTACGCAAAGGTCTTTACCCTTTACGCTTATTTGGCAAGCAACGATTTCTATGCCTGGATGAGTCGGGATGGGGATTTTGTAGAATGAGTGGCACTTTTTGATCCCTAAAAGCACACCCCCGTAATTATCATCTCGATCCTGGCGTATAATGTTAAAATCGTAGAAGTTAAGATCATCTTCAGAAGAAAGCCATGTTTCACAGAGTGCAAATATATCACAATCGGAATTGTGAAGCAAAAACTTAAATGTGTCTAATTTAGGTTTTAGACTATGACAGTTCCACTGTAGCACAGTGATCATATCTTGTACCTCACTCGATGAATTATCCATCGAAAGATATGATCGAAGCAAGGAGGGGCCACGAAATAGTCAATTCCCTGAGATACTCTTCTATTGCGGGGAGAAAAAGGTCGAGTATGCCTCTGAATGAGTCTGAAACTCCGAGGGCATTGCATATGCGATCCACAAGGGCCGTAAAAGTTATCAGTCCTCGCTTGGCCCCGGGGGTTTTCGAGGAAGAGCGAGGGACTTCAGTAGCTTTTTTCTTGCTATCTTGTCTAGAGCTTCTTTTTGAAGTATATTTAATCGGTGGAGGCGGGGGCGGCAGATCTTTGCTGCAACACGGAACGGAAGCATCAAAGACCTGTTTCTTCGGGATTTGCAAATTTGCCCCACCTCCTTTGGAATTAGGCAAACTTCTGAGGGAAGATTTCAATACCTTACGGCGCAGTCCCGGAGAAGATGGAGACTTTCGTTTACCGGGAGCGTGTACCTCCGAAGAATCTCCCCCATCGGTTTCGTCGTCGTTCGCTTCATCGGAAGACAACTCTTGAAAAGAGTTACCAACTGGGATGGCTGATGAAGACTCTTTTGCGGACGGATTTAAAGATTTTACCATTTCCGCGTATGTCTTCTTGGAGCGCTTCACAATTGAGCGACTCTCATTTCGAATGCGTCTTTTATAAGCCGGGCATTTCTGCAGGTCATGAAGTTCCTCGCGACAGTAGCTACATTTTTCGGCTTCCTGTGTGCAAGCATCTTCCAAGTGAGCTTGGTTGCATTTGCCACAACGGGGCTTGTTGTCGCAATAGCTAGCACTGTGGCCAAGCTGCTTGCAGTTGGTACAATTGAATACCTTCGGCACGTAAAGACGCACTGGGTAAAAAGCACTGTCAATACAAACAAATTTCGGGAGGACGGAACCGGGGAAAGTCACTCGAAACGAGGCTGACGGCGAAAACACTTTCTTATTTCCTTCCATGGAAACTGATTGTAATTGTTTACAATCCAGTATAGCCACATCAGGAATGGACCGGTTCTCAAAGACGCCTTTGCCAGTCTTAATGTCTTCGCATGTTAGACTCGCGTCGATAATTTTCCCTTCCACCTCGACTTCTCGTGCCGGCACATAGACGCAATATTCCACAGTAAAAGCCTCATGCTGAGCAATTTCATTCGCTGCTTTGTAACTAGGTGCAGTTACACGCAGCTTGGATTCTTTCACTTGGTGAATAACGGTCCCAGGATATTTACGCGTCAGCTCCCGAGAAATCGAGAGCACGTTCAAAATCTTCTTTTTGCGCCGGAAATAGACAACCCAAGGCCCAGCCGAAGACGGTTGATAGAACCGCGTTCGAGCAACGAGATCTCTAGGAGGCGTATCGCCTCCATCCGATTCATCCATGCGGAAAAAAGCTTAACCGCAACCAAATGAAGAAAAAAAAATAATAATAAAAATAACAAAAACAAAAAAAAAATATGTGTAAAAAAATTATTAATCAGTGGACTATTTTGTACACACCTCCCCTAAATGGGTAAATCAAATTCACAAAAAAAAAAAAAAAAGAAAAAAAAAATTAACCAATCAGTGGGCTATTTTGTACCCAACTCCCCTATACGGGCAAAATTGCACCGGGAGAGAGACAGAGGAGAAGCGAAAAACAACCTTGAACTCAACACTGTTGTTCGGAGATGCGAAAGCAATTCAATAGATAATGTATACTTATCCGTTCTACAGCAGGAGAACGTCCACGCGCCGTAGGTAGTAGACCGACCGGGTCGGCCTTCTGCCTTGTTGTTGTTCTCGGTGCGGGAGAAAATCAATCACCGATAATTGATGATGGGCGATGATTTTATTGCGGTGGAACGATACTAGTTTCACTAGTTCGCTTCCTTCGCAAAGCGCAATCGTCTAAGCACTCACTTTGCACAAAACTGAAACTTGTTTAACTCACTAATTAAACCAAAAACCCACGCGGGCGGTGGGGAAAAAGGCCTAAATGAACTCTGCAAAAAGTGCCGTACGATGAGACCGGGATCCTGTCGACCGACTCGTTCAAGCGCTAAGCAAGGAATGTTCAAAAGAGCTTATTTGAGGCTGAAATTTTGTACAACTCATACCGCATATTGGGTGAATAGACAGAAAATAATTCTGATAGAAATTTCGTTGCTACTACATTATGAGGCTCATGTATAATCTCAATGTGACTGTTATGCGGTTACATTTGGCAGTGTGACAAAACAACTTGGTATTTTTTTTTGAATTTTCTAGAACAAACTCACAGATTTTAGTAAATTGATCGAAAGTATTTATCATTTGATGACTCTCCCCGGTATTAACTCCAATTTGTCAAAAATGTCGAATGTGACTGTTATGCAGTTATGGGCAGGCTGCAAGACATGCCAAAAAGTGGTGATTCAAATATTATAGCGAGCTAGCGTAAAAAGCTGGATTGGTTTGTTGGAGATAAGAGATAAGAGATCAAAAATTATTATGGAGAAGTATTGAACAATATCTGGTTGAGATATTATAAGATCAAAATAATATCTGGCAAGTTTATTGATTGATCAACAAATCAATATCAAAATATGATCTGACAGATAACGAAGAACAAAAATAATTAAAAACCTGACATACAGGATCGAATTCTCGACCTTTTACTCTATACTCAGAGATGGTACCCATTCAGCTATGCCTTTCTGATGGAAAACTAACGAAGTAATAGCATCAGGTTCTTCGCTTTCTGAAACTACTCTTTGCTCCTAGAGGTTGCCCCGATGTCTCACTGTTCAGTCCGGCCATTTTGTGTTTTGTTCCATGTCAAAGAACTAATCTTGATCTTGTTTACATATTTTCATATGTTGAGCTATAGCGCTGAGATTGATAAAATTTGCGAACATCTTTTTAATGTCAAATACGCGATCATAATTTGTTCTTTTAGAGAAGTGATTTTAATTATTCCGTCTGACCGGGTAGAAGGCCCGATTTCTACTGATGAAGCGCCTCCGTATTTCACGGTTAACGTTATTGCCAGCCGTCAGCAAGAATCCAAGGTAGAAAAACTCGTCGACCACCTCGAACATATCCCGGTCTATAGTAACACTGCTACTTAGGTGAGCCCTGTCGCGCTCGGCCTCGTCAGCTATACTTTGTCTTGGCCGCATTTACCACCATTCCAACCTTTGCTGCCTCGCTTTTCTGGTGGGTGTATAGGTCTACCACCTTTTCAAATGTTCGGCCGACAATATCCATATCATCCGCGAAGCAAACAAATTGACTGGATCTCGTAAAAATCGTAGCCCGGCTGTCCGCATAACACCTTCTAGCACAATATTGAACAACAGGCACGAAAGTCCATCACCTTGTCGTAGTCTCCGGCGGGATCCAAACAAACTGAAACCTACACACAATTTTGCATACCTTCCATCGTCGCTCTTATCAGTCTCGTGAGCTTCCCGGGAAAGCTGTTCGCGTCGCGGTCGATACTTTCGTATGCCGCCTTAAAAAAGATGAAAAATTCCCACAAACTCGTTTACTACATGTGACAGACGACGGAAAATGATCTGAGATAAAACTTTGTATGTCACATTTAGAATGGTGATCGCTCGAAAGTTCTCACAATCTAACTTGTCGGCTTTCTTGTAGATAGGGCATATTACCCCTTGTTTCCACTTCTCCGGTAGCTGTTATGTTTCCCAGGTTGTGGCTATCAGCCGTTGCAAACAAATGGCTAGCCTCTCCGGGCCGTTTTTTATGAGTTCATCTCCGATACCATCCTTACCAACAGCTTTATTGTTCTCGATCTCGTTCGTCAAAATGCTCCCATCCTTATCCCTGCACATCTCGGCTCGCGGCACGAGGACGTTGCGTTGGGCTACTGATAGAAATTGCGTGTTTCTTGACACCGGCACAGCTGTTCCATCTCATCGCACTCCGTCTCCTCCAGGCGGCGTTTTTCTCCCGAAAGAGGCGGATCTGCTGTTGCCGCTTCCGTCTATAACGTTCTCTTCCAGAATCTGCCTACATTCCTCGTCGAACCAATCGTTCCGTTGACTCCGTCCCACGTTCCCGAAGTTGCTCTCAGCTGCATTGTTGATGGCTGCTTTTACTGTTCTCCAGCAGTCCTTAAGAGGGGCTTCATCCAGCTCACCCGCTTCCGGTAATGCAGCCTCGAAATGATGCGCGTACGCATCGACGACATCCGGTTGCTTACGCCACTCTAGGTCATATCGGGGCGGCCGTCGGTACCGTACGTTATTGACGATGAAAAGTCTTGGGCGCAACTTAACCATCACCAGATGGCTATCTGTCGTCAGAATCGATGTTAGCGCCACGATAGGTTCCTGATGTCGATAATATCGGAGAAGTGCCATCCATCAATCAGAACGTCGATTCTGTCTGCTGTGGTGATCTCGAGGTGTATCGATATGGAAGACTGTGCTGGAAGTAGGTGCTACGAATGGCCATATTCTTGGAGGTGACGAAATCAATTAGTCTGACCAAAAGTAGGCAGGCGAGACGTTTCTGAGTGACAAACCGACCTTCTTGTACTGCTACGTGAAAAGATGGGCTGCACATAGCTCAAGTCTTGCTCAAGGAGCGAAAGTTACGGCGGAGTTTAACGGACACTTCGTGAGTGGATTGGGCGCGAACATAGCAAAACATTCCGTAGGCTTTATCAGACGCATCAGCAAAGAAATGGAGCTGAGCGCTGACTGCGTCGACGACAGAGGCAAATCGTAGGACTCTCACTTCACGGAGAAGATCGTTTTTAGTGTAGAATTCTTTCCACTCTTGTTGTAGCTTCGTAGGTAGTGGTTGATTTCATTCGTAGCGCTCGGTGTTTGGGATTCTCAATGTCCACAAGCGTTGCATGAAAAGCTTCGTCTTCGATACGGTTGGTCATACTAGCCTAGTGGGTCGAAGATTTGACCTTTGTAGAACATAATACAGTGAAACCTCCATGAGTCGATATTGAAGGGACAATCGACTCATGGAAATATCGAGTCATGGAACAGCAATCCTTTGGAACGCTGCTTCTAAGGACCATCATAGTAACCATGAAATTTTGTTTTTAGTATGGTTCCATGAGTCGATATCGAGTCGTGGAACATCGACTCATGGAGGTATCACTGTATTCCGCTTGGTGAGAACGGAAGCTGGGAGAGGTAACTGAACATTAAGTCGGAATATATCGCTTTCCGATTCCTAAATGAGCCCAAGCCCAAACAGCCCAAGTACGTAGCTATTGGTTCCGATGCATTACTTCGCCATTTTATTCGCTGGTAGGGTTGATCGTCATCGTGGAGGCGAACTTGACGGTACATCTGTTCGACATCACCGTCCAGAGCGATGCGGTGGAAGCAGAAACGAATGACGAGTGACAGTAGGTCGCCCAACACGACCGGCCCAATAAGGAGGATGTCATTGAGGGAATGACCCGATGTCGTTTTACACGAGACATCAAATACTACCCTTGTCTTCGTGGTGGTGCGGCAAATAGCAATGTGGTATTGTATGGACCGATGCACGGGTTCACTATTTGACGTTTGAGCGGTGCCGTGTTATTTATGTGACCATGTAAACCAGTGAATTCGGCACCGCTCAAACGTCACATTAGTGAACACGTGCATTGGTCCATAGTCCATTTTACCAGAGTCTATGAATGGAGAGTAGCGCGAAGAGGCTTCTTTGAATGGTTGTTCTTCTTCGTCTTCGAAAACAGCCCCTATCTGTTTTGCTGGTCTGCTCGATAGGTAGACGGTTTGACAGTTCGATAGGTAGATTTGGTTTCACTCTTCGCGCAACTCTCCATTCATAAACTCTGCATTTTACGAAACAACAACACTGATGATATTGCTGTTACTTTCACACGTTAAACCGCCTACTGTCAAAATTTCATTCATAAAATATGCAATCAGCTGTTCAAAAACGTCTCGTAAAATGAACTATTGTCGACCGGTTCATCGAGCCGTTTCATGTGCCCGAGACGTTGTTGTTCCATGAACTGGTGGTAGGCGGATTTGACGTTGGCATCTCGATCGAGGCGGCGTTCTAAACCAAGGAATCGGCGTTCAACAATAGACTCTGACTCTCCCAAGGCGATATTCGGGTTTTCGGTTCTGGGGAGGCGAACAATATATTGCCCTAATTCATCTCTGGTTGTGGTTGTAGCGTAAAAATCTTCCCAAACCTTTTTAACAGACAATTTACACCGTCTTCAGCCATAGACTGCACAGACTGAACATTACTAACATTAGACAATGGACACACGGAACGACCAATGGACCAGTGGAGAATTTTTCGTTTGATGAAAAGTTTTCTCCGACTGGGGTGGGAATCGAACCCACACTCCGTAGCACAATACGCCTAAACGACTGACGCTGTTAACCGCACGGCTACAAAGCCCACTTTTTGGATTGTTTGGTAATCGTCTCCTCTTCCCAAAACCTCTAAATGGTGGCTAGACTCCAAGACAGTAGTAGACAACTGGTAGGTGACCGAATCGTCAGAATTTTGGGACGGACCTAAAGAACGCATTAAGCCTGTGTGCAGATCCCAGTATACTTTACCGCCGATGACAAGGTCGATCATGTTTGGAACATGGAACTGCGGATCAACTAACTCGACCTTGGGAAGGTTCCACGACGAAAGCTTGACGTGGATGGTGAGCAGATAGGCGGTGGGATGGTCGATGTCGAGGAATTGGAAATGGGTGGAGAATGTTCCGATACGTGACCGGATTGGGGCGTTTACTGCTCGCTTCAACTTGCAATGGGATTGACCGATTCCTGCAACGGACACATAGGCTTCGGATTGGGGAATGGTGAGCAAAACTGGTCATCTGTCGACAAAAAATTTGACATCGACTCGGAGTCTAGTAAAGCTCTGTACGCTCAAAAAAGCGTTCTGGAAAACGTGAACTGTCAAAAATACACCATGAACTACCACCAACGGTCACATAAACATGATCTAGTTCACGGTGTATTTTTGCTTGTTGACGCTGCTGTTCACGGATACGAGAACGGATTTTTTTCTGTGTGGATTCGAAATACTTGCACAATGGCGTTTTATGGTAATTTTGTATTTTTGTTTCCTGTTCTATTTTTAAACCTTAAGATGTTTTGTCTTTTAATTTTGAATCACTTTTGATTAATAAGACCATGCAAAGGGTCGTGGGATCAAATCCCGCCAGCCAAAGATCTTTACGTAAAGGACATTTTCTCGAATTCCCATGGCATAAAGTATCTTCGAGCTTGCCACACGATATACACACGTCAAATTGGTCAATTTGGCAAAGAAAGCTCTCAGCTAACGCCACAAAGAAAAAGAAGAAGATTTTTTTCTGCAAATCTTAAAGTTTTTCTTGATGGTTTGTACCATGATTTATTTGGCTCTCTAGTTAGCATAGCGAGGAAGGCTGCAGTTTTATAGATAGAGAGTGATGATGGATACGACAGATTAT
Organism: Aedes aegypti; assembly: GCF_002204515.2. Taxonomy (NCBI): domain Eukaryota; kingdom Metazoa; phylum Arthropoda; class Insecta; order Diptera; family Culicidae; genus Aedes; species Aedes aegypti. The sequence continues at coordinate 435,807,893 of NC_035108.1, forward strand.
TTTCTTCTTGTGCGCGATTTCTCAAAGTGGGAAATTCTCTCATTTTCCAGTGAAATGTTCAAGATTTTCAATATTCTTGCCATACAATATACAAATTTACAAGATTTCAGGCGAAGAACACCTGAGTGATTCATTTGGTGATATTCGTATGAACATCATCTTGGAAGGCAAGTAGAGCTGCAATGAAGAAAAACAACGTTCTACCTACGTAGACACCGAGCATTCACCGTTTGTCTTTCAAGCCGAACTTTATCCGCAAATATACAGAAGTATTTCACTTCTCTACCAACCATCATCAACCAACTTTTTCTCTGTCACCATCAACACCAATCGGTGATTCATATCTACGTCTTCTCACTTTTATGAACGTCATTATATTCAAAGGCAAGCGTATTTATTTGGGGATATCTTTTACGGTTTCAGTTATAATATATGTAGGAAAAAATCGAAAACCTTGCAATTTGTGCTCGCTATTCGAAATGTAAACAGATCGTTTCTCTTTGCTGCCGTTTCCATCGTTGGGGCGTTTAAATGCCCTGACGGTTCCTGCTCTATGGGGATTCTGATTGTATTTGTTGTGGTTTCTTACTTCCATCATCCATGTTCAATTGCACAATTTAAGAGTTGGATTATTGCAATTTCAGTAAGACTCTTTATTAGGGCGGTTCAGATTGTGATGTGATTGTGCATGTGACGATGGAAGTGGTAGTACAGTCCAATTCAATTTCCGAAAAGCGTATAAAAGGAATTGCTTATGTACGGATTCCATGCGTTCTTCGTGTGACATGGTGCGGGTTCTATACTAGGTGGCAGTATTCCAGCATTGTGTTTAATAATTATTATATTATGTGACTTCAGGTCTGGTCCTTAAAAGGTTCTTCCAAAGTTCCCTTAATTCTGAATTTATTATCGGATTCTTTGTAAATGCACATTCTGACAGCAATGCTCCTCTTTAAAACATTCTCTGAATTGTAGCTTGGTCATACTTGTATCCAGTTAGCTGATATATATATATATATATATATATATATATATATTTGATTTTAGGGAAAGTATTCACGTAGGGATAGGTTTTATGATGCTTAGATTTCCTAACTTTAAATAATTTGAAATTAGTACACACTGAATTTTCCAAAACCGACAAACCAAATATATCCACCCAATACCAAAACATCTGTTAACAATGACACAGTTCCGCATTGACAGCTGTCCCTAGGCCATTTTCATCGAAACCACACGGTCCAAGTTGTTTGGAAACCGCCGGCTCTCGGCACCAAACCACTCAATCTGTAACCGAACTCCCAGACCCAACAAGAGTCCATTCAAGTGTGGCAGAAGAGTCACACAGCAGAGTACAACTTATTACCATTATCATCGTTTGCCACATTGACAAAGTGCATGTTTTCTTCGTAAAACTTTTCCAAGTAACCACACCCTTGGCTTGTACCCCCCGACGAGTACTTGGGAGTTCTCCGTTTTGCCTAGTTACGGATGGTTTATGCACAAATTGTCGAAGGGCCATACTACGAAAGATAGAACCTCGAATTTCAAAAAGTCGAAATCGAAAACGTCAAATGACAAAACGTGAAATTATTTATTCTCTCGGAAGATTCCAAGAAATTTTCGCTCTCTTTCAATTTTCTCTGTTTGATGTTGTGGAATTTAACATTTTGTCCATTCGGCGTTTTGACATTCGAACGTTTGGATTTTGACGTTTTGTAACGTCGAAAGGAGGGATCGAACATTTCTTAGAAAAAATATTTCCTTCCGAAGGAATAAATGATTCGAAGTTTTGGCATTCAATGTTTTGACATTCGACTTTTTGTCCTTCGACGTTGTGACATTCGATATTCAGTCCCTAAACCCCGCTGCAGATGTTGCCATATTCCGATTTGCCGATGAACTTCCCGTGTTTGGCTTCGGCTTTGAGCGCGAGGGATGGACTACAGTGGTGGGTGTCGTCCACAACGTCGTCTGTTTCTCGGTGACGTCCCACTGCTGCAAGGAGGAAGTTTGTCTCTTGAACGCAGATCCCATTTCTTCTCCATTGAAAAGTCTGTCGTTTGCGAGCAAAAGGTGGCTTTCGCTGAAAGATACACTCAATCCAGACCATTTATTGACTGGGAAGAAAAGCGTGGACGGTTTATGAGACGGTACCTAATTGCTGTTGGTTCGCATAAATAGAAAATGCAGTAGAATTGGCGACTCATTATTTGCAGCTCATATTTCCGGTCTGTGTGACTCTTTCTTAGATTTGTCCTACATGCATTCCACCAAAGTAACATTTCAGTTTAAGTAAATCATAGTTTCTCAAACATCCTTTACTCAGTTTGATTAGTATTTTCTAGAGATCAATATTTTTGTAGAAAATAGATGAAAAAAATGCAAATTTTCCCAATATCATGAATATTATAAACACATGAATATAATATACTAATAAATTATGAATTCCCATAAATTTTCATTTTATTTTTGCTGCAGTTTAAAAAAAATGAGAATTTTTTTAAATTTTTATTTGAGGTAGCTTCAAAAAGTTCTTCAAAATTCTTTTGAAAATTCTCGAAAGTGAAACGTTTTCAAGGTATCTTCAAGAAATTAATCCAGTGGGTTTCAACGGAATTTTACTTAGATTATAGCTATTTATCAAACTTATATAAAAACCTAGTAATGCAACGAATATCGAAGAAAACACGACTTGTGCTATAAATCTATGTTTCTAGATTTAAAGCAATCTTTCCAACTTGTTGACAACATTGTTCTCTCCTTGAAAAACGGCAACCCATCATAATCGTCATCATCATCGCCATCAAGCCATCAACTCGACTCAGTGCACGTGCGGCACCACTTATCAGCTTGTCGTGCTCTGTGACTGTGTGATTGTGCAGGCCTCCGCAACCGGTTGGCACTGCTGTCGACTGCTGAAAAGCGGGATTGCGGCTTTTCACCAAATAGTGGAAAATACTTCACCAACATTCAACGTACCTGAAGAAGAACAGGAAGAAAACGAATGAGGTTCATCGCCTACCGCCGTAGTTAAGCACAAAATAGCCTTGCAACTCACTGAAGATGTCTCATCGACCGAGCAGGACAAAGAGGAGCAGGTGGCAGGAACAGTGCACACATTCATCCTTCTAATGTGCCATTTTACAAGTGGATGCTTTTTGCTGGCTTGCTTTTTATTTCTGTGGCATGCTGTGGAATAGGGGTTTCCAATCCATTGGGATAAATGGCAACACATTCTTCCAGAAGCTGGTAATGCTTCTTTCAAATTCTTCCTTCCAGAAATTGGGAAAGCTTGCTCCTGGTAGCTGGAAAAGCTTCTTCCAGGAAGCAGGAAAAGCTGTCTCTAGATGCTGGAAAAGCTTCCTCTTCGAAGCCGGAAAAGCTTCCTCTTCGAAGCCGGAAAAGCTTCCTCCTGGACATTGAAAAAATTTCCTTTTAGAAGTTGCAAAAGCTTCCTCATGGAAGACGAAAAAGCTTCCTCATGGAAGGCGGAAAGGCTTCCTCCAGGAAGCTGGAAAAGCATCCTCCTGGAAGCTGGAACCGATTTTACCTGGAAGCTTCCTTCAAGAAATTGGGAAAGCTTGCTTCTGGTAGCTGGAAAAGCTTCCTGCTGGAAGATGGAAAAGCTGTCTCTTGGAAGCTTGAAACGATTTCTCCCGGAAGCTGGAAAAACTTGCTCCTGGAAACTGGAAAACCTTTCTCCTGAAAGCTGGGAAAGCTTCCTCCAGGAAGATGAAAACAGCTTCCTCCTGGAAGGTGGAAAAGATGTCTCCTAGAATCTGGAAATGATTTCTCCTAAAAGTTGGGAAAGCTTACTCCTGGAAGCTGGAAAAGATTTCTTCTGGAAGCTTGAAAAGCATCCTTCTGGAAGCTGGAATCGATATTTCCTAGAAGCTTCCTTCAAGAAATTGGGAAAGCATGCTCCTGGTAGCTGAAAATCCTTCTTTCTGAACGCTGGAAAAGCTTCCTCCTAGAAGATGGAAGAGCTGTCTCCTGAAAGCTGGAAGAGCTGTCTCCTGTAAGCTGGAAAATATTTCTCCTGGAAGCTGGAAAAGCTTCCTCCTGGAAGATGGAAAAACTGTCTCTTGAAAGCTGGAAAAACTGTCTTCTGAAAGCTGGAAAAGCTTCCACCTGGCAGCAGGAAAAGCTTCCTCCTGAAAGCTGGAAAAGCTTCCTCCTAGAAGCTGGACAAGATTTCTCCTGGAAACTGGAAAGCTTCCTCCTGAAAGCTAGAATATCTTCCTCCTGGAAGCTGGAAGAGCTTTCTCCTATAAGCTTGGAACGCTGCCTTTCGAAAACTGGAAAAACTTTCTCCTCGAAAATGGAAAATCTTTCTCCTGGAAGCTGTCCTTCCGGAAGCTGTTGGAACATCCTCCTGGAAACTTGAAAAGCTTCCTCCTGGAAATTGAAAAAGCTTCCTACTGTAAGTTTGAGAAACTTCCTTCTGGAAACTTGAAAAGCTTCATTCTTGAAGCTAGAAAACCTTCCTACTGGAAGCTGTAAAAGCTTCCTCCTCGAAGCTAAAATAGTTTTCTCCTGGAAGCTGGAAAACATTCTTTCTGGAAGCTGGAAAAGCGTCCTCCTGGAAGCTAGAAAAACTTCCTCATGGAAGCTGATTTTTTTCCTGGAAGCTGTGAAAGCTTCCTTCTGGAAGCTGGAAAAGCTTTCGCCTGATAGCTGGGATAGCTTCCTCCTGGCAGCTGGGAAAGCTTCCTTCTGAAGGCTGGGAAAGATTACTCCTGGAAGCTGAAAAAGCTTTCTCCTTGAATCTGAAAAAGCTTTCTCCTGGAAGCTGAAAAAGCTTTCTTCTGGAAGCTGGAAAACTTTCTCCTGGAAGCTGGAAAAGCTTCCTCCTGAACGCTGGAAAAGCTTCTCATTGGATGTTGGAAAAGCTTCTCATTAGATGTTGGAAAAGCTTGCTCCTGGAAGCTGGAAGAACTTCCTCCTGGAAACTGGAAGATCTTCCTCTTGGAAGCTGGAAAAGCCTTCTCCTGGAAGCTGGAAGAGTTTCCTCCTGCAGCTGGGAAAGCTTGCTACTGAATGCTAGAAAAACTTCTAACTGGAAGCTGAGAAAGCTTTCTCCTGGAATCTGGAAAAGCTTCCTCCTGGAAGCTGGAAGAGCTTCCTCCTGGAAGCTGGAAAAGCTTCCTCCTGGAAGCTGGAAAAGCTTCCTCCTGGAAGCTGGAAAAGCTTCCACCTGGAAGCTGGAAAAGCTTCCACCTGGAAGCTGGAAAAGCTTCCTCCTGGAAGCTGGAAAAGCTTCCTCCTGGAAGCTGGAAAAGCTTCCTCCTGGAAGCTAGAAAAGCTTCCTCCTGGAAGCTGGAAAAACTTCCTCCTGGAAGCTGCAAAAGCTTCCTTCTGGAAGCTGAAAAAGCTTCTTCCTGGAAGCTGGAAGAGCTTCTTCCTGGAAGCTGGAAGAGCTTCTTCCTGGAAGCTGGAAGAGGTTCTTCCTGGAAGCTGGAAGAGGTTCTTCCTGAAAGCTGGAAGAGCTTCCTCCTGGAAGCTGGAAAAGCTTCCTCCTGGAAGCTGGAAAAGCTTCCTCCTGGAAGCTGGAAAAGCTTCCTCCTGGAAGCTGGAAAAGCTTCCTCCTGGAAGCTGGAAAAGCTTCCTCCTGGAAGCTGGAAAAGCTTCCTCCTGAAAGCTGGAAAAGCTTCCTCCTGGAAGCTGGAAGAGTTTCATCCTGAAAGATGGAAAAGCTTCCTCCTGGAAACTGGAAAAGCTTCTTCCTGGAAGCTGGGAAAGCTTCCTCCTGTTAGCTGGAAAAGCTTCTTCCTGGAAGCTGAAAAACTTTCTCTTTGAAGCTGGAAATGCTTAATTTTGTAAGCTGCAAAAGCTCCCTTCTGGGAGCTGAAATAGCTTCTTCCTGGTAGCTAAAAGAGCTTCTTCCTGGAAGCTGGAAGAGCTTCTTCCTGGAAGCTGGAAGAGGTTCTTCCTGGAAGCTGGAAGAGGTTCTTCCTGGAAGCTGGTAGAGCTTTTTTCTGGAAGCTGGAAAAGCTTCCTCCTGGAAGCTGGAAAAGCTTCCACCTGGAAGCTGGAAAAGCTTCCATCTGGAAGCTGGAAAAGCTTCCTCCTGGAAGCTGGAAAAGCTTCCTCCTGGAAGCTGGAAGAGCTTCCTCCTGGAAGCTGGAAAAGCTTCTTCCTGGAAGCTGGAAAAGCTTCCTCCTGGAAGCTGGAAAAGCTTCCTCCTGGAAGCTGGAAAAGCTTCCTCCTGGAAGCTGGAAAAGCTTCCTCCTGGAATCTGGAAAAGCTTCTTCCTAGAAGTTGGGAAATCTTCCTCCTGTTAGCTGGAAAATCTTCTTCCTGGAAGCTGGAAGAGCTTCTTCCTGGAAGCTGGAAGAGCTTCTTTCTGGAAGCTGGAAGAGCTTCTTCCTGGAAGCTGGAAGAGTTTATTTCTGGAAGCTGGAAGAGCTTCCTCCTGGAAACTGGAAAACCTTCCACCTGGAAGCTGGAAAAGCTTCCACCTGGAAGCTGGAAAAGCTTCCACCTGGAAGCTGGAAAAGCTTCCACCTGGAAGCTAGAAAAGCTTCCACCTGGAAGCTGGAAAAGCTTCCTCCTGGAAGCTGGAAAAGCTTCCTCCTGGAAGCTGGAAAAGCATCCTCCTGGAAGCTGGGAAAGCTTCCTCCTGTAAGGTGGAAAAGCTTCCCCCTGGAAGCTGGAAAAGCTTCCTCCTGGAAGCTAGAAAAGCTTCCTCCTGGAAGCTGGAAAAGCTTCTTCCTGGAAGCTGGAAAAGCTTCCTCCTGGAAGCTGGAAAAGCTTCCTCCTGGAAGCTGGAAAAGCTTCCTCCTGGAAGCTGGAAAAACTTCCTCCTGGAAGCTGCAAAAGCTTCCTTCTGGAAGCTGAAAAAGCTTCCCCCAGGAAGCTGGAAAAGCTTTCTCCTGGAAGCTGAAAGAGCTTCCTCTTGGACACTGGAAAAGCTTCCTCCTGGAAGCTGGAAAAGCTTCCTCCTGGAAGCTGGAAAAGCTTCCTCCTGGAAGCTGGAAAAGCTTCCTCCTGGATGCTGGAAAAGCTTCCTCCTGGAAGCTGGAAGAGCTTCCTCCTGGAATCTGGAAAAGCTTCTTCCTAGAAGTTGGGAAAGCTTCCTCCTGTTAGCTGGAAAAGCTTCTTCCTGGAAGCTGGAAGAGCTTCTTCCTGGAAGCTGGAAGAGCTTCTTCCTGGAAGCTGGAAGAGCTTCTTCCTGGAAGCTGGAAGAGCTTCTTCCTGGAAGCTGGAAGAGGTTCTTCCTGGAAGCTGGAAGAGGTTCTTCCTGAAAGCTGGAAGAGCTTTTTTCTGGAAGCTGGAAAAGCTTCCTCCTGGAAGCTGGAAAAGCTTCCATATGGAAGCTGGAAAAGCTTCCTCCTGGAAGCTGGAAAAGCTTCCTCCTGGAAGCTGGAAGAGCTTCCTCCTGGAAGCTGGAAAAGCTTCTTCCTGGAAGCTGGAAAAGCTTCCTCCTGGAAGCTGGAAAAGCTTCCTCCTGGAAGCTGGAAAAGCTTCCTCCTGGAAGCTGGAAAAGCTTCCTCCTGGAATCTGGAAAAGCTTCTTCCTAGAAGTTGGGAAAGCTTCCTCCTGTTAGCTGGGAAAGCTTTCTCCTGTTAGCTGGAAAAGCTTCCACCTGGAAGCTAGAAAAGCTTCCACCTGGAAGCTGGAAAAGCTTCCTCCTGGAAGCTGGAAAAGCTTCCTCCTGGAAGCTGGAAAAGCATCCTCCTGGAAGCTGGGAAAGCTTCCTCCTGTAAGGTGGAAAAGCTTCCCCCATGAAGCTGGAAAAGCTTCCTCCTGGAAGCTAGAAAAGCTTCCTCCTGGAAGCTGGAAAAGCTTCTTCCTGGAAGCTGGAAAAGCTTCCTCCTGGAAGCTGGAAAAGCTTCCTCCTGGAAGCTGGAAAAGCTTCCTCCTGGAAGCTGGAAAAACTTCCTCCTGGAAGCTGCAAAAGCTTCCTTCTGGAAGCTGAAAAAGCTTCCCCCAGGAAGCTGGAAAAGCTTTCTCCTGGAAGCTGAAAGAGCTTCCTCTTGGACACTGGAAAAGCTTCCTCCTGGAAGCTGGAAAAGCTTCCTCCTGGAAGCTGGAAAAGCTTCCTCCTGGATGCTGGAAAAGCTTCCTCCTGGAAGCTGGAAGAGCTTCCTCCTGGAATCTGGAAAAGCTTCTTCCTAGAAGTTGGGAAAGCTTCCTCCTGTTAGCTGGGAAAGCTTTCTCCTGTTAGCTGGAAAAGCTTCTTCCTGGAAGCTGGAAGAGCTTCTTCCTGGAAGCTGGAAGAGCTTCTTCCTGGAAGCTGGAAGAGGTTCTTCCTGGAAGCTGGAAGAGGTTCTTCCTGAAAGCTGGAAGAGCTTTTTTCTGGAAGCTGGAAAAGCTTCCTCCTGGAAGCTGGAAAAGCTTCCATCTGGAAGCTGGAAAAGCTTCCTCCTGGAAGCTGGAAAAGCTTCCTCCTGGAAGCTGGAAAAGCTTCCTCCTGGAAGCTGGAAGAGCTTCCTCCTGGAAGCTGGAAAAGCTTCTTCCTGGAAGCTGGAAAAGCTTCCTCCTGGAAGCTGGAAAAGCTTCCTCCTGGAAGCTGGAAAAGCTTCCTCCTGGAAGCTGGAAAAACTTCCTCCTGGAATCTGGAAAAGCTTCTTCCTAGAAGTTGGGAAAGCTTCCTCCTGTTAGCTGGGAAAGCTTTCTCCTGTTAGCTGGAAAAGCTTCTTCCTGGAAGCTGGAAGAGCTTCTTCCTGGAAGCTGGAAGAGTTTATTTCTGGAAGCTGGAAGAGCTTCCTCCTGGAAGCTGGAAAACCTTCCACCTGGAAGCTGGAAAAGCTTCCACCTGGAAGCTGGAAAAGCTTCCGCCTGGAAGCTGGAAAAGCTTCCACCTGGAAGCTGGAAAAGCTTCCACCTGGAAGCTGGAAAAGCTTCCACCTGGAAGCTGGAAAAGCTTCCACCTGGAAGCTAGAAAAGCTTCCTCCTGGAAGCTGGAAAAGCTTCCTCCTGGATGCTGAAAAAGCTTCCTCCTGGAAGCTGGAAAAACTTCCTCCTGGAAGCTGGAAAAGCTTCCTCCTGGAAGCTGGAAACGCTTCCTCTTGGAAACTGGAAAAGCTTCCTCCTGGAAGCTGGAAAAGCTTCCTCCTGGAAGCTGGAAAAGCTTCCACCTGGAAGCTAGAAAAGCTTCCACCTGGAAGCTAGAAAAGCTTCCTCCTGGAAGCTGGAAAAGCTTCCTCCTGGATGCTGAAAAAGCTTCCTCCTGGAAGCTGGAAAAGCTTCCTCCTGGAAGCTGGAAAAGCTTCCTCCTGGAAGCTGGAAAAGCTTCCTCCTGGAAGCTGGAAAAGCTTCCTCCTGGAAGCTGGAAAAGCTTCCTCCTGGAAGCTGGAAAAGCTTCCTCCTGGAAGCTGGAAAAGCTTCCTCCTGGAAGCTGGAAAAGCTTCCTCCTGGAAGCTGGAAAAGCTTCCTCCTGGAAGCTGGAAAAGCTTCCTCCTGGAAGCTGGAAAAGCTTCCTCCTGGAATCTGGAAAAGCTTCTTCCTAGAAGTTGGGAAAGCTTCCTCCTGTTAGCTGGGAAAGCTTTCTCCTGTTAGCTGGAAAAGCTTCCACCTGGAAGCTAGAAAAGCTTCCACCTGGAAGCTGGAAAAGCTTCCTCCTGGAAGCTGGAAAAGCATCCTCCTGGAAGCTGGGAAAGCTTCCTCCTGTAAGGTGGAAAAGCTTCCCCCATGAAGCTGGAAAAGCTTCCTCCTGGAAGCTAGAAAAGCTTCCTCCTGGAAGCTGGAAAAGCTTCTTCCTGGAAGCTGGAAAAGCTTCCTCCTGGAAGCTGGAAAAGCTTCCTCCTGGAAGCTGGAAAAGCTTCCTCCTGGAAGCTGGAAAAGCTTCCTCCTGGAAGCTGGAAAAACTTCCTCCTGGAAGCTGCAAAAGCTTCCTTCTGGAAGCTGAAAAAGCTTCCCCCAGGAAGCTGGAAAAGCTTTCTCCTGGAAGCTGAAAGAGCTTCCTCTTGGACACTGGAAAAGCTTCTTCCTAGAAGTTGGAAAAGCTTCCTCCTGTTAGCTGGGAAAGCTTTCTCCTGTTAGCTGGAAAAGCTTCTTCCTGGAAGCTGGAAGAGCTTCTTCCTGGAAGCTGGAAGAGCTTCTTCCTGGAAGCTGGAAGAGGTTCTTCCTGGAAGCTGGAAGAGGTTCTTCCTGAAAGCTGGAAGAGCTTTTTTCTGGAAGCTGGAAAAGCTTCCTCCTGGAAGCTGGAAAAGCTTCCATCTGGAAGCTGGAAAAGCTTCCTCCTGGAAGCTGGAAAAGCTTCCTCCTGGAAGCTGGAAAAGCTTCCTCCTGGAAGCTGGAAGAGCTTCCTCCTGGAAGCTGGAAAAGCTTCTTCCTGGAAGCTGGAAAAGCTTCCTCCTGGAAGCTGGAAAAGCTTCCTCCTGGAAGCTGGAAAAGCTTCCTCCTGGAAGCTGGAAAAGCTTCCTCCTGGAATCTGGAAAAGCTTCTTCCTAGAAGTTGGGAAAGCTTCCTCCTGTTAGCTGGGAAAGCTTTCTCCTGTTAGCTGGAAAAGCTTCTTCCTGGAAGCTGGAAGAGCTTCTTCCTGGAAGCTGGAAGAGTTTATTTCTGGAAGCTGGAAGAGCTTCCTCCTGGAAGCTGGAAAACCTTCCACCTGGAAGCTGGAAAAGCTTCCACCTGGAAGCTGGAAAAGCTTCCGCCTGGAAGCTGGAAAAGCTTCCACCTGGAAGCTGGAAAAGCTTCCACCTGGAAGCTGGAAAAGCTTCCACCTGGAAGCTAGAAAAGCTTCCTCCTGGAAGCTGGAAAAGCTTCCTCCTGGATGCTGAAAAAGCTTCCTCCTGGAAGCTGGAAAAACTTCCTCCTGGAAGCTGGAAAAGCTTCCTCCTGGAAGCTGGAAACGCTTCCTCTTGGAAACTGGAAAAGCTTCCTCCTGGAAGCTGGAAAAGCTTCTTCCTGGAAGCTGGAAAAGCTTCCACCTGGAAGCTAGAAAAGCTTCCACCTGGAAGCTGGAAAAGCTTCCTCCTGGAAGCTGGAAAAGCATCCTCCTGGAAGCTGGGAAAGCTTCCTCCTGTAAGGTGGAAAAGCTTCCCCCATGAAGCTGGAAAAGCTTCCTCCTGGAAGCTAGAAAAGCTTCCTCCTGGAAGCTGGAAAAGCTTCTTCCTGGAAGCTGGAAAAGCTTCCTCCTGGAAGCTGGAAAAGCTTCCTCCTGGAAGCTGGAAAAGCTTCCTCCTGGAAGCTGGAAAAACTTCCTCCTGGAAGCTGCAAAAGCTTCCTTCTGGAAGCTGAAAAAGCTTCCCCCAGGAAGCTGGAAAAGCTTTCTCCTGGAAGCTGAAAGAGCTTCCTCTTGGACACTGGAAAAGCTTCCTCCTGGAAGCTGGAAAAGCTTCCTCCTGGAAGCTGGAGAAGCTTCCTCCTGGATGCTGGAAAAGCTTCCTCCTGGAAGCTGGAAGAGCTTCCTCCTGGAATCTGGAAAAGCTTCTTCCTAGAAGTTGGAAAAGCTTCCTCCTGTTAGCTGGGAAAGCTTTCTCCTGTTAGCTGGAAAAGCTTCTTCCTGGAAGCTGGAAGAGCTTCTTCCTGGAAGCTGGAAGAGCTTCTTCCTGGAAGCTGGAAGAGGTTCTTCCTGGAAGCTGGAAGAGGTTCTTCCTGAAAGCTGGAAGAGCTTTTTTCTGGAAGCTGGAAAAGCTTCCTCCTGGAAGCTGGAAAAGCTTCCATCTGGAAGCTGGAAAAGCTTCCTCCTGGAAGCTGGAAAAGCTTCCTCCTGGAAGCTGGAAAAGCTTCCTCCTGGAAGCTGGAAGAGCTTCCTCCTGGAAGCTGGAAAAGCTTCTTCCTGGAAGCTGGAAAAGCTTCCTCCTGGAAGCTGGAAAAGCTTCCTCCTGGAAGCTGGAAAAGCTTCCTCCTGGAAGCTGGAAAAGCTTCCTCCTGGAATCTGGAAAAGCTTCTTCCTAGAAGTTGGGAAAGCTTCCTCCTGTTAGCTGGGAAAGCTTTCTCCTGTTAGCTGGAAAAGCTTCTTCCTGGAAGCTGGAAGAGCTTCTTCCTGGAAGCTGGAAGAGTTTATTTCTGGAAGCTGGAAGAGCTTCCTCCTGGAAGCTGGAAAACCTTCCACCTGGAAGCTGGAAAAGCTTCCACCTGGAAGCTGGAAAAGCTTCCGCCTGGAAGCTGGAAAAGCTTCCACCTGGAAGCTGGAAAAGCTTCCACCTGGAAGCTGGAAAAGCTTCCACCTGGAAGCTAGAAAAGCTTCCTCCTGGAAGCTGGAAAAGCTTCCTCCTGGATGCTGAAAAAGCTTCCTCCTGGAAGCTGGAAAAACTTCCTCCTGGAAGCTGGAAAAGCTTCCTCCTGGAAGCTGGAAACGCTTCCTCTTGGAAACTGGAAAAGCTTCCTCCTGGAAGCTGGAAAAGCTTCTTCCTGGAAGCTGGAAAAGCTTCCACCTGGAAGCTAGAAAAGCTTCCACCTGGAAGCTAGAAAAGCTTCCTCCTGGAAGCTGGAAAAGCTTCCTCCTGGATGCTGAAAAAGCTTCCTCCTGGAAGCTGGAAAAGCTTCTTCCTGGAAGCTGGAAAAGCTTCCTCCTGGAAGCTGGAAAAGCTTCCTCCTGGAAGCTGGAAAAGCTTCCTCCTGGAAGCTGGAAAAGCTTCCTCCTGGAAGCTGGAAAAGCTTCCTCCTGGAAGCTGGAAAAGCTTCCTCCTGGAAGCTGGAAAAGCTTCCTCCTGGAAGCTGGAAAAGCTTCCTCCTGGAAGCTGGAAAAGCTTCCTCCTGGAAGCTGGAAAAGCTTCCTCCTGGAAGCTGGAAAAGCTTCCTCCTGGAAGCTGGAAAAGCTTCCTACTGGAAGCTGGAAAAGCTTCTTCCTAGAAGTTGGGAAAGCTTCCTCCTGTTAGCTGGGAAAGCTTTCTCCTGTTAGTTGGAAAAACTTCTTCCTGGAAGCTGGAAAAGCTTCTTCCTGAAAGCTGGAAAACTTTCTCCATGAAGCAGGATATGCTTCATTTTGTAAGATGGAAAAGCTTCCCCCTAGGAGCTGGAAAAGCTTCCCCCTGGAAGCTGGAAGAGCTTCCTCTTGGAAGCTGGAAAATCTTCCTCCTGGAAGCTGGGAAAGCTTCCTCCTGTTAGCTGGGAAAGCTTTCTCCTGTTAGCTGGGAAAGCTTCCTCCTGGAAGCTGGAAAAGCTTCCTTATGAAAGCAGGACATGCTTACTCCTGGAAGCTGTAAAAGCTTTATTCTGGAAGCTGCAAAAACTTCCACCTGGAAACTGCAAAAGCTTCCTCCTGAAATCTGGAAAAACTTTCTCCTGGAAGCTCAAAAGGTACTTCCAAAAATACTTGCTCTAAGAAGCTGTAAAAGATTCTTCATGGGCTTATCACAACCTCTTGGAAACCACTGGCACCGTTGCACTCAGGTAGGCTTAGTACTTACATGACGACTATGGTACGAGAAGCTTCAGTGTGGCCCGGAGAGGTTTTAGTGCGCTTTGAATGTTGCAATGAGCTCAGCCATCCATTCGACAGACACGGGATAAACGATCTGCTTCTTGGCTACGGGACAGCCCTACTAACTGCATGCCAGTTGCCTTCCTTCTGTGGAGTTCTGTTGTTGATGATGGCCGCACGTGGATAAAAAGCAAAACGACGACGGCGACAGGAAGGAAAAGTGGCTTATTTTCTATTTTTAATGCCCCACCACTCGGGGCTTCTTTTTCTCGGTCGCGATGAGCATCTCTTCCAAGTGAGTAACGAGCGGTTGTATAGTTACGATCCCACAAAGCACACGATGAAGTGCCTTCTACTAGGACGTAGCCTTTCTACACGACTTTGGTTTGCGAAGGATGTTGTTCGTACGTAAACCGTCTAATACCCATATTTTTATTTTCGATCAAAATATTACTTTTTTAACCTTAAATCGACCTAATTCGAAGATCATGAATAACTCTCATAATATGCGTTTTCAACCGATTGACCAGCAAAAAAAAAACTAATTTCAAAACTATGAAATTTCCAGAGCAGAGGCGGGGTTGGGTTTTAGAGGGTTAAAATGGAAATTGAGCGAGAAAATGAGCCTCCTGTGCGCGTTTGTAATTTGCATTTAAACGCGACCATTGTGCCCTCTCGTCAACGGGTACGAGGTTCGATGCGAGTCGTTGGCGATATGTCGCCGGAGAACAGATGAATTTTATCCAACAAGGGGTCATGAAATAAATATTCTACCGACGACGACGAGAGTTGCAAGATGCAAACGATTTGCATATATTCCATGCATTTATAATGCAAATATCTCGATATCATATTATTTGTAGGAATGTGGAAAATGACTGTCGCAATGGTTATTATTGCAGATATTTTTCTTTTGGTCTCAGCACTTTTGCAGACTTCTAATTCAGTTTATTGTGATTTTGAAATTTTTCAGTATGATTCCGAACACTACATTACCTAATTTTTCTTTTTTGTTTAAGAATTGTGGTATTCTCGGATACTTCCGGATCAATAAAGACCGCTTATTACGAATATAATTACTGAAACTCGCAGACACGTTTATTGTTGATTCAATATCTCACTTCTGTGTTTAATCACCCCGAAACAAACCATCTAACCATAGTTGATCTATATCTGTGTTGTCAGTGACAGTGTTAGAGCACCACAAGAATCATTTTCAAAATACTATTTTGAATTCTCTGCAGAGCTTCCTTCCTGGCCTTAATTTTTTTTGAATATCAAAAGCTTGTTCTTAAGACAAAGTTTCGATTTTCTGTTCATAAGTGGATACAGTCATTTTATATATTTGTTACATTTGGCTTGATTTTCGAAAGTTAAATTTTTAGCTTGCATGAGCCCTAGATATTTCATCTGACCAATTTTTTGGAACCCCTCTCATCGTTACAACATTTCTGCTTTAAGGTGTCAAGCTATTGGTTTATATGGAAATAATATAAGTTGGGTTCTGAAAGCATTAAAAAAAATTATGCATTTTTGCAAGTATGAAGAAAATATCCAAACTTTTTTGCAACACAGACTTTGTCCTTCAAAGGCGGAGAGACCTGTGTCATCCGCAAACAAAGATTTTTGACATCCCTGTGGTAACTCAGGTAAGTCAGATGTGAAAATATTGTATAATATTGGTCCCAAAATGCTGCCTTGAGGAACACCAGCTCTTACAGGAAGTCTTTCAGATCTGGAGTTCTGATAATTAACCTGAAGTGTACGATTTGACAGATAACTTTGAAATATTCTAACAATGTATGTTGGAAAGTTAGTTTTTTTAATTTTACGATCAAACCTTCATGCCAAACACTGTCGAATGCTTTTTCTATGTCTAGAAGAGCAATACCAGTAGAATAGCCTTCAGTTTTGTTGGAACGGATCAAATTTATTACATAAAAGTTGATGAGTGGTCGAATGTCCATGGCGGAATCCGAACTGTTCATTGGCAAAAATTGAATTTTCGTTGATGTGGACCATCCTTCTGTTCAAAATGACCTTTTCAAAAAGTTTACTGATGAAGAAAAGCAAACTGATTGGACGATAGCTAGAAGCTTCTGCAGGATTTATGTCTGGTTTTAAAATTAGAACAACCTTAGCATTTTTCCATTTGTCAGGAAAATATGCTAATTGAAAACATTTGTTAAATATATCAACTAAAAATGATAAGCTACTTTCTGGAAGTTTCTTGATGAGGATGTAGAAAATTCCATCATCGCCAGGAGCTTTCATATTTTTGAATTTTTCAATAATAGTTCTCACTTCTTCCAAATCAGTCACCCAGGCATTTTCGAAAACGTTCTCTTGATTGAGAATATTTTCGAACTCCTGAGTAAGTTGATTTTCAATTGGACTAGTAAGTCCTAAATTAAAATTGTGCGCACTTTCAAACTGCATAGCAAGTTTTTGAGCTTTTTCGCAATTAGTTAGTAATAATTTGTTTTCCGCGCGGAGATGAACCAGCCTGGGGCTGAAAATCTCCTTAATAAAGCTATAATAATAATTGTTTTCCTCTTTCAATGCCGGTATTGGCTTCTGAGATTTTTTCAAAATTTTAGATAATTTCCAAAAGGGCTTAGAGACAGGGTTCAATTGAGAAATCCTATTTTCAAAATTTTTGCTTCTTAATTGTGCAAAACGTTTCTTTATTTCTTTCTGCGAATCCAGCCATATAATTTTCATAGCAGAATCGCGAGTGCGCTGAAATTGCCTTCTCCTCACGTTTTTCATACGGATCAGGAGTTTAAGATCATCGTCTATAATCACGGATTCAAATTTTACTTCACATTTAGGAATTGCAGTGCTCCTGGCTTCAACAATGGAATTTGTTAAAGTTTCTAGAGCATTGTCAATATTAAGTTTAGTTTGTAATGAAACGTTAACATCAAGATTAGAGTCAATATACGTTTTATATATATTCCAGTCGGCTCGAAAATAATTGAAAGTGGAGCTGATAGGATTGAGAATCGCTTCATGGGATATTTGAAATGTAACAGGGACATGATCAGAATTAAAATCAGCTTGAGTAACCAAATGGCTACAAAGATCAATAGAGTCGGTTAAGACCAAGTCAATCGTAGATGGATTTCTAGAAGAGGAAAAACATGTAGGGCTATCAGGGTATTGAATTGAGAAATATTCTGAAGAGCACTGATCAAATAAAATTCTGTCGTTGGAATTACTTTGAAAATTATTCCATGACCGATGTTTGGCATTAAAGTCACCAATGACCACAAATTTTGACTTATTGCGAGTCAATTTTCGCAAGTCACTTTGGAGCAAAGTAACTTGCTGTCCAGAGCACTGAAAAGGCAAATAGGCAGCTATGAAAGTATATTTTCCAAGCTGTGTTTCAACTGAAACAGTTTCAAAAAAATATACTCCTATGAATGATGATTGCAACTCCCCCACATGCCCCATCAAGTCGATCATTACGATAAACAAAAAAGTTAGGATCTCTTTTGAGTTTAGATCCAGGTTTCAAATACGTTTCAGTAATAACTGCTATATGCACGTTTTTAGCTGTAAGAAAATTAAACAGCTCGTCCTCTTTGCCATTCAGAGAACGAGCATTCCAATTTAAAATATTTAAATTATTATTTGGATCCATTAGAAAAACGTAATCCAATAACAATTTGATTAGTAAATTTTACACCGACTTGGACTGCTTTAGTCATAGTGGTGGCTTTGAACATTGCGTCAATCATTAGATTCAATTGTTCAGTTAGAAGATTAAAATCAGAGGCGATATGTCTTGAAGTGGGTACATTTGATGATTTTCCGTTAGAATTTTCGGTAGACGAAGAGGCGGAGTAGAAGTTTCCTGTGGCGGTAGGGTTTTTTCCATTTGATTTGAAACAAGTAGAGTGGGTACTCATAGTACGAATAGGGGAAGAGTTCAAATTACCTGCTACGATATCGGCAAAGGATTTACCATGGATAGATACATTCAAAATTGAAAGATTCGAACGGCTACCTGACGGATTAAAATTAGTTTGTGAATGAGCATGATTATAATCTTCCTGATGGGTATGATTTCTAATCAAGCGATCGTTAACTGAAAAATGAACATTGTTCGATACTTTACTAATCAAATTCCGGAAACGACCGTTATTGTAACGGATATTATCTCTCATCTGCCTGGCACGGGCCTCGACGACTCTCCTACGCGAAGGGCAATCCCAAAAATTTGACTTTTGATTGTTCCCGCAATTCGAGCATATGAATTTTGTGGTATCTTCCTTCACAGGACAGACGTCCTTAGTGTGAGAAGAACCTCCGCAAATCATGCATTTAGCATCCATGCGGCAATTTTTTGTACCATGACCCCACTTTCGGCACCGACGGCACTCAGTGTGGTTCTGGTAATTTCCTTCAGGTTTCTGGAAATGTTCGCATGTCACACGGACATCGAACATAAGTCTAGCTTTTACTAAAGATTTAATATTATTCAGATCTTTTTTGTAAAAGTGAACTAAATAATTCTTGAAAAACCCCATTCTGAACAATGCCAGATTGGGTTCTCTTTTTCATAATGATTACTTGAACTGGGGAAAATCCAAGTAAATCATTTATTCCATTTTTGATCTCTTCAGATGACTTATAGTCACTTGAGACACCTTTCAAGACATCTTTGAACAAACGTTCAGTTTTGTCGTCATAAGTAAAAATAATGTGCTTTTTCTCTTCAAGATGTTTGAGAAGAAGTTCGCGATCTTTAAGAGTTTCCGGCAAAACGCGACAGTCTCCTTTCTTTGCGATTTGGAAGGAAATTTTGATTCTCCCAATGGAGTTCAAGATCTCCTGCCTAAATTCCCCGAATTCGGAGCAACTGACCACGATAGGCGGCACTCTTTGCTTCCTCACTTGAATCAAAAAGCCTGGGCTAGAGGTTGCTTCGATTTGGTGTTCGGGAAATTTGTCCAGATCATCGAACTGATTGGGGGGGTCTGTAGCCTTGAGGTTACGCTTTCGCTTCATAAGCGGAAGGTCATGGGTTCGATTCCCAGCCCCTCCACAAAAAACCCGTCCAGCCACCAGAAGACGCCTCACGGAGGACCGTGCTTTGGGGAGCACATCCATCCTCCGTCAGTATCAGATGGTGACTGAGACAAACTGACCCTCTTCGCAGGCAGCTAGCCTCACTAATAGCAGAGCTCTCTCCTACCTGCTCGGTGTGAGAGTAAAAGAGTAGGAGAGAGTGAAACTAGATGTAAATATAGATAAGTTGAAAATAGATCTGTATCGATAAAGAAGCTCTACAGATCAATTCAGTCCGGCACAGCAGTGGCCACGAGCACGAAGTGCCTATAAAATTAAAAAAAAAAATCGAACTGATTGCTCATTTCGATACAATGATCACCATTATTCATTTCACCCTTGGAAGAAAGATCGCATTCCGGGAAAATGTCCTTTCTTCCATTCTTGCCACGTTTAGTAACAGTTTTAAATCCCACTTTCTTGGAAGGAAGTAGTGAATTCAGAGATTCACCCTTCCTTTTGTTTGTTGTTGCAACCATGTTTAGTGAATAAACGAAAGAAGACGTGACCTTCGAGAGGTTTTTTCCCAAAACGGTGTCCAAGAAGGATTACCACCGCTAGCTTTCGCCAACGGGTCCAACGAAAAGTACTGTTTCATTGCTTTAGGTAGTTTTTAAAAAAAAACTTCTAAGAGCAGAGAGAATTCGTGTACGCACAGCACGAAGGTACGATGCGCACTGATTGTTTGTTTATTGAATTGTTCATTTTAGGATGTCAAAGAATTAAAAGTTGGTCTGTATTTTACCATTAAATTAAATCAAAACCCACCAAATTCTTTTCCATATAATTCTTCACGCAACGGTGCTGCTGGCGGTCCAAGCTGGTGCAAAAGTTTTGAGAGCATCTTTCCGCTTTCACGAAACAGTTCAAAATGTCTGACGACGACGACTACTACGATGAAGGTGGTGGCAAAAATCGGCTTAAAACCGTTCTATCTCTGCGTTTCTTCGGGAAAATTATGTCTGACTAAACCGGGAGTGAAACTGTTAGATCAGGAAACTTTTCCCTATGGAGCTGTGCGGTGCAGTTAGATTCGGCAGTAAGGTGCAGTGAGAGGGGCTTGGGGGAGGTTGAAATAATGAGTTGAACTTTTGGGAAAGTTTTCGATTTTCAGCATTCATTAATTTTCATTGCAAGGAAGCGGATCTGATGGGGTTTCCATGTTGCTCTCTTTCGACTGGGTGCAGTTTTACGTGCAGAAAGTGTAGTTTCACGCTGTTTGCAACGCCTTCGCCAACGTCATCGTCTTCGTAGATCTATCTTGATTTGCTTCCTGATGGTGTGCCGGTCGAAGTATATTTCTTGGTGCTGTTTCGAAACAAGCAAGGCGGCACCGGGTTTAATTAGCGGTAACGGAAGAAAATATGCGAAAAGAAATAGTGTGGTGCATTGGAGTAGGTTCATTTATTTTGGTTAAAATGCCCATTCAAGAGAGAAGTTTCATGTCATTGAAAATTTCCCGATCGATAATCTCCCTCAGAAACTGTTGTAGCCATAAAGATTAGGGTGGTTTATAGTATGAATATCCAATCTCCCATATAATTCTTGCAATAAAGATAAAGCTCTTTTGATTTAAAGGTGGCCCAGAGATGATGTATGTTTATATAATATACCCTTATAGCAGAGCTACTTGGGCACTTCTATGATTCACTTTGGCATGAGGGGTTTTCTCGACCGAATCGTTCGAAATTTTGCAATAAGAAGCACTTCAATCCGGCGCATATTGTGGCCAAATATGAGCTCAGTGACTTTTAAAAAAACACTGCCGAAGTGAATCAACAGTGCTAAGAATAGGATCTGGCTCCCTGTATATTTTTCTATAGAAATTTGTATGGATAAACCATGACAAATGTTTCAAATGCGTTAGTACTGTCGTACTTTACGTAGTCTAGTGAAACCCCATTCTTCAGACCATGGAGTGCTTAAGAGAGAAATTCTATAGAATATGGAGCTGATCGATGGAATACATATAAGTAAATGAAAATCGATTCTAGTGCTACACCATTCAATTCTACTATAGTTTGAATCCTTACATTGCACAGTAGTCCAGGAATCAGTTTTACGCGGAAAGATGCATTTTGAGCTTTAGAATTTACATTAGACAAAAACGGTCTTCTACAAAGTTGTTTGTATCAGTAAGGTCCTTTGTTTGGTGTTATTAAAAATAAGGATGCACCACATTTTCATAGAAATTGTGTAATTAATTTTCTTATTTGTTGAAATTATATTATACATGCTTCAGCAAAGTTGTAGACCATTCAATTTCAAGCAACTTTGCCAAAAAAGTTTTTTTATATCTCTTAAATTGACCGATTTAGAGCTATTTTCCTACGGTGACTTAGGGTGGTCCGAACAAAACTGGTTTTCTGGCTCTAGAGCTTTCAATTCAAATTTTTCATCAAAGTAGTCTATGAAACACTTTTAGAAATTTGAAAAATGCGTAATTTGGTGAGTGAAGAAACTCACTATCGTGTTCCGTTTGTGAGTTATTGTTGTTTTTCTCTCAAAAACATGCCTACTTTGATTGTAAATATTTTTGATTAACCCCTCTACCGGCAGCTTCATTTTTTACCGCAGGAAAAAAAATCAAATCGCGATAACTTTATTGTTTCTCGGTATTTTTGCACCATTTTTTCACAAGTCCTCAAAAAACTCTTCTAGTTTGAGGATCCGTGTCGATATTGATCATTGGTCATCTGGATCCAGAGATATTCCGAAATTCCTTGGGGGACCGACGCTTAATTATAACCCACGTATATATCTTAGGCGACAGATTTTTTAACGTATTCAGATGTTCTCTCTTTGGAACAATACATTAATGAGAGTATGTTGTGAAAATATGAAGCAATTTGGAGCAGCCGTCTTTGAGTAATGAGCATTTATGTTTCTGGTACCAAGCTGACCAAATAAAGATCTTGAAAACTTCAAAAAACCTCATATCGTAATTTTCAGATATCTCTTAGTATTCTGAACCAATTTGTATGATTTTTTCAGAGAAGCTCCTTATTACATAGCATTGTATAGCCCACATTTTACTTTTTCGATAAGTTGACGTAAAACAAAATGGCCACCTAAGACATTTTGTATGGAAAATGTCGGTCTCCCAAGGAACATTGGAATATCTTTAAAACCAGATCACCAATCATCAATATCGATACGGATTCTCAAACTAGAAGAGTTTTTTGAGAACTTGTGAAAAAATTGTGCAAAAATACCGAGAAACAAAAAAGTTATCGCGATTTGAATTTTTTTCTTGCGGTAAAAAAAAGAAGCTGCCGGTAGAGGGGTAAAAAAATATCTTTTGACGGCATTCAAAAGACAAAATAAAATTGTATATTACATCAAAAAATTACAGATGTGTTATTTTTGTATCTCTAATAAAACACCTTGAAAAACAAATGAAAAATTTCAAGAAACAAATATATTTTTTGAATTATTCCTTAGGAAATTTTGGATTTCTGGAAATAATTGTGGATGGATTCTTGCAGAAATCCATATGACCAGGCGGAATGATTCTTATAGGGTTTTTTGGAAAAGCTCTCAGCTATTTTGTTTTTTTTTTTTCAAAAGCTCTGAGGAAATTACTGGAGTAGGTTTGGAGTTGGGGAAAAAAAATCCTCTAAACATCCTTTGACAAATCTCTGGAAGCATTTAAGTGAGAATTGGTAAAGAAATCTGCAGAAGAATATCCCAAAAATCCTCCTTAGGAGCTTCAAAACCAGCCTCTTCAGGAGTCCCAAGAATCCTCTCGAGGTGTTCCCCAAAACCTCTTTAGAAGCTTCCCAAAAGCCTCTTAAGGAGCATCCAAACAAGCCTCTCCATGTGCTTCCCAGAAGTCTTTGCATGAGCTTCCCAGAATCCTCTCCAAGTGCTTCCCAGAAACCTCTACATGAGATTCTTTGTAGCCTCCCCAAGAGCTGCCTTGAAGTTTATCCATGAGCTTCCTAAGAAGCCTCTCCAGAAGCTTCCCAAGAAGCCTCTCCAGGAGCTTCCCAAGAAGGTTCTCGAAAAACTTCCCAGGGGCTTTTCAAAAACCTTTTCGAGGAGCTCTCTAAGAAGCCTATTTAGGGGCTTCCCAAAAGCTTCTCCAGGAACATGCCAGAAGCCTCTTCAGCAGCTATCCGGAAGCATTCCCGGTATTCTCTCCAGGAGCTATCTGGAACTACCCAAGAAGCCTTTCTGGGAACTTCCAAAAAAGCCTTTCCAGGGGCTTTTTAAGAAGCTTCTCCTGGAGCTTCTCAAGAAGCCTCTCAAGCAGCTTCGCAGAAGTCTCTTTAGCTCCAAGAAGCCTCTGAAGGAGCTTCCCAAGGAGGCTCTTCAAAAGCTTCCAAAAAACCAAAAAGTCTTTCCAAGAGCTCCCTAACAAACCTTGTAACGAGCATGTCGTTAAGTCTTAAGTCAATGTTAATTTTGTTGAATTATTATATTACAAATAGAATACAAAACATATGAAACATTGGACCAGCCTAGTGTAAATTCACCGCTTGAGCGTTCATTTATTTCATTTGCCACGCTCCGCTGGATTTATTTTAAATGAGTTCCCACTGCAAAGCGCGCAAAATCACCAACCGAAAGCGGATGCAAATATGCTGGGTTTCTTGCCATGCACGCTAGCGGCAGCGTACATTGACCTGTTGAGAATCCTCTGAGGATTTATTGACCTTTTACCAATTCCTTCCTTCCATCATTTTGGCCGAGCAGCGAGGTTGAGGCTGTTCGTGGAATGAGAAGCGAAAATGCGCGAATATGACTGTTGGGAGCGGGAGAGCGATTTTCGGGATCACGAACTTACATTCGTGATTTCCGGTGACGAAACTAATTATATGACGCTTGATCTGAGGAGTCCCAAGTCTTGCAAGATCACTTTGAACTGATCTGTGGAAGAGGCAGGAGTGGCCCAATTTTGTATTCGCGCCGTGGTGTTGTCTTTAAGGTATAAGCGTCATTAAGTGTCTTCGATCAGTGGATCTTTAGTTATTGTAAAACCTTTCCTAGTTTCCCCAGTTAGATTTCGTTCGTGTGCGAATAGCTAGTCGGTGTGTTATCGTGTGTGGCATTGTGGATTAAGAAGGTAATTTGTGCAATGGTGTTATATGTGATAATTGTATGCTTACACGTACTATGTGATGGTTGTAATTTAGATTCGTGGCAAAGGCCGTCATTGCGCTCGACACACCACAACCCAATAGTCAGTGGCCATTTCTGACCCCACCGTCAGCTTCCGAAGTTTCCCCGGAGCACGCCGGAAGAGGGCCGTCCGTCAGTTCACGCGCCCTAGGCAGGGCATATCGGCGAGTTCATCGAGCATGTTTTCCGTTCCGTTGGTGACGACCAGCGGAACTCAAACGCACGTGTCGCGTTATCGCCAACCAATGAATCCGTAGATTACCATCCGTTCACCCCCATGACGAGCGGGACTATATTCAGAAGTCGTTATTAGTAGTGGAATTTCTGCGAACCGTTTCAGTCAGCCACCTTACTTTCCGTCCAAATTTAGAAAACTGAGCCTTATTCCCCCTGAAAGGTCTCAACGGTCGAGCAACCCTAATCTTGGTGGATAGTCTCCCTCGGGAGTGGCGCTTAAGCTATCCCACTTTATAAAAAGGGAAGTCCAGGAGGCTGACCGTTACAACCTCTCCAGAAGCTTCCCAAGAAGCCTTTCCAGATACTTTCCAGAAGCCTCTTCAGGAGCTAACCAAGAAGCCTCTGAATAAATAATTCCTAGAGCTTTTTCTCGGTGAACTTGAGATGACATTCCTGAAGAGACTGTTGGACCCGTTGTAGTCTTTGAAGCTCTCTCTGGAGACTGTGAAATTTTGCATCAGTATTCAATGCAAGCAGAACTAACTTTCCTTGTGCATTGGGGTCATTTTTGGCCAATCGGCTCGGTAAATAAGCTGTAACTTTGTAGAAAAAAGAGATATAAATCTGAAATTTTCTGACTTTTCCTAACTTTTGAAAACGAACATTTTCGTGCTAAAAGAAGCTTTCAGCGACCTCTAGGAGCGGCGCTACAAAAAAAGTGACACATTATGCATTAAGGGTCAAAAATGACCCATGGCTTTAAAACGCTCTCAAAAATCCATTTCTTAACCGATTTTCGTTCTTAAAGCTTTATATGAAAGATGTGGAACTCAAGAATGGAACCCTGGAAATTGTTTGTCAGTATGGCCATTCTGGGCACAAGGGCACACGGGAACCTGGAACCTGTTTCAGAAAGAACTGGCGTATATCATATTCAGCAGTTCATACACATGTATATAACGACGGTTCGAATTTCATGGTTTTTCATTCCGATTTACAAGAGCACCAAGAGGACATTTAGATTTGGCCGGTATTTCGGAGTGTTCCGGAACCAGTTCCGATAGGGTGTGATGTGGACATTTTCAGACCATCATATAGTACCATCATGCGACGGCTCAAAATACATGATTTTTCTTCCAGATGTAAATGGACACCATGCCATATACCTGGCGTTACGCACCTAGTGGAACAGAGCCTGCTTCTCAGCATTTATTAACGGAGTAGATAAAATAACAAAAAAATCAATACATTTTCCTCTATACTAAACAAAATTGAAAGTTAAGTTAAAGTAAAGTTAAGTTATGAACAATTATAAAATTTGCAATAATGTTGTTTTGTTGTGACAGGTATAATTTTAATAGGATTTGTTATATTCTATATTTATTTGGCGTTAAATTTGTTATTCCAACTACTAACGGTATATGTTTTATAACAACTGGTCTTATAATAAAATCATATAAGAGCAAAACTGTTATAATCTTGTTTCTTCTATCTGGACTGGGACTCTTCTTAGCATTCCTCTAGGAATATTTCTACAAGGATTTATGCAGTGATGTCTTTAAGGTTTCCAAGTTACAATACAACGATTTCTCCATTTCCGCATTACTCCAGATATTTCTCCCTTTGTTTCTCCAGAATATTCTCGGGTAGTCTTCTCGAGATTCTTCTACGAATTATTCCTGAGACTTCCTCCGGGATCGCTCCCGAAATTCTCCTGGAGAAATTCATCTAAGGATTCTACAATAAATAACTTCTTGAATTCCTTTAGGGATTTCTCAAAAGTTTACTTTAGGAATTCCCTCAGGCATGCATCCAGGAAATCGCTACATGAATTCTTCTAAGGATTTTTTTCAATCTTCCAGGAATTCCCCTTTAAATTTCTTTAGAGACGCGTTCTGGGCCTCCAAAAGCTCCTCCGGGCAATTCTTCGAGAATCCTCTATAAATTCCTACATAGATTTACCCATGAATTCCTCCAGAGATTTCATCAAAATGAATAATAATTCATCCCGAATTTCATCTGCGATTTTTTTAAAGATTTTTCTAGCAACTCTTTTTCTCAAGAAGATGTTTGAAAGAAAATAGATGAGGTCCTGAAAAGATTCCTAGAGCAATCCCTGTAGAAACCTTAAAAACACCTTCACGTAAATGCTTCCAGTATTTTTTGTCCTTTGAAAGAAGCACCACACCAGATCACGGACTAGCATGCAACGCCCAATTTCACAATCGAAACACGTTCCTGACAAAAAGTTTTCCTAACTGAAGCGGGAATCGAACCCACACTCCTTGGTAATCCCTTGAAGAATCCCCGGTTGAATTTCTGGAAAAATGTCTGAAGTAATTCTTGCAAAAGCCAATCGAGGGATTCTTAGAAGAATTCTCTAGAGGAATTCATGAAAAAAATCCCTGGAACATAAAATATGCTTTTTGGCTCCGCTGTTTATTTTTTTACCGGCTCTTTTTTATACAGTGAAACCTCCATGAGCCGATATTGAAGGGACCATCGACTCATGGAAATATCGAGTCATGGAACAGCAATTCTTTGGAAAGCTGCTTCTAGGGACCATCATAGTAACCATGAAATTTTGTTTTTAGTATGGTTCCATGAGTCGATATCGAGTCATGGAACATCGACTCATGGAGGTATCACTGTAATAAAGACTGCGTAGACGAAAAGCATATTTCATTAAAATGTGCAGTTGATTGTCTACCAGCCCATCCTTGGACAATTTCTAGAGGAAATCATTAAGAATTTTTTTTAAAGCAATCCTTTGTGATATTCTTGATGAATAAGCTGAAGAAATCCCTGCAGGAATCGCTGTAGAGGTTTTACACCGTGTCCAGTATATTCTCATACAAATTCGAGATAACATTACTTTGCGCTTGTTTAACTGACATCATTGGTGATAATATTTTTTGAAAGTGGTTATAATACTGATTCACTACAGGAAATATTTTGGAAATATTTCAATTATAAACTTATTTTATCAACTTAAGAATTAACGAAAAATATTTCCAGCGGCACGCTCATAGGCAGAGCCCAATTTCAATCTGCAGTTATCGCACATATATTTATCAAATTTTATCAATGTTTATCTTAAAGTTTCTGAAACTTTTTTGTGAATGCTCTGAATTTCACTTTGGTAACCAGACCAATATGAATAAAAATTCATTTTAAGTGCTAAACACAACTTCAATGGACATTTCATCACTTATCATAGCAATTATTTTTTCTTATTCATAAAACAAGCTATTCTACGTTAGTATAATACTACCAGACTACAATGAAAAACTTCAACATTGGATTATCCTACATTCAGTAAAGAAAAGAAAAAGTGTATGAGAATATATTGGACACGGTGTACTAGAGAAATCCATGATTTCATGAAGAGATTTAACAAAAAATCAATGCAAAGCATTTACTGGAGGAATATTTGTAGAGATTTTCGTAAAATAATCCCTGAAGTAGTTCTTAGCATAATGTATGACTTAATTCCTGCAGGAATTCAAAGGAGAATCACTGAAGGAATTTCAAGAAGAACTCTTAGAGGAATCCCTGTTGGTGGTTCAGAACGAGTCCCAGTCAGTCTGGAGAAATTATTAAAATAATTCATGTCGCGATTTTCCTTGTGGTAACTCTGGGAGAATTCCTACCAGAAACACCTGTAAAAATTCCTGGTAGAATCCCTGGAGTAATTTCGGGAGGAATCCAAGAAGAAATTTTCGGAATAATTCCTGGAAGCGTCTTGAGAGGACTACTTGGAGATATCTTTGTATGTTTCCGTGAAGGAATCATCAGAGAAAATTCTGAAGAAATCACTAGATAAATATCTTGAGTAACCATTGAAACAAAATGTCCTATTGTAACTCTTAGAGAAATTCCTGGGGGAAACCTTGAAGATATGAACATTAACATACTCTAACAATCCCTTCATAAAAAAAGTGTTGCCTTGAAGATTCTCTGCATGAATCCTTGATTTTCTAGAGGAATCTCTGAAAGAATACAGAAAAAATCGCTTAAAAATTATCTGGATAAATTCCGCAGCTTTCCTGAAAGAATTCCTGGAACAGATCTTGGAGGATTTCTGGGAGAAACTCCTGGAAGGATTCCAGTAAAAAATTTACTTGAGTAATCACATTCTACCAGAAACTCCTTGCGAAATCTCTAAAGGAATCCCTGTAAATGTCTTGGCTGTCTTGGTAGTGTAATTCGAACAACACGCCAAGCCGTTCCCATAGGAGACGTTAGCCAAGAAGAAGGACGTTTCAAGTAATACTGTTCTATATGGTATGCCCTCTTCAACATCTAATCCAATTTCTCTCGCCGTTCCCTTACGTTACCTATCCATCTAGTATTCATTGCTTTCTTCTCCATGCTCTCTCTTACTTCAAGTAAAATAGACCGATATGCCGGTAACCAAATTAAATGCCTGTAAATATTGTTTGCAGGAATCCTAGGACGAATTGCTTATCGAATCCCTGGAGAAACTCCAGGAGGAATTGCTAAGATATTCAGCCTATCAAGAGCCCTATCAAAACTGGTCTAAAATGTATCATGGAAAACAATATTTCTTCCTGGAGCAATCTCTGGCAAAAGCCCTAGTGAAGAAATTGCTGTAAGAATTACGGTAGAGATTATTCGTGAAGGAATTTTAATTATTAATATAATTAAAAAATTTCCTGGATATATAATTAAAAAATTTCAAAATAATTCCTGGAGAATTCTCTGGAAGAACCTCTGGAGATATTTAGAGAGTGATTCTTGAAGGAATATTTGAAGGTTTTCCTAAAAGGATGTCTGGTGCCCTATTAGGTCTCAAAATTGCGATTGATGTCAAAAGTCATAATAGTTATAAGTTAGAATTATGTCGAATGATTTCGATTCCTTATATTGCATTTTTTTTTACTAATTTGGTAATAACGGAAATAAAATTCAAGTACGATAACTTTATGTTTAAAAGACCCATATAGCCTCAGTGGTAGACGCGCAGCTTTTCAGTAAGATAAAACTAATGGGGATGGGTTCGATTCCCATCGGTCGAGGATCCTTTCGGGTTGGAATTTTTTTCGACTTCCCAGGTAACATTATCATCATGCCTTGGCATATATACATAGGCAAAAATAGTCAGATGGCAATCCTCTCCGTTAATAAACGCTGAGAAGCAGGCTCTGTTCCACTAGGTGCGTAACGCCAGGTATATGGCATGGTGTCCATTTACATCTGGATGAAAAATCATGTATTTTGAGCCGTCGCATGATGGTACTATATGATGGTCTGAAAATGTCCACATCACACCCTAGCGGAACCGGTTCCGGAACACTCCGAAATACCGGCCAAATCTAAATGTTGGTCCTCTTGGTGCTCTTGTAAATCGGAATGAAAAACCATGAAATTCGAACCGTCGTTATATACATGTGTATGAACTGCTGAATATGATATACGCCAGTTCCTTCTGAAACAGGTTCCAGGTTCCCTTGTGCCCTTGTGCCCAGAATGGCTAAACTGACAAACAATTTCCAGGGTTTCATTCTTGAGTTTCACATCTTTCATATAAAGCTAAAAGGCTTATCATGAAAAAAATAACTTTTTAATGACTTGCATTAAAATAGGGACCAAGTATCTAAAAAAAAAACACTTGCTATCAGCCTTGTCTTTATGATCATTCATTGGATCAACTTGTATTATTATTTTTATATACTTTTGAAATGAATTCTATCAAATAATTTTGACAAAAATAGACCAAACTGCCTGTCTTTACAACCAGTAAGTTTGTTCTAATTTCCTAGATAACAAATTGATAAGCAGCAAAAATTCTTTTAATTTTTGTGTTTTTTTTTTTTTTCTTACACCGTAGTAACCTGGCTTATAGCACAAGTTCTCAGAAGAAACTTAAGATTCTCGGAAAATATTTCATCGCGTAAAAACTCCATCAAATATTTCACTAGAATTCCTTCATCAATCTTGCAAGAAATTAAATAGTCATAATCTGTTTTAAATATGTTTATGAATGATGCCACAAATATTAGTAGAAATTTGATTAAATCATTTTTCAGGATCTAACTGTGGAAGTTCTTTATAAATTGCCTTGGTAATCGTCAAAAAAATTCAGCAATACTTTAATATCAAGAGCAAACGCACTTTCACTAGTGCTTTCACACTCGTGCTATGTATAGTACGATGGCACTGGTCTTGGATTGATCCATTACTGCATCCAAAGATTCTTCAATGATTCTTCTGATAATTCTCTGTGAAGTTCCATAAATTTCTCAAGAATTACTTTCAGGAATGCTCACGGAAATTTGTCCCAGAACATTTACAGGGTTGACCATAGATATTTTTGAAAAACCATCCATTGATTTATTCAGAAATTCCATAGAACGTTTGTTGTTTCACGTTTTCCTAACGGTAAAAAAAAAGTTTCTTGACACAATTCTTACAGTTAGTTTACTATAGATATTCAAAGTCGCTTTTCACACGAACTTTTATATACAAGCTTTGAACTGATGATAATAGTTTAATTTATTTTCTAAGCCTTCTGCTGAACTTGTTTTTTTTTTTGTTGAATCGTGAGTAGGACAATCCTTTGACTGTCCTACCCAGGTTTTTCTGTGCGTAGTAGGGTATCCGTCCTATTATGGAGGACTTAAGCACGGTGTTGAAATTAAAATCGTATCACAGTGTCCAAAATCTAAATGTTATAGTATTTTGCAATGTTAAGTGTTAAAACTATTCTTTATCTGGAGTATAGTGAAGAAAAAAAGTAATTTTTGGAATCATACATACATTTTTTTGACATACATCTGAAGCTCTTCCTCTGTCCTATTATTGCGATATTTTGTCCTATTATTGCGGTGTACCAAAAATCATAGATTTTATTACATTCAATACCACACAATGTTCGAGCTTTGAAATTTTGCTCCCTCCATGTTAATGACACTACACGGTACTGTCAGTTTGTATGACTTTGGACATATCTATAAGGAAAATTAACACAGCGTAACAAAAATGACATTTTTGCGTGTCTCAAGAACCAAATTATGTGTGTCTAGTAGATTTGGGACCGCTGAACCTGATTCTGTTCTCAGAAATGTCTCTGCACGTCACATTTTTTAGCTACAGGTCGCTAACGTTGTATAAAACATTGGTTTAAGTGATGTTTATATGAAATTTTAAGTATGATTAATCAAACTTTTTGTGGTAAAATCCAGCAAGCATGCAAAATAGGACTTCAAATTTCATTTTAGATATAATTTGGTTGAAATCGCACGATAAAATTTAGAATAAATTGTTTTCATACAAAACTCTTTGTTTCTATTATATGGCAAAATAAAATACTTTTCTAAAACACCAAAAAAAAAACTTTTGAGCATCGATGGCATTATGAACTTTGCTGATAAGTATGGTTATACACATTTTGAACTCTATGACAAATTAAGCAAATAAATTGCCTTCCAAGATGCAAACTTGCATGCTTGGTTGAAATAGTCAAATTTTGCAATTTCAACAGCCAATATCTAAAAAACTAGACGTGCTGTGATATTTTTGAAAACGGCAATGGATTCAGCAACCCTTAATTAAGTAAATAGCGGTATTTTGATGCTTGAGACAAAAACGTGTTCCGCAGTGTATTTCATTACCTTATGTCACGATTCGAAAACAAGAATCGAATAAGTAGATGAAAAAACCGAATTTAGTACTATACCATTCAATTCCACTAGAGTTTGTATCCTTTAGCAGATACGCGTATTTCGACCTCAACTGTAAGGCCGTCTTCGTCGAGTCTAGTACACGACACTGAAGACGGTCTTACAGTTGAGGTCGAAATACGCGTATCTGCTAAAGGATACAAACTCTAGTGGAATTAAATGGTATAGTACTAAATTCGGTTTTTTTATCTACTAAATTATTACTCTTTTTATTATAAAGCAGACCTAACAACACAAAAGTTTTTAGCTTGTATAAAACTCTGAATTGCTTAGAAATAAAGTGTTGCAAGTCACCCCGCATAGGTACATTTATATAAATATGATTTATATTAAAAAGTTGTTGCTACATTTTCGTAAAATAAAATTCGTCATATTATCACTTATTAGTTATAGAAACAAAATGTAGAGTATTACTTTTGTAAATTAAATCTGTCTCATGTTTTCAGGGCACGAATTTGAACCTCCATCAAGTATCAGTTTTAAAGACATTTAAAAGAATTATGTTTATTGTATGAACATATTTATGATAACAGCTTTAATCGTGGCCCCTATTTGAATTGTGAGTAACACGTCTTGAAGCACCGATTCAAAACAAATTTTCTTTTGCAATTTGTGTTTTATAGTGAAATAAAGTTGTAAATCACAATGTGTTGCAAGTCACCCCGTTTGACGGTATATGCTTTTTCTCAAAAATATAGAACTTTTATTCAAAATTCAATATATATCATGTAACTACATCCACACTGAACTAACATACCCGCTACATATGATTGCATATGCTGAACATAAAAATGATGTATCATTAAATCCTAAATTCTACTTCCTAGAACCGTTTTCGGTCGGTAAACGTCCGCTCAACACAGAAACCCATTACGGGTGACATATCACATCACCAGGAAATAGAAATTTAATTTAGTCTGAAAAATGACCCCTGTAGAGCTATCACTCCAGAAGATCGACGGACCACTTAAGGTTAATAGAGATACAAAAAAGAGCCTCCCAGTTGAAACCGATGAACGTTTCAAAAAAAAATCCTCCTATGAGGGCAAACTGTCATCCAAACCCCATCGGAAAATGGTTTCTTATTGCGCTCGTTAATAGTTATTGACGGCTTAATGGGTCTTTCCTGTTTTCCATCCCTTTCTCTCCGGCTGGTTGCCCTGCTTTGACCTAAACAGCGGATAAAAAGATGACCAAATGTGAGAATTTGTGTGTGTGTCGAGAGAGAAAACCGGCATCCTCGATGATGACGACAACGTCCGAAAAGGAAATCGAAATAAAGTAGCAAGGATAATATCCATTTTTAAATTGAATCAAAAAGCGATTGCCAGCAGCTGCCGACCGGAAAAGGCTCAAAAGTTGCGATTGGCCCCTCCGATTGCGTCCCTGTCGAGGAAGGGGGGAGGGACTTTAGACATAAATTTTTATTTCAATATGTTCACACGCTGTTTCGTATCTCGTCGGGTCTCGACGCTTCTGCCAGCGTGAAAGCGTAAAATTCGAGGCCCAATATTGCACCCGATAAGGAAGCGATACCTAATGGGGTGAAAGCCATAAGTTCAAAATCGAGAAAGGTCATTCAGTAAATTTTCACGACCCTGTGAATTAGGTGGGTTCACAACTTTTCCGAAACATTTTGAGATCCTTGGAACTATGTGTCTGAAGCGTCGTCCCTGCGATACAGAGCGTGCAGCAGCATATGATTCTCGGCGCCCTCGACAGTGAACACCGAATATGGCGATGATGGCAGTAATGATGCTCTAACTATACCTTGCTCGATTATATAAACGAGCAAATGCTTCTCAGCAGGACTTGGGCACTGGTTGCTCGTCG
Source organism: Aedes aegypti (assembly GCF_002204515.2). Classification (NCBI taxonomy): domain Eukaryota; kingdom Metazoa; phylum Arthropoda; class Insecta; order Diptera; family Culicidae; genus Aedes; species Aedes aegypti. The sequence continues at coordinate 435,841,136 of NC_035108.1, forward strand.
TACCGTTAAACTACTGGTGGTACGTTCCTCAGTCATAGTCGAGGAATACGTTTGTAGCCCTGGCCAACTGTCGTCATCTCTTAGACCATATAATATGACGACAGATGAATGATGGAACGTTATCAGCTTTCACTGTTCGTGTGACTTCATGCAACCGGGCGTCGAAATAAGACAAACTTTTATAGAAGGGTTACAAGCTTTTGTTCTAAAACGAACTGAGGATTGTATGCAGATTTCATTACTTCAAATTTAATTATTTAAATGTTCAGTCACAGGAAACAATGCGGCATTCTAAACAAGGAGAAAAAGTCATGATATCGGGAGAAAGGTGTATTTCCATGTTATGAAAATACACCATGACCAAAATTCTTGAAATCGTAAATCCCAAACATTCGTACGGAACTAAATAAGTAACGAGCTCACCAATTTCGCGATTGACATTGATCACCCCCACATTGTTTGACGCTATGGTTACTACTATCCATTTTCTCATTCGAATCAACCATTACACTACTCACATACAAAATTTAAGCCCACATCGCAGCTTTAAAACCCAAACTCAAAACAATTCGTTTCGGCTGTCTCCAGCTGTCCCGGGAGAAATCCTTTTTGCCATTTTCCGATCCATTCGTTTTCCCAGCCGGAGCAGCAGCTGAGGCATCCGCGCAATAAATTCCTCCAGCTGTCAATTGGGACAAACTTTAAAAAAGCGATTTTCAAATCCCGTAACGAGCAAACACACTCCCACACTTACCGATGTCTTTTGGTGTCGGCGAATCGAATCGATGGCCAGAGTGAGGCGGCAGCTCGAGGAAGAATCAACATCGTCAGCCATAAATCTTTTTCGCAACATTCTCCTGCTACTTCCTCACTGTGTGGTAATCACCGATCGGCTTGGCAGCTTCTTGGGGTAGCCTATTTGAATCACCAGTAAACAATTGAAAATTAGGAACCGAGTCATAATAAAAGCACTTATTCGCCATTACAGTTTGTGACATGTTCCTTAAAAAATGTCATTGCTCCATTAATAACATCAGTGGCATCGGTAAAACAACAAATAGGAAGTCGATAGATTCCAAATCATTCTATCATGCAAATGTATAAAAATCACAATAAATATAAAATTTCCCTGCAAGAACTTTCTTGCACCTATAATAAGAATACTGTTCCTTTACCTTCAACCTTACCTCGAAGTTTTAAGCATGATTCGTTTGATGGCGCATTTCTTATTGTAATCTTTTCTGTGGGTACTGATACAACACAATAGATGTAAACGAGTAAAATTCTTAAGCAAAATATCTGTTCCAAATAGCTTTATAATTGAATTTCAAGGATATTATTCGATTATTTGTTTCATTATCGCATCGTGCATCACATAAATATTCCACTTTACTGCGAAACATGTCAACATACATTTCCTCCACTATTGGAGCTAGCTCCACTTAGAAATCCTTTAGCTCAAGCGTTTACCCTATAGGCTTTAAAGATGTTTCATATTATGAATTCAAAATTTACTGAATTTCTACTTACCATTTTAGTTTTTTATGGACCTCTAAACAGTTATTAATTGACACAAACAGCAATATAGCAAAAGAATAGAAATCAAGCGAAAATTCGTGAATTTATTTTTTGAAATTCCGTTGCAAATAAGCCTACTTTTCATCAAGAGGATGAACAACATAATGGAATACAATTCCTACCAGTAAAAACAGTGCTAAAAAGTAGCACTTTTCAGTACTGTTTTTGAAGTCGTCATGAATCTTTTCCATGAATAGCTCATAGAATTCTTTGCACTTCTCAATTGCTCAACAAACTTCTGATTTAGCATCCTTTGTTCGATCCCAAACCGACTCAGGTGAGCCCAATGAGCCATACTGACTTGTAATCGGTCGAAAAAAGAGGCAGTAGAATCATTTCCAAAATGTCTAAAACGTTCCCTCATGTTCTTGAAAGCAATTACTGAACGGTTCTTGGAGGCACACGAGGAATAACTGTATAATAGTTGGAAACTGAATTGCGATGTCTCACCTGGTACGTCCTCGAATTTAAAATAGAGATGGAAGTATGGTATTGGCCCAAAGCGTGATCCTCGCCAGATCCTCTTCCACTGCGTCCAGCCAGCGTATTCGTAATGTTCCACGAAGTCGTCTATCTCTACCTGGTTCCCTGCTTAATATTATTTCCGCAATTCTTTCTTCCAACATTCTCACTAAGTGGCCAGCCCACTGAAGCCTGTCGTGTTTAAGATAATATTTGCATCTTTACACATTTTGTTAGTTGTTAGAAGATTAGTGTTATTAGTAGTGAAATAATGAAATGAAATGATTTCATTTGAACAGTAATGTAAATCGTAGTTACAACTTTTAAAATGGTTTAGACATTTTATTTGGTATAAATTGAAGATGACGGTCTTAGCCCATCAACAGTGGTCGGTTTTACCCCGCTTGCGCAATTTTCACAACTATGGCCTCATTTCAAAGCTAAATATTTTCAATTCATATTTCATTTCACTGAAACATATTTCACGTTTCTGTTGATGCATGGACGGGTAATTTGCTATGTTTTTACAAAAAAAATCCCTTCCGAAATGCTTAAGTGAGCACCTGTTAAAATTAGATCAAATTCAATATCGACAAGCCGAAACTTTGTTTTTGATATTTGTTATGAAAAATTTAATGTAAATACCATTCTATATGATTCAGAATGTCAAAAATCTTGTGTTTATGGAAAGTGATTAGTGAACTTTTAAGAAAACCGCCATTTCCATGCCAAACTGAAGGTGGTCTGTCTTACCCCGGTGGGCGCTCTTACCCCGTCTTCCCCTACCCTAGCTGAACTGTTATAAACTCAACACAAATACACTAACTATTACGAACTGCAGCAACTAAATACAACATACATACACAGAACGCGAAGTTAACAAAATTCGATAGTATGTTCAGAAGAAAACAACAGTTATTCATTCAGAAATAAAAAGTATTTGGAACATCGGAATAATGAATGAAGTTCTTAGAGCGAAGGAAAAGTCTCTCTAAAGAAAATTAGAAGGATTAGTGACGGGATCAAGGAGTGCAGGTTTTAAGAGTTGGAGTGTGAAGAGATGGGCAGTTGTATCGTTCTCAAAAAACGTGTAAGTTCTACAAGAAACTCAATGCATCCCGCAAAGGCTTTGTGCCACGAGCCGAAATGTGTCGGGATAAGGATGGAGGTATCTTGACGGACGAGCGTGATGTGATTGAACGATGGAAGCAACAGGAGGAATGGTTCATCAGTAACGGCGGATAAGGGAGACGTGCCAACTCCCACAATAGGTGATATTGAAGGTGATTATCGCTGCGAAACTTATTTTATGACCACAGTATATCAGATTATGGCAACACAACACTATGTTCGATCTCTAGTACAGCAGCCAATGTGCAATAGAGATGGGCAAAAAGAATCGGAGCCGTTCCAAACATCCGGATCATTCAAAATAATGAGTGATCCGTAGCTCTTTTTTGGCGAGAGTCGGTTCATTCCAGACTATGTTCTCCACCTCCGTAGCACTTATGAGGGTGTCGCTGAGTCGGTGGCCTCTCATTAAGTAAATGCTACATCAAAATTTCTTTCCCCTATCCCAAGTTATGGTAAAGATGGGCGTGGCCAGGAATAGCAATATTCATGCTTTTGGTAATTTTGTCCAAGATTGGGCCAAGGTTTACTCCCCAGCCTTGTTCCTGAAAGCAGTCTGGGTAAAATTATCAAATTACACATGAATGTTGCTAGTATCCAATCTAGGGGTGGGACAGCTATCATGCAACGAGAGTTGCCCAGAGTTGCTCTCGATCTTACTCAAGAGGTAGCTCAAAAGCAAAAGCTGTCCAGCCTCTTGTATCCAATCTACGAAGTATACCGTAACTACACTAAAGTTAACGCAAGAGTCGGTTCATTTCAGACTATGGACATGCCCTATATCAACTGCAGCGATTCGCAGTAGACAGGATGTCCCGGGCCCGATCCATCTGACAAGCCAATCGGGCGTTCTGTCGCCAGCATACACAACCAAACAACTAATTGGCCCCGCCCACTTCCATACAGGAAAATGACAGATAGAGAGAACAAGTTCTCAAAGCATACTTTTCTTCTGGCTACAGAGTACAATGAACCAACCTTGGGGAAATCAGCTGAGTAGGGTATGAATGTATGTATATGATGAATAAGAGAGCGAAATATATGGTACGGAAATATAAAAGGTACGACGCATGCCGCGCAACAGGGAGTGAACCGCTTTTTGTTCTGTTCGCTCGGATCAGTGCGCTCTTCCTATGTGAGCCGATGAGTCACTGAACCGTTCAAAAGATCCGGTTCACTAAAATGAATGAGTCGGGTCGGATCCGTTCACTGAAATGAACCGTTTTGCCCATCTCTAATGTGTACGAAACGTATGTGAAGAGTAGGAAAAAGCATTTTGAAGAGGTCAAGGGACAGAGAGATGGAATTTAAGTTAGTCATAAGATGCCAATCGCTTAGAGCCAATTTCAACTAGATTAACAGTAGGGTCGATGTACCAATAGCCGCATAGCTAAGAACAAAAATTCGTATAAAATCGAAAAATAATGCTAGCGTCATTATTTTTACATCATCTGATAGCTTTTTATCTTGGTTTTGTGGGAAAAATATAAAACATACGAAAACTCAAATGTTTGTATTTATTATCGCGTGTGCCACTATAGGAATACATGTGCCTATAGTAGCACTATTTCTAATTTCTGTTCCTATAGTAGCACTAGCAACACGGCGTCGGCAAAATACTTATCAAAATCGTATTTTTACAAAACGTTTTTATTTTTCCTACAAAGTGTGGATCTTAAACTTTCGTTTGATGTAAAAAAAGTTATAATTTAATCAATTATTTCGTATAATAAAAAATAGTTTCTCTTAGTAGTGCTACTATAGGAACAATAGGTTTACTATAGGCGCAAGGGAGCTCAAATTTTAAGCAAAAATATTTTTTTCGCTCATTTTTTGAGCAAAATCAAGATGTAAATCAATGGTACTTAGATAAATAGGTCCTGACCTTCATGTCAAAAAATGTTTTGAAGAGATTTATAGCAAAACGGCCGTGAATAGTCACTAGTGCGACTATAGGGGACTGTCCACTAAGGGAACACCGACCCTAAATAAATACTTGTTTTTTAATTATGAATCGTGGTTTACGGCCAACCAACCGAGTGGAAGTTTAACAACTACCGAAAAGCTAAACATTACATATAATTTGCAATTGGATTAGATGGACAAATTGATGTGAAGATTTGCGAAAAAGTTACACGTCTTCTCAGTGAGAATCAAACTCACGACTCCCCGATCTCTAGTTGGGGCGCGTTACCACTACGCCATGAGAGGACTCATGAACGCAGAAGTTAACCTGAATTCGATTTCAGCTCAATAATCACGCGTTGTGCGTTGTGTTTGGATGGGCATCTAATTCTTCCGAAGGAGGTGCGAAAAAGGACCACGTGATTATTGAGCTGAAATCGAATTCAGGTTAACTTCTGCATTCATGGCGTGGTGGTAACGCGCCCCAACTAGAGATCGGGGAGTTGTGAGTTCGATTCTCACTGAGAAGACGTGTAACTTTTTCGCAAATCTTCACATCAATTTGTCCATCTAATCCAATTGCAAATTATATGTAATGTTTAGCTTTTCGGTAGTAAATAAATGTTGAATGTAAGTGTATAATAGAGTGAATGTTTAATGTTCAATAAAGTATTAAGTAATTGTAAATAAAGTGTGTTTGGAATAAAGTATGTAGTGTTGTCAAAATAAACTTTGGAATCTTGACTGACCCGTGCGACCAATACGATTCATTGATTGGCCCAATTCCGAGGAAGGAGCCTCCAAAACCGCCTGAAGTCCACCCAAGGAAAATGAACCAGTCCCCAGGTACAACAATGAAGCTTACTGAGGAATGGAAGGAGGGAGTAATATACCCAATATACAAAGGGTGACAAGTTAGAATGTAAGAGCGATCACTATTCCTATTGCGCAGCCTATAAAGTGCTTTCTTAGATCATCTTCCACCATCTATCGCCGCTAACAAGCAGATTTGTGGGAAGTTATCATGTCGGTTACGTGGACGGGCGATCGAGAACAGACCAAATCCTTATGTTGCACATTGGCGTAGCTAGGATTTTTCTCTGGAGGGGGCCTAGGGGGGGCCTAGCAAATACTTGTTTTATACAGTATGGCCCATAAAAAAATGCGAAAATTGTTTGAACGTGAATATAGCATCCACAAGCGTTTTTTCATTGTTTTTGATGGTGAATGTAATTTCTGATTATTGTAGTATATTCTGGCACAGCTTTGCTGTCCAGGACAATTTTTGTCATATTTTTCTCACTGTCCTAAATAATGTAATAAAGCAGTTCAAAGGTTTTGTCCGCCCAAAGCTAGAAACAGCATCTGATTGTCGTGTACTTTGGTGATAAATATTCCACCATCAAAAATCACACTTGATTGTTGAAAATTTTAGTTTGTTTGGTATCAGAGGATGGAGGAGTTCTTAGAGAACGTGTTTTTCATGATCACCATAAAATATTTTGCTAGGGTCATAGTTTTGAGGGCATTTGCCTCATATAGGTTTTATATGCCTTCATTTTTTGTTAAGGCTGAATAAAAACTAAATACGAAGGCCTATAACAGATTTTTGAGGATGACATTTGTTCCATCGGTTAGAGACAACTTATATCAATCCTAGCTCATAGGTTTTGAGCAAAACGGAGCCGCTTATCACACTTATATGAAAGTTCAATCAAAGCTCTCCGAAATGAACCGTTTTTCCGGAAATATGTTTAAGTCTCCAATTACCCAGGTACGAACCAATTCTATCATTTGATATGGGCGTATGCTGGAGACAAGGACCATGAAGGATCCCACGCCATCGTTGATGTTTTAAAAGATTTCATCACACAAATATTGAACTCGACGTCCACAAGATAAAATTTGAAGGTATGCCTCCAATTCCTCTCTGGTAAGGTGAAAATAACAGATAAAAATCATATCCAAAGCGAAAAACTGAGTCGTAATAGATTATACAATGAAAGTAATGAATAATATTGCTGTTTCATTAACATTTTCTATTACAAAACTACTATAAAACATGATATGATCGTTTTCGCATTTTTTATAGGCCATACTGTAGAAGTAATGTCACGATTTTCACAAATTTCGTAGTTTTAATGGATTTGTATTGATTTTATCGATTTTATTTATAAGTTATTTTCGTTATATTCGTAACACATCAGTCGTATTCGTAAATTTTGTTTTTCGCTACGGAAAAGATTCATTCTTTTTGTCAGTCAAAAATCCTTCAAAAATTGAAGAAAAATAATCATGTGCTTTGAAGAGATTCCTCTGAGAATTACTATGGGAATTTCTTCATAAATTATATTCGTACTTTTCAGTGGATTCTTCAAGAACTCCTTTACCAATTTTAACTGAGTTCATCCCTGGGATTCCCACGAAAAATCATTCCCAGACTTTTCGATCTCACCAGGAAATTTTTCGAAGAATCTCTATCGAATTGTTTTAAACTCTCTTGAAGAATTCCACCTGATAATGCTTTAGTAAATCATTTATGTTGGAAGGTCTTATACGTATTGATTTATTAATTCCAATTGTTTGTTTATACTATCCTCCAGTTGTTTGTAAAAAAATGATTGGACATTCCAGAAATTTTGTTTGACCAATTCGCAGCAGAAATTATCTAGACTTCCTGCAAAAAAAAAATCTACCAGATGTTACTCTAAGGATTCCCCTTAATATTCCACAAGAATTTCATGAGCAATTTAGAAGAATTCAATTGGGAAAATATTTTGCACGTTTTCTCAAAAAAGTTCTTTCAGCAGATCTATCTACATTATTCTTTCACAGATAATGTTTCTTTTGATTTCTCTAAAGTCAATGAGCAACACCACGCATTCCTTCAAAACGCTCTCGAAAAAATGGTCAAAGAATTCTAACAGTCTAGCGGATTACGTTCAACTGATTTTCCTAGTAATTTGATCAGGGATTTCTTTGAGAATTGTATTATTGTTTCCCTAAGATTCTTCCGAAAAATGTACCAGAAATTTGTCTATGTATTTTCGATTGATTTGGGAATTTCGTGAAGAAACTTTTCTTAGATTAAATAAGATTTTACAATTTATTCTTAACATATTTCTCAAAAAGTTTCATCAAGTATTCTTTCAGCTTCTAGAAATAACTGCATTTTTTCGGAATGATAATCTCAGGATTCTTCCATAAATAACATTTGAAAATTTATCCCCGCTCAGTTTTTTGGTGCAAAACTACTCCAGGAATATATCAATATTTTTGGGGATTGCTTTACAAATTTCTCTACGAATCACTCCATATTAGTTTTCTAGAGAAATACATACAAAATAAGGTTTGAAAGAACTTTGTTGGATTTTTTTTTGAATAATTGCGGCTTTAATATCATTTGGAAAAAATTACAAAAATAGTCTGTCGTAAAATTCAAGAATTCAACCGTAGAATGAAACTTGTTCACAATGTACCTCACAGAAAAGCTTGAGTGGTCCATGATGGATTTACTTTTAAAATGTTTGTTCTTTTTACTTCGTCTTTTGGAATAGAAAATGATTCGTGTTGAAATGGATGAAATTTTTACAGGAACTATTATTAAATAAAATCTTAGAACATATATTGTATATACTTCGAAATTTCATGATACTATGGTGAGTATATTGATGTGGAATGAACCCATTTTTACTACCTTTAAAAATTCCAAACAAACTTTTTCGATGAATTTATTATTGATTAGTATGTAGTACTGTAGAATATGACCACGAAAATATTTCAGGAATTTTTAAGAACATTATCGAAGATATGTTGTGGTAAAATTCGTAATGTAAGATTATAATGAATTGAAATCTTAGGGGAAACTTTTGCATTACTTTGAAAGTTTGTTGAGGGATTCTTGATGGACTTTTAAAAATCATATGCACAAGAATTCTGCTTTTTTTAAACTACTTTTTTTTAGATTCTCTAAAATGTTGCTTTTTGGAGTATGGAAAGATTTTTGTAAGAAATTCTTCAAATGTTGAAGCAGGTAGAACAATATATGGGCAATGGTGCAATGAAAGATAATTTATAATCTTTTCCCTAGAGGTAAATTATAGGTTAGTTAAAATTTCTTTAATTTACAAATAAAAAAAATTTCTCATGAAGTTTTGTCAGAATCTTTTTTAGAAATCATCTTTGAAATATATCTATCCTTGACTTCTGGATCTCTAGAATTCTGCCAGAAAGCCTTTAGAAATTCCCCAGACAACCAGAAATCGCAAAAAAGCTCTCGTTATAATTCGTTTAATCATACTAATTACATCAAACTCGCAAAACACCGTGGATAAAATCGTCAGATTGATGAGTTTTCTCGCATAAAACGCCTTTTTTCTGAGTCCATTTATACATTTTGTTTCGTCCCGTACACTCGTACAAAGTAAGTCGCATCAATCCACAGCAGCTGTCAAATCAACATTTGTTATCATAAGTTACGTCGCATAGGATCACAGGTTAGTTCGGTTGAATATTTATACACTCGCATTGTATGTTATTATTCATCACATAATATATGCACGTATATCGCCTCCACTTTTGTACGTAGAAGGCCTTTTCGCGACATCTTATAAGTGAATTTTTGCATATACAAAGCCTCCAGATGATTTCGTTATACGTACATTTTGGTTGTCTGGGTCCGCCCTCGTATCGCACAAAAATTCAAACCAAGAATATGGATTCTGACAATAGTTGGTCGGTTTTCAGACAGACTGGATCAAGTATTTTTAAATGATTTCTGAAAAACGTACTTCAAGCATTTGGAGTAACAAATATTTACCTTGTTTGCTGTAATGTTTGAACTTATCAATTTAATACCACATCTGTGTTAAAATCGTACCGAAAAAATCAAATTTTATAAAATCGTTGAATCATCTTTAGAAGGCCAAAATATCATCTAATCCGGTCTGCCTGAACACCGACCATTTGGTGAAATTATTTCTAAAGAAGCATTTTAAGGAAGATCAATACAAATTTCTTTATGAAAATCTTAATGAAACATTTCCCTCTTGCCAGTTATTTTATACATGTTTCTCTACAGATTACTTCACCACTTTTGAGGAATTTGATTATACTAAAATTTTACAAAGAATATCGAAAGATTTTTTTAAATTTTACTAAAAATCTGTTGGTAATTAATCAAATTAATTGATAAATTTATTCATGCGAAAATACTTAAAAAATTGAATCAAAGAGAGAATTTATTGTTGGATTTTGTTACATTTATTCACGCCAGTTTAAATTTTTGCCATCCATCTGAAGAAAACTTGGCCATGCCGAAGTTGAAGTTGAAAGTTCAGCCTTATTTTCAACAAGAATTTCCACTATGTATTGTCTGAGAAATCCCTTTAGTAAGTTTGTCTATCTCTTCAATTATTTTTGTCGGACACTATACGAGTTAACATACACTATGAAGTTAAGGGGACACGGGAGACCGTGTTATTTTCCCTATCTTTCGTCTCACTCTAACAATAATCATCAAAACATTGTGGAAGCAAATCTAAAGTTTTAGTGAACCGATGAAGCTGAAAATTTATCGGGTTGTGCACTACATATATAGAATCATAGTGATACATTTTCGCATCGCTATATGGAGTGGTTCTTGGGATTTGCTTCTTGAAATGGATAGGATGATTATGATGACGTCCCGTGCGGCCTTAATGCATGGATTTCTTTAGTGAATTCTCATTAGGGAAATCATCATCACCAGACACCTCGAGCAGGGTATCCTAAATACATGAGAGATTAGAATGCACTGTATATGCTGCTTTATGCTGAAACAGCAATATACGGGTTATTCAGAAGAAAAAACGATTTTTGGCAATTAGAATTACAGGATATTAAAGCTTTATGTTACCACGGTATTTTTTGCAACGGAGATACCGAAAAATTGCACTTATCGCATCCAACAAACAGCTAGTTATAACAGTAACCAATCGATCGACAACCGGACGGTTATGCTTTCGGCTGTTGCGTGATTCACTGAGGTCAACAGCGCTACGCTAATGCTGTTTAAGACAAGCGAGGTTTTCTCTAAAATAACGTAACAACTAAAATAACGTCAATAACAAGAGTGGTGTACATTGATTCAGAAGATTTTGCTTCATGTTATTTTTTTTAATTTCTATTTTAACTATCATCAAAAATTCTGAGGGGGGGGGGCCTGGATGATTCTGGAGGGGGCCAGGCCCCCCTGCCCCCCCCCCCCTGTTCCTACGCCAATGATGTTGCAGTAGATCCCGGGAAGCGATAGCTCCTTGAAAATTAGCTTCCCACTATGACGGCGGTCCTTACTCTCACTATACAACACTTCACTCGTTCACGAACCGCGGCCCGGCACTATTCCGTTGAAAACCACTAAACGGACACTCCCGACGGTGCTGAGAACAATCCTTCAGCTGATTTAAACGACAGAATCCCTTTCCAGACACTTTTCTCCGGTTTCAATAATAACGGAATACCAAAATGTGTCCGTTGCACTACGCGGTTCGTAACTTTCTCCCTTTTTCGTCATCGTCCGACCAAAACCATATATGGTTTTATGGGCTCGTACTTTTTATTTGTATGGAAATTCTACATACAGTAGTTTCTTGATTTTATCACTGCTCGTTTTAATATCGCTTCATTATATCACTCTCGATTTAAGCACGGTTTTATGTTCGATTTTATCACGCCATAATAATTCTTTGAATTTCATGCATTTTACAACGAAAAATAACCCTAATCAGTCCGCATATATCAATTTGACCCATCACTCACGTGCTTTTCATTTAATTCGCTCAATTTCTACAATATAAAGCTCAAATTTTGATGAATAATGTATGGAAGAAAAATACATTTTTATTATATCACGCTTTGGTATATCAATTCATAAAAATTTTGGATCCATGATATAATCGAGAAATTACTGTATTGTGAATGGGCTGTAATATTTTGAAACGAAATTTGTGAATGGGCTTTAATAAAATAAGCCTTTTATTGACTGAAAGGAATTCGAATCTATAACCCTCAATATGGTGCGTAATCACCGGTATTTGGACTTGTGGGTGGTGTTCATATTTCAATTTTGTTTTTGAACAAATATTTTTCTTTCTTATGAATATAGGTTGTGTCATAGCATCACGTTGCGTTGTTACAGTTATCATTCACGTCATAGCTGCAAACATTTCACCAGAAATTAACCCTTCTTTTTTAAATAGGCTGTTCTTTCACGATTTTGTTGGATAAGTAGTCACTAATATTTCCATATAGAACAGCTTTTTATAAAGGAATATATCTTGAAGGCATTCACTAAAGTAATTTCTGCTATAATTTTAATCGGAAATTTTCCCTTTCTTTTTTCTTCTTGTATTAAAACAGACAGGTCTCTTATGGATTTACTCACCACTTATCTGCCATCATCATTTCTTCATTATCTTGAATCAAAAAAATACTTTTTTTTTTTGTTATTATTCACATAAATTCAAATCAATGATCCCACAAATCAACAAAAGTTCTTACTGTAGGGCCAATCAGAGGCCGCCGATTTTTCTAACATGTACAAGTGTACAAGTGCGATAGCGGAACGGTCGTCTATTAGGTTGGTTTTTAGGCGGGTTCCATAGAACAACAATTGCAGCGACTATTTCAGGGTGAACTTCCATTACCATCGTTTACGAAACAAAATCTTTAAGAAGATCTTAATCTTAATGCCCGACACCTATAAAAATGATTAAAGGAAGTGGCTACCAACGTCCAATAAGAGACTTTACTACATCAATTTTGTGCATATTATAGCTATCCTTCTCATCATATATTCACCCTTCTTTTCGAAATAGGTTGCTCTTCAGAGCATTGCAATGTGGCTGTGTTAATCTTCCCAAAATTACAGTGAGAGGCAAAATAAAGTGCCCACCTTACCAGTTTTCGAATTTCTCTCATTGATTTGGTTCAAATTAAAGTTAACACACCTAAATCTTTTGTGATATTTTATTTTTGATGTTCTTTTAAAGTTGCACTTACGAAATTTTGATTAAAAAAAGAATTTTACTTAAAGAAAAAGAAAATCAATTTGTATTGAAAAAAAAGTAGTGACAAAAATAAGTGCCCACTTCCTTCTTGGCCCCAGAAAAGATGATTTAAGAAAAATAAAAAGCAATTTAATAGTTAATGTGTCCTCCTTTGGCCTTAAGGACTTGCTGGAGGCTCTTCGGCATGCTTTTCACCAGGTTTTGTAGGTGTTGTGGATCTAGTTCTTCCCAGGCGCGCTCCAAGGCTTCAAAATAATTATTTTTGTTGGTAACACCAGTTTTTTCAACCCTATCATCGAGAATCGCCCACAAATTCTCGATGGGGTTGAGGTCTGGGCTTTGTGGAGGCCATTCCAGCGGTTTAATCCGACAAGACCGGAAGAAAGACTTGGTCTTCTTTCCAGTATGCTTCGGGTCGTTGTTCTAGAGAAATATGAATTTCTCTTCAAGGCCCGTCTGGATCAGCGAAACCTCCAGATTTTCCAGCAAGATGTTAATGTAGGAATCTGCCGTCATTATTCCGTCGATTTTCACGACGCTTCCTACTCCACTCCATGAAAAACACCCCCAGACCATCACATTTCATCACATCACACTTCCATGCGTCACCGTTCCTTGGATGTGGCGCTCCTGAAGCTCGAGCTGTCTAACCGAGAGCGGCGGGCTCGTGTGTGATGCAGAGCACCACATCCAAGGAACGGTGAAGCATGGAGGAGGAAATGTGATGGTCTGGGGGTGTTTTTCATGGAGTGGAGTAGAAAACCTCGTGAAAATCGACGGAATAATGATGGCAGATTCCTACATTAACATCTTGCTGGAAAATCTGGAGGTTTCGCTGATCCAGACGGGCCTTGAAGAGAAATTCATATTTCTCTAGAACAACGACCCGAAGCATACTGGAAAGAAGACCAAGTCTTTTTTCCGGTCTTGTCGGATTAAACCGCTGGAATGGCCTCCACAAAGCCCAGACCTCAACCCCATCGAGAATTTGTGGGCGATTCTCGATGCCAGGGTTGAAAAAACTGGTGTTACCAACAAAAATAATTATTTTGAAGCCTTGGAGCGCGCCTGGGAAGAACTAGATCCACAACACCTACAAAACCTGGTGAAAAGCATGCCGAAGAGCCTCCAGCAAGTCCTTAAGGCCAAAGGAGGACACATTAACTATTAAATTGCTTTTTATTTTTCTTAAATCATCTTTTCTGGGGCCAAGAAGGAAGTGGGCACTTATTTTTGTCACTACTTTTTTTTCAATACAAATTGATTTTCTTTTTCTTTAAGTAAAATTCTTTTTTTTATCAAAATTTCGTAAGTGCAACTTTAAAAGAACATCAAAAATAAAATATCACAAAAGATTTAGGTGTGTTAACTTTAATTTGAACCAAATCAATGAGAGAAATTCGAAAACTGGTAAGGTGGGCACTTTATTTTGCCTCTCACTGTAGAGGACAAAACTAAGTATGTAAAAATTATTTGCTGAACAACTAGCTGCTTTTTTATCTTCCTATATCAAGCGTGTGCTAGAATAAGGGCGTAAGTCGCATGATCGATTTCTCTTCATCGATCCTCTCTTCTGTGAATAAAGATGTCAAGATGCAGTTTTGTTAGCATTTTTTCACTTCAAGACGCTAGGCAGCGATGCAATCTTGCGTCCTGAGGTGAAAAAATGCTAACAAAACCGCATCTTGTCACCTTTATTCACAGAAGAGAGGATCGATGAAGAGAAATCGATCATGCGACTTACGCCCTTATTCTAGCACACGCTTGATATTTGAAAAATACATTTTTGACCCAAACTCGTGAAGAGTTCTGTTTGATCTTCCGACCTTGACGCTTGCTCCTGCGGGAGCGGGTGACGAGGGCAGGATCAAACATGTCGCGCGTCGGTCGAGTAAAGTGAAAAAGTTCCGCGATCGGTTAGTTCTGTTTGATCTTTCGACCTTGAGGATTGCTCCTTGGCAGTGCGTCAAGAAAGCCCGAGCAGTCGTCAGTTGTTTTCCCTCTCGGGTCGAGCGCCTATATTCTCTGAGTGATTTTAAATAGCCGAGCAAACGAGTTAAGCTGAATGTGGATTGTTGCTGCTCAGTCAAGGATGACGGATCAATTGGTGAGCTCGTTTCATGCTACTATTTCTAATCTATAAAATATGTATGACTGCACATTTAATCGATACAACGGTAGGACGTAAATATGATTTTTCAACAAACTATGAATGGTTCGTCACTGTGAGTGTCGACATAAACTCTAATTCATGAATTATTTATGTTTAACATTTTTTTGTTTTCAAAACACCCCTTTCTTTTTATCTTTATTTTTGTAATTATAAAAAAAAAACTTTGAATGGCTCGACACTACAAGTGTAGACTTGCGAAAGGTTCACTTTATTCAACAAACTTTGGATGGTTCGACACTATAAGTGTCGGCATAAGAATAAGTAAACATCTGGTCCGTTGTCGTGCGGCCCTCACGAAATCCAGCTTGGCATTTGCTGACGAAGGAAGTGCGGTCTCAGTGTGTTAAACAGGATGCGCGACAGTATTTGTACGCCGAATCCAGCAGGGTAATCCCTCCGTAATAGGGTAACGACTGTTCACTTCGTTCTTATACGCTTGGCGCCAGCGGCAAAAAGTACAGGCAACAACCTTTCGAACATTCAGTTTCTCTGACTGGCCGAACACTTAAGGCCAACAGTGTCTTCAAATACATCTGAAAGGCATAAATTAGCTAATGTTTGTGAAAATTGTAATTTCATCGCAAAGTCTAACTGTTAGCTGTTGGGAGTGCTGATAATATTGTTCATTTAAGCTTGTTCAGTATTGTTTTTAGGTAAAAGTATAAAACAACATTTTGTATTTTGATTCAAATGCCGAACACTGTGTCAATTCTTTTTCATATTCCGAACACCTTGATTCAAATTCCGAACAGCACGAATAAATCGTATTCAAATGAATAATGTCGCAAACGAATTTATCTCAGCTATTTTTACTGGTCTCGAACTTGAGAATCATCACTACTCCAGAAGAATAAAATAGATTGGAAGACGTTGAAATTGAATTGCAATTGACTGCCATTTCCTTGTCGTTTGATGGCATATTTTAGCGAAACATTTCAACCAAATCGTAATACAAAAACCGAGTGATCGGAATATGAGTCTGTTCGGAATTTGAGACGAAACGGTACTTATTTTTTTGTGTTTTATCGTTTATTCTTCCGTGGTGCTTTCTTTGCTTCAGGATTTCGTTTTACTACCACTGGAAAAGAGCCATCTATAGTCTTTTGAGTTTTGAATATCGCCCTATTGGCGCGACCGGGATCTCATCCTTCTCAACAGCTTTACAGTTATTCAGCTAGCGCATGACGGTTTACCATAATGCTCGAAAGAACGTGAAACTATTGAGAACCAGAGCTACAGGTCCAAAGCCCTGACCGTTGTCATCATGTAAAGAACAAACGGACAATGCTCTAGATATCGTGTCAGCACCGAGGAGGCAGCCACTCTAGCACGATGTCGGTAGCGAAACCCTGGTTAGGAGACCTATCGAAAACCCTTAACCAACCAAGAATGGCAAAAGTAGGGAATTGAATACAATTTCAGATTAATGTATTATCTGTTATATTTCTTTTACTACTCAATCGTGATGTCTAATTAAACGGGCTTACATAAAAAAGATCATATGATAATTTGCATGCTGTACACTGCCGTTATACGCATAATTGTCCCATGTTCCAAAATATGCAATCGAGAAAAACGCATTTAAAGATTTTAACACATTTGGGCCTCTTATTGACCTGGTGTGTGGTAAATTAAATTAAAATCTTTACAATAATATAAAGAATAGTGTGTTCATTAGAGTCAATAGTTTGTATTATGGGAAAAAAGTAAATTTAGCTACGAAATTCAAAGTGGGACTGTTATGCCTAGAAATACGGGGTTTTTGGTGAATTTCTACACATAAAAGTCCCACTGATTATAGTGACAAATTATGTGCTAAGTATACTGCTGTAGATGACCGTTCTTACGTATAGATTGTACCGAATGTAGAGGACGTATATTCTCAAGACTATGTTAAGGCACCTAATGAAGGCTCAAGTGACATGTGCCAAACGGAGCCACGTGTGGGGAAGTGAAAAAAAAAACGATTGTTTAGTTTGGGATGGAGAGCAAAGTTTTCTGTATGTGTGATAATGAGAAAATGTATCAGTTAGTGAAAGAAAGATTGGATGAGTAACATAGAGAGTTTATAAGAAGTAAAAATATCCTATATCGACTCTTCCAGCTGCAGGCTTGAGAGGAACTCATCTGCGAATTCAAGGTTATTCTGCGGAGTAAATATTTAACTCAAAATGCACGACACAAATCTTCACACGATTTGATTTGACATTTCCTTGGACATAGTTTGAAAAATCATGATATTCATCGCAAATTAAGTTTTAGAACCGCCATCATGTTTGCCACTTGCACCGAAGAACCAGTTATCCGGAATAAGCCAGTTTGTGGCTAGGTCATCCACAATCTCTTGAACTATTCTTCTTTTGATTTGATATGCAAATTCATAATGTTTGATATATCGCAAGATAGATCTCAGAACCGCCAATATAATGACCACTTCCTCTGGGGAACAAGGTATCCAAAACATCCTGGCATGTTATCAAGTCATCCAAAAACGTCTGAATTGCCTTTCTTTAGCTTCGATTTGGGAATTTATGAAGATTGATGTTACCAGCTAGTTTTCAGAGCCGACAATTTAGTGATCATTTCCCTCTGGGAACCGAGAACTCGGAATAATCCGAAATGGTCAAGTCATTCAAATACCTTTGAACCACCTTAAGACTTGAATTCATGAAAATTGGTTTGTCGCAAGCCAGGTTTCAGACTCGCCAATATAATGGCCACTTCCACCAGTGAACTGGTATTCGGAACAACCCAGCATGTGACCAAGTCATCAAAAACCGGTTGAACTATTTTTATTTAGCCTTGATTTGCTAAATCATGAAGTTGATTTGTCGCAAGCCATGGACTCTAAAGTGGTTACTGATTCATCAAGTGGGATTACCTCAGTAGTCTCCGTGATGAATCCAAAATTACGGTAAATTTTAATCGTTGACCGCGGTTCCAAAAACTAGAAGAATTTTGTGATCGTTCTTGAAAATTCAACTAAAATTAATTGAAAAACGGATGGGATAATATTTAGATATTGAAAATTTCAATCAAAAATTTAACGTCAGGCTCGCATGAATGATGAATGCATCCCGATAATACAAACACATAAAACAGGTCGTGTTCCACATTGGATGTAGTGCCAACGTAAAACGATATTCAAAACAATTTTCCCAAACAACAGCTAATTAAAAACTGCGTACTGAATATTTTGTTCTAGATCAGCGCTGCGAATTGTATAGTGTGACAGTTATGCGTAAAAATAAAGTAGTGGGACAGTTATGCGTAGTAATTCAACAATGGGACAAATTGACTTGGCTTGCTTTTCATTGAGTTTGCGAACAAAGTAAATTTTTGGGAAGTGTTTTCTAAAACTATACGTAAAAATAAACTGCTCGATGACAAAAAGTCAAAATGCACTAAAAGTAACATGGGACAATTATGCGTATAACGGCAGTACAGGTATGACAATTGCATATGTAAGAAGAAGATATACAGGTCGGACTCGGTTATCCGGAGACTCGATTATCCAGGGACTCGATTATCCGAAATTCGATTATCCGGCATTTTAGACTCGATTATCCGGAATTTGTTTTTTGATGTTCTTATTTTTCAGTTTTTATGCATAAATCTGAGATAATTTGGTATTGCAATATACAATATGGATGGTTTTGCAGTTTTGAACGTATTTCTTAAAAGGGGGGTTTGAAAAAGTGGTTTTTCGTGTATGCTGGTCTAAATTTTTTTTTTTCTTGTAAAGACTCCTACTGTTCCTAGAAATAATTTCTGGCTACACCACCGCATCGTATAAATAAAACAACAACAAAAAGATAGTATTCAAGTTCTTTTATCGAAGATTTCAATTCTTTTCTTAGTGATTCGATTATCCGGAGGATTCGATTATCTGGAGTGAAAAAAAAATCGATACTCCGGATAATCGAGTCCGACCTGTACTATTTTTGCAGTTAATGAAACAGTTGGAATATTATTAGTGTATGGTAAAACATGGTATTAGTTGGGAAGCATTTTCAATATGAGAGGTGTAATTTGAAAAAGTATATGTTTTTTTTATCTTTATGTACAAAAATGGTATTTGTAATAAAACTGTTGTGGCCAACAACAAGCCACTGGGGTGCATCATTCCGCACCACACCGGTGGACGAACATGCCACATATTGAGGCCACAATCACTATACAAATTCACCACCAAACCAGCAACACTGTTACTTTTTTGTTCATCATGTTACCTACATACTCATCATCATACCTATAATACACAAAACATTAGATAACTATTTAAGGTGAAACTCTGTTGAATCCACAAATTTTAATGTAAATGTAGTGGTAGGCACAACATTATTCTCTTATTTCTGGATAGTAGTAAAATATGAATCAAATGTACAACGGCCAGTGATCGTTGTTCATATTATGTTTGTTGTCAGCGTTTGTTTTTAAATTCGCTTTTAAATTGCCGGATGTCGTACATAACTTCCAACGATACTGACAACACTGCAACAGCGAAAGTGGACAAAAAATAGAAAAATAAAAAAGTGAAATATTGTGATAGCGTGATTGTTTTGACCACGGTTTTGCAAAGTTTTGTATTATTTCTACCAGAAATTAACTGCTACGTGTTCTAAAATCTACAATAAGTGAAAGTAAATCGTATTGGACGTCCTACGTTTTGCAAGAGCTAGGAAATCAAGTGAAAAGTGTCCTTCATTTGGCGGTGGATTAATCAAAACAAGCACCAAAAAATCGCCATACGTGATGTAAATGACCACGACTCGTCAGATTTCGGGCATTATCAGTTGAGAAAACCATTAAGATGGAAAAGTAATCCTGTTCTTATAGCGTGTTAGCAATTTGGCTGTGATTTATTATAGGTAAGTTGCATAATTCGAGAAAAAGGGCAATGCGCTGGCTGAATTTGTCTGTATGCGTGAAGAAGCCATCTTCCCTGCCATGACAGGGATTCTATCCTATATGTCCTTTATTAATAGGCCAAATAAAACTACTTACTATTCGATCGTTCAAGATCGAGATACAATGTAATTGTTTACCTTATACATTGTATAGCATTCATTCTTGACAGTTCCAGAAGATTCTGCAGTATACTTATTGTATAATAGTTAGGCTACTATACATTATTGTATACAACTATAGACGACTAGAATGTTCCATACAACAAAATAGAGAAGAGTGGAATATAAATAGGAGGCCAAAATCTGTTACACATCAGTTGGAAATAAATCGTGAACTCGAAAACAAGTTCCACTGATATAAATTATGTAGCAAAATCGTTTGTTTATGGAATATGATTTAAATTGTAATGATAAATTGCTTCATTTGGAAAGATTTAAATATAACGTTTTTCGGGATTTCTGGATCCCTCCCTTCCCCCTTTATCACGCTTTTTCCAATACCTACTACATGTACTGTAACTCTTTCATAGAACCCCATCCCCCAAATAATGGACGTCATTTTTGGATGACCCATATGATAGGGCAGTTTTTGAATTCTTATTGAGCATTTTGTGTTTTCTCAAAATCACAAAAACCTTTTGCCACTTTTTGAATTGCACCCGCAGAATTCTTGGCGATGCCAAAAAATAAACCACCATGTTGATCTTGGTAGTGGTAGTGGCGGTGGTGGAAATAAAGTGGCTCATCGATCGTGACATGCCACAGTGAACCTCGGCGGGGTGATGGCGATGTCTTAATTCCCTACATTTCTCCTCTACAGCAGAGCTGCATTGGCGTTTTACCCACCGCAGAACTGGGTAAAAGTTCGAACACCAAAATTGAGACATTAGCTGCTGCATGGGTGGTCTCCAAGGAGGCCAAAGTTCCCGCCATCGCCACAGTGCTTCTTGAGGTCTGAGTTCGTGGTCGAAATTGTTTTGCACCAAAAAGTTGGCTTTAACAGTAAGTTGTTCACAGAGCAGTTTTCGGGATTTTTTAAAAGATCTCATTTATTAGCAATGAGATAGATTTTTACTTTACAGCAAAGTTTTAAATCATTTCACTACATGAAAGTTTGTTGGTTGAAGGATTTGTAGCCGATGGCAATTGTCGTATTGTATAGAGTAAAGTGGAGCAAGCTTGAAAAAAATAAATGAGATTTACAGAAGTTATGGCTATTTGTTGTTTTTTGGACACATTTTCATGTTGTTGATTTATCTATAAATTGCTATGTCTTCACTTTTGAGGAACAGTTAACATCTATCTCGATGAAGGATTAATAACAAAATAATGTAAACAAGACAAAATATAGACATTTTCCGAAAAACTTCTTCGAATTCCGATCACAAAATCAAGCCTTCGAAAGCACTGTGGCATCGATTGTGTTCAATTGTGACTTCGAATCAAGAATCGTCTCGCGTTGAAAAGTTTCCCGATTTGCTCTCTGCTTTCGATTGGTGCATTTTTCTGTGGAAGTTTTCCTTCTTTTTCGCCTCTAGGTCGTTCTGTCACTTGACGAGGGAAACATATTTATGACTTTTCGTTTTTCTCCCACAATCATCCCCAATTATGATTCATTCCGAACAAATTTCTTTCCCCCTGAAATGTAAGCAAACTCAATTGATTCCACTGCCTTCCGCAACGTTTGAGCTTAAGTGGAATTTGCGTAGCCTTCGGAGGCGGGGGAACAAAACTTCCGCCAACATTGAGTCATAAAAAGTTCATAAAATAAAAATTTGATAGCAGATTGTTGCCTCTCGCTTCCGCTTAATTGAAGTTTCGATTCTGTTTTGCCCCACCCATCAACCAAAGAGTGAACGATACTGGTGAAATTACAGAGCTGGTAGCGACTACTAGCGAGTCTCTTTTTGAAGACTTGTTAGCTATTTCAATGCAAGTCGCTATATACAATCGATTCTAAAGTCTCTTATTTTACCGAAATGATTTTCATTTTCCTGTGAGCAGTACATTTGGTTCCGTCTGGTCTCTTTTTGATCTCTTATAACAGATATTAGATCTCTAAGGTATCCACTTTTGGCAAGCAATCGCTACTAGCCCTGATCAAATAAACTCGTAAATCGGAGGAAGGATCCCACGAAACACCTTTTCCCAGGATCCACACGCCGGAAAAGAAGGAAGCTGAAAATTAATTTACGCATTTTCCTCTTCCACTCATCGAAGACGACGGGGAAGACTACGAGAACCCATTCCGCCACTTAATCGACAACGCACGATGAGAGAAAAGTAGCCCCATGGATTAGTAGCCAACATTTTATCGGCGGTTTGGTGAGGGGAAACTTTCTTATTTTGTTAATAAAATTTTGCGGCTAACTTTTGGCGCCTTGCATTGCCGCCTTCCAGGTCCGGTAAAGTGAATTTTCCGGTTCTGACGTCCGGTGAGATGGTTCGTTGGTTGGGTCGTAAATGTGTGAGTGCGATTTTTGTGGGTGGCCTTCAGAGAAGATTAATTGAGTGTTTCGGGAGGAAAAAGCGATCAGCTGGGAAAAGTTTGCTTCAATTTTCATGTAGAGCTATTAAGAATGGGGAATATATGTTATAATTTCTTCGGAGGTTCTACAATGGTTCAGCAAATTATGTATGATATTACATCTACATAAGATGATCTCGTATGTCACAATTCGTCTTACTTTGTTGATTATAAAACAGTCTTATTCAAATTCAAGTCAGATGAAATCGATGACTTCACTAACTATTTTAATCAATTAAATGTTGCATCACATCTAATTCCAACAAAAACTTCTCATTTATACAATTTGAAATATAAATCCTGATATTATATCTGGTTTGCTGGGACGGCTATTTGGGCCCTTATAAGGATTTTTAAAGAATTTCTTATAATATTATATGAAAATCTTGTCCACAGAGTTTGAAATAATCTTGCCGAAGACTATGGAACAATCCTGCCTTGTATATTGCAAATCCAGTGTTTTTTTTTTCTACGATCATTAAATCTAGGAGTCTACTTTACCTAAGATGTAACACTGGAACGTGCGACAATGTTGTCCAGGATATGCGAAGTATCCAACTTGTTCGGAGTAGATGAAATCGGTTTTTGCAGCAATCTCGTTGCAGACAGCTCAAGCTGTAATAAATTTAATTAGTTCATCATCTTCACTTTCAACATCTTATACCTACAAGTTCTTGATATTCGTTTGACCAATCCGAACCCAAATTCTGGACTGCCTACTACTTTGAGCCTACTGAATAATTCATACAATATAAAATTAAGCAATTTAGTGTGATTCCAAACATGTTTTTAATGGCTATTGAAAATCGCTGATAGATTATTGGTGTACCGATATCCACTAATCGTGCCTCACAGATAGTGTCTACAGTTTGTCAAACAGGTAAGTAATCGTTTTTTTTTTCATATATCTAATTTACCATTTTATCTTTTCAGCAAATTTCCTCTTCTAGCGCATGCAGGACCTCAAATAATACGATGAATTTCGTCAACTATAATTTAACTTTCAGATCCAACTATCTTCTTCACAATGAATCAGCACATTTGAACATGACAACAAATCACCCAAACAATGCGATCTACCTTATCAGGATCAGGAGCCGTGTTGTAAAACTGATCGATCCGGCAACACACGGAACGAACACAACTATAAACACTGTTAGTGTAGAAACCCGCCTTGGATTCTATTATAATCTCTCCTTAGATTATGTGAAAATTCTACCCAAGATGTTTGAGAATTCTGTGCATTACTCTGTAGTTATGCAGACTACCCAGCAAACCAGAGATCATATAAGGATGTTCATTTCAAATTGTAAAAATGTACATGTTTCGTTGGAATTGGATATGATGCAAAACTTAATTGATTAAAATCGATAATGAAGTTATCAATTCCATCTGACTTGAATTTGCATCTTGTAGAATTCCAACTTAGTATGACCAAATATGTAACTTTAAACTGTCATTCCATTACGATTTCTTTTTCACTTGGTATGACTCTATTATAATCATCAATGTGAGATTACATATGAGTTCATCTGATGTAGATATAAAATCATACAGGGCACATCGCCGAACGCAACATAAACATAAAAAGTGGAATTCATGTACAAATTGACTTACCGATTAAAAGTACATCACTGTTCAACAGAAACACAATGCATATGTACGATGTCAATAATAAATTGCTGCACTTCGTTTCAACGTTAATTCGAAAAAACTTGAAACCTTCCGTGTTTCCCTGGCTCATTTGCAAAATGACAATTAAGTTCGATTACATTCGAACATGATGCTCTACAGTGATTCATTTATATTTGCTAAAAGACCGAGTCTAGCAAATAAGACTGTGCGGCACAGTGGTAGCGTATCTGACTAGTGATCTAAAGGTCAGAGGTTCGAGGCTTGTCTAATGATATTTTTTGTCTTTTTGTTATATTTGTTTGTAAGGGTAGCATAGACTGACTGTATATATCAATGGTTGCTACTCCGTGATTGGTCGGAACTGGTAATAATTGCACTTCGATCCAAATGAATAAGGTATGGGAGTTTCCGCTTACTCTCGAAGTGCAATTTTAGCAGATCTCATATTATTGATCAATAACGGCGCCGGCCAAGTCCTTACAGTCAGTTGGGATGGGGAAGGATGTTAGGGTGTAAAGATTGTTGCTTCTAGAGACCGAGAATACCTCTGCATCTCCACATATCATTACGGGAAGGGTGTTTATTAGCAAGAGAGGAAACAGATCTGGGAGTCACCTTTGGTCGGTGATGCGATCCATGGATAGGGAGGAAAAATACGATTTTAACTTAAAACTAGTTTTGCATTTTTCTCTTGCGATGAAAATAGTAGAAGTTTAAAGAAATACGTCGACATTCAAAATATCGAACTGTTCAGTGGTTATTTTTATCAATAAAAGAGAAAAGAAGCTATGTATAATAAAACTATATAAAACAAAAATAAGGGTTAATGCCGACACTTGAAGTGACGAACCGTCCATAGTTTGTTTGAAAATTACACTAATGTCACGTAGCGAAAAAAAAACATTTGCAAGCATGAAACGAGCTCACCAGTTGGTAATCCATCCTCGACGCACTCACACAACATGAATCACACACGACGCTACGACAAAAGGAAACAAAATACGATTGCTCTGGCTTCTACGACGCACTGCCCAAGGGGTAATCGAAGGAAGAGAAAATATCGGCGCCACGACGAAACAAAACAAAAAACACAATTGCTTGGGCTTCTACGACGCACTGCCCAGCAGAACGCAACACGATTGCTTCGTCTTCCACTTTTTTCTTTTTTTCTGATACCTTTCCATGCACACTTTCCAGCGAAGCGTTATAGACACTTCAAAAACAACTGAACTACAGAGATTGCTCCTCATGTTGAATACATTTATGTACCAGACTCCTAAAACATACGAATTTAGAACTTAGTACGACAATTGACTGATTAAATCTATCCTAGGAATTACATTAAGCTTCTAAGGTGGAGGGGATAACCGACGGTAATCGTAGCAATTCATTCACATTCGTTTGAGGGTTTTTTTTACATACATGCTTATATAGAGTGCGCCTAGTTTTTCCACAATATTAGTTTATTTCAAACACGACTTGTAATAAGAAGAGGCCGTAAAAATAAAACATCGAAAGAGAAGACAAGAACACAACTATCGACGAAGACATAAAGAATAAGTCATAGCAGTTATCCCACATACTGATTCATAACCATCAGACAACCATTCATTTCAACTCGATGATTGCGAGTAATGAGCATTTAGGTTTCTGGAACCACGCTGGACAAATAAAGGTCTTAAAAACTTCAAAAAACATCATATCGTAATTTTCAGATATCTCCAAGAATACTGAACCGATTTGTATTATTTTTTCAGAGTAGCTTCTCATTACCTGGCGTTATATAACCCACATTTTATTTTTTTGATAAATTGATCAAAAACAAAATGGCTGCCAAAGACATTTTATATGGGAAATGTCGGTCCCCCAAGGAACATCGGAATATCTTTAAAACCAGATCACCAATAATTAATATCGACACGGATTCCTAAACTAGAAGAGTTGTTTGAGAACTTGTGAAAAAAATGGTGCTAAAATATTGGAAAACAAAAAAGTTATAACGATTTGAATATTTATTTTGGGATAAAAAATGAAGCTGCCGGTAGAGGGGTTAAACCCTACTTCATCGACATTCCGGTTTGTTTAGGTATGTATGGTAAAGTTTTATGGAAGGTTATTTTATATAATTAGTATTATTTTATTAGGGATTCCATTCTACTAATTGATTTGAATAGAATGGACGCGTTGTACAATGATTCCGGGAATCTGTTTTGGTTGCTACCTATTCCTGGAGACGGAAATTGTTTTTTGGTGCCATCATTCATCAGCTTTATTGCGTTTCTCCTAGCCATGCTCATTTCGGGGACTACCGTAGTCAATTGAGAGAAGCTACTGTGACCGAGCTGCAGAGTCGGTTAGATTTCTATGTGGATTATTTGGCCGTGTCTGCAGAAGAGGTAATTAAGGACTGTGTACCTGTTGGTACCAAAATTGATCGGTTCCTGGAAGTTTTGTCAAGTAATGGTTTTTGGGGCGGCGAAGAGGCGCTTGCTGCTATCTGTAATATTCATCAAGTGGCTATTACTGTGCACCAGAAAAATGGTACAATAGAATTCACTCCTACCATCTCCAATCTCCGATCCTGGCCAGCGCTGAATATATTCTATAGGAGTATTCCTGGTTTCGTTGAGAAGACCCACTACAATAGCGTGGTGGTAATTCGTCAACTAACTCGTGATACCCTTTTACGAGAACATCCAACTACTGCTGAGGTACCTCTTCGTAGTGAAGCTATCACTGTCAACGCCATTTCATTCGACAATCATGCAGATTCATTGTTTATCGCTGTGTACCATCAGTAAACCAGTTCAACACCGACAAGTGACATGATATCTATTTTACGAGGTCTTGTAGCAGATGATCTAGAGTCCCGTTCTAGTGTTTTCCTGCGCTCATGTGGTGTGTTGATTGAGACTAACACTGATCACGCGGATTTTATTTTCCGCTTGCGAATCGGTCGTTTGGATGGTGGTCTTGCGTCCCTTGTTGTGTTGTCCTCGCTATTTCAAATTTTGATTTATTTGCACAATCCGAGTGCCGAGCCTTGGCAAATAGAACCCTCTCGTTCGGAGAGTATACTCACCATTCATATTTTGGAAGAATCCCGCCAAGATCTTGTTCCGTATGCCAGCGTAACATCATTTCCTCTATCCATTCAAGAATTACCGTATATGCATTCCCGTGTGGCATCGGTATGCACCATGGGTACTACCGATATTCCCTGTGAATCCGTAATTAAGAATTCATCAGAGCAGCTTACCACTGCTGGACCGCAAATGCTACCGACTAACACAATGAGTATTGCCATTGCTGTTGCACGTGAGGAACAGGAAAGTCAGGAGAGCGTGCACCCCCTTATCATCTTAGATCCCAAACAAGGATTACGCTTTGCTTCTCTCAATGTGAATGGATGTCGCATTCGAAAAAAGAGGGAGTCAATTGATCAGTGTTTGATGTCTCATCGTGTACATCTGAGAGAGACTCGCGAAGAGGAAAAATATCAACGTCATATGCAGCCCAGATTCCCCTCTCACGAAACGTCAAATGCAGCCCACCGTTTTTATGGCTGAAAAAGTGAAAAGTATTGTGTTCAAAGTAAACTGTTATTAAAAACCTCAGTCGGAGGAGCAGTTTTTCCCAAAGTTGCTGATAAATCTAAGCAGAAGATTAATTATTTCTAATGTCTGCTACGTTTGCTGGCATGAAATTTCACTCAAATGGCTATTTATGATTCGATGTGATGCAAACTTAATCATTTTTTGTTGAGAGGTTCATGTGAGGATTTGAACAGCATGCGCATAATTGGTATGCGCATGCGCATAATTGGTACGCGCATGCGCATAATTGGTATGCGCAAAGTGGAATAAGAAAAAAACTCAGCAATCACAGAAAAAGAAGACCGTCTTCGCGAGTCTCGTCTCAGGTTGTAAACTGCAATGTAGGTGCCATGAGCGCATCACGTGGTTTTCGGAAGCATCACAGTAGTGCCGGATTGGTTTTAAATATGTAATACTCGGTAAGAAGCTTACTAGATATTATTGGAATTTATTTATTTTACTAGGAAACTGGAATTTTGTATGACGTCATAACTGAAACTAGGTATTGTAGTAAAATTTGGGTTGAGTTGCCACACGAGAATGGATTTGCAAGCTCGAAGCAAGCAAACAGTGATTTTTATAATAATTAACAATTCAATAGACGCATGAATTTCCTTGAAAAATCGCAAAGAGTAGATACATTTTATCGTAATAGATTTACGATCCTATAGTTTGACCCAGCATTTAAAAATACAAATAACTCATAGCCAAGCATGGGAAAATTCACTCACTCACCCGAAAGTTACCGATAAAATATCTGCAAAGTATCTGCTGCCACTGAATGTTAAATGACTGCCGAACGCTACTAGGGTGAGCGCAATCCCGACGAATCGCAAACGATTGAGATAAACCGAAAAAGAAAACACATACGGAGCGGAGAGAGCACCTATCCTCTCTTAAATGGGAGACACGAAAGAACGCGTTCGCCGTTCAATCACTGAAAGCTTCCTGCAAAATGTACAGATTTTGCGTTCACTGAAACATTTCGCCTTGTGTATTATCAGTCAGTGAACGCTCTTCAGCTCTCAAACACGAATGCCACTCGTGCGGAATCGGAATGTAAAGAATCATTCGCTACAGCAATCGGATGCCTTCGGCACAAGGAGTCGGTAGTGAATCACTCTGTTGCCGTTTTTGTCTAACTTGTCGCTCGATGAACAAGAAGAAAGCGCATTGGAAATTTAAACACTCAGCTTGGTTGGAGAAACGGCAATCTCGCTCTTGAGCGCTTGTGGATGTGAGCGAAAGAAACGCAATATTCGAATGAATGTTTCCCATGCTTGCTCATAGCCAATGAAGTCATGCGATACTTCATCTCGAGCATCAGCCAATTGGGTTTTTGTTTTTTTTCCAAAAGTGGTAAAATTAAGGTCCCACGTGGTAGCTTAATGTTTGCTTAAACACTTTTTTTTTCGCGAGTAGGGTTTTGGCTGTGTCTCTTGCTCCTGCGGAGGCGGGTGATGCGGTAAGGATCAATCTTGTTGCGCGTCGCTCGCGTAGCACGGTAAAACAGTGTCGTAGATCGCGGATCGCGTTAGTAGTGTTTGATCCTTTGATAGTATTGCTTGCTCTTGCGAGGGCGAGCGATGAACACTTGTTCGCCGTACAATGCATTCATCGAAAAATATCGCGAATTCGGTTAGGCGTGAATATAGCATAAATCGCATCACCAATTAAAGGTGAGTCCCAGACCTTTACCTTATCCCACTAACCCAATATCCTCCCCCATGATTCTTCGATCTCTATAGTAACAATGATTGTCTAACTAACATTCCTTCTCTTCCGATGACCATAAGGACGTGGCCGGCACCGTTATTTACCTTTAAATTGTGAGCTCTAGATTTGCACACATTGAGAATGGTAAGCTAATACCAAACCCCATTCATTAAATGTCTGTGCAACTTCGATTGCTCTGGTGAATCATACTCCTCACGAATATGTGTATGAGAATATTTTTGATTATAGTAGAGCCAATTATACTAATATTAGACTGAAATTAGATAACGCAAATTGGCAATCTGTTTTGAGAAATCAAAATAATATTGAATGTGCAATAGAAATCTTTTACAATTTATTGTGGGAAACCATTAGGGAGGAAGTACCTGTTAAGAATAGACGAAGGAATCACAACTCAAAAAATCCAATTTGGTTCAACAAGCAAATCATAAATTTGAAAAATCGAAAACAAAAAGCTCACAAAGTTTACAGAAGATATTAAAAAACCAGACGATTTAGAAAAATATTTGGTTATTTGCGACCAACTCAATTTAGCAATTTCTACAGCACTTACCGAGTACATGAGCATGAGCATGATTGACCGCCCGCAGTTGCTACTCTGTTATTGCAAGAACAGCTGTACTTACACAGGGAATCAACAGACGCTACTCGGGACCAGTATCATCCTCAATGTGTAAATACTGGTGCTCTTATTATTATTATAATAAACAATACCGGCGCCGGCTGCGTCCGAATGCAGGTCAATTTAGGAATGGGAAGGAAATGTTGACGTGTTACTTGCTTTACAGAAGCCGAGGAGTCCTTTGCACTTCCACAAGAAAACACTGGGAGTTTGGATATGGGAAAGGATTCGTTTTGGTAAACGATAAATATATAATTCGAAATAAATACGTGAGCATATACACGAATGACCGCAACCAGACACGACACTGATTTCGTTGCTCGCTCGACAGGAGCATACAACAGGTTCAATGTATCAAACTCTACTGACGCGTTTGTTTTGTTTTTCACCGGCGCATTTCGTTTTTTCTTCCGCGCAACGCGAACCGGACACAATGGATCCGGATTCCGTCACTCGCCCACAAGGAGCATGAAACAGATTCAACGGATCCAACACTACTCTCTACAGCACTTACCGAGTACAACATAAAAAATGAAAATGAAATAAAGTCATGTCCAAAGAATTTTTTCAATTACGTTAAAACTAAACTCAAATCGTGCAATTTTCCATCAACAATGACTTTGGATGAAAAAGTAGGAAATAATTCTGAAGATATTTGCAATCTTTTCGCTAAATTTTTTCAAGAAAATTATTCAACATTTTCGGAAAACGATCGAGATTATTCTTACTTTTCACATTTTGCTGACTTTCCGAGTGATGTTGGCGTTAATTCTATAAATGTTCTGGACATTTTGTTTGGTCTTAAAAATTTGGACGCCACTAAAGGATCAGGTCCAGATGAAATTCCACCCGGATTCATAAAAAAACTTAGCAACTGAACTCACAACTCCATTATTTTGGTTATTCAATATGTCTCTTCAAACTGGCCAATTTCCAAAGGTATGGAAAAAATCATTCCTCATACCAATATATAAATCAGGTAAGAAATCGGACATTCGAAATTATCGCGGTATTGCTATTATGTCATGTATTCCAAAACTTTTCGAGTCAATTGTAAACAAAAATATGTTTGCCCAAATAAAAACTCGTATAACAAACGCTCAACACGGCTTTTTCAAAAGTCGTTCGAGCACTACGAACCTTCTGGAATTTGTGAGTTACTCACTGGGTGCAATGGATAAAGGTTACTTCGTAGAAGCTCTTTACACTGACTTTAGTAAAGCATTTGATAAACTGGACATTCCAATGTTGACTTTCAAGCTTGAAAAAATGGGAATCGAAATGAGTCTCCTTACGTGGATCAAGTCCTATTTAAACGACCGTCAGCAAATAGTAAAATTCAATGGGAAAAGATCAAATCCAATACATGTTACTCCGGAGTACCTCAAGGCTCACACTTAGGCCCTCTTCTTTTTATATTATATGTCAATGACGTTTCTTATATTCTAAACAAACTGAGGGTCCTTATATATGCTGACGACATGAAGCTATTTTTAGAAATAAAGAATGATGACGATCATAATGTTTTTAAGAATGAGATACAAATTTTCTACATGTGGTGCTGCAAAAGTTTATTGGAATTGAATATAAAAAAAAATGTAACCTCATAAGTTATAGCAGAAAACGAACCTCACCAAATATGTCTATTGTTTTAGGAAACGAACATGTATAAAAATGTGATAAAATAAGAGACTATGGAGTTATCTTAGACTCAAAACTATCATTTGTAGATCACTATAATGCAATAATTCATAGAGCAGGAAATATGCTCAAATTCATAAAACGATTTGGCCAACACTTTCGTGATCCTTACACATTAAAAATACTTTATGTTGCATATGTAAGATCAATATTAGAATATTGTAGTATTGTTTGGTCACCTTACACAAAAAAACATGAAGAACGTATAGAATCGATACAAAAGCAGTTTTTATTATACGCACTACGTAATTTAGGCCTACCATCATATGAATCACGATGCGTGCTAATCAATATGAAATCACTGAAAGTGCGTCGTGATTATGCTATGGTTTCTTTTGTTAACGATATTGTTTCACAGCGCATTGATTCTGCTGATATACTTTCAAAACTGAATTTTTATACTCCTACCCGTCACTTGCGCAATCGTTACTTGTTCACAGTAGGTCATCATCGCACGAACTACGCTAAATTTAGTCCGTTGAATCAGATGATGACTAGGGTCGATGTACCAATAGCCGCATAGCTAAGAACAAATATTCGTATAAAATCTAGAAATAAAGCCTGCGGAATTATTTTTAGATCATCTGAAAGCTTTTTATCTTGGCTTTGTGTAAAAATTATGAAACATACGAAAACTCAAGTTTTTGTATTTATTATCGCTTGTGCCACTATAGGAACACATGTGCCTATAGTAGCACTATTCCTAATTTCTGTTCCTATAGTAGCACTAGCCTCACGGAATAGGCAAAACTAAAATCAAAACCGTATTTTTACAAAACTTTTATATTTTTCCTTTGAAGTGTGGATCAAAAGCGTTCGATTGATGTAAAAAGTTTCTAATTTATCAACTATTTTGTTTAATAACAAAATAGTTTCTCTTAGTAGTGCTACTATAGGAACAATAGGTTAACTATAGGTGCAAGGGAGCTAAAATTTTAAGCAAAACTATTTATTTCGATCATTTTTTGAACAAAATAGGGCTGTGTGTCAATGGTACTTAGATAAATAGCTACTGATCTTCATGTCAAAAATTATTTTGCTACGATTACCAGCGAAACGGCCGTAAAAAGCCACTAGTGCCACTATAGGGGACCGTCCACTAAGGGAACACCGACCCTATATATAATCAGCATTGTGAAATGATTGATGTTAACATGTATCGAACAAAACTGAAAAAATACTTTTTTGATATACAAAACAATAGTAACTGAGGAATGTATTATGAATCGAGTATACTCAACAAATTTATAGTATATAAACACATAGATGTTAAGAACACAATGTAATTTAGAATGGTCTACAAAATGTTTGACGTCAAATAAATAAATAAATCATGGAGCAGCAACTACGAATTGTACGGTCATGACCGTAGATCAGGGTAGGTACACTGAAACAAGCATTCCAATCACGATTGAGCTATCAAGAATGCTTTATATTTGCGTTTTGGCCCCTCGATAGCCGAGCGGTAAGCGTTCGCGCTTGACAATCGCAAGATCCTCGGTTCGAGTCTGGCTTGCTGCAAGTTTTTAACCATGACATAGTAATTTTTACTGTCGAAATGGTATCATGGTGTAAAATTGAATGCACAAAATATTTGAAATAAATGCAAATTTAGTCTGCACAAATCAAGTGGCGTTGTGTATTTAATTTAACCCTCTTATATACCTAGTATTTTCAACTGCAACGCTATTCTCAGTGTAGACGGCTGTCAAGGGTGGAGGGCGGCTGTCAAATGGGAGTAAAATTGAAAAGCCGACCAACAAGTCCAGAACCAGTTTTTTCAAGGCTTAACCAGGCTTGATAATTCTCATCAACATCATCAGAGTTCGGTGACATACTCTAGAGCAGCGTGCTGCCTTTGCCTCTTTGCGAGGGAGCGAAAAAATGCTAAGCAGAGAGGCAACGAAAAATGAGCGAGGAAGATGCAGCACAAAACACAACAGAGTAAAATTCCATCAAAAAAGGGTGCTCTCACAACTCCCCGAGGATTGTTTGTTCGGGCGACAGACTCAAGAGTTCTTTTGATGTGTGAGTAATGGTGAGCCTCGCAACGAGAGAGAGAGAGTACCTGAAAAAATCCTCGCATTTTTTTGCACTCTCACTCTAATCGCCTGAGGATCCGTGTTGAAAATTGTGAGTTCATTTTTTCTCCTCAGAAAAACGGCAAAATCGCCTCCTCTTTGCATCGCAGAGGAGTTTCTATCAAGCCTGGGCTTAACGTGGAAAAGCAAACATAATTATTTGCAAAGTTTCAGCTAATCAATAGGATTAAAAGATATTTTTTGCAAGCAGTTATATACGACGTGCTACTGCAGTGCGCTGCTGGCGATTTGATCAGCAAATTGTGCTCAATTCATAAAAGAGCCGTTTTTGCGAAAATTGATTACGCCGTCACCATTGTTTGGTCGTAATTTTGTATGGTAGTTTACATTTTAGAACCAGCTACACGTTGGGGTAGCAGTAAAGAGCCGCCAGTTCCACCATTGGCCCAAATAGCACAGTCGAAATCGCGAGCCAAAACATGCAGCAAACGTTGATGCTTTTCAACACTCAACCAGCGTTGCCAACCTTCCAGATTTGTCTGGAATATTCCAGATTTTTGAGGCCTCATTTCACAAAAATCTGGATGGTCCAGATATGAATGTGTAAGGTTTTGTGAATAATTTGTAAGGTTTCCCATTTACAATTTAAACTAAACAGTTTAAATGTCACACTAAATCACTATCCCCCTGGTTGGGTCTAGGTCTCGTTTAGCATCCGACAAAACGAGCCTAGTATAACTCTAAGCTACCGAGTTCTTGTATAAGAAAGCAGTATAATCACGCAGTTTAGCTCACGTGTGATTCTAGGTTTGATTGTAAATAATTTGTTTTTAATTTTCAATAATTTAAAGAAATAAAAAAAAAAACCGAGAAAAAGTTTATTATTGATTACAACAATCAACATAACGATTTTCATTCAAATATAGCTTAAAATCTCTCGCTCTGGCTGGAAAACTGTGTATAATTCCCGATTAAGAAAACCGTATGCCTGGAGACAGTTGAGGCCACGTCTGGTAATGTGGGCTTTCATTTTTGATGCCGACAGGATAATATCATGTGATGGACCTGCAAAGAATATCAGAATAAATTGGAATATCTATCACCATCTCACAGATATAACGCTTACCGTAGTCAAGAAACTCACATTCTTGGGAGATCAGTTTTACTTTTCGGTTGCCGGATGTGGCTCACAAATCTTCCGCCGCAAAATGTACGAAGTGCTGACTGCGAGAAAAGGGAGAAAAATATTGTTTTTGAAAGGTTTGAACAAACTGAATTGAACTGAATACTTAGTGGGTGATTCATCTTCAGTTTAGGAGACGGAACCTTTCAGAATGCACATCCGGGGACAAAGTTTAGGTTCACTATTTTTTTTCCGTTGATTGGAACAGAATGCGCAGAAATGTAAACATTGCCGAAGGAAATACACTGAAGCAAATTGTGAGGGCTAATTCTGACATAGTTTAACTTTTTAAATTATGTTGGTTTAGGTTTTAAACTTGCTATTAAATGTTAAACTAATTTTGTTTTGTAATTATTGAGAGTGAATTGTAAAGGCTCATTGGGCGAGTTATCGAAATCCCCTTCAGAAACTTATTCGGTTTTGCTACGTATGAACCAATGCACGTGTTCACTAGTTTGACGTTTGAGCGGTGCCAAATTCGCTCGTTTCCATGGTCACGTAAATAACACGGCACCGCTCAAACGTCAAAGAGTGAACACGTGCATTGGTCCATAGTGTAGCCTACTGCATTTTATATTCAAAAACGAGAATTTGAGGTTAAGGGTCACCTGTGAGGTGAACTTCTTACCAGGCAGTCCGTTGTGTTAATATTGCTCGAATCGATTGAATAAATTGAATTTGATTGTATTAAATTAAAATAAAAAAAATGATACAACCTGCACTGAATAAGTCTAGGAAGTCAAGGAAATTTCCAACCCGGAAAGATCCTCGACCGGTGGGAATCAAACTAACAACTCTCAGGCTTAGTCTGGCTGAATAGTTGTGCGTTTACCGCTACGGTCATCTGGGCCATTATATGAGGCTTATAACGTTTAAATTCAATGGCATAAATAAGAAAAAAAAGCCATCAGTGCATGCTACTTCATCCTCAAACTCGAACCATTCATGTATATACCTACAATCCAGAAACAACGTTGAATCCAATAAAACTCACCACGGACAATCAAATTTACAACCACCGCTTTATCAGCACCGGGCAGAAAATGACTATGCTTTCATTAGATCGAGACATTCGCGTTTAAACAAAGAGACAATTCCCAATCCAGTGGCAATCGGACGATTTTTTTCCCGACTCCCAGCTGCAGATCTTGCTGAATCGTATTTTTTCCCTCAATCCCCAACCGCCCCAATCGGGTCACATTGGAATGCTGCCTAGGCTCACGAGCTCAGTTCCACCGTCGTCGGTCGCGCGTATAAAACCTTTTCCAGCTTGAAAACGACCGGAAACCGATGCTACTGAAGCCTTTATCTTAACGTTTATCCTGACAAAGACAAGCGATTTTTGCAACCTCCTGGCTGGTCGCTCATTTCCCAGTGTGGCTCTTGTTTGACGGTCTGGCCAGTCCTGTTCCAACATTCCACGGCGGTGTGTCTAAAACCGTTATTAGCGAAACAGTGTTCAAATTTCGAACACTCATAATCCGAACACTCCGAATTTTGTTGAATTGTTTCGTTGACATATGTAATCGAATTTCCAAGAACATGTCAGTCAATTGCAATTCAATGTCTTTTTAGTAATTTTATACTGTGAAAGTAATAATAATTCCCAAATCCAGGTCAATAAAACAAGCTCAGATAAATTTATATGTTTAATTATTAAGTTGAATACGATTTATTCGTGCTGATCGGAATTTGAATCAAGGTATTACGAATACACACTAGAAAACTCTTGAATTTATTTGTCTTGTTATTTTAGTTTCAATTGAGTAAAGCCATTAGTGGATTATTCAATGATAATTCATTTGAACGCAGCTATTACATTAAACATTGTTAGTGGAAATCCCAATATAAAGCGAGAAGTGCGGCCAAATAGTTTTTATTTTAATATATCATTGTGAAGAATTACTTGATGAAACTATGAATTAAAACGAACAGAAATATTGGAAGCTATGAAAATAAATTGAAAATCTATACTTATTGTTTGATTTCAAATTGAATTCAAAATATATAATCTCAAAGTGTCCGGATATTTGTACCGTCCGGATGTTAATTCACCATGGCAACTTTTGTCTCCATAGTTGAAATATATTAAAATTCACATGCTGGATGCGGAATTGGTGTACATTTTTTTCGTTAACAACGGTTTCAGACACACCGTGTCCGCCTTAGTAAGGGGGACGGTTGGTGCAACCGTAAATCCCCACCGGGGAGCGATGGCTACAGTCTGATACTCTCTCTCCTCCTGGTTGGTTCACATTATCCGTTTTAGTTCGTTGTGAGGAGCTGCACATTTCGCGCCATCGCATCCTGTCGTCACACGCTGAAAGAAAGGGATTATGGTATTAGAAGAAGGATTTACTCACCCGTTGGATGGTTACCGCTTTCGGAAGGCGACATGTGTGAAAGTCCTTTTACGATCCTGGGGGGGCGGAGAGAAGGATTGCTTTCTTCGCACAGTTGGCGCCCTGCTCCAAGCCACAAAACGCTGATGTTTGTGCTTGTACTTATGGTTCGCACATATGCGGATAAGGAGGCAAAAAAATCAAGTAGAATCATATCAGTTAAGCTCATTTACGGTGGATGAGTACATGTAGAACTCGCTCAGCACTACGGTGGAGGGGGGGTGGGGGTTTCATAGTTTGTAACGTCTGGTGTGACATGTGGAGCTCAATGATATTACTTACTGTCCTTCGAGTGGCGGGGTTTGCATTTCGTTGTCAAGGTCCGAGAGAACGCAGTGGCAGAGGATGAAGGATGTGATGAAAGGATTTCTTTTTAGTACATAATGATGTGTTATGTTTGAGGGACATTTTTATGGTAGTATCACTTTGAGCCATTCATGAATACTTGTAAAATAAAAACTTTTCCCACTTTTTGTCCTTTTGGTATGTAAATCTGTTTGATTAGGTACCCTTTGAATAAAGACTAACATGTGAAAAAGAGACAAAAAACCTTTGAAAAAAGACGTTTCTTGCGTATTTGAGCAGCCGTATAGCGGGCTAATATCTGCATTTTAGTAGCGTTCAAGGCGCTCGCTGGCATTCAATACCCTTCCGTAAAGGTGCACATACTGCAAGTATTTACTGGTCACCTCGATAGTATTTTTTTCAAAGATTATAAACAACGTTGATACCCATTACGGTCTATTTTACAATTAGAGTCGACTGGAGTCACTGTTGACTAAAAACTTCGCTTGTCACTCGAGTTATTCGACAGCAGTTCTGAAATATGCATGCCTACTGTACTCAACAGTGACTGTAGGCGAGTCGCATAAATCAGCTCGATTTGGTACAACGTAAATTTAGGTATCAAATACAGTGGACTCTCAACAACTCGATATTCTATAACTCTATGAATTGATCGGTACCTTCAAATTTACATAAGGTTAGAAGGTGTAATACTCCCCCTTAAGGAAATACCGTAAAACGGGGTAACTTTGATAGTTTTTTCGAAGAAAACTTGAATATTTATGCATGCTGTTTCAAAGAATAATAATTTATATTTTTAAAACAAGTACTGGCATCCTAGCTATCGATTGCAGTCGATAGATTTCCAAAAGATTTATTATGAATGGATATATAATTTTTCATATAATCGAAAGTTGGTTTTCTGTTTTGGGGTAACTTTGATAATGGAGTAGGAATCGAACAAAATTGAATGAATAACGAACATTTGTAGGGCATTGCATACCTCTAGGCGTTTAACGTTATATGGAAATTTCTGACTTAGATTACAAAAATGGTCCCAGTTTGTGAAAATGCCATTCGCTAAGAGATTTGAGACCGTATTCAAGTTCTATGATAACTAGGCTGTCAAAGATAAGTGGCCAACTATTCAAAAATGTCTCAAATGCACTTGATTCCAATGAAAATAGCTTTAACATGAAGTGTCATACTAATACTCTTTACTTTTGCATTCGTTTTGCTAAACTGATTAGCAGAAACTTCGTTATTTCGTTTAATATGTTGTGGGTCTCGCACTATCAAAGCTACCCGCATTATCAAAGTTACCCCGTTTTACGGTACTGCTCTTTCGCACCAGCAAATGCATCACTTCTAAAGTTTTTTATGTCAAGATGTTGCTTATTTAGTATGTCATGCTCTGCACGCAACTTTCTTTTCCCAAGTAGCTTCAGAAAAGTGTACAAGATGTTTTTTTTAACAGTTTCAATGTTTACGTTTCAAAACAACTCGGGCAATATGCCCCTCCCATAGAAAAAAGTTCCACAGCGCACAGTGGTGGGTCTTCATACAAAGGTCGGACAAAACCTCAAATACGTCCTAAATCGCTTGATAATTGTAATGGATTATGGATTATTCCATTAATTATTTTGGATACCTGATATCATGCCGTTGTAAATAACTGCCAAATTGAAAATTCGATTTTCTAGTGAAATTTGTCTTAATTTTTTTTTATCCAATCGAATAAAAAGGCTATTGTTACAAAACATGGGCTGTAATGCAGAAACTTATGCATAAACCTGAACTAGAGATACACATTTAAGTTCCTTTGAGTAAATTCAGTGAAGTTTTAAACGGGTTATGATACATTATACTGATTTGAATGACGAAACAGATAAATTACGAAAAATTAAAATGGAATTTTCATCTCTAGGGGCAAAAAAGGCATAAAAAAACGGTTGCACCTCAGAAAGTGTGAATGATTTGCTGCTTCAAAGTGAGTGACTTATTTTCCTGAAACACCTCACCTAAAACGGACGAAGCTTTGAACATTTATCAAAATTTTGGAGAAAGATTGCGATAAACATTGTATGCTACAAATATACAAATTATATAATTATGGTCCAATCAAAGGTTGAAGACTACGCTTTCAAATGAAACCTCAAATCGGTTATGATTCCGTAGAGATACAGCTGTTTGAAGTTTGATAGGTAAACCATTGTTGATTAATTTTGAGCAGTCCAATTTTGCTTACTTCGTAGCATCTCGTTCAGCAACTCCTATCCCTAACTCCTCGCGAAATCGGTCGGGATAAGAGCAATCTTAGTTCCCTAAGATTAACTAACTAACGGGTAACTAACCCCAGTGTACAATTTGATCATATGTATACAGGAAGGTAAAACTCCCCTGCTTCTGCGAACCTGAACGTCTGTGTCCATTGTCAGCGGCAGCAAATTTTTTTGCCACACATAACTTTTTCTATTAGGGATGGTACACAAATTATGTCACGCTAAATTTCAAATTTTTTGAACCCCTCCCTCCCCTTTGTCACGTTTTTTGTATGAGTCCTCCGAAATTTTTGTAAGGCTTATCACGCTTGGCTTGACCCCCCCCCCCTTCGGAGCGTGATGTAATTTGTTCATGATCCCTTACTATTACTTTTAAAGTTTTGTGGATTTTTTTCGAATTTGTAGAAATTTTCGTGATTATTCCTAAAATTTGTATATCTATATGAATTTTGCTGCTGATTTGGTATTACACCAAATTGAGACCTTAAACACTGTTTTGTCTCAAATTCGGAGCAGACTCATACTTCGAACAATCGATTACGTTGAATTGTTTTACTGAAATATATGATCAAATTGCAAGGAAATGGTAGTCATTTGGAATTCAATTTCAATGTCTTCGAATCTA
Source organism: Aedes aegypti (assembly GCF_002204515.2). NCBI lineage: Eukaryota > Metazoa > Arthropoda > Insecta > Diptera > Culicidae > Aedes > Aedes aegypti. The sequence continues at coordinate 435,881,980 of NC_035108.1, forward strand.
TATTATACCTCTATACTTCAGAAGTTGTTATGATTCTTTACTTTGCGAAAATATCCGTTTTAATACAATTTTTAAGTGCTGTTTAGAATTTGAATCAAAATGTTGTTCCATACTTTTCGTAAAACGATACTGAGCAAGTTTAAATATACATTTTTATCGGCACACCTGGTAGCTTACAGTTAGATTTTGCACAGGAATAAAAAAAAAACACAGTTATTAGCTTATTTATGCCTCAGGTGCATTTGAAGTCACATTTGGCCTTCCTCTTCGTCTTCTTCTTGACATTAACGTCCACACTGGGAAGCTTCTCAGCTTAGTTTTCATATGAGCACTTCCACAGTTATTAGCTGAGAGCTTTCTTTGCCAAAGTTGCAATTTTCGCATTCGTGTATCGTGTGGCAGGTACGATGATACTCTATGCCCAGGGAAGCCAAGGAAATTACAATTACGAAAAGATCCTGGACCGATCGGGATTCGAACCCAGAAATCTTCAGCATGGCACTTTTGGCCTTATGTGTTCAAAATACAGTTAACTCTCCCTTACTCGATATTCCGTACCTCGATATCGAGTTAGAGAACCATACAGTGAGAGGCAAAATAAAGTGCCCACCTTACCAGTTTTCGAATTTCTCTCATTGATTTGGTTCAAATTAAAGTTAACACACCTAAATCTTTTGTGATATTTTATTTTTGATGTTCTTTTAAAGTTGCACTTACGAAATTTTGATAAAAAAAAGAATTTTACTTAAAGAAAAAGAAAATCAATTTGTATTGAAAAAAAAGTAGTGACAAAAATAAGTGCCCACTTCCTTCTTGGCCCCAGAAAAGATGATTTAAGAAAAATAAAAAGCAATTTAATAGTTAATGTGTCCTCCTTTGGCCTTAAGGACTTGCTGGAGGCTCTTCGGCATGCTTTTCACCAGGTTTTGTAGGTGTTGTGGATCTAGTTCTTCCCAGGCGCGCTCCAAGGCTTCAAAATAATTATTTTTGTTGGTAACACCAGTTTTTTCAACCCTGGCATCGAGAATCGCCCACAAATTCTCGATGGGGTTGAGGTCTGGGCTTTGTGGAGGCCATTCCAGCGGTTTAATCCGACAAGACCGGAAAAAAGACTTGGTCTTCTTTCCAGTATGCTTCGGGTCGTTGTTCTAGAGAAATATGAATTTCTCTTCAAGGCCCGTCTGGATCAGCGAAACCTCCAGATTTTCCAGCAAGATGTTAATGTAGGAATCTGCCATCATTATTCCGTCGATTTTCACGAGGTTTTCTACTCCACTCCATGAAAAACACCCCCAGACCATCACATTTCCTCCTCCATGCTTCACCGTTCCTTGGATGTGGTGCTCTGCATCACACACGAGCCCGCCGCTCTCGGTTAGACAGCTCGAGCTTCAGGAGCGCCACATCCAAGGAACGGTGACGCATGGAAGTGTGATGTGATGAAATGTGATGGTCTGGGGGTGTTTTTCATGGAGTGGAGTAGGAAGCGTCGTGAAAATCGACGGAATAATGACGGCAGATTCCTACATTAACATCTTGCTGGAAAATCTGGAGGTTTCGCTGATCCAGACGGGCCTTGAAGAGAAATTCATATTTCTCTAGAACAACGACCCGAAGCATACTGGAAAGAAGACCAAGTCTTTCTTCCGGTCTTGTCGGATTAAACCGCTGGAATGGCCTCCACAAAGCCCAGACCTCAACCCCATCGAGAATTTGTGGGCGATTCTCGATGCCAGGGTTGAAAAAACTGGTGTTACCAACAAAAATAATTATTTTGAAGCCTTGGAGCGCGCCTGGGAAGAACTAGATCCACAACACCTACAAAACCTGGTGAAAAGCATGCCGAAGAGCCTCCAGCAAGTCCTTAAGGCCAAAGGAGGACACATTAACTATTAAATTGCTTTTTATTTTTCTTAAATCATCTTTTCTGGGGCCAAGAAGGAAGTGGGCACTTATTTTTGTCACTACTTTTTTTTCAATACAAATTGATTTTCTTTTTCTTTAAGTAAAATTCTTTTTTTAATCAAAATTTCGTAAGTGCAACTTTAAAAGAACATCAAAAATAAAATATCACAAAAGATTTAGGTGTGTTAACTTTAATTTGAACCAAATCAATGAGAGAAATTCGAAAACTGGTAAGGTGGGCACTTTATTTTGCCTCTCACTGTAGTAAAAGCTAATTTTCATGGCTACCTCGATGGTCCCTTGCATCGCAGTTGCATTGGTTTTGTGTTATGTAACTCGATACCTCCCTATCTCGATGGCCCCTTCAATATCGAGTAAGGGAGAGTTAACTGTATGACTAAATAATATTTTCGGTTAAAGTGGAAAAGCAAAAGAATCAGAATAATCAAAATACTGTTGTACTACCGTTTTGACTTTTTTTAGCAACCAGAAATTTCAAGGCTATTACATTTCCTTACATTATCTTTGAGTGAAAACTAATCATACGAATTAGACACAGTACAATTAAAAGAGTCATGCTGCTGTATTAGGAGTAAATGAAACTTTAATAGATATTATATGTAATTCGATCATTGAACTCGTTCTTGTGCAAAAACAATTATATCACCCCGAAAACGAAAAATAAAAACCATGCCATCTCCTGTCTTTTTCAGGAAACACACGACAAAATTGGTATGATAACGAAGCCTGCCATGCCATTATTTTCCATGTGTTTGAATGAACTAACGCTTGGCAGAAACTTCAAACAATATGGAAGCTTGGGATAACCGAAAGTCCTAATGCGAAACCATTTTCGTGGGCATGCGCAATTCAAACCTAGAACACGAAACTTTTCCACGGGTTTATAGCCGGAAGCACTCTTCTGGTACACAAAAGCTCTATAATGATAGGACATTACGCAATAAAAGTATCGAAATCTTTAGGATAAAACAACACGCTTATTTGTTTATGTGTCAGCAAACTAGTTTTAACCACAAACGAGTAAATAGGCTTACACGTTCTTATCAAACGCTGTTTCGTTTTAACATGTCTCCCTTCTGCAATGATACAGATAGGAAAACGGGCACGGGAGTTTAAAGATTATATAGAGACTGTTATGCCTTTATTTTCCAATATGGGTCCGCACTAACTTCATATTTTTCCACATCATTTTCAAACTAAGTGTGTTAATTTCTATATGCATTGAAAAGTATACACTAAAACATGAATGTTGCAATGAAAAAAGGTGTTCGTTAGAAAATCAACATGGGACAGTTATGCTTTTATGGGCAGTATACACGTCCACATAAAAATATTCGAAATATATAAAGAAATTTAACCAAAAGTCACTGGTGTAATAGGAGATGTACACTACATTTCCAGCCATGTATTCTGATTTTACACCGGTATGCATTTCTATGTAAATGCATTTTGATGTGTAACTAATCCCCTTCACACATTAATCCCCGTCATAATTTTGAGAATTGTTCTATTCATTTGATAAATGTTCGAGCTGGTCGTGCAATCCAGATTGGGTTCTCTTTTTCATAATGATCACTTGGACTGGGAAAAGTCCAAGTAAATCATTTATTCCATTTTTGATTTCAACACAACTTTGAACAAACGTTCAGTTTTGTCGTCATAAGTAAAAAATGTGTGCTTCTTCTCTTCAAGATGTTTGAGAAAAAGTTCGCGATCCTTAAAAGTTTCCGGCAAAACGCGACAGTCTTCTTTCTTTGCGATTTGGAAGGAGACCTTGATTCCCCTAATGGAGTTCAAGATCTCCTGCCTAAATCCCCCAAATTCGGAACAACTGATCACAATTGGCGGCACTCTTTGCTTTCTCACTTGAATCAATGAACCTGGGCTAGAGGCTGCTTCGATTTGGTGTTCGGAAAATTTGTCCAGAGCATCGAACTGATTGCTCATTTCGATGCAATTATCAACATTATTCATTTCACCCTTGGAAGAAAGTTCGCATTCCGGAGAAACGTACTTTCTTCCATTCTTGCTACGTTTTAATGGCAATTTTAAATCCCACTTTTTTGGAAGAATGTTGTGAATTCAGAGATTCACCCTTCCTTTTGCTTGTAGTTGCAACCATGTTTAGTAAATAAACGAGAGAAGACGAGACCTCCTAAGAGGGTTTTTCCCAAGAATGATTACCACCGCTAGCTTTCGCCAACGGGTCCAACGAAAAATCTAAGGCACGGGTCCAAACAAGGATCGTAAAGAAATCAATAGTAGAAAAAAAAGTAATGAAAAGTACTGTTTTAGTAGCACTGAAAAGTACCGTTTTCAATTCTAGCACTGAAAAGTACTGTTTTATTGCTTTAGGTAGTTTTTAAGAAAACTTCCAAAAGCAGAGAGAATTCGTGTACGCACAGCACGAAGGTACAATGCGTATTGTTTCCAGTGTCTGTTTTATCCTTCTTTAACCTCACTAGCCAGGTTAGCAAAAAAAATAGTGAACTCGTGCATTGGTCCATATTTAGTAGCGTTTGACACCTTCATTTTGTCTACTTTCAGAAGCGGTTTGTTTTTGAAATCTTAAAGAGATTTTTTTTGCATTCTTGGACATACTAATCGGGAACTTCTCTAATTTAATTAAAATTTAGCCATGCACTGCATTTTAAGGCTGAGTAGCCCGTCATTCGTTTTGGCAACAATGATGACTTTTCAGCTTGCATTTCAAAGTGATAAAACTCAGTCTTGATAGTTTATATTGAATTGAAAAAGTATCACTGTACGTGCTAACATGCATAAGGTATGCTGATACTTTTTCAGCTGTGTCAGTGCAACACCAACTGATTTTCTTTGATTCGAAATCGTTAGATAAATTAGCAACAATCATCAACGTCGCGTACAAATTTCAATGACGGCCTACTTCGCCTTAAAATACATGAACTGGATCAGGAATAAATTTTAGTCGCCGAATATATGGATGATGAATGGACAAATTGTTCGTCACCTATTTTTTGTGAATGTAAATTCTTTCTATCAACATATTATAACAAAACTAATTTGATTTTTATATTACATGTATCGAAAGAAACATCTTGAATGTGCTCGAGTAGCGTTCAAGATGAGGGATATGGTAGATTGTATTTTCGGAGAAAATCATAGCCTTTCCCGCAAGCAAATCTTGTTTGCAAGCCTTTGAGTAATGTCTGTGTTGTCCATTTTTTTACCTTTTTTTTAACATGACCTAATGCTAGTCTCATCTGGTCATTGTAAAAGATTTGCTTAAGACGCTTTGGAGTCTTCCTCGACAGCTCCATTCCATATATTTCTTTTGCATTAATAAAGTTTTTTGATTCCACTTATGCTGTAACACACTGTAATCAAATAAATTTGTTTTATTAATATATATTAAATTTAAATATTTTAAACGTACTTCAGTTTGACTGTACTACGATTCGGCTGTTTGAATATAATAAGTTTCCCATCTTTTAAATCACGCGTTGGAAGTTTATCGGTGGTTTCACTATCCTTGGGATAAGGCAGTGATGAAGCGGTTTTGGAATGCATGCGAAAAGATGGATAATTATGATCATGCAGCGCGAGCGATAAATGAAGCGGATGTTTTTTAATCTCTAAAGCAAAGCCATGCTGAATGTGTCTGGGTTCGATTCCCGGTCGGTCCAGGATCTTTTCGTTATGGAAATTTCCTGGACTTCTCTGGGCATAAAGTATCTTCGTACCTGCCACACGATATACGAATGCGAAAATGGCAACTTTGGCAAAGAAAGCTCTCAGCTAATAACTGTGGAAGTGCTCTAAGAACACTACGCTGAGTAGCCGGCTTTGTCCCAGTGGGGACGTTAATGCCAAGAAGAAGAAGAAGAAGAAGTGTTTTAATCTCATGTGTTTCTTCAGATTAGGTATTGATTGTCGGAATAGCATTTGAAAACTTGATAAGTTGACCCAGCCGAGTTTTCAAAATGACTAATAGTAAGGATTCCTTACAAAAAAAAACATCTACTCACACTGCAAATGCGAGAACTTGGTCGGACAATTTTATCGCTGTCACAGAAATCTACTCATTTCTTCCTCAGCGTCGGTTCAATTGGGAATCGATAAAACTAACGTTATCATCCTTTCGGCTATTTCTTTTGCATTCCGTTACAGCACAATACATTATGTTCAACGCTAATTTAAGGGAAATTTTAAAATTAAAAGCAAAAAATAAAGAAAACGGAACGAAAAATGTCAACAGTTTATTTGCGAATTGCACCAATGTTTACTACGATCGTTTGGGATTTCCAAAGTAACAATCAACAGAGGGGAAGAGTGGAACCCAAAGAAAAATTAAAAACATTAAGTGTGTCGATTTTGAAAGCAAGAACTTATTGAGTCCGCACTCCCTAACCAGCAACATAGGTTCATTTTTCAAGTGTAATTTTGTGACAGCTGTTATAGTTCGTACACTTGTACACCAAAAATCCAATAAAACTACTGTATTTCGATAAATAATTTCAGTTCAATTCTCAACTTTGCACTTTTTCATCGAAATCGCATGGACGAACACGATTTGAGAGAATTGCTTAGCGATCGAGTGAGTCACCACTTCACGATACAATTTTCTTCCCGCCCCATTGTGTGACTTACTTTACCGGGCACTTATGTTCACTATGGAAAACCTGCGTACTTCCTCTCTGAAAGATTCCATTCCAATTACACGCAATAGAACTTCTATGATTCACGAAATTTTATGAAATATTCTCAACGACGCGTATAATTAAGAATGTAAACAAAGTTCCATTCTGAGAGAAGAAAAAACGTAGAAAACGGTTCCTTTGATTGGGTTGTTTTCGCTGCACTGTGAGCCGCCGTCATGATTGTTTGGTCAGAAGGAATTGTGTTTATGCGTTTATGCTGAATTTTGATGGCAAACAATGAATTTAAAACAAAAATTATAAATTTCATTTTGCTGAAGGAATGGAGGGAGATGCCCATAGATCTATATATTATAGCAAAACATTTTATTATAGCGTTATTAAATAAAAACGATACGACGAATAGAGAAATCAGCAAGTTATAATTTAAATGCATCATTTCCAATGAACGATCAAGATTTATCAAAATCTTATTGTACAATGCAAAAGCCGTTTTGGGAAAGAATTGTAGGTTCTCACTGATCAAAGCTCAATAGGATGGATACTAACACATCACCCTACCACCAACCAATCCAAATGATGTGTGGGAAAATAAGAATTGAACATGTCTAGTAAAATGTGCAACGTCTGGAGTTGTGTCGTGAAAAGAATATGATATCTCAGTTGTTGTGACGGAAATTGTATGTGAAACTGGCAACACTGAATTAAAGGAATTGTTAGTTGTGTTCTATGGAAGAGAAGAGTTCGGGAGGCCGTTTCTTTGGTAGTGCGGAGTGAACACCAAAATGTATGTAGTTATAATAATTATAATTTGGTAATATTTGTAATGAATAAAACAATTTTCAGCATTGAAGCTGCGAGCATGAAAGCTGCTGTCAATTTTTGCGTGATTCTGCCAAAGGTGACTCTTCCCCTCCCCAACAATCTTCAATGATTTTGTTCAAACCCAGCGCAGTACAACATGGAGGCTACAATTCAAAGGCTCAAACAGATTGAAGAGCAAAGCAAGTTGTGGCAGAAGTATTGCGAGGAGGAAGAGAGACGTATCGAGGACGAATACAACCGTGGACTAGCTGAGGTCGAGAGGGAATTTAAGGAAGAAAGCCGAAAAATTCAGTTGGAATTCCAAGCTAAAAGGGAAACTCTGAAAAGGCAATACTGTGGTGAAAATGCATGCGAAAAAGCTGATGAGAAATCCCCATCAAAATATGTATCACCGCAGACGATATCTCCTGAGGAAGACATATCTCATTTGCTGTCATCAGCATCCAATCCGTTGCTACCCGATGTTCTTGTAGAGCAAGGCATCATGAATGCAGAGCAATTGTACAGCATAACACCGATGATGTCATCTGTATCTCATCATCAGAATATTGTTAGTAATCGTGACAGTGCGATATCATGTGCAGATTACCAAAAGGTGTACACAGTTGAGGTGACCAAAACCATTCCAATCAAACGAAGAAATATCTGTTGCCTATTATGCAAGATGTGTTACAGTAGTGGATTCTGCAATGTGAATATGTTAACAGCAGCCGTTGTGTAGCTTTGATCCCGGTGGTGAGCATTCGCACAACGACTGTTTGTCTACCTACACTCTGCACTCTTCCACGCGTCAGATTGTTCGGGTGAGCGTATTGTTCAACAAACGATCGCAATTCCATGTGAATGCACAATTTGTTCAGACCCGTTACCAGTTTCACGGGGTGGGGTATGTTGTGACGGAAATTGTATGTGAAACTGGCAACACTGAATTAAAGGAATTGTTAGTTGTGTTCTATGGAAGAGAAGAGTTCGGGAGGCCGTTTCTTTGGTAGTGCGGAGTGAACACCAAAATGTATGTAGTTATAATAATTATAATTTGGTAATATTTGTAATGAATAAAACAATTTTCAGCATTGAAGCTGCGAGCATGAAAGCTGCTGTCAATTTTTGCGTGATTCTGCCAAAGGTGACTCTTCCCCTCCCCAACATCAGTAGTTGTTGAATTGCCAAGCTGAGAGTCAACTGATTTCAGTCGGAATAAAGTTGATTCATTTCGATCACGTAATCCAGTTTTATTTATTCAAATTTCCAATAACCTGTATACATGTAACCAGAAATAATAACGGAAATTTAACTCCATCGCTTTTGAAAAACATTTAACTCAAAATTAGTTTGAGATTTAAACTAAGTATTTAAACATGATTTTTTTATGTTGATAAATCGAAAATAATGAGTGAATCATGGCTGAAAATGTCTTTAATAAGGATAAAATAGAAAAAAGAAATCCGAGGGAACCACACATTGACAAAATTGAAACGTGACAAAATAAAATATAATACTGTCTTTATATGCATAGTCGACTTAAGCGCCAATGGCGTTTTCTGAAATTTATTATTTTAACGATAATTAACTAATACTGTAAGAATTATTCGACACAGATAGCTAAATGAGGGTTGGAGTAGATCAACAAGGGAATCGGCCCCTCATTTTTCTATTTTGAAAATAGCCGTCTCCATCATTTAACTCACAAATCTGTCTATCATTTTAGTCATATCAGCTACAAGCATCATCTGTGCTGGGATATGAGCATAATTTACATAACAGGCAGTATATCTTGGTAAGATTCATGCGATTATTGTTTGTAAGCTTGCTGTTTCTCATAATTCTCATAAAACCTTTTTCGCATTCCATGAATCGTTTTTTATTTCTGGAAACCCCCTTCTCTCTCACGCTTTAATCAGTTAATTCATCCACTTTCCATGAACAACAATTCTATGCGCAAACAAAACCAACCGCAAAAGAAAGGATAGCATTTTCATCCACCCCATACAATTTTTTTATGCCAGCAGAAAACCATACGCTTCGCTCTATTAGTCAGAGTAGAATCTCCGTACAAATCATCACTCCCAAACAAGACAAACACTTTCCGCTGATGCGCGTCTAATTTGGACTTCGTTAATGAGGGGGGACTGCCATCACTTGAAAAATGTCTATCTCTTCTTGCTAGATCTTACGTTTCCGATTCCGATTCCGCTGCTCAACGTGAAAAAAAAATTCCCGGCAAGCCAAATCAGACTTGGTCATCAAAACGATTTAATAACAATTATCGCCTAATTAGCGCGAGCAGCGATTCGGAACAGTTTTCGGGAGCATCAGCATATTTTTTTATCTTTGCTTGTTGCTATCTGTCTGAGGGGAGAATTTTCTCCCCGGAGAAATTGTTGGGCTGCTCTCGACTTGCTGACTCGTGCACCTTTTCGAGGGAGTCTGTTTGTACTTTATTTACGGTACCATATTTCAACGGCTCTTGAGTTCGGTTCATGTTTTTCGGTGGAGCAATTATCCTTCGGTTGGAAGGTGGATGAAACTGTATAGAAAATCAAGGAGTAGAGGAACTGATTTCAGCAAAAAACTTCATTCCGATAACGATTCAGAATCAATTTGTAGATTCATGCCGACTAGTGCCTTCTTGTCATCTTGTCTTCTTGTCTTCTTGTCTTCTTGTCTTCTTGTCTTCTTGTCTTCTTGTCTTCTTGTCTTCTTGTCTTCTTGTCTTCTTGTCTTCTTGTCTTCTTGTCTTCTTGTCTTCTTGTCTTCTTGTCTTCTTGTCTTCTTGTCTTCTTGTCTTCTTGTCTTCTTGTCTTCTTGTCTTCTTGTCTTCTTGTCTTCTTGTCTTCTTGTCTTCTTGTCTTCTTGTCTTCTTGTCTTCTTGTCTTCTTGTCTTCTTGTCTTCTTGTCTTCTTGTCTTCTTGTCTTCTTGTCTTCTTGTCTTCTTGTCTTCTTGTCTTCTTGTCTTCTTGTCTTCTTGTCTTCTTGTCTTCTTGTCTTCTTGTCTTGTCTTCTTGTCTTCTTGTCTTCTTGTCTTCTTGTCTTCTTGTCTTCTTGTCTTCTTGTCTTCTTGTCTTCTTGTCTTCTTGTCTTCTTGTCTTCTTGTCTTCTTGTCTTCTTGTCTTCTTGTCTTCTTGTCTTCTTGTCTTCTTGTCTTCTTGTCTTCTTGTCTTCTTGTCTTCTTGTCTTCTTGTCTTCTTGTCTTCTTGTCTTCTTGTCTTCTTGTCTTCTTGTCTTCTTGTCTTCTTGTCTTCTTGTCTTCTTGTCTTCTTGTCTTCTTGTCTTCTTGTCTTCTTGTCTTCTTGTCTTCTTGTCTTCTTGTCTTCTTGTCTTCTTGTCTTCTTGTCTTCTTGTCTTCTTGTCTTCTTGTCTTCTTGTCTTCTTGTCTTCTTGTCTTCTTGTCTTCTTGTGTTCTTTTCCACTCACAAGATCTGCATTAATCATAATAATTTCTCAAATGCCTCTTGCTCAATGCAAAACAAATGCCCACTTAAACAACCATTATGAATACATGAAGACGTCAGCCGTTTCCGCCTTTTCACCTTCTCCCCAATCGTGTTAAATCCACTCATTCATTTAATGGCTCTGTATACAAGCAGTTAACTTGTGTTTTGATTTGTTTCCATGCTTTCATACTTCTTTACCCTTCACCATTTCCATCCTCTCCGCCTTGTTCCGACTCGTTTCAAAAAGTCACACGGCGAAACCACAGACTCCTGACGACGTGAATCGCGCAAAACTCGAGCTTCATACTCCCCCATCTTCGTAATGCCAGTCACCGCACTGGACTACCGCAAACCCACATGCGATCATTTGTTGTGTAAACATGCGAAAACTCACCAACAGAACCAAAACCGGGAAGGGAAAAACGGGAAAACTGTTTTTGTTCTCGTACTCCGTGCCGCAAACGAACCGCACCGATTGTGGCTGTGGCTGTCAGAATACCGGGCGCAAAGTGGAGGAAACGTGAATTGCCCACCTCGTCTATTATCCACCACCCACACCAGCCCCCTTCCCACAATTCTAGGGAAAATTGCTAACCCAGTCTTACACAGGTGCAACCGAAAGCATCAGCCAGAAGCCAGTCAGGAGGGTGTTATTATGAAGTGATTTCTGCCGCCAGCAGGCTTAGGCTTCGGCTCTGTGAACATCACCGTCGACAAGGACGAGCACGAAGACGGCTTCGTAGCACGCGACTGGTTGTCGTCGTCGGGGCCAAGCGACGAAGTGGGAGCCGAGGGTACAGTGCGGTTTGAAATTGTTTGAATAGTGTTTATGAAAAACAAGTTTTGACTTGAGCTTCAATTTCCATATCATTTCAATTTCATTTCAACATCATTTCAATATCATTTCAATTTCATTTCAATATCATTTCCATTCCATTTCCATTCCATTTCCATTCCATTTCCATTCCATTTCCATTCCATTTCCATTCCATTTCCATTCCATTTCCATTCCATTTCCATTCCATTTCCATTCCATTTCCATTCCATTTCCATTCCATTTCCATTCCATTTCCATTCCATTTCCATTCCATTTCCATTCCATTTCCATTCCATTTCCATTCCATTTCCATTCCATTTCCATTCCATTTCCATTCCATTTCCATTCCATTTCCATTCCATTTCCATTCCATTTCCATTCCATTTCCATTCCATTTCCATTCCATTTCCATTCCATTTCCATTCCATTTCCATTCCATTTCCATTCCATTTCCATTTCCATTCCATTTCCATTCCATTTCCATTCCATTTCCATTCCATTTCCATTCCATTTCCATTCCATTTCCATTCCATTTCCATTCCATTTCCATTCCATTTCCATTCCATTTCCATTCCATTTCCATTCCATTTCCATTCCATTTCCATTCCATTTCCATTCCATTTCCATTCCATTTCCATTCCATTTCCATTCCATTTCCATTCCATTTCCATTCCATTTCCATTCCATTTCCATTCCATTTCCATTCCATTTCCATTCCATTTCCATTCCATTTCCATTCCATTTCCATTCCATTTCCATTCCATTTCCATTCCATTTCCATTCCATTTCCATTCCATTTCCATTCCATTTCCATTCCATTTCCATTCCATTTCCATTCCATTTCCATTCCATTTCCATTCCATTTCCATTCCATTTCCATTCCATTTCCATTCCATTTCCATTCCATTTCCATTCCATTTCCATTCCATTTCCATTCCATTTCCATTCCATTTCCATTCCATTTCCATTCCATTTCCATTCCATTTCCATTCCATTTCCATTCCATTTCCATTCCATTTCCATTCCATTTCCATTCCATTTCCATTCCATTTCCATTCCATTTCCATTCCATTTCCATTCCATTTCCATTCCATTTCCATTCCATTTCCATTCCATTTCCATTCCATTTCCATTCCATTTCCATTCCATTTCCATTCCATTTCCATTCCATTTCCATTCCATTTCCATTCCATTTCCATTCCATTTCCATTCCATTTCCATTCCATTTCCATTCCATTTCCATTCCATTTCCATTCCATTTCCATTCCATTTCCATTCCATTTCCATTCCATTTCCATTCCATTTCCATTCCATTTCCATTCCATTTCCATTCCATTTCCATTCCATTTCCATTCCATTTCCATTCCATTTCCATTCCATTTCCATTCCATTTCCATTCCATTTCCATTCCATTTCCATTCCATTTCCATTCCATTTCCATTCCATTTCCATTCCATTTCCATTCCATTTCCATTCCATTTCCATTCCATTTCCATTCCATTTCCATTCCATTTCCATTCCATTTCCATTCCATTTCCATTCCATTTCCATTCCATTTCCATTCCATTTCCATTCCATTTCCATTCCATTTCCATTCCATTTCCATTCCATTTCCATTCCATTTCCATTCCATTTCCATTCCATTTCCATTCCATTTCCATTCCATTTCCATTCCATTTCCATTCCATTTCCATTCCATTTCCATTCCATTTCCATTCCATTTCCATTCCATTTCCATTCCATTCCATTCCATTCCATTTCCATTCCATTTCCATTCCATTTCCATTCCATTTCCATTCCATTTCCATTCCATTTCCATTTCCATTCCATTTCCATTCCATTTCCATTCCATTTCCATTCCATTTCCATTCCATTTCCATTCCATTTCCATTCCATTTCCATTCCATTTCCATTCCATTTCCATTCCATTTCCATTCCATTTCCATTCCATTTCCATTCCATTTCCATTCCATTTCCATTCCATTTCCATTCCATTTCCATTCCATTTCCATTCCATTTCCATTCCATTTCCATTCCATTTCCATTCCATTTCCATTCCATTTCCATTCCATTTCCATTCCATTTCCATTCCATTTCCATTCCATTTCCATTCCATTTCCATTCCATTTCCATTCCATTTCCATTCCATTTCCATTCCATTTCCATTCCATTTCCATTCCATTTCCATTCCATTTTCCACCATTTCCATTCCATTCCATTCCATTTCCATTCCATTTCCATTCCATTTCCATTCCATTTCCATTCCATTTCCATTCCATTCCATTCCATTCCATTTCCATTCCATTTCCATTCCATTTCCATTCCATTTCCAATAACAAAAATCAGAGGGGGGTTGTGTACAAGACACGACCGCATGACGTTACCTACGCCAAGTGATTTTTTTGCATTTGAATTTTAGTCGATTTTCATAGTTGCAACCTTCCTTTAGTTCAAACTCGAACATAATATCGTGACGGTCCCAATATTTTAGATTTTTAATTGACACCCAGTATATTGCCGTAAGATGTAGTTAACATCAAAAGAAGAATGAGCGAAGAAGCTGAAAATGGTCTGCTTTTATAGTGCGCTTCCCAACCCAAAAGAATCGTGGAAGACAATATGAAAGAGTTTGGTTGCGAAAGAAAGGGGTCGACATTTGCCCAATTTTCGACAGTCTATCGTCAACAATCAAAAATTTTCTCCATTTGATTAAAATGTTGTATAAATTTCCGACCGATTGGTGGGAAAATATTGAAAATCTACCGATAAATGGCTGAGTTATTAGTACTTAAAATATTACATAATTTCGTGACGGTCGCCACATTTTAGATTATCAATTGACACCCAGTAATATTGCCGTAAGACGTAGTTAGCGTCAAAAACGAGAAAGAAATTTCAAATTCAAGGCTCACATTCTTTCCCATTTCTTTTTTAATTTCTGTTTCAATTTCTACTCCATTCTCGTTATCATTGCCCTTTTATTTCCTCTCAATTTCTGAGTTCATACCATTTCCACTCCATTGATGTTTGCATTTTTATTCAATTTCCATCTTTATTTTGTTTTCATTTACGTTTCTATTTCGATTTCAATTCCACTGCAGTTTTACTCCATTTCCAATATATGCCCAGTTTATTTCCGTTTGCATTTGCTATTCCATTTTTGTCTTCATATCCGCCACTATATCGCCTTTTAATTTCCGCCTGAATTTTCATTTCTTTTCACGTATCTATCTCCAGTATCATTTCAAACTTGTTCTCCAGATCCGTCTTCATTTCCATCAGTATGAATATGTTTTATTTTCGTTTTTTCGTCTCTATGTCCTTTTACATTTCCCTCTCTATTTTCCGCTCGTTTCGTATACCGTCTTCAATTCATTCTCCATGTCCGACCCCATTTATCATTCCATTCTCGTTTTTATGTGCCCGAAATTGTCGTCTCCATTATTGTATCTATTTTCGTCTTCATTTTAATCTATATTCCTGTCTCAGATATCGTCTTAATCTTGTTTTTCCCGGCTTCATTTGTTTCTTTATTTTGTTTTCCCTTTCATTTACTTCTCCAACTTACATTTGCCCATTCCCATTATATAGTCTGCATTATGCATCCCATTTCCGTCTACATTTCATCCATCTCCATTTTCATCTCATTTCCGTTTTCATTTTTATTTGTAGCTCCGTCTCCAATTCTGTCTCTATTCATATCCCTATTTTGGTCTATATTTCCGTTCCGTCTCGAATTCATTCTCCATTTCCGTCTGTTTTCCATTTTCGGCTCAATATATGCCTCAATTCCCGTCTCGATTGTATTGTCAATTGCCGTTTCCGATTCCGTCTTAGTATAACCTCAATTCCCGTCTCCATTTTATTCTCAAAATCGGCTCTTATTTAGTTTCCATTTCCACCTAGATTATCATGATCATTTTTGTCTCTTTTTCCGCCTCTTTTACAACTTCCAATTTCGTCTCTATTTGCACATCCTATTCCGTCTCTATTTTCGTCACAATTCCCGTTTTCCATATCCATCTGTTTTATTCACCACCATTTCCATTTCTCATTCATACTTAAATTTCCTTCTCCAGTTCCATATTTATTTTAATTTTCAATTTCCTTTATATTGCCATATCCATTTCCATTTCTATCTTCATTTAATTTAATTTTTGTCTGCATATATTCGTTCTATTTTCATCTCCATTTCCGGTTTTATGTACAATTCTGCCTTCATTTTCAGCTCTGTTCACTTCTTTGATCCCGTCTCTATTTCTGTATCCATTTTAGTCTATATTTCTGTTTCGAACTCTGACTTCAATCCCGTTTATACCACTTGAGTGGTTAGAATTCGCGGTTACAAAGCAAAGCCATGCTGAAGGTGTATGGGTTCGATCCCGAACGGTCCAGGATCTTTTCGTAAAGGAAAGATATATGAATGCAAAAGCTCTCAGTTAATAACTGTGGAAGTGCTCATAATAACACTAAGCTGAGAAGCAGGCTCTTTCCCTGTGGAGACGTAATGCCAAAAAGAAGAAGATCCATCTTGATTTCATTCTCCATTTTCGTCTTTATTTTCGTTTCCATTCCCGTCTAAATAAACGCCTCAATTTCCGTCTCCATTTTAATCTCAAATTCCGTGTCTAATTCCCGTCTCCATTTTTGTCTCTTGTTCCATTTTCATATTTATTTCCACTTCCAATTTCGTCTCTTCCATCTGTCCATATGTTTTATTTACTTCCATGCCCATCTCTCTTTCCTACTTAAATTCCCTTCTCCATTTCCGTCAATATTTTGATTGTCGTTTCCTTTTCTATTTCAATCACTACCTCTATTCTCGAATCGCTTCACATTTCATTCCTATTATTTAATTTCCGTCCTATTTTCATCTCCATTTCCGGCATATGTCTGCTTTCACTTTCATCTCTGTTTCCTTCTTTGATCCCGTGCCTATTTCTATCTTGATTTTCGTCTTTATTAACGTCTCAAATTCTGCCTCTATTTCCGTCTCTATTCCCGTCATCGTCTCCTGATTCATTCTCTATTTATGATTTCATTGCTACCTCTATACCTGTCATTAACATTTTATTCTATATATTATTTTATATTTTACTTTTTTCTCAGGCGTACTTTATTCCCGTCTTTATTGAATTTAAAATTCCGTCTCTGTTTCCATTTAAATTCCAACTCAAGCATCATCTCTATTACCCTCTTCGTCTAAATTTACACATACAATTACATCTCTATGTCCTTCTCCATTTTCGTCACAATTTTCGTTTCTATATCCATCTGTTGCGTTCACCTCCATTTCCATTTATCTTTCCTACTTGAATGTCCTTCAATTTCCGTCTTTAATTATGTTTTCGTTTCTTTCTCTATATCCATCTCCACTCCAATCTTTATTTGCATTTCATTCTAATTAAACTTCCGTCTGCAATTATTTGTTTTATTTTCGTCTCCATTTCCGGATCTACATCTGAAAAAAAAATAAAGATTCTCTCTATTTACGCCTCCATTTCCATGTCTGTATTCTCGCCTAGGGGCCTTCCTTAGCCCAGTGGTTAGAGTCCGCGGCTACAAAGCAAAGCCATGTTGAAGGTGTCGAATCCCGGTCGGTCCAGGATCTTTTCGTAATGGAAATTTCCTTGACTGCCGTGGGCATAAAGTATCATCGTACCTGCCATACAAGATACAAATGCGAAAATGGCAACTTAGGCAAAGAATGCTCTCAGTGAATAACTGTGGAAGTGCTCTTAGAACACTATGCTGAGTATCCGGCTCTGTCCCAGTGGGGACGTGAATGCCAAGAAGAAGATTCCCGCCTACATCTCATTATCTCTTTATGTTCCCATTACCGTCTGTATATCTGTCTCAATTTTCATCTCAGATTTCGTCTCTTCCTTCACCTTTATTTGTGTCTATGTGTGTTTAATCTCTAATTCCGTCTCCATTTCCAATTCCAATTCAAATTATGTCTCCATTTCCATCTCGTTTTCCTTTTTTATGTTTATCTATATTGCCATTCATAATTTCGTCTCTATTTCTACATCCAATTGCGTTTCTATTACCGTCCCGATTTTCGTCACAATTTCCGTTTCTATATCCATCTGTTATGTTCATATTCATTTCCATTTATTTTTCCTACTCAAATTTCCTTCAATTTCCGTCTTAATTTCTGTATCCATTTATTTCTCTATTTCCATCTACACTCCATTATTTATTGACATTCTATTCTTATTATATTTCCGTCTGCATATATTCATTCCTCTTAAATTTACGACTGCAATTATTCGTTTTATTTTCATATGCATTTCCGGCTCTATATCTACATAAATTTTCCTCTCTATTTTCGTCTCAATTTTCATTTCTGTTCCCTTCTTTGATTCCTCCCTATTTCCTTTTTTCATTTAAGTCTTTATTTTCGTCTACTATGCTGTCTCTATTTCCGCCTACATCTCATTCTATATTTTTGTTTCCATTAGCGTCTTTATATCTGTCTCAATTTTCATCTCAGATTCCGTCTCTTGTTTCACCTCCATTTGTGTCTCAATTTCCGCTTATATTCCCTCTTTGGAAAAAGGTGGAGCAAAAGTTCGGCTTAAGTGGAATGATTAACATGTCAAGAAAAGCTATAACAGTTAAAAATAAATGAATACAACATAATGAAACTTCATATTGGTAACAATTTTTCTGAACAAACTTGTGTCAAAATATTAGGCCATTTTGATTTATAGCAGTTTTCAGGATGTTCGGCCATTTGGCCGAACGCCGTTTGGCCGAACGCCATTTGGCCGAATGCCATTTGGCCGAAAGGGTAATTTGGCCGAATGCCGTTTGGCCGAATCATGAACAAAAAAATCAAATTGCTACAACGCTGATGTGTAGGATTCATTAGTGTGACCCAATAACTGATAAGTCAATTAATTTGTTGATTATTATGATGTGACGGGACGTCATGTTTGTTACTATATAAGAGCTCCAAGAGAATGATAACATCGACCCTTTTATTCAGGACGAAGTTGTGAACTCCACACTTCACGTTAAGACTCTGAGGTGATGATTGATTGGCCACTGGATTACCAATGGTGTAATAAGGTTTCAAATGTTTTTAATGATTTCATCAGAAATTTTTCCTTCTTTTAAACATAGGCTATTCTTTCTAGTTATGCTGGTTCCATTACTATCGGCAATGATTGACCTTATATTTTATTTGGGAATTTTTCCTTCTTTAAATCATCGGGAATTCTTTGTTGTTGTACTGGTGAAATAAATTATTATATCCATTGCACTTGTTTTACTTTTCATTAGAGATTTATCCTTCTTTTGTTCATAGGCTGTTCTTTCAAGAGGGGAATATATTTCATAATTAATTTAATTAAAGCTTAAAATACGTTCTTTTCAAAACATATTTTTTTAGCTCAAGGGTTAACTTCTTCTTCTTCTTTCCGGCGTTACGTCCCCACTGAGACAAAGCCTGCTTCTCAGCTTAGTGTTCTTATGAGCACTTCCACAGTTATTAACTGAGAGCTTACTATGCCAATGACCATTTTTGCATGCGTATATCGTGTGGCAGGTACGAAGATACTCTATGCCCTGGGAAGTCGAGAAAATTTCCAACCCAAAAAGATCCTCGACTGGTGGGATTCGAACCCACGACCCTCAGCTTCCCAGCCAACAAATATGTTCACATAACTGAGATTGCAATTGAAGAAAGTGGACACTTATTCGGTAAAAACAGATTGTATAAAATGCACGAATTCCCTCTATTCGCACAAATCTGGAGGCCATATACGTACATTTTAGAGAATCTATCATGGTCAATACAACTTCAGGCAATTTAATTTGGCATTCACTATAATTTCATGTATGATTGTGTATTGCAGTTTATATGACTTAATTTTTTACAAACAAATAAAATAAAAAGAAAAATAATATCACGAGACACAAGCCTCGAACCTCTGACCTTAAGATCACTAGCCAGTTACGCTACCACTGAACCGTACAGGTTTTGTTGCGAAAGATGGTCTTTTAGCAAATATAAACAAAACACTGTAGAGCATCATGTTTGAATGTAACCGAACTTAATTGTCATTTTGCAAATGAACCAGTGCAACACTGAAGGTTTCATGTTTTATCGAATTAACGTTTGCAATTGAAACGAAGTGCAGCAATTTATTAAAGACATCGTACGAAAATACTTATGCAACGTGATGATATTGTGTTTCTGTTGAACAGTGATGTTCTTTTAATAGGTAAGACAATTTGTTCATGAATTCCATTATTTATGTTTATGTTGCGTTCGGCGATGTGCCCTGTATGATTTTATATCTACATCAGATGAACTCATATGTAATCTCACATTGATGATTATAATAGAGTCATACCAAGTGAAGTTAAAATCATAATGGAATGACAGTTTAAAGTTACATATTTGGTCAGACTAAATTGGAATTCTATAAGATGCAAATTCAAGTCAGATGAAATTTATGACTTTATTAACGATTTCAATCAATTTAGTTTTGCATCATATCCAATTCCAACGAAAATTGTACATTTATACAATTTGAAATGAACATCCTTATATGATCTATGGTTTGCTGGGTTGGTCTTGCTGAATAGCTGCGCGTTTACTGCTACGGCTATCTGGGCCCCATAAAAAAAGGGTTAACTTACACACTCCGAAAAAATCATGCGATTTTACGTCTTTTGGATGCACATAAAAGAAGCGAGTAAAATGATGTGAATTTGTGTCTCATTTTAAATACGATGGTGTCTGATTCGGGAAATGTCAATCATAGCGGCATCGTTTTCATGTCCTTCATCATGTAAAATTACATTTTTCTTTCAGTGCATCTTTCAGAACCCATTTTTACGTCATTTCATCACTTACATAATGTGCCATTCAGTCATAATGTGAATAACGTCCGGGGTGATTTTCATTATTTTTAAGAGTGTAGATGAGATGGTATTCTCCTCCAATATTAAAATTACAACTTGGGAACTGAACACTGCACCGTTTCTTGAATATAGCAATAAACGACTCGGTGAACACTTACGTCAAAGAAGTACACTGATTCTCCTTTTTGAAAAAAGAAGCCAAGACTTGTTGATGTCAGAACTATGACGAAGTTAACTACAAAATGCTGGTGGCTATTACCACTAGCATAGCATTGAACAACTGCTTACATTTAGGATGTTCTTCTTTCAGCTCTGACTGTTTCTTCAACTAACACTAAAGAGCTTATGTATATCAATATAAGATATTTCCTATTTTTATGAATAAGTTCTTTGAAATTCATAATAAATCCATGCTAACTGTAGTTCACTTTTGTTTTCAATTTCGGCCAAACGGCATTCGGCCAAATGGCGTTCGGCCAAATGGCGTTCGGCCAAATGGCGTTCGGCCAAATGACCCTTTCGGCCAAATGGCGTTCGGCCAAATGGCATTCGGCCAAATGACCCGGAACCGTTTTCAGTTGTTTCCTTTTCAATTTCCGTGTCAATATATGCCTCTATTCCCGTCTCTATTTAGTCTCTAATTCCATCTCTATTTCCATTCCCATTCCCACCCCATAAGGTGCACAGCTACTTGGACACTTCCATGATTCACTTTGTCATGGGAAGTTTTTCTCGGCCGAATTGTCTGAAATTTCGCACTAAAAGCGCTTCAATACGCGGCACATTATGGCCAAATATGAGCTCAGTAGATTTAAAAAAAATCTTTCTTCAATTCCATCTCTATTTTTATTTCCATTTTCTTTTCTATTTCCATCTCCATCTCTATTCCTTTTTCCATCTTCCTTCCCATCTCAATCTCGATTTTCATCTTTATTTATATGTCATTCCT
Source organism: Aedes aegypti (assembly GCF_002204515.2). Classification (NCBI taxonomy): domain Eukaryota; kingdom Metazoa; phylum Arthropoda; class Insecta; order Diptera; family Culicidae; genus Aedes; species Aedes aegypti. The sequence continues at coordinate 435,903,451 of NC_035108.1, forward strand.
ATTGTACTTTCGATTGCATATATTCGTTTTTATTTTCGTATGCATTTCTGGCTCTATGTCTGCCTTTATTTTACTCTCTATTAACGCCTCCAGTTTAATCTCTGTTTCCTTCTTTCCTAATTTCTGTTTCTAATTTTGACTCTATTTCAACCTATACTTCTTGATTTCATTCTCCATTTTATGTCTCTATTACCGTCTCTAAAGCTGTCTTAATTTTCGTCTCAGACTACCCAAGTAACCATAAGCACTAATAATAAGCCCTTAATCAGCATTATAGATGCGTACATGCATTAGAATAGCACTACAAATGCTTACACACCTTATAGCAGCACTTCCGCTGCATAGAAACCGTATTACATTATCATTAATGCTTCTAAGCCTGATGCATACAGGCATTAAATAAGCACTATATTGGATTTATATTCGCATACAAGGCATGTTCAAATGCCATCCAGTGTTTTGACAGATATACCACGTGCTTTGTGTTTGCATATAGTGGTAAGAGGGAGTCAAACATAAATCTTCTCACTACTACAATTGCAGGTTTTATGACGGGGAAAAGTGATGGTTTAAATTGTTCACTTTTCTTTCCAATACTATTCATCTTACGTGGCCGTAGGAGCAAAGGAGCAGGACTTCAACAACTCAACAATACGGGTGTCGCAGGTTCGAGACGCAAAATGAGGAATTTAATCATCTTAAACGAGGATAAAAATGTGGCAATTGCAAGTCCTCAAAAGGATGAAAACCACCAAAATGAATAAATCTGATACGGAGAAGTACTATCTGTATCATTTTATTACATTTTTTGCATACTATTAGAGCACAAAATATTCGCCATAAAAACCTGGCGAAAACAACTGACGTTTCTCACGTGGTCTTATATCAGCATTAGTGGTGCAGAGAAGCACGGTTATATTTTTGCACTATGATGGCACGCTATTTCGCCTTTTCTGGCATTATAATAGCATTATATGCGTATATAAAACTGACATGGGCATATAATGCTGTTACCGTGCCGAATTATCGTGCTCACTGGTTACTTGGGTATGTCCCTTTTTTGATCTCCATTAGGGTCTCCATTTTCATTTATTTTCTATCTTTATTTCTTTTCCAATTTCCGTCTTTACTTCTGTATCCATTTTTTTTATCTATTTCCATCTTCATTAACGTTTCATTCCTATTACATTTCCGTCTGCATATATCCATTCCAAATTTCTACTACCAATGATATCTAAACTCTTCCAACCCGCCCTGTCCCGAACAAAAGCCCCCGTTTGCGGGAACGTCAACGCGATAACGACACCAAACAGCTGCCGCTTGCCTCCGAAATAAAAAGGATAATTTTCCCCACCCCACATCATGTCCTGCTCGCTCACCGCACCGCCTCCCCCCGATTCCCATCAACGCCATCACCAGTGACTTCGACACGTAGTTGACGACGAAAGCTTTCAATTCAATGGCTATCCGTTCGTGCCTCACGGTTTGCTGGAACCGCCTGTCGACTCAAGTCTCTACCCGCATGCTGTCAGTGCTTTCCTTGGAAGCACTTTCTACACAGTCAGAAAGTCGTCGTCTCAAGCCAGTTCCTCGTCTTCGTCGGCGGTCGTGGCTCGTGTTGTCGTCCCGGTTGGGTTGGGAAATTTGCTTCAAATTGACTTGCCGCTGGAAAATTGGAGTCAGTTAATATTTACACCTGGTGCGGTTCGCAGTTCGCGGTCCCTCTCGAAATCGGTCCGGATTGGCGCGATTATTATACAGTGAGAAAGGATTGTGGCGATTTGACATCTGTCCACCCGTCGGCCGTTGGTGTCGCCTATTCTGGTCCTGTTCTGTCGTCGGTTGTTGTGTAGCCCGCACATACATTTGAAGTGATTTCAATTAAGTATGCTGATGAGTGAGGGATAATGTTGGCGGTCAATGCTGTTGACAATTATCCGTCCGAGTGCTAACTTCGTCTACTCTGGAGTGTGGATTTTAACCGGGCCTTTGCCTCGCTACTGGATGATGGGTCAATAGTAGTGGCCGGTATTATGGTGTTCCGCAGGGCTGGTAACGAAAAGTTATGGCAAAATAGATGTTTTAGTGTCCAGATTGGAGAAAATAATGGCCAAATAGTGACTTACGGTTCTTACAGTCGTGACTAAGAAACCAAAATGTTATCAGTAAAATTTTTAGTTCAATTACACTGCGTCTGGAACGAAAGCAATTGAATCTAAATGCAAATCAATGATTTATCTCTATGACCTTGAACTCATTCCATAATTTGGATGCATTTGGAACCCTAGTACAAGAAATGTTGGAACTATATCAACTAGGTTCCAATAGAACCAAATTTCTATTATTAACACAATTCACTTCAGTGCGTGCATTTATCTTAACGCATCTGTTACACTGCGTAACAAAAATGACATTTTTGCGTGTCTGAAAGATCTTCTTCTTCTTCTTCTTGGCATTAACGTCCTCACTGGGACACAGCCTGCTTATCAGTCTAGTGTTCTTCTGAGCACTTCCACAATTATTACCGGAGATCTTTCTTTGCCAAAGTCGCCATTTTCGCATTCGCATAGCGTGGAGCAGGTACGATGATAATCTATGCCCAGGGAAGTCAAGGTAATTTTTATTACGAAAAGATCCTGGACCGAACGGGAATCGAACCCATACACCTTCAGAATGGCTTTGCTTTGTAGCCGTGGACTCTAACCACACGGCTAAGGAAGGCCCTGATATCTCCATACAAAATTCTTCATTTCTCTTATATCACAAAAAAACATAACTAATCCATCAAAAATAACTTTTAAGCATCTAAATTACTATGAACTTTGTTGGTAAATTTTGTTTCATACACAAAATTTCGATTTTGTAGCAAATTAAGCAAATCTCGGTTAATTTTTCGAATCGACTAAGTAACTTTCAAACGGTTTTGAGAAAGTTAATTAAGAAGAATCCCAACCTTTCTTCTAAAACTGTTTTAAAATGAATCCCTGAAAAATCTTTTTAACATTTTTTTACCGTTTATATCGCTCAAATTTAGCATGCAATCAACTCTCGTTAAAACACAATGTAGTTCCTATCATTTCCCACAAAAAATGTATGACAAAATGATAAGCCGTTTCATTCAGTTACTTACAACGTTTTTGTACAGTACGGCCCATAAAAAAATGCGAAAATTGTTTGAACGTGAATATAGCATCCACAAGCGTTATTTTCATTGTTTTTGATAGTGAATGTAATTTCTGATTATTGTAGTATATTCTGACACAACTTCGCTATCCAGGACAATTTTTGTCATATTTTTATTACTGTCCTAAATAATGTTATAAAGCAAATAAGTTCAAAGGTTTTGTCCTCCCAAACCTAGAAACAGCGTCTGATTGTCGTATACTCTGGTGATAAACTTTCCACCATCAAAAATCACACTTTATTGTTGAAAATTTTAGTTTGTTTGGTATCAGAGGATGGAGGGATTCTAAGAAAACGAGTTTTTCATGATCACAATAAAATATTTTGCCAGGGTCGTAGTTTTGAGGGCATTTGCGTCTTATAGGTTTGATATGCTTTTATTTGTTGTTAAAGTTGAATAAAAAATAAATACAGAAGCCTATAACTATAACAGATTTTTGAGGATAAAATTTGTTCCTTAGGTTAAAGACAACTTATATCAATACTAGCTCATAGGTTTTGAGCAAAACGGAGCCGCTTATCACACTTATATTCAAAGCTCTGCAAAATGAGCCGTTTTTTTCGAAAATATGTTTAAGTCTCCAATTACCCAGGTACGAACCAATTCTGTCATTTGATATGGGCGTATGCTGGAGACAAGGCCTGTGAAGAATCCCACGCCATCGTTGATGTTTTAGAAGCTTTCATCACACAGATACTGAACTCGACGCCCGCATGATAAAATTTGAAGGTATGCTTCCAATTCCTCTCTGGTAAGGTGAAAGTAACAGATAAAAATCATATCCAAAGCGAAAAACTGAGTCTAAATAGATGAACCCTTTGGGGCCGGCGCGGTCATATATGACCGCAGTACAAAAAAGGCCGTAACCAATAACCAATGAACAAATGTATATACTGTCTTCGGCAAAGTTGTTCCAAATATACTCTTTTATCAGAGAAAAATATGAAGTATATGCCTTTATGGCCTAATTGACAACCTAGAACATCCTGAACATCCTGAAGTTTGGAAAATTGAACTATAAGTACATACGAAGCGTGAAATGCTGTTTGTGAACATAAATGATGTTCAGGCTAGATAATACAGAATTACTCTTTTAACGAAAACACTATTTCACTTGCTTTGCAATGTCCTGGTATGTTCTAGGACGTCCAAACTGTCCTGAAGCACACTCTTTGAAATCTACAACCTTAACAGTAATTGTTTGGGTTAAAAACAATAACATTACAAATTCAAATAGAATCTACCAACCTCTGAGAATCTCAAGAGCTATTTCAAGGAACGTTTGGGATATTCCAGGCCCTTCAAATTACCCTGGAGTTCAGAGCTTCAGGTCTACACTTGTTCCAGTAGTTATTCTCGCTAACTGAGTGAAGTTATATAATCTACAATGTTTACTTAACCTTGTCACGGATCAAAAGGCTACTTCAAGAAACGTTATTCCAGGCCCTCCAAATTACCCTGGAAATCTGAATTTCATGTCTACATTTATTCCAGTAGTATTTCTTGCTAAACTGGGTGAAGTTATATAATCTACCATGTTCACTGAACTTTCGCACGTATCAATATGATGTTTTAAAGAACGTTTGAAGTATTCCGGGCCCTCCAAATTACCCTGGAGTTCAGAACTTCAGGGCTACACTTATTCCAGAAATTTATCTCGCTAAACTGAGTGAATTTATAAAATCTTTCCTGTTCACTAAACCTTCTCATGCATCAATAAGCTATTTCAAGGAACCTTTAGGATATTATAGGTGCTCCAAATTACCCTGGAGTTCAGAACTTCAGGTCTACACTTATTCCAGTATTTTTTTTCTTGCTTAACTGAGTAAAGATATATAACTTACCAAGTTTACTGAACCTTGTCACGGATCAATAGGCTAATTCAAGGAACGTTTGGGGTATTCTAGGCCCTCCAAATTACCCTAGTGTTCGTAACTTCAGGTTAACATTTGTTTCAGTAATTTATCTCACTAAACTGAGTGAAGTAATATAATCTAACATGCACCACTAAACTCTTTCAAGGAACGTTTGGGATATTCCAGGCCCTCCAAATTATCCTGGAGTTCAGAACTTCAGGTCTGCACTTGATCAAGTAATTTATCTCGCTAAACTGAGTGAAGTTATAAAATTTAACATGTTCACTGAATTTTCTCACGGATCAATTAGCTGTTTCAAGGAACGTTTGGGGTATTCCGAGCCACCCAGATTAACCCGGAGTTCAGAAATTCAGATCTACAATTGTTCTAGTAATTTTTCTTACTAAACGATGAAGTAATTTAATGTTCACTGAGCTTTCTCACGAATCAAAAAGATATTTCAAGGAACGTTTGGAGTATTCCAGGCCCTCCAAATTACCCTGGAGTTCAGAACTTCAGGTCTACCTTTGTTCCAGTAACTTTTCTCGCTAAAATGATCAAAGTTTTTCCTTTGGGAAATTTCCGTAGATCTGGCAACGCTGCAAATAATAATATTTTCAACTCAAACGGAATCTATTGACCTCTGAGAATCTCAAAAGCTTTTCCAAACTATCCTGGAGCACAGAACTTCAAATCTGCCCTTGTGGCAGTGTTTTTTTTTTGCTAAATAGAGTTCAGTTATATAATCTACCAGGTTATATAGGGCCCCCATAGCCGAAGCTGTAAAGACACGGGAATTCATCATGACCATGCTGAGGGTTCCAGATTCGATTCCTTGTCGGTCCAGGATCTTTTCGTAATGAAAATATTCTCGACTGCCTTGGGCATAGAGTAAAAGGTGTCCACGATGAAATTGCCACACACAAAATTGATTCGCAAAATTCGAGTTTTCATCCGATTGCCATCAAATTTTCAGGGATTGAGAAATAACTCAGAGAGTGTCGTGAAACTTCTAAAGCCTCTCGGCTATACGGAACGACGCCGAATGAGAGAAAAAGGTGGAGATAAATAATGTCGTCACTGCGCAAGCTTCCATTGAACTGTTAGCTTATGCGTGCGGAAAAATTTGCACCCTTGGCAAAGAGTGTACCAAGTGCTAATTGACAATAAGGCAATCCATGGGGCAGCTGTGATCAGCTAATTTTTTTTGTTTACCATGAATTTTTGACAATCATCGCTTGGAGAACAAAGGAGATTGGTAAGCAATGTAATGGATTTTACCAAGGTGGCGCAGATGATTGATGCGTGTCACTAGTTCTCTCTTTCATTCTCCCGCTGTTCTTATGTAGCGCAAATAGTGACGTCACTATTTGCGCTGCATAAGAAGAGCGGGAGAATAAAAGAGAGGACTAGTGGCACGCATCAATCATCTGCGCCACCTTAGTAAAATCCATCACATTGATTGGTAAGCACTGATGATGCTCAACGAAATTTCGGTAAGTTTAGTGTTCACTGTGCTTGCACTTTCAGCTGTCAACCCAATCGCGAAGTGTCCTCATGGATAGTCTTATAGTCCACACTGCCATCTGTTGCAAGAACCGCGCGAAGCACTGTCTGCCATGATGGATTTTTAGTTGACGTTTGCCTAACACGCACACTACTACACAAATTGCCTGTAAGTTTTTTTTTCTCTATCTTTATTAACGAGATTTTTAGCCCTGGGCTAATTCATCTCGGGACCAACGGCTTCACTTCCCTTCCGAAGGAAGTCGTCACTGAAATTTTTAGTGACTATCTTGGGGATGGGATTCGATCCCAGGTCCTCGGCGTGAGAGGCGTGTGTTCTAACCACTACACCAGGTCCGTCCCCTGCCTGTAAGTTTTGTTCGCATCATTCAGCAACGTGTACACTATTAAAAGTCAAAGCGGTCGAACACTAGCACCTCTGGTGGAACGATCGCGTCGGTCAAATGAAATTCAAATTCATCGTTAAACGCATGTACCATGAGCTTCTCAAGAGTGTTACGTCTGTTTGTCTGTGACAGTACAGTAGTGACGCCTCTACACGGATAGTCGTGTTGCACGATTGCAAAAAAGAAGTAGAGCTCGAGATTTGTATGACGATTACCGGAGCTTTTCGTAAAGGAAAGAGTCTTGACTTCCTTGGCCACAGAGTATGGGCGCATGCCTGCCACACGATATATCCATGCAAAAAGGTCATTAGCTGAGAGAGATCTCAGGTAATAAATGTGGAAATGCTAAACTAACACTAAGCTGAGAAGCCAGCTTCCTCCCAGTGGGAACGATATTCCAAGAAAAAAGAAGAAGATTCGTCGACAAACACATATATTCAAAACGTGTTTTTACTCGTTTACGCATTTAGACTCTAAAGCCTGTCCACGATAAATTTCGGACACGGATGGCGGGTGTACCACAGAAAGTTCGAGAATTTTACAGAAAGAAGGATTAACATCCTTGTCAACTGTTTATTTTGTAGATATAACTCTTTTATTCTGAAATAAACAATTGTTTTTGTTGAATTATGAGTAACTTTTTTTTGCTGCCATTATTTGGGTGTCCGAAATTTAACGTGGACAGGCTTTACTGACGTTTTCACAAATTGTTCTCAAACAAAAGATGAAAAGCAGGGGGGTTGAAAATAGTATATTTTTACGTGACATAATTTATGGATGCTTCCCAATAGATGTCGCTTATTATGACTGGAAACTTTGTCGAATACACCATGTTTCGGAAGTCCTTCGTTTCGTGGTTTTTAATTTATTACCACTAAATCCTGACTCTCATCGCGTTGTAGATCTTATGTACTGGACATCCCGACAAGTTAGATAATCTAGAACATTCGAAATGATCTGATAATATTTGCTGAACACTAAGAAGGTTCATAATATACGGTAGATAACATTTCATCACATTTCATCATACAATGAACAAGGTTGTTATTACAAGCATAGACTTCAAGTTATGAACTTAAGAGCAGTTTGGAAGACCTAGCACCTCCCAAAAAAATATTTGACATCATTTCTTGTTATGTTTAGCATTTTGAGCACCAAAACTATTGAAAGGCGTTCAAAAAACTGTATAATAGTTCTTGGAAAAAATCAAGCCCCAAAGAGTTAAATGACATATTGCACTAAACCATGTCATCATTAAATCTCATCATGCGGGAAAAATTATACTAACGTTCAAAATCAGTTCGCGGGCCGCACAAATCCTCTCTGAGGGCCGCAGTTTGGTGACCACTGCTTTAAAATATCTCGAAATAAAGATAATCGTTTTCTAGTACAGACCTGAGACGAGACTCGCGAAGACGGTCTTCTTTTTCTGTGATTGCTGAGTTTTTTTCTTATTCCACTTTGTGCATACCAATTATGCGCATGCGCATACCAATTATGCGCATGCTGTTCAAATCCTCACATGAACCTCTCAGCAAAAAATGATTAAGTTTGCATCACATCGAATCATAAATAGCCATTTGAGTGAAATTTCATGCCAGCAAACGTAGCAGACATTAGAAATAATTAATCTTCTGCTTAGATTTATCAGCAACTTTGGAAAAACTGCTCCACCGACTGAGGTTTTTAATAACAGTTTACTTTGAACACAATACTTTTCACTTTTTCAGCCATAAAAACGGTGGGCTGCATTTGACGTTTCGTGAGAGGGGAATCTGGGCTGCATATGACGTTGATATTTTTCCTCTTCGCGAGTCTCTCTCAGGTACAGACCAGTCGATTTGACGTTTGGCTTGGGTCGTATAATATAGGCCTTTTCATGTGACAGATCCGTCTATGCATTTGTTTACATCGGTGGAGGACCAGTGCTAACACGAGCCTGTCATTTTCATAGAAGAACTGTCAAAGTGCTTCCCGATCAGCTGATTTGAGACGTCATGTGAATAGGCATATAGAACAGACCCAAGCTAAACGTCAAATTGTTTGATCCCTTCCAGAAAGCGAGCCTATTTGCAGCAGGCATTGGTACTCATAAAAAGCTGGAGAGCCCAAACGGTTCACTTCAGCTTCCATAGAACGATACTCTATAATAAACAGTTTCGGAGCTAGAATTGCAAAAATTCATAGGAAGTTATTCTTGAGTCAAAATTATTGATTTATCTATGTAAAACAATTATTTTACCATAGCGAAAACATGTACAGGAAAAGCGATTTTAGTTGAAATGCCTTAAAAACTGAGACTTCTTAGAGACTAGTTCCAAAAACGTGACCTAGTAATCAACAATAAGTGACTCGCTACCAGCCCTGCCGATTATGGCCATCATGGTAAAGGCCGCCAGGTGGTGTACCAGAAACGTTGACGACGGCTATGATTTGGACGATGACAAAGCTCGGCGGTAAGCTCGGGAATAAAGCTGTAATTAAAAGAAATAATTAAACGGCGTGTGCGACGCGCAACATTTTGGGCTGCGAAATCAACGGAAGTGTGGTGTTGTGCAGTAGGAGCTGATTTAATTGCTGCGTCTTGAGCTAAGAAATCACCGGCATTACACCTGTCGTGCACAGGAGGGAGGAAACAGGCGAGCTGATATGGCCCCCGCGGTGCGTATTGTAGCAATCTTGCTGCTCGAGTTTGTGGCCACGTGTGTGCAGAAGGATATATCCGGAAGTAAGTAGCGTCTCTGACCTTGTTTGTTAACCACTCATACCTTAATGGGGGGAATCTAATTATGAAGAAAATTAGTGTAACTATGTGAAATACATTAGAATACATTTAATAACGTTCGTGAATGCAATTCTTTAATTTTGAAAACAAATTTGTTATTTTGCTGAGACATCCGAGAAATTTTATGAATTTATATGTAGTTAGCCTGCTGGCTTATATAGTTGAGTTCTACCAAGCTTTTAGTTTAACAACCACTGAGGATTATCCAATAATTCCTTTGAGTGCTGGTTTTAAGATTTACAAACTAAACCAGTTTTTCAATTTGGCAAAGAAAGCTCTCAGTTAATAACTGCGGAAGTGCTCATAAGAACACTAAGCTGAGAAGTAGGCTCTGTCCCAGTGAGGACGTTAATGCCAAGAAGAAGTACTATGCCTCTAATCATATCTGATTTGAGTACAACACGACCTTCAGGAGATCATTGATTAAGCTTGTAGATTAGTACGGTCATTTATGTCCATGAGCAGTATACATTCTCACTCATATTCTTTACCAAAATTGTTTTTCTTATGATAACAAAAATATCCAAGTTCTATCCTACCGTGCGTGCGCAAACCTTGAACAAAATTATTAATTCCCAAAGTGACATTCTCGATTATTTGTTTATCGAGCGACCTTCCAACAGCAAGAGCCTCCAAAAGAGCACGCATATTCCACGCCAGTATCCAAAGACGATACGCAGAGGGGTTGGCACTCATATGTAGTATGCTTATCAGGGCAGGCAAACAATCTTTCTCGTGGACCCGTGCGAAAAAAGAAAATCAGCTTTTTCATGCCTATCTGTCTCAGGCTGCCTGCAAACGAAGCTCGCAAAAATGACAAACTTCCTATCTTAAATAAACACAATCCCTTCGGAATGATAAACAATTGTGCGAGAGGTTTATGTTTGAAGAACGAATCTTCGCTGGCATACACGTTGACTCTATTCGTTTCTTTCCGGAGGGTTGCTTGCATGTCTCAATCGATAGTGCGATCAACAAGGAAAATCAAGCATTTTAGAGCTGCTCTAATTTCAACTGTTTATCTTTATTTACAACCTTATCATTTTTATTCTTATACCACGACGATTAAAAGCTCCCACAAAATAAGTTTTCGCACATCATTACTTCATCAATTGCCACCTTGCCAAACGACAAAAGTAAATCTGCTTTCAACCCTTTTACTCCGGCATTGCTCTCGTCACGAATTAACCCCTATCAAAAGCAAATATTCTCCCCCTGGGTTAACCAGATAAGACAAAACTTTACAGACACCCGGAACCGCGTCCACCAGAACTGCTGCGAAAACAAAGCCACTTCCTTATTATGATTTCCGAATGCCGTCATCTTCGCATCCCCCGTCCGCCCGTCCGAAGAAAAAGGTCAGAAGTCTTTTTCTCAACACTCAACACCCCCCGCAGTGGAATCCATTGTCTTGCGGATTATGGCTTTGAAGAAGTTGGGGGGGGCTTGGATCTCAACAATATTCCACCGTAGGGTAGATGCTCTGGTAGCCACCATAGTCCGAGTATTCACCACCAAAGATTACACAGCTTAACAAAAATGACATTTTTGCGTGTCTCAAGGATCAAATTATGTGTCTCTAGTAGATTTGGGGTTGCTGAATCTGGTGCCATTCTCAGAAATGTTCCAGCACGTCACAATTTTTAGCTACAGGTCGCCAAAGTTGTATAAAACACTGGTTTTATTAATGTTTACATAAAATTTAAAGTACAATTTATCAAACTTTTTTGTAATCTAATCCACCAAACATGCAAAATAGAACTTGAACTTTCATTTCAGACATAATTTGATTGAAATTGCGCGATTAAATTTCGATTAAACCGATTTTTTCAACATGCTTGCAGTCTCCATACAAAATTCTTCGTTTCTTCTATATGGCAAAATACAACAATTCTCTAAACCATCAAAAAATAACTTTTCCATATCGAAAGTATTACAAACTTTAATGAAAAGTATTGGTATACACATAAAGTTTCAATTCTGTGGCAAATTAAGACAATATATTACCTTACAAGCTGGCAAACTTGCATGCAAGTTGCCTGAAATAGTCATTTTTTGCATTTTCAATAGTCGATATCTCAAAAACTAGACGTGCTATGATATTTCTGAAAACGGCAATGGATTCAGCAACCCTTAATTAAGTGAATAGCGGTATTTTGGTGCTGGAGACACTGTTCCGCAGTGTTACCTATATACTGTTGTACGATGTAAAATGACATATGCCGCTTTGAGTTCATTTAAACATATTAAAATGTTGTGGCAACATTCCTTGAAACTTCAATTTTTTTCTGAAATTATCATTCTTCATAAGAAATCAATGTAGATGTCAAATTCGTTAACCTAAATTAAAACATGGTGGATACTGGAGCACGAAATGTAAATCTAAATATAAAATCAAAGCTTCTAGCCAGTTTTTTTTTTGTTTTTGATTTGATTGATATTGATTGAAATGTAGTTCTTCTTGTGGTGACGAATACTGGTATGGCTACCCTATTCGGTTTGCATTTCTTACAGCGAGAATTCAGTTCATCGCAACAGAACGGAAGAAAAAAGAAGCGAAATCATTACCAAACTCTTACCGAAAGCAAGCGATGAACTCCGAAGGAATAAGTCCGAGTGAGTGTGAAAATTAAGGAAAATTATAAACATGACCGAAGGAGTACGGTTATGCATAAATGGTTTGAAATCCAGTCCAAACCGGAAAAGTTCACACAAACGAAGTAGTTTTCTTATCTGGCATAACTGTTTCGAATATAACGGGCGAGCGAATGGTGATAGTTGCCCTCCGTCACTAGGTTAAGGAAACAGTGATGTCACTAGCTGTTGTGTAAAATGTAATATCAAAACAGAGACAAATAGAGACCCGCATGTCTCTTGCAATTGCTGGGACCAAATGCAGTACAGTCACCCCACAGTTATGGATCGGCTAAGCGTCATTTTTTAGAATAAAATATGATTACAAATCATGGCGGCCTTGTACAAAACAAATTTACCCGGCTGGCAATGCCAAATATAATTGTTTTCGAGAATACACATAAAAAATCTCGGTTATTTACGAAAAAGTGTCGATTTCGAAAGAAATTTCAAACGTTGTCCATCCCACAGATGTGGATCATGGAACAGGAGGGTCCTTATTGTGGATCAAATCGACACATATTATGGATCAGAACACTATAACAGCAATTTATCTGTGAAGCAAACGAATGGTGTGTTAGTGAAAGTATACGTTTCGGCGTATCTTCCGGAATCGTCTTATCGTTGATTCATAACTGTGGTACGGGTTTCAATGCCCGACAGTTATGAATCAACGATTCTATAAATACGAATAACATTTTATTTTATATGGACGAATAAAATATGCTAGAAGAAGATATGATTGATTGCAATGCTGTACAGATTTATGGTTCACGTAGATAAAATGTGTTCTGCGTAATTGCAACTCTATTTGATGAGATATTCTCCGTTTAAGCTAACTTTGATCCATATCTGTGTGCTATCCATAACTGAGGGGTGACTGTACTAGAATTGGTACTCAATCTGAGCCCGAGCGGGACGGACCTGATCAAAATGTAAGTTTTTTTTTGCAATTCCTATTATCGAAATATGACTAAAACTTCAGTCTGTTTTACCGTTAGTTGAAAATCTAGTCAAGACAACCATTATTATAGGCTGACCATACGTACCGTATTTAACGGGACAGTACCGTTTTCATCCCCTCGGCGGACTGTCCCGTCGTTTTATGGAAAATGCTCAAATTGTCCCGTATTTGAGGAAATGGAGAATTGGAACATAATTTTAAACACCAGTAAAAAATAAAAATAACAACATTACAAACAATTTTTAGCAATATTTCAGAGTTTATTGTCTTACTCATCTAATTTCCAAGCAATAGGGTCCTAAAGCCCTATCCCAATGTTAGTGCCAAACGCTTATGTTTAGACCAAAATCACATGTTTACTCAATTTTATAATGTTTTCCGTTGGTTTAAGTCTGAAAAATATTTTTTAGATTTTGTCACATCTTTTGGCTTAAACACAAATTTTGGGTGTATTTTGTTTTCCGTGTCCCTTCCGAAATGTCAGACCCCAGTGTTAAAACTAAAACCCCTGTGGTGTTTTTGTCGGCTAAGCGTACGTCAAACATGATCAAAAGTGTCAAGGTTCATTTACGGACCCAATTTTTAAATTAAAGTTTAAACATGATATAGCCGTCATTTGAGCGGGAAAAAATGCTAAAGTAGTTGCAGTAACATGTTCTTTCGTGTTGTTAAATAAAAACAAGACTTCATTAAAAATTTTAGGACCCAATTATTAGTTTCTCAAACAGAGTTAAACTTGATCCGTACATGCTTCTGCTTAACTTTTTGCGTTTCTTTACTCATATTTATGCCAAATTTTGGTGGATTTCCAAAATACGGATCTTCATAAGATAATTATTCATATAATACCTACAATGAAAAAAAAAAACAACTAAGTGTTTACTTCTGATACGCAATTTATTAGATTAACTGTTTAAAAAGTGGATATTTCAATAAAGTAATGAAATATTAGAAAAAAATACATTAGAATTGAAAAATTGAAAAGTAACGATTTTTTTTTTAAGAAATTCTTAGAAAACGCTGCTTTTCGGAAATCAAAGAATGAGCTTTAAGGTTCTTAAGTGATTTTTATTGAATCATACAGACATGTAGCTTGGGATTGCATAATCTGGTTCTGCTACTTTTCCTCGAATGGCGGTTTCCTGAATGTCGTTCTCTCAATGCCTGTTCTCAGAAAGCTTATTCCCCGAAAACCCCGTTCCCCGAATAGCTCAGTTCTCCGAAAAGTTATAATTGTCATAACCTTTTACATTTCACGGTGGTGAACAATATGTATTTTTGGCAATATGTATTTTGACGAGAATGATCAAATATCTCCTTCTTTGGTAGCTTATCGATCTTTCTAATTCAACACTATCTCACTACCCGAGCAGAAGCAAAGTTCTGACCATTAAATCGAGATATTGAATTGATTGACATATGAGATAAAGATCTGAAGATTATATCAAACTTATATTCCTGAAACTTCTGAGCCATAGCTAAATTTGATGTTGGAAGATCTAAGGAATAGCTCGCTGATATTGGTGAGATCTTATTAAAGCTAAATATGATATGCTAATAATATTCCAGTAGTAAATTTTAGATGTTATTTACGGATCTTTTATCTCCTATTCCTTTCAAGTTAGTATCACTTTTGTATGTGCATATCAAAATTTGCTATTACTTTGCTTTTTTCGCCTACTCGGGTAAAGACTATTATTGCACTTTTTTAGCTGCATTGCTTTACAAGGGAACGGGTCTTTCGGGGAAATGGCTTCGGAGAAACGGGGCATTAGGGGAACTGGAATTCGGGGAAAAGTAGCACAAACGCATAATTTACGTCTTTTAAAATTGTCCCGTTTTTGTTTTTTATTTGTCCCGTTTTTATCTAATTGGCTTATGGTCAGCCTATGCCATTATAAGGATTTTTTGTAACAATTGTTGTAACAAGCTGAGCTTAAGCTCTGATTTTTTACAATTAAATTGATTTTTTTATATGAGAAGAAAAAAACAGTGTAACAGTACCTTTTTTTTAATTTTTCGATATTAACATTCCAAACATTACATTTATTTCTTATATCTAGGTGTTCTGTGTTAGACAACGCTATCATCCTAATTTGGTAAAACAAAATTAAGCATTTTATAGGAAGCTCAATTTATTAACATTTCGTTAGCTTTGGTTTTTGGCAGCCAATGAAAAGCTAAACTCCGGTACCTGAAAGTATGCATAAAACGTTTATATTATAAACTGGGCATTGAAAAAAACTTTTATTAATAATTGTACCCTTAGATTTTAGCTCCGAACATTTGTCCAACGCCGCGCTTTTGATTCAACGTAGATGTAGAATATCTGCACGATCAAAGCCGTTTGCTTCTGCCCAATTGAACGCATAGTTTAGGCAATGAACAGCTTGCCGATTTTTATTGCTTTCAGTATCCAATGCATGCGAATCAAGTTCAAAATCAGCAGACTCTTCTGATTCTTCGGGATCTTCATCTTCTTCCATCTGTTCGTCTTCACAGTCAGGTTCATCGTTCATCATATTGCAACAATTTCTGCATCGTTAAAATCGTCTACACATAATTCCTCCTCAAGAAATTCTGGCGGTTGTGGTTCCATGTCAATTCTCGGCATATTGAAAAGTGTAGCCAGAGGAATTTTATCTTCGTGCATTAAGTTAGAGCCAACAATCAATCCAATATTCTTCCATGATCTCTGTAATAATTTTTGTGAAACTTCCATCCATGATTCAAGAAGCCAAAAAGCTACGTGCTTGAGATTGACATTCTTCAAACTTAATGCTGCATCGTTTTCGGCAAACACAATTTCATTGTGCAGTTTTTCTCGGTATCTGGACTTTATAGCCTGGATAACGTGCTGGTCCATAGGCTGAACAAGAGGTGTGACGTTTGGAGGTAGAAAACATACCGATATTAGCCCATCATCTGAAATAAGGTCGTCCTCAAAATGGTGAGCCGAACAGTTATCCAGAACAAGAATGGCCTTCGGTTCAATCGCTTTCTCTTCAGAAAATTGCCTTACTCTTGGTACGAATGACTCCAAAAAATATTGTTTAAAAAGTACGAGTCATCCAGGCGTTCTTTGATGAAGAATACTGCAAAGGAATTTTTGCATATTTGCAAGCTCGGTGCTTCTTCGGATTTCCGATATTAATGGGCAGCTTGTGTGTACCTGAAGCAATCGCACAGGGCATGAAGGTTACTCTCTGTTTAGCTACTTTGTGACCTGGAGCAGACTGTTCCTGACTGTGAACAAGGGAATATCCCGGTAGAGATTTAAAAAACAATGCAGACCCGTCTGTATTCTAGATTTGATCAGCCGATAGTCCTACCTGAATAACACGGTGAAAAAAATCTTCCTTAAACGGTTCTATGCTCTTCCCATCACAAGAGAGCTTTTCGCCTGTGATTTTGAGGCGGCGGATGCCGTACCGTTTTTTGAAGTTATGTAACCATTTTGCACTAAACTTGAAATTGTCAGGAATGTGTAAATCATTTGAAAACTTTCGAGCTTGCAATTTTACCAAAATTGTAGTAATTATCTCATTTTTGTCTCTCATTTGAAGAAACCAATAAAATAGTGCTTGTTCCAGGCGATCCCTGATGCTACATATATTTTCTTATGATTCGTAGCATATCCCATAGATGAAGTTTGAAGAATTTTCTTTTCGTTAATTTCAATTTTTCGAACGGCAGATCGATCTATACCAAATCTTTCGGCAATATCAGTTTTTGACATTGCTTTGTCTTTCAATAATTAAAGAATCTTTTTCTTTTCTAGTGTTTGCTTAATAGTAAGGCTTTTGCGTTTGATTTTCTCACGAATTTCATTTTCTTTTGCCATGCTGTTCGATAATATAGTGCACACCTTATTAGAATAATTTTCTAAATACATTTTGCCATTCAGAATTACCTTACGATTTGAAGCAACTTCTGCGTCGATTAAGTATGAGCCTGGGTGAGAACAATCTAAAACATCACGAGTAATAAAGTCGCTATAATAATTAAATTTTAGCTTGTGTAATATTTTGACTTACCAAGATAAAAATCGATCCTTGATTTATTACTGAGGAATCGGCAACCGTATGCAATTCGGCAAAAGTTGATCTATTTAACCTATAGCTAAAATTTAAGTAATTTCACAACACTTCTTTCCGCGTAACTATTCGTACACAATCACGTGAGCTTCCGATTGGTTTGACACCTGGACAATGGACCAATGTACGTGTTCACTAATTTGACGTTTGAGCGGTGCCAAATTCACTAGTTGCCATGGTCACACAGATAACACGGCACCGCTCAAACGTCAAATAATGAACTCGTGCATTGGTCCATTGTGCACGTGAAAATATACAATAATTAGAAGCAGGCGATGAGCAACGCGAAGAATATCATCATGACATACTTTGATGTTTCTTTCCTGATTGAAGCTACCGTTTCCAGAACGTGCCAAAATATTTGAAAATTGCCACTCATTTCTTTTTTGTGATTATATAAAACGTTGTAGGGTAACTGGGGGTAAAATGCGCCCTCTAAGGAAGGAAGCGTTTTTAACTATAAAGAACATTATTATAAGCCTTTTTTTATTCATTATCTCATAGACAAACATGTTTTCTATCAAATAGTAGAAACATCTATCCATTTTCTTTTTTCTGGAGTTAATAAATCAGTTTTTATAAAATGCTTGCTTATCTGCATTTTTATTTTTTGCGGGGTAAAACGCGCCACCTGATCTCGGCGTTAGTCGTTCGCGCGCACGCATGCGCAATCATGCTTGCAAATACATTGCATACATAAGGGCGTTTAATCAGATGTTATTGTTCGATTATATTGTCCGTTCAGATTAAATTTAGGAAAACAGCTTCGGCCAACATGACGTTCATATTACACCGAAGTTCCATAGTGTATCTTCGGATGGTAGTCGAAACTGAAACAATCGATTATTGTATTTTCTGTCGACATTGAAAACATTGACAAATACCTCTTTATATCTTTTTTTTTAAATAAAAATAATTAAATTAGTAAAATAATAAAACGAATCAACACTTTTTGATCAAAGTATGAGATGGTTACGAAAAGACTATTGTGATAATTTATTATAACACGTCACCCGCATCAGACAACATAGAATACCAGTTCAACTATGGTTTGTTTACCTTCGACGCATCTTCTCTGCACCACCTCTCGAATGTGAAATCAGTAATTTGCTCACTAGTTTCAAGTAAATTAATTCAAATAAATCGAATCACTTCCTAGTCTAAATGGATAATATCAACGATATGAACGACGTGTAAGTAAAAACCTACGTTTTTTTATTGTGGAAGCTATAATTTTTGATATTTTATATAGATTCGAGGACGAAGAATATTTGGACTTGATTCATGATGAGGGCCCAGCGCATCCGTATCAATCCGACGATAGCACATTCGTATTGAGTGAGACGAGTTCAGATGCAGGGGAAGGATCATCCAAAAAGAGCTCCGACTACGTTTTCGTTTTTACGGGAGTTTTCTTTCGACGCTTGTACCGCGGTCAATTACGACCAAGGGAATTCGGAAAACATGATGTAGAAGGAGATTCGGTTCATGATGTCTTGGAACGCATTTGGAATGCAGCGAATCCTCAAATTCAACGTCAGGTTGTACTCGAAGATGAAGTACCGAAGTGGTCGGAGAAACAACACCCGGAACCGGACGATATTGATTTGTTTATCACACTGTACGACGAAACCAAAAAGAAGACATACGCGCCTTCAGTTGTGACACCTCGAGTACTTGCAACATGGAGAGAAAAAACCATAAAGATTTACGCTTATGCGTACTCCGTTAAGGTTGAGACCGCTGCTCAATACCAGCTAGTTCTGCGTCAATTGATTGCACCATCATCACAAGATCGAGCTGGAGCGAACTCTATGCGCGACGATGCCGCCCTAGCTCAAACCCTCCGCGACACACATCCACATCTTGAAGGTCACCAAAGCTCATGGCTCCTCTGGGCAAATTTGATTCATTCTTCCCCGGCCCATACACATGAAAAGCTGAAGACAGAGGAAGCACCTCCACTTCAGCTATCAAAATATTTCCGATGGACTGCGGTTTCTGAGCCAGTGAGATTACATGCAGCCCACAGAGGATTGGTCGTTGCTCACACTGTTAACGATAGTTGGATGCGTGAACTCATGGAGCTGAGAAATGATGTTGACCGTGCCTTTGATATTATGCAAAGCGTTCGACAAAGAATCAGTTCAATGGCAGTCCGAGGATCAACAGAAGCACAGCTGTTTACAGCAATGGAAGATGCTGTCCGCCCCGAAGAATCTGAGCTGAGCCGAGAGTTAGCTGAGAAAGTAACGGATTGTCGGGATGTTGACCATTCATAAATTATTTTGTCGAGATAAGAATCACAACACATAGAACATAAATACTGTTTATTTTCAAGGACAAATAAATGAAGTTTTAAAATGTTTTTTCATCATTATATGGATGTATTTGCGCTTATAAATGGATAAAGATTGGTATTATTGCAGGACTTTAATTATTGCATTTTGGGGTACAGCAGTTGATTATAGTGGTGTAGACTTGGCAGTTTAATTAACACGTTAGATAATTCATTCACTTGGTACCTGGCTTGTGATTACTCTGGAATAATATTGAAGTGAAATTCCTTCTGATTTTGTTCAAGGGCCTTTTCTGGCAAAAATGTTCCTCCCGGAAAATAGCCACAGTGTTGGAACAATTTGTAGCATGAATACAATCTGAAATGATTGACTGCTTCGCATACGTCTAAACGGACAGGATCGCCTTCACGATGAATCCTTTTCAAGTATTGCTTAACTTTCCCGAAAATAACTTCAATGGGATTAAAGAAAGGGCAATAAGCGGGAAGGAAAATTGGGATAATTCCAATTGATCGGAGATATCTTATAATGTTCGCATCGCAGTGAATCCTTGCGCCATCCATTATCCAGACCGAGTGAAATCCTGGATAGCTTTGAACCTGGCGATTTTTAAGAGCAACAGTGCGGCAACATTCAAAGAATTTTTTCCTATTGAATGTGCCTTCGGTACAAAAGCTATCCAGGATTCCTCCTACTCCAAGAAAACACAAAAAGGATTCACGAGGTTTTCGACAAAACTCACCTCTGTACACTACTTTCTGCCCAACTACCCCATATCCTTTACGGCGAAGCATGTCGCGATTGTCAAACGCGACTTCATCCAAGAAAATTAGATTGAACAAATCCCAAGGAATGGCTAACATTTCTCGCGAGAACCGTACGATCTCTTCATTGCGGATTTGAATGGCTCGGCGCTCTATAACCTTCCATGATAGTCCTGAATCGTGGAGAATTGTGCAGACAGAAGAAACGCTAATGTTAACATGGAAGTAAAGTTGACCCAGCCAACAAATATATTCACATAACTGAGATTGCAAGTGAAGAAAGTGGACACTTATTCGGTAAAAACAGATTGTATAAAATGCACGAATTCCCTCTATTCGCACAAATCTGGAGGCCATATACGTACATTTTAGAGAATCTATCATGGTCAATACAACTTCAGACAATTTGATTTGGCGTTTACTATAATTTCATGTATGATTGTGTATTGCAGTTTATATGACTTAATTTTTACATACAAATAAAATAAAAAGAAATAAATATCACGAGACAAGCCTCGAACCTCTGACCTTTAGTTCATTAGCCAGATACCCTACCACTGTACCGTACAGTTTTTGTTGCAGAAAATGGTCTTTTAGCAAATATAAATGAAACACTGTAGAGCATCATGTTTGAATGTAACCGAACTTACTTGTCATTTTGCAAATGAGCCAGTGCAACGCTGAAGGTTTCATGTTTTATCGAATTAACGTTTGCAATTGAAACGAAGTGCAGCAATTTATTAAAGACATCGTACGAAAATACTTATGCAACGTGATGACATTGTGTTTCTGTTGAACAGTGATGTTCTTTTAATAGGTAAGACAATTTGTTCATGAATTCCACTATTTATGTTTATGTTGCATTCGGCGATGTGCCCTGTATGATTTTATATCTACATCAGATGAACTCATATGTAATCTCACATTGATGATTATAATAGAGTCATACCAAGTGAAGTTAAAATCATAATGGAATGACAGTTTAAAGTTACATATTTGGTCAGACTAAATTGGAATTCTATAAGATGCAAATTCAAGTCAGATGAAATTGATGACTTCATTAACGATTTCAATCAATTTAGTTTTGCATCATATCCAATTCCAACGGAAATTGTACATTTATACAATTTGAAATGAACATCCTTATATGATCTCTGGTTTGCTGGGGAAACTTCTGCTTAGCTTCATCCAAGAAAAGTAGCGGCTCTTTTCGATAAAGATCGACTAGCCACTCTCGCATATCGCTCGAAAATTTCTTATACGTTTGTTTCCGCTGCTTTCGCTGGAACAAGCCGTCTTTTTCATATTTGGTGAACCAATTGTAAATGGTTGCCAATGATTTCCCATATATTTTGGCCAAATCCTGCTTCGAGATTCCCAAGAAGTAGTGTCCATATAGGGCATGATAAACTGTGCTTGGATTGGCCTGTCGATGTCGAACATTTTGGATGATAACATTAGCCATTGGATGCTGAGAAGAGAAAATATTCAATACCTACAAAAAACTTAAAGATAAGCAGCTAAATACTCACATATTCACGGTTCCAACACAAAATTCAAGGATAGAATACAATTTTAATGCTTATTGAAGATCAACAACAAGTATAATTTCCAAATTGAAATGTTTATTTACATTCAGGACCGGTGTCATCACTGGCTACATTGACATGTAGTTTGACAGATAATAACTTCGGTAGAAAAGTTCGGTTCGGCAGTCTCACCGCCGAATTCTAATTAAGTGCTACGCCGACAATAGTATACGTGCTGATTCGAAAAATGTGCATTTGTAAGGTTCAAATTGGAACGTAACTAAAGCTTGGCATTACGTTTGCTGGAATTTGAATTCAAACGGCTGTTTTGGTGTTATGAGATAGGTGTGGCCGTTTTGCCCCACGAGTTGATTAAAGTTTAAGTCCTTCAATACGCTTTTTTAAGGATAGATTCAACACTTTTTTTGCATGGAATACAAACTATGGGAGTGCACAAGTCGATTATCGGTGATAGTTTCAAAAATTTTGTTGTTTTTCGGCCTGAAAAATGGCCTAGAAAATAACACAAAATTACAACGAAAACAGCGAAAAACGTTTTTTCGAGTTTTTCACGATTTTTACCAGGAAAACACTTAAAAACATATATAGAGAAGCATTTTAATACATTTTCCATTATCTCGGGTGAAAAACAACGTCCCAAAGCACGTAGTTCGTTCAAAACAAGGGTGGCGCGTTTTACCCCAACGGCGCATTTCACACCCAGTTCCCCTACTTTTTGTACTTATCATTATACTCTTGAACGGTGTACAGTCAAGAGCAAAAGTTTAGTTTCACCCCCTGCAAACTATACAAAAGTGTTTTGTGGGTGGTTTATGGGATATTCAAACGTAAATAATGGGCGTTATATAGTTAATTATAGTGTGTTTTTACATAACCTTCGTGTTCAAAATAGGGGAACTTACGTGTTGGCAGCCTAAGCAGCTGAACTTTTAAGAGGGCAATTTTAAGCAACAATACAGCACAACACTAAGCAGGAATACAGCACAACACTAAGCAGGAGACATCTTAACTACACTTGAGCACTCTTCATTTATAAATTATTATACACAAAACACTATTTTATTCTCTTAATCTTCTATTTTACATCACCAAAGTCACGAGGCACTTGTTCTTTTATCGGCAATGCAATTACTATTGTCGGCAATAAAAATGTTCACTTCGGCAATCCAAAACTGCGCAAAAACTAGTTTATGTATTGGTAACCTTTCGTATTTGTTGACAAATCCTGAAATTAAACGTTACTCATTATGTTCTACTCGTTGAAAGGACCTATGCAGAAAAATACAGACTACACTGAGAACAGAATTGCAGTTATAAATAAAATAGCAGAAAGTCAAATTGAAAACACAACGCCACTTAATTTATGCAGACTAAGGCGCCGTCCACAAATTACGTAACGCTCTAGGGGGAGGGAGAGTAGACTCAAACGTTGCGGCTCAAACACAAAAAATATTTATTTTTCAAACTAAGACCGTTGCGGAGGGGGGAATGGTCGAAAATTGTACATTTTAACGTTATGTCATAAATGCCTAATTTCCTTTTCGTTTATTTTAACGAATATTTTTTGTATTCAATCTCACTATGGCAGCATTTCGGCTGTAAAAATTGCCATGTCATAGTTATAAACTTGAAGCAAGCGCGAATCCAGCCTAGAAGTTGCAGCGTGACGTCATGATTAATTGACTCATAATATTATGCTCTGCAAGAAAAATCCACGGAACACGATTATCGGATAACTTGAATTTTAGAGTTGCGTTTGAATGGGTTACATGCATGTCTCTATTCGCTTCTCACACTACTGTTTATTAGGGTGCGGCTTATTTTTCAAAAACTCTCAAAACCAAAAATTCTTGTACTCTTATGAATTCGAATCATACTAGAAGAGAAACCTCAAAGTTTGAGCCAAAAATATTAAGATTTAGAGGGGGCACAAGCGTCTTAAAGGTAAATTTTCAAGTTATAAAACATGGCCTTCAGTGAAGTCACCATAACATCGGTAATTTCTAACCAATTTTGAAACTTTCACCACCATTATCATAAAAATTAAATTTATGAAAACTTTGTAGAATATCAAGTTTGTGTAAAATCAAAACTAGTTTCAATAAAAAGTAGTTTACTCTAAATGTTTCCTCATTTTACTAAAATGATATCTTTAGTTGACCATAACTTAATGAATATTCTACCGATTCCAAATCTTTTTAAATGGTTTAGAAGCTTACTTAATTGTTTTCATACTTTTAATGCGCCACATTTCACTTAAAAAATGTTTTGATCAAGTAATTCAACAAAAACTGACCAAAACCAAGATTTTCAAACAAAAAACGCATTTTTTTTTATTTTTTTCAGTCAAACAATACTTTTAAAGCTGAAATTGGTTCTCCTCATTTGTAAAACCTTTGAAAAGGACTTGTCAACAATTTTTAAATAATTTTGAAACAATAATGAGTCGAAAAAAAATAAAAATCGTACTCGATAGTCTTCGATTTGGATTAAATTATGCACATGTTTTTGGTATGGTAGATTAAGTGTTTTCCATAGAAAAAATGATCATTTTGACTCAAGTGTAGCTTTTGAAAATGGCCTATAAATTTTTGCATGCCACTTATTTGAAAAATTCTTACTCCGAAACTGTTGATTTTAGAGAAAAAATTCTATGAAGAAGTTGCAGGGAATTATTTGGACTATGAGAAAATAACACTGAAAACATATTTTATTTATTTTCATAAAAATATCAAAAATAAAACTTAAATTTTAAAATACACAAAAACCCCATTTTTAATATTTTTTAAATTTTCACTATAGAATCTTGATAGTCAAAAGATGTTTGGGACAAAGTTTCATGATAAAGAAATTTTTAATAAAAAAGTTTTTCTAAGAACAACTTTTGGTCGATTTTCAAAATTTTGACTTTTTGTCAAAATAAATACGTTTTGATGATACAGTAAGCATCTTGAAATGATTCTTAGCCATGATGATGTTATTTATAATTTCTTTAAAACAAGCCATTTTCGAATTATATCGACTTTAAAGCAAAAATATTATTCAAATACTAAAATAGGCCATTTTTATTAGTTATTCGCGATTCTCCATCAAGAAAAATAAGTAAGTTGAAAGAAATATGGTCTTTACTCTTGAAAACGTATAATGATTAATGGAGAAACGCGAATACCTAATGAAAATCCAAAGGAGGAAAATTATTGAGCGTCGGGTATACAGCATAAAGATTCTTCTATATCGTGCACTTCAAACCTGCTGCTCCATCAGTGTTGGCGCTCAAAGTAAGAGTCGTGTGAGATGCTCCTTTTAACTTTTGCTAAGCACATTTTTCTCGATATAAATCTGCGATTTTTTCGTCGTCAATAGCTATTGCGTCAAACAGAAATATAGGACACTTAAACATGCTTCTGGTGTAACTGTTCCAAAATCGAGCTGACAATTTACAAAAAATACCCGCGATTTGAGTCGTACGGATTCATCCTAAGTAGTGCCGAAAACGATAAAAAACTTTTAGGAACATTTTTTTACTCCGGCTGCAACATTAAGAAGTTTCATTTTATTGAGCAGGTATTCATACATACATCATTTAAATCACGGCCTGAATATGTGGATTCCGTAGTACTCGAAGTCATCCAGTTCAAATGATTGCCCAGCCAACAAATATGTTCACATAACTGAGGCTTCAAGCGAATAAAGTGAACACTTATTCGGTAAAAACAGATTGTATAAAATGCACACATTCCCTCTATTCGCACAAATCTGGAGGCCATATACGTACATTTCAGAGAATTTATCATGGTCAATACAACTCCAGACAATTTGATTTGGCGTTCACTATAATTTCATGTATGATTGTGTATTGCAGTTTATATGACTTAATTTTTACAAACAAATAAAATAAAAACTAATAAAATAGTACGATACGAGCCTCGAATCACTAACCCTTTGAATACTAGCCTGATACGCTACCACTATACCGTGCAGTCGTTGATACATAATATGATCTTTAAGCAAATATAAATGCAACACTGTAGAGCATCGTATGTGAATGTTACCAATCTTAATTGTCATTTGGCAAATGAACAAACCAGTGCAACACTGAAGGATTCATGTTAACGTTTGCAGTTGGAACGAAGTGCAGCAATTTGTTATAGACATCGTACGAAAATACTGATTCAAAGTGATTTCATCGTTTTTCTGTTGAACGGTGATGTTCTTTTAACCGGTAAGTCAATACCTATGTTTATGAATTCCACCTTTTCTGTTTATGTTGGGTTCTTGCCTTGTACAACTTTATTTCTACATCAGATGAACTCATATGTAATCTCACATTGATGATTATAATAGAGTCATACCAAGTTAAAAATAAATCGTAATGGAATGGCAGTATGAAGTTACATATTTGGTCAGATTAAATTGGAATTCTATAAGATGCAAATTCAAGTCAGATGAAATTGATGGCTCCATTAACGATTTCAATCAATTAAATTTTGCATCATATCCAACTCCAACGAAAATTGTATATTTATACAATTTGAAATGAACATCCTTATATGATCTCTGGTTTGCTGGGTGATCACTTTGATAGCTCAAATCTGCGTTGTTCGGGGCTTCATCATCTCCAAGAAGTTCAGGCTCAATCTGATCGAGAGGAGTTTTAATACTGAATTCCGACAAGTGTCATTCCAGATTATTTTGCTGGCCGAGTAAAAAAGAGTCCACCAGAGTCTACTCGTTGGTTGAAACATCCGAATCGGGTTCTTCGGAACTCAGTGGATAATTTTCATACAGGTCAATTATTTTGCGCCTTGAATGTAATTGAAACAGTCAGGTCTAAGCAAATAAAAATAATTACTTTATTTTACATATTTTCCTACGAAGTTTTCTGCTGCTAAATAATACTGCCAGTGGCGGCAATAACTCATTGCAAATGTTTCTTTAATCTACAACAAAACAAGTTTACAAGTAATCCCAGCTTAAGACAACAATCTGTGGATGATAATAACACCAACGAAAGCCAATTAGTGTTATCTTCCTTTACACTTACGTCCAACTTCAAAGATCAAAAGGTTCTCACCAAAGATCAAACTATTGTCGCATTCTCAATTGTAATAAAATTACAATCAAGGTATTTTGTTGATAGTCAAGCAGTTAAGTCTAAAGCGAACTATTTTGAAGACCCATTTAGCTCATCTTATTTACGTGTATTTATAGCAAAACCAGAATTCGTAGAAAAAATAAATCAATTGTTGGTTTGATATGATCAATTGATTTATTTTTTTGTAAGTTCGTAGCAAATCCCAAGGAAAGAGGGTTTAGTATTTGTTCCCCTCATACACACTATTGTTAAACTTATAAGTTGTGTACAGCCGTTAACTTCTTTTCATAAAAAAATAAATGGTAAACATAAATAATAACTTTCCAACTCAATTTGTATTTGAAGGATATATTTGAATGCAATGAATAGAAAAAATACGTGGTCAATCAGACAGATCATCACTTGCAGTGTCCTCATCATCAACATCTTCATCGTCATGCTCGCCATCTGCCTCATCTTGATTTTCTTCCTTGATGTTTGCGTGCTGGTCGACATGCTGATTTTCTTAGCTGATTGTTTGTGCTGCGAGTCTTACTGTACCGAAAAAGTCGTGTCCTGCAAAACTCCTCCAATTTCTGTGCAGTATATGGAGGGTTCCCGATGCAAACTAGCTTCACTAGTAATTGCCGAACTCCCTGAATCCACGCTTTGATTTTTGCCCTCGACTGATTCTGGTCCAGATAAAGCGAGTCCAAAAGTCTCTTGTGTAGTATCGGCATCGCGCTATACACAACACATCTTTACTCCACAACAATATTCACTCAACTGACCTCAATCTCATGTTTTCCACCACACTACAATCTGCATGGTGTCGAACTGTCACTCATACACAGCGTAGCTAACCAGATCCAGATAAATTTGTTAATGAATTTGTAGAGTTTTGTAAATAATTTATAAGGTTCTCCATATACGACATAGGAGATCCAGACTCTAGCAGACAAACTTTCAAAATCTTCCATCCCGGCTCATACACGCTGAAATGATTTTATGTAATAACGTGTTTATATTAGCCTTCTTATAGCACGCTCAAATAATTCTATTAGAACAAATCGGTTATATTCCTTTCCATCTACAAACTCCAGATCCAACAGAAATCAACTATTGTGTAACAGGCGTTGCCCCATTGTTGTCATATGAGTTGGGAGGAATTATCGGCGTAACGCAACATACGCGTTAGGGCGCGGCCAGGGCAGACGCGAATTGCGAAGCGAAGCGAATATTGCACAGGAAGAAATATCAATTATGAATAATAAAATGTCAAACTCCAAAGGATTTTCGCGCCGCTTCGCGTGACGCGTTCACCATGGCTGTGTATACGGCTTGCTAGAATTTAATTAGCTGCAGTGAAGGCGCATATACTGCTAAATAAATGTTTTATTAAGTGCTTACTGGTTACCTGGGTCGAACTCGAAATAACTGACCACGATTGGCGGCACTTTGTTCCTTCGCTCGAATCAAAAGGCTGCTTCGATTTGATGTTCAAATAAATTATTTAAAGTATCGAACTGATTGCTCATTTCGATGCAATTATCAAGAAAGCGCGTAATCGAATAAGCGGTGTGGATTAAAAGGATTTTTTGAATAAACCTACTGAACACTTAATGTTAAAACTAACCACTAACAGACTACAAATAGATGATTGTGAGATTTTTTTTCGTGGTAACTCTCTTCATTTTTTAACTATAATCGAAAGAAACTGTACTAGTTTTTCAGCATTGCATCTAAACAAGCTGAACGTTCCATGAATTCTTCAACAGCAATACGATGCAAGCCTAGGCATAGTCCTCTGTCGGAGTGATTTCTCCATACAAAAAGCCAGTTCCACAAACCATGTTTCGTTATCGTTACACAAGCAGCTAATCGAATCAATAGCAAACACGGAAAATACCAAAGCCAGATCGGGATGCCGGGCTGGATGCCAGAAACCAGATTTTAATTAAACAAGAGAATAAAACTAATTATATAATTACATCACTAATTCCACTAACCGCGTTGTACACACACACACTCTCACACGCACAAAAGCATTGCAGCCGGTATCGCAAACTAAGCTAACACCAAAGTTTATAACACTTGACTGCCGTCGCCTGTTGTTACTTGAGCGTGGCTTTTCGCTTCCATTCAAGGAAAGATTAACTCCTTTCCAGCCCACCCCCACTTGATACGGTCTCATCGTCGCTGGTGACTGCATTCGGGTGGAGAACACACTATGGGCAGTTTCCCTGTAGACTGGAGGTCAAAAATTATTTGTGTCATCATATGTCATATTTATGAGTTTTATGATACAGGGGCCTTCCTTAGCCGAGTGGTTATAGTCCGCGGCTACAAAGCAACGCCATGCTGAAGGTGTCTGGGTTCAATTCCCGGTCGGTCCAGGATCGTTTCGTAAAGAAAATTTCCTTGACTTCCCTGGGCATAGAGTATCATCGTGCCTGCCACACGATATACGAATGCGAAAATGGCAACTTTGGCAAAGAAAGCTCTCAGTTAATAACTGTGAAAGTGCTCATAAGAACACTAAGCTGAGAAGCCGGCTCTGTCCCAGTAGGGACGTTAATGCCAAGAAGAAGAAGAAGATGATACAAATTTGATATTTTGTTTAAAAAGTAAGTTTTAGAGACAAACTTTTGAATATGGCCTATAGAGTTGCAAAAACAAGCGTAACTGTCAGAAGAAGTATTTTTTTCGATTATTGTCCACCTGATCGCCCATAGTGGAACATCGCCCCCTAGGGGATAAGGACAACAAGGATCTCGTTGTTGCACGGGAAACTTACACGCTCGATTCCAAAACAGGCCAAGCCGCTTTTGTTGTGTGGCTTTTCTTTAAGATGTTGTTACACGTTAATACCTTCTGGGCGTACAACGGTGCATCTGCTGCGTTGGAACATTCCATCGGGATGCAGTGCAACAAGCGTTCGTTGCGTGAAGCTGCCGTTCAATGGATGTGAACTATTGAACGGAAGATTTTGAATTGAAACATTGGTTTCTACAGGTTAACAGCAAACTAAATCAGATAACAAACCAAACGTATTTTTTTCTGATCTGCAATACATTATTCAATATATGACAATGTTCCATTAGATTGATCTATTGTAACCTCCATGCATTTTGAGGGGAAGTATGAGTTATTCGAAAGTGAAGTGAACTTCTGCTATTACTTAGCTTTGCAGGTGACGAGACTGCTCACTTCTGTTCTTAAGAAGCTCGTCGGGGTTTCGACTTTCTACGCAGACTTACAGTGAGGCATAGTCGATTGATTAGCATATCTGATCTGAAGGACGAGGGCTCGACACTTGTTGTGGACTTTTTGATTATTTTCATTATTCGCCATCTGTCAGATCATATTTCAATGCTGATTTGTTGGTCAATAAATAAACTTGCCAGATTTTCGATCTTTTATCTCTTATCTTTAACAAACCAATAGCTGATTATTATCGTCAGTAATTACTTTAGAACAACAAATTTTGATCTTGGTCAGCCTTTTCCACCTGCTTGGGTCTTCATTTTAAATCATTTACTTTGTTAGCGAATTGAGCCACCCCATTAAATTTATCCACTTGGTTCGCAAATTGCAAAACTATTTCTAGAAAAACTCGTAGTTGCAGTAATTCATACGAGTATTCAGAGATCAGCACTCTTCCACTTTCCACAGAGCGCTCCTAATCGGATACTTCTTACCCTGGAAGCATACTTCTTCATTTTGAAATTAAACAGAGCTATGCAGCTCCAAGGAGTTAAAACGTGCATCATCCAAGACGAACGAATCGACGAAGAAACAGTCCATGTGGCATTCCTGGTGCTCCTTTGCGATGTAAGAATCTTAAGAACATAAACCGTTCTTGCTCGTTTCTGCTAATACTTATGCATGTGTGTGTGGGTGATGGGATGGGAAAAACTTTTCCTCTCCTGGCAAACGGTAATTAATTGAACCATTAAACAATTATTCCAGATGCAGAAGGTAGATGTTGCACTCGGCACTCCATCAGCATTGTTGCGCACCAATTATATCGTCATAACTGTGAACAGTTGTGTTCAGAACAATAGTAGTGAAAGTTGATTTGCATACAAAACTCTAAAATTGGCATACTGCAACTTAGTTTCCCAATGAGCAATCGATATGAAATTTTGACAGTACACTACAAATATGCTCTATTTCATTATCACAAATCTTGAGGTTTTTCGAAGCACCTGTTCGAGAGTTGAGCAGCAGGTAAAATTACTCAAAGTAGTTTACGTAACAAGAATGATATTTCTACAGCACGAGTCGTCCAAAGAGGCTTGCCGAGATGGATAATTACGACAATTGCTGTGAAAATCATCATTCTGCAACAAGTTGTGTACAACATTCTTTGCAATTTCGTAGAAGACCCTTCAAAAGAATCAGAAATAATATCGGTATGCATCACAGGACTGAAACCGCTGTCATCCACGAACAACTGGAGTGAAGCCAAAAATTTGGTGCTGAAGAAGGTGCTGATTTGACAGCTCGTCCAAAAATACTGTTTTAGGCACGAGACACACTAGTTTTGGAATGTGACATTCATATTTTACTTATCATTCTGGTAATAAGTGCGTAGTACTTCATCTAATTTTCTGTAACTGCTAGACAATTTGACCACATTTTATTAGACACAAAAGTAAACGATTATCAATAGTATAATTTTATTCTCATACGACATGTGTCGCTTCCGCGCGGGGTTTGATGAGGGCAAAGCCTAAAATTTGTTTATTTAGCACTAGCGCCACACAGATGGTGGCGGCTTCAAGAACTTGTGCTTCCTTCAGGGAGTTTCCACCATTTTCTTTTTGTAATTTCAGAAAACACTGCGGAACACGTTTTTGTTTCAAGCACCAAAATATCACTATTTACTTAATTAAGGGTTGCTGAATCCATTGTCGTTTTCAGAAATATCATAGCACTTCTAATTTTTGAGATATTGGCTGTTGAAAATGCAAAATTTGACTATTTAGCCAACTTGTATGCAAGTTTACCAGCTTGTATGGAAATTTATTTGCTTAATTTGGCACAGAATTCAAACTTCATGAGTATAACATAAAAGTTCACAATGCTTTCGATGCTAAAAGTTTAGTTTTTGATGGTTTAGAACAGTATTGTGTTTTGCCATATAAGAGAAACGAAGAATTTTGTCTGGAGACTGCAAGCGTGTTGAATAAATCGTTCAAATCTAAATTGAATCGTGAAATTTCCACCTAAGTATATCTAAAATGAAAGTTGAAGTCCTACATCGCATGCTTGGTGGATTAGATCGCAATAAAGTTTGATAAATCATACTTTTAATTATATGTAAACATCAATAAAACCAGTGTTTACAACTTTGGTGACCTGTAGCTAAAAATTGTGACGTTCTGGAACATTTCTGAAAATGGCATCAGATTCAGCAAACCCAAAATCTACTAGAGACACTGTGAAATGGTTGTGCCAGAGGCGCGTCCACGTTCGATATCATGGGTTGGACAAACGTTGGCAAATACTTTGTGTACAGTGAAACTTATACGATGGATCAGGAATATGACTATATTGCAAGTAAACTTGATATTTTAGGTAAAAGGTTACAAAAAGGCCAAAACGATAAGAGTATTTCAAGATTGAAACATTATTTAATGAGAGTTAATTGGTGTGTTGCGGATGATCCATGATCAATACAGCTAAAGGAAGAGCTAAGCCAAGAAATCAATTCCATTTTGAGCCGATTTGCACATAAGGACTCTTCTAACAAAGAAACATTAAACTGGGATCAACTGGCTGGAGGTGTAGGGGGAATTGAATCACAAGATCAGGAAAACATGTCAGAAAGGTCAGAGAAGAGCGATTTACACAATTCTCCTAACACATAAGCATAGCATAGCATAGCATAGACTGGCTGTACATGTCAATGGTTTCTACTCAGTGATTGATCAAACCTGGTAAGAATTGCACTACGATCCAAATGAATAAGGGACGGGAGTTTCCGCTTATTCTCGAAGTACAATTTTAGCAGATCTAATATTATTGATCAATAACGGCGCCGGCCAAGTCCTTACAGTCAGTTGGGATGGGGAAGGAATGTTAGGGTGTAATGATTGTTGCTTCTAGAGACCGAGAATACCTCTGCATCTCCACAATCACCACGGGAAGGGTGTTTATTAGTGAGGGAGGAAAAGATCTGGGAGTCACCATTGGTCAGTGATGCGATCCATGGATAAGTAGGAAAAATACGACTTAAACTTAAAGCTAGTTATGCATTTTGTCTCGAGAAGTTTTTGGTAAAAGAATAAAAAAAATACGTCAACATCCATAATGTCGGACCATTCAAAAGATGTTTTTAGTAATGTTAACCTTCCGTCAGTCGCTCAAAAAAAAGTTACACCAGCGGTCGCATCGTGTACTGAGTACACGCGGAGCAATCCCAGTCAACATTTTGGTTGGTATAACTTTTGTTATACATCATTCTAAATGAACCAATTCAATCGTATAGAATGCATGAAAAGGCTATATACCTAACAAAGTGGAGGCTATATACGTACTTGGCACGACTTTTTCAGACTTTATGCGATCAGATATACGATGCCACAAAATTTGGATGGAAATAAAAAAAAGTTTCCAGCGAGTCTCGAACGCGGGACCGTTAGATCAGAAAACAAATACCTTACCACTGTACCACCAAGGGTTACATATCCGATGAGTGATTAATTGACAATATTAATACATGTTTCATGTACAGCGACGCATACTTTGTTGTTCTTTGAGACCCATCGTCAGCAGATACAAAGTTTGGGTGCCGATTTTTGCTAAGTTATTGCGATTTCATACGATGCTTTCTGGATTGATATATGATCTGTCAGTTTATATAGCATAACGCGATTCTATGTTACACTATTTACGACATGTTTTGTTGTCAACACAGATTGTCGTTAATTGATCGTATTGGGGATTTATATACAACTTGTACTGACATTGATAACGCTAAATTTGGCATCTTGTGCGATTCTGATTTTTGACTTACAAATATGTGATTTTGGATGTACATTCTTATACGATACGTGGTTCACTGGGATTTTGATTGTACATCCAAAGCTAGGCAAGATAGAATATAGATGTCTTCGACAAATTTCTTCAGTCCAACGGTACCAATTGGTCAGTGGACAGAAAACACTTTGGAAACATCCCCATCTTCCTGTGGCCATCGGATTGTGCCCCGGGGGAACCGATGTAGTGGACATTTCGCAATGCAACATCTCGTACACAAATATCTCAGGATCTAGATTTTTTAGCAAGATGGTGTCTTCGGCAAAGTTGTTCAGTAGGTCAAGGGCTAACATGTGATAGGCTGCTTGTTTCGAAATTCTGTCACCAGATGGTGCTAGTGAGCATTTAATTTTTAAACACCGATATCTCAAGATCCTGATTACCTAGAAAGATGATGTTTTCGACAAAGTTGTTTAGCAGGTCAAGGACTAACATATGATAAGCTACCTAACAAGAAAAACTGCCACAAGATGGCGCTAGTGAGCATGCAATATTTTAATCACGAATATCTCAGGATCCCGATTTATTAGAAAGATTGTGTTTTAAGCAAAGTTGTTCAGTAGTTCAAGGGCTACCATGTGATGACCTTCTTGATTCGGAATTCTTTCAATAGATGGCGCTAGTGAGCATGACATTTTGCGAACACAGGTATCTCAGGATCCTGGTTACCTATGAAGTTGACGTCTTCGACAAAAGTGTTGAATAGGTCAAGGTCTAGTATGTAATATGCCACCCAACTTGAAATTCTACCACCATATGGCACTAGTGATCATGCTGTATTTTGACCGCGAATACCTTAAGATAATAGGGGCCCAGATAGCCATAGCGGTAAACGCGCAGCTATTCAGCAAGACCAAGCTGAGGGTCGTGGGTTCGAATTCCATCGGTCGAGGATCTTTTCGGGCTGGAAATTTTCTCGACTTCCCAGGGCATAGAGTATCATCGTACCTGCCACACGGATATACACATGCAAAAATGGTCTTTGGCATAGTAAGCTCTCAGTTAATAATTGTGGAAGTGCTCATAAGAACACTAAGCTGAGAAGCAGGCTCTGTCCCAGTGGGGACGTTATGCCAGAAAGAAGAAGATCTTAAGATAATGATATTTTAGCAAGATGGTGTTTTCAGCAAAGATGTTTAGTAGATCAAGGACTAACCATGTGATATGCAGTTTGATTCGGAATTCTTCCACAAAAGGAAATTTTTGAATTGAATTATTTCAGGATCCTGGTTAGGAAAATAAAATTAGATTACAAAGATGGTGTCATTGATGAAGTTGTTCTGTATATCATGGACCAACGTGTTAAACTACTCAAAATTCTTCCACATTCAAAAGTGGTTTCTGCGCTCGTGTACATACACGCTACATGTCACCAACACTACTTAAAGAGTTCTGGTTGAAAATATAAACAAAGATCAGCTGTTCCCAGCAAAATCGAACGGCAGTACAGGTCGGACTCGATTATCCGGAGTATCGATTTTTTTTTCGCTCCGGATAATCAAATTTTCCGGATAATCGAATCACCAAGAAAAAAATTGAAATCTTCGATAAAAGCACTTAAACATTATCTTTTCTCGTTGTTTTATTTATATGATGCGGTGGCGTAGCCAGAAATTATTTCTAGGAACAGTAGGGGCCTTTACAAGAAAAAAAAATTGGTCAGCATACACAAAAAAACACTTTTTCGAACTCCTTTTTTTCTTAAATATGTTCAAAACTGCCAAACCATTCATATTGTAAATTGCAACACCAAATAATCTCATATTTATGCATTAAAATTGAAAAACAAGAACATCAAAAAACAAATTCCGGATAATCGAGTCCAAAATTCCGGATAATCGAATCCCAGATAATCGAGTCACCGGATAATCGAGTCTCCGGATAATCGAGTCCGACCTGTATTTTCAACCAGCAAATTTGCGCATGTGTTTGTGACACCGCTCGGCGAGAGCTCAATTGAAAATGCAATGGGCTGCTAGATTTCAAATACTTCCATCAGGCTAGAGAAAGAACTCCTGGTTTAATTTTTTTCAAATACAGAATCTCAAGTTCCCGATTATTTTTAAACTTGACGTCTTCATCAAATTTATCAGGTAACAAAAGTGCTCACATGTTATTGGCAATTATATTTTGAATTATGTAACCCTGCGCCGGTGAGCATTTAGTTTTCTGATCATCTTATGATACTGATCATTTGGGCTCATCAATACACGTTTTGTCAAATGTTAAAACATTTCGCTACCAGTAAATTAATAGATAAACACAAAATAAAATTAAACATATAGGGTTCATTCTACTTCAAATTCTAGATTCAAATTGGGCAATATTATTTTTATATTTAGTAGAAAGGTAGAACGCAAACTTCTCGTTGCTGGTGATAATCTAAATTCGTAGCTGCACATCTTGTGAGAGCACACTCTTGCAGTACTGGTCGGGTTTGATATTATGGCACGTCTTTTTCCTCCGGAAAATCAGCTTGAGAGATAGGCTTATGATTATCGCCGACCGATAATTTCACATAAACCTAAAAGCATTCAGACCCGATTTTATAAAAGTACGCAAAATTTTCAACAAAAAAGGTATATGAGAAAATTTTGCTAATTGCTACCGAAACATTTGAAAAGTTTATTATGACCATTTTCAACAAATTCACCTTTTTTTTTAAATCATAACTTTTTTGTCCATGATTTCTCCATCTTGACCCACTGTGCAAAAGACTTCATTTTTTGTCTACTTTAACATATAAAAAAAATCAAAAATACGATTTTTGAGAAAATTGATTTTTATGCTTTATTTTCGATACATAAAATATTACAACATTTTTTTTACAGTGTATATTTTTTTCCAGATAGTCCCAACAATAACCTAAAACTTTGTGGAAGGCACCAAACTGATCGGACAAACCGTTTCTAAGTTATAATTTTTTGAAAATTATTAAGGATTTTTTTCTTAGCCCCTTCTCAAAAGTAAGGCTAGAGTCAAAATGGCGAGCCGATGATGCAAAAAGGCATTTTTGGGCATAAAGAAAGCATGTGCAAAATTTCATCCAAATCAAAAAATACAAAAGTAAACCGACATTCGAATTCAAATGGAACCGCTCATCTTTGTTTTTGTGTAACAGCTTTCTGCCGCCCATGAGCCTTGTAACCCTATGGATTGAACCCTGGTGGGAGCCTGAACGGGAAAAGGAGAGAGCGAGATTGAATCGGGAGTACTGACGCCATACTCAGTGGAGGATGGCGGGTTTTTGCTACGCTGCGTGAAGAAGTCGCGGAAAACGAAATTATATCAAATCTATAGAACCTTATTGTGAATTTCTTAACCAAAACCGAACTGAATTATAACAAAAAGTGAATTAAACCAAATTTGACTATTAATTAAAGTGATAGAGCATCACAGCGTGGGGGCTCAACCGGGATTGAGATTATCTCCCGATGCCATATGTGAGATGAGATGATATGACAAAGAAAATTAACCTTAATTCGAAAAGACAATAGTGGCGACATACTACATGAAACATGAGGGTGTGCTTCTAATAGTTCGCAAAAGAGATGTATTACCTCTGAAGAAAATTAGTTATATCGAGATGCCGATGGCTGTATATTTTAAACGGATCAGTTCCAGATTATTATCAAATTATCAAGGCATGCGAAAGCCTTGAATAGGTGAGTAGCGTTCCTGTTTCTTTACATAACTGGTTTGGACCTACCTGGTCTTATTATTCCCCAGGAGCTTCATCTCACACACCGACGGATGAGCGACAGCTGCCCTAGCGAGGAAGAATCGTCTAATTGGCACTCGCAGTCATTGGTGTTCGTTGGAAGCCGGTTTTTGTCATCTACCGTCATGGACCAACCAAGGATGCCGTTATTGGTACCTCGAGTTCCAGTCCCTAATATCGTGGGATCTACTCCGGTCCGAAGAACACCTCAATCACCAGGTCCGGTGCAACAGCAAGCATATTCAACCCAGGGAGGACTCGACCAGAGAATCCTTGCTCCAGTTGCCCCAGCACCATCAGCACCGAATGAACAGGGATTTGGTGATAACTCGGAGGGCGAGGTTCCAGAATTACATCAACACCCCCTCTCTGGAGTTCTTCAGCAGAGCAGCGTTGGGCAGACACTGTCTAACCTAGTGGGGGCCCTAGATGCGCTCAACTTTAAGCTGAGTTCAATGGAGCGAACACAGCAAGCTCAGCAGTACCAGTTACAACAGATGCAACAAAATTTGGTACCATCACAGGCAGAACCGCCGCCAGCAGCCGCTTCTCGTTCGAATGGATTCGAACATTGGAGTGATTTGAGCATTTTCCATCAACCCAGAATATGGCCCGGTAATGTCGCGCCACCGACGATGCCAAACGTCAATCACGGAAATCAATGGCCAACAGTACCTCCAGCGATGCTTCACAGAAACAATGCACCACCGTCCGTCGGTCAGCATGCTGATCAGCATACCGGTCAAAATTTGTTTGCGAATCCGACATTCAACTCCGTACCTCACAGCACCAGAGCTGAAAACGTTGGTTTCACGGCCTCTAGAACCTTCGATGTCCCAAAACCACTCTTCAAGGGTGATTTAGAACAAAGTCATCCCGTCGAATTCCTGCAAGATGTCGATCGTTATGTAGATTCGGTCAGGTTGGAGCAGAATTGCAAACTACCCAGCAAACCAGAGATCATATAAGGATGTTCATTTCAAATTGTATAAATGTACAATTTTCGTTGGAATTGGATATGATGCAAAATTTAATTGATTGAAATTGTTAATGAAGTCATCAATTTCATCTGACTTGAATTTGCATCTTATAGAATTCCAATTTAATCTGACCAAATATGTAATTTCTTACTGCCATTCCATTACGATTTCTTTTTTACTTGGTGTGATTCTATTATAATCATCAATGTGAGATTACATATAAGTCCATCTGATGTAGAGATAAAGTTATACAAGGCAAGAACCCAACATAAACAGAAAAGGTGGAATTCATCGACATAGGTATTGACTTACCGGTTAAAAGAACATCACCGTTCAACAGAAAAACGATGAAATCACTTTGAATCAGTATTTTCGTACGATGTCTATAATAAATTGCTGCACTTCGTTCCAACTGCAAACGTTAACATGAAACCTTCAGTGTTGCACTGGTTTGGTCTTTGCCAAATGACAATTAAGAGTGGTAACATTCACATACGATGCTCTACAGTGTTTCATTTATATTAGCCTAAAGACCTGTGCGTGGTATAGTGGTAGTGTATCAGGCTAGTAATCTAAAGGTCAGTGGTTCGAGGCTTGTATCGTGCTATTTTATTTGTTTTTACTTTATTTGTTTGTAAAAATTAAGTCATATAAACTGCAATACACAATCATACATGAAATTATAGTGAACGCCAAATCAAATTGTCTGGAGTTGTATTGACCATGATAAATTCTCTGAAATGTACGTATATGGCCTCCAGATTTGTGCGAATAGAGGGAATGTGTGCATTTTATACAATCTGTTTTTACCGAATAAGCGTTCACTTTATTCGCTTGCAGTCTCAGTTATGTGAACA
Organism: Aedes aegypti; assembly: GCF_002204515.2. NCBI lineage: Eukaryota > Metazoa > Arthropoda > Insecta > Diptera > Culicidae > Aedes > Aedes aegypti. The sequence goes on from NC_035108.1 coordinate 435,943,180, forward strand.
TATTTGTTGGCTGGGTACCATTCGCCCTTTCCTGTCTGGAAGGAGAAGCTAGAACATGGGCCAGGGGTTTTGGTTACCTGCTAGTAAATTACGACCAGTTCCGCTTCCATTTTCTCCAACAGTATTGGGGACAGCGTGCACAGAGGCTAGTTCGAGAAGAAATTATGTATGGAAACTATACAATAAAAACTCCATCCAGAATGGCCGAATATTTTTTGGCGCTGATCACCAAAGCTCGTCATCTGGATACCGCTCCATCAGAGTTAGAGCTAGTTTTGCATCTAACGCAACACTTTCCTCGTAGTGTCGGGGCACGACTGAGTAATTGCTCTGACATACAATCGGCTTATACCCTACTACAAACTGAAGATCATCACCACAACACTTACAATCGAAACGTGTCTAGAGCAAGAGCCGAAGTAAATCAGTCCAGTACGATGGCCAGTGCGAATGCCGGCAACCGGCCTTGGAGAGGTCAGCAGAATAACAACAATGATGGACAATGGAACCGCAACGTAAGAGCTACGGTAGCTGAACTAGAAGACGAGGGAGGGGCGGAAGTTCATTCCGTTGCGAATATCTTTGTTGGTTCGGATGAACTTTTAGCCGAATATGAAGTGAGTGGTCAGCCTAAGCACGAGAAATCACCTCTGATCGAAGCCCGTATCGACAGTTTAGTGAAGCTAGTCTTGCTGGACAGTGGTAGCGAACTTAGCTGCATCGACAAAGCACTGTATCACGATTTGAAGTCCAGAGGAATTCCACTGGGGGAGTTTCCTGTTCAGAATACCACCATACAGGGCGCCTATGGGAAAAAGAAAATGACAATTTCAAATCAAGTATTCGTTCCTGTTTATATTCAGAATGAAACCATCGATGTTTGCCTAGCAGTTGTAGAGGAACTTTGCAGCCCATTGATATTCGGCATGGACACCTTGCATTATTTGAAAGCCCAGATGGATTTTCAACGCCGCGAAGTTTGTTTGACTCTTAATGGCAGGGAAGTTGTGCTGCCGTTCTGTGCGGATGATTCGAGTCGACCTCAGCGATCTGCACAATTATGCCGTATTGAAGTTGGAGAAGTTTGTGAACCGCCAGCGAAAGATTCAACCAACAGATCTCCACTGGACGGAGATTTCAAACGAAGTGATGAGGAGCAAGCTAAAATTGATTTGCTGTTGGAGGAATTTGCCGATATATTCTCCGATGTGCCCGGTCTTACAACGGAATATGAACATGAAATCCGCGTAACGGATGACGTTGGGTTCAACCAAAAGCAATATCCAATCCCCTACCGCTACGTCAACAAAGTCCGTGACCAAATCGATAAAATGGAAATGTGGGGAATCATCTCTCGAGAATCAACAGCCTATATTAATCCATTGGTGGTCCCTATGAAAAAGTCGGGAGATGTTCGAGTGTGTTTGGACGCCCGCCGTCTGAACGCCGTTATGGAGAAGGACAACGAGAAACCCTCAGATGTGCAGCAGATAGTGCAAAAATTTCACGACACTCGTATCTTCTCCTTAATAGACCTTACCAGCTCGTACTGGCAAATACCAATCAAACCAAGCCACCGGAAGTTCACTGGGTTCCTGTTTGAAACAAGGTCGTACGTATTCAATGTCCTTCCATTTGGATTATGTACAGCAGTGGCCAGTTTTTCCCGTGCAATGGATGTCATATTGGGACCGGAGATTCTAGAGTTTATCGAAAAATATTTGGATGACCTTCTTGTGAAATCTAGTTCATTCAACGAGCACCTAGAACATCTCCGAACATTGTTTACTCGACTTTGGGTTGCTGGGTTGACTATCAGCGCATCGAAAAGTGAATTCTGCAAAATAAAACTCAAATTTCTGGGGCATATTGTTGGACAAGATGGTGTTAGCATCGACCCGGATAAAGTGTCAGCCATTCAACAGTTTCCCGAACCCAGTGATCAGAAATCCATGAAATCCTTTCTGGGACTAGCAAGTTATGTGTCAAGATTTACGCCTAAATATGCGTCTGTTGCAAAACCACTCTATGCTCTTCTCCGAGCTGATGCAGGGTGGAGATGGTCCGATGAAGAGCGACAGGCATTTAGCGCAGTGAAGCAGCTAATTTTACGCCACACTACTCTTCGTTATCCCCTCCTGGATAAGGAGTTTTGCGTCCAAACGGATAGTTCGTACCAAGGACTAGGGGCCATGCTATTCCAATGGGACGACCAGAATGACCGAATGGTTATATCGTATGCTAGTCGGCTATTGCGTATTTGTAACAGGACGATTTAGGAACCCCTGGTTGAATGCACCGAACGGTCATTTGTTTGACGATGAGGGAGTGTAGGTTTGAACCGCAATTCGATCGGTCGCCTTCGGTATCAGCACCATTAATATTTTCTAAACCAAATTTGTATTTATTATTGTGAAATAAAATAATTTCAAAGTAACTGAGTTTGTTACAGCCTCTGTACGTGCCATAAATTCTTTTGTTCTTTTAACTTTTACTGTGCGCCGTGGCAACTCGCCGGGCAACTCGAAAACAGCGCGCACAGAAAAAGTCAAACGTTTTATAGCATGCATAGGCTTATTAGATATTTGATAGGCCTTTCCATTTTTTTTCAAATGGAAGTAAAAATGAATAGCCGCGTGTACTAAGTCTAGCAGCAGTTTTAAGGCTATTATTCGCATTATTTAAACCAATCAATGTGCTTGAAATATACTGTTTGATAGCAGAAAAATACTACGTGCTACTGCAGTATGCTATTGACAATTTAATAAGAAAATTCAGTTGAATTCACAGAATAGATGTTTTCTAGAAAACCGATTAGGTCTTCATAATAATTTGATGGTTATTTTATATTATTGTTTACCTTTTAGAACCACCGACACGTTCGGCATTTGCATAGAATAACTGTCAAAGACCTTCCGAATCAGCTGATTTGAGACGTCTCGTGAAAAGGCCTATTGCTCAATTGTAACCACCATTGACAGTTCTTTGATTTCAGCACAGACAAAAAGGCGTCACACTCTCATAGGTGTCCATCGATCATTTTTTAACGACCGATTCGTATATATGCGACCAAGTGCAGGCTGCAATGATTTTTAACGTCATATTTTTGAATATAGTCAAACCTTTATTAGTCGATGTTCCATAGTTCGATATCGACTCATGAAACCATACTTAAAACAAAAAAAATCATAATTACTATAATGCTCCCTTTTATCAGCTTTCTAAAGAATAGCTGTTCCATGAGTCGATGATCTTTTGAGTATCGTCTGGAAATTTGACTGTCCTTGAAATTCTAAAGTATATTCTGATGGGATTTTCATGCTGAAGAGCACCGTTTTCAAATCAAACGGTTTATTACATGTTAAACATGCTTCAGTCTTGGACAGAATAAACAACTTAGTTGAAGACGTCATTTTCATGATTAAGCAATCACGATCCTAGATATTTGGGTTGAAAATTTAGCATACTCAGTGGCACCATCTAGTGGAAGAATTCCCAAACAAGTGTGACCCATCACAAGTTTGTACTTGACTTACTGAACTTTTGAGCCGAGAAGTTTATATTTGGATGTAATCGGGATCCTCAGATATTAGCAATCAAAATATGCATGTTGAATAGCGCCACCAGTTGAAAGAATTTTAAAACTTGAGGTTCCTTGCATTTAGGCCTTCATCTTAAAACAACCTTGCCGAAGGGGTAATATTTCTTAGTAATGAAAATATCTCAGGATCATTTTTCTAAGCGATCAGGATCCAAATATATCTGCGTTCGAAGAATTGCATCTTCAGCGTCGTTTTGTGGAAGAAATCCGAATCAAACGGCTCATCACATGTTTAGTCCTTAATCTACTAAACATCTTTGCCAAAAACACCATCTTGCTAAAATATCGTTATCTTGAGATATTCGCGATCAAAATACGCCATCTGTTGGTAGAATTTCAATTTGGGTGGCTTATTACATGCTAGACCTTGACCTATTCAACACTTTTGTCGAAGACGTCAACCTCATAGGTGAATCCTGAGATATCTGTGTTCGCAAAATATCATGCTCACTAGCGCCATCTATTGAAAGAATTCCGAATCAAGAAGATCATCACATGGTAGCCCTTGAACTACGGAACAACTTTGCCGAAAACACCATCTCTCTAAAAAATCGGGATCCTGAGATATCCGTGACTAAAATATTGCATGCTCACTAGCGCCATCTTGTGGCAGTTTTTCTTGTTAGGTAGCTTATCATATGTTAGTCCTTGACCTACTAAACAACTTTGTCGAAGACATCATCTTTCTAGGTAATCAGGATCTTGACATATCGGGGTTTAAAAAATTAAATGCTCACTAGCACCATCTGGTGTACTGAGTACACGCCTAAAAACTTAGGTTAAAAATACGATGTTTTCGAATACTTTTCGTTGATTTTTTCGAAAAATTTCTTCTCTACAAGCAAGAAGAAGAGTAGATCTTGGAATAGGACCAACACCCGGATCAATTTGAAGGGATTTTCATCGTGTTATTCGACTTTTCGCAAAGTGCGTGTACTCAGTACACTAGGGCGACCGACGGTGGGTTAAAGAGAGAAAATATATGTATTTAGAAATTATATAAAACAGGCATAAAACCGACACTTGTAGTGACGAACCATACAAAGTTTATTTGAATATTACATAAAATTAACGCTGTCATGAAAAAATGTGTCATTATAAGCATGAAACGAGCTCACCAGTTGGTAATCCATCCTCGACTCTAAACAAATCTCCTAACACACAAGTAGATAAACCAGTAAACGAAAACACAAATAATTCTTTAGGAACTATTCCAAAAACCCATAACTCCCAATTACAAAACCCGTCCATGGAAGAAAATGAGGCTCTTCGACGGCAAATTCAGATGTTGGAAAAACAGTTAGCAGAACTGCGTGCCAAAGCACAGAACACTCTTGGCCATGGTAAAAATCCTGATGCAGCACAGTTTGACAAAACCTCTCAACAGAAAGAAATGTTTCATGAACAACCATGTTTAGGGAATATTGCTGGGTTAGAAAGTTCCACGAAAAAGAATAGGATAGGAGGAGAAACGATTTGAAAAACTGGGGTAATTTTCACGAAGGAACAGTTACAAAAATACGGTAAACTCAGAAGAGAACTATATTAGGCAGAACCACATCAAAAATAGTCAGGGGCTGTAAGGTATTAGAAATCAATTCAGGTATGGTGCATACGAACAGGAAAACATGAGGTATCAAGGAGAAAATCAACACGAAACTAGAGAAAACAGTGAAATTTTCGTTGAGCCTGGTCTCAGGCAGAGTCGAGTACAAAATAGAAGGAATGACTTTCGGAATAAAGCAGCGTATTTATACGAAGAAAACGATAATGACCTACCGAAGTATCAAGTTGGACGTTCAGTAAGTGAATTGAAAATCATTTATGCTGATAGGCGGATGGAGAAATGACACCTAACGTTCAACGGCGACTCTCGTCAAAGATCGTTAGAGGACTTTCTCCATAAAGTACTGCAAAGAGCCGAGAAGGATTTTCTGTTACTCATATGGAAACCCAGGCACAGCGACGGTATCGTGTCCAAATCACGTACGAGATGTTCAGCAATCAGCTCAAAGATCGGGAAACTAGATTTGGAGTGTAACACAGGGAGCCAGTCCACTCCAAATGATGATAAGGTTCCAAGCGTTAAACCCTTTCAAGACAATTTTCTCCAAATTTACGAAAAAAAAAAATACATACCGGAAGCTGTCCTCATGTAAGCGTCCAGATTTTTGATAAAGTCTACGATACACTGCTTGATTCTGGAGCAAGCGTCAGTGTTACTAATGTCTTAGACATTGCACGAAACCACGGTTTTAAAATGCATCAAAGTCCATTTCGATTCGTTACTGCAGACAAAACGGCTCATGAGTGTCTAGGGTATGTTAATTTACCTATAGCTTTCCGAGGAGTGACCAAGATTATACCAACTGTAGTTGTACCTCAGATCGCCCGAAAGTTGATTCCAGGGTGTAACTTCTGGGACGTCTTTGGTATAAAACCAATGATTGAAAGCGAAAATGGATTTGAACAAATTGCATCCATTTCAGTCGAAAACAGTTCGGCTGAAACGATTGAGCTCTCTTTGTGTCCCGTCGAAACCAAGCCGATCATCAAGATGGTTGAACCTGATGAAACTCTGGATATTCCGGCTTTAGAGTTACCAGAAGCTTCAAAAACGACGCCAGAGACTATTGAAACAGAACATATACTTTCGGAGGCTGAACGAAAATAATTAATCAAGGCTGTTGAAGCATTCCCATGCACTTCTGAACATCGACTCGGTAGAACAACATTAATACAGCATGAAATCATACATAAACTTACTTGGCCAAACCAAAGCGACAACCGTTGTACAGGTTGTACCAACGGTTCAGGCCAAGATGGAAGCAGAACTTGAAAGGTACCGGTGAATGCACGCAGTTGAAGAGTGTACCAGCTTATGGGCTAGAGCTCTAGTGCCAACGCTTGGACAAAAAGGACTCGTATCCTATGCGGAACATGGGAAAATCTGCTAGGGAGTGCTTCTCAGTGGTGGTCCTGAAGGATGCGTACTTTCAAATTCCTCTAAAAGAGGAATTAAGAGACTACACAGCTTTCAGGACCCCACAAGGTCTATTCCGGTTCAAAATTTGCCCATTTGGTTTAACAAACCCGCCCTGTACAATGTGCCGATTGATGGACCATGTTATCGGGTTTGAGTTAGAGCCAAACGTGTTCGTCTACTTAGACGATATTGCCATAGCCACAATTTCAAAGAAAATCGCAAGATATAATATAATCAAGGTAAGACACCTGTTTGCGGCAGAATCTACTCTTATCGAGCGATATCGTCAAGTTTGCAGCAGTGAGACGTTCTGCAACTATCTTTAGAAGACGAATATGTTCTACATTTGAAGAACATATAATAACACATTTGAAGAACGATAAGAGTAGATTCTGCCGCAAACAGGTGTCTTACCTTGATTATCTTCAGAAATTTCTGGCGATTTTCTTTGAAATTGTCTGTCAGGTTTTACATAAGATTTTAACTAGGAATGTCTCTAAAGATACCTTCAGCAATTGCATCAAAGACTCCTTCTAAGATTTCTACAGAAATGTCTCCAGTAATTCTTTGAGATTTTCTCAAATAAGTCTTAACAGTTTTTTTTATTTGTTTTCTGGGAAAAGTCAAGAAAACTTTTTCTGAAAAATAGATCCGTGAGATGCTTTTAGAGAAAATCCTAGAGTAATCTCTCATAAAACTCTGAGTAAGTTTTAAAGTCACCCCTAGTCGTCGATAATAATTTGTCAGTCAATCTTCTTCGAGTATAGCTTGTCCGAAGAAAACAACAGTTTTTTATTTAGCCTCCAAAGACAGCTGCCTTTAAAATTACTATCTATTTTCCTTCAGAAGACTACCAATGACCCTTGTGGAAAGTTGTGCATATTGGCGATGGTATCGATCGAGCTCGACCTAGGTCTTGATACCCACCTGGACCTCTGGAGTTGGTCAACATCAGACCTAATAATCGAAATCCCTGCCATCTTCGAGAGTTTTAAAGCCAGCAAGTTTCAGAAGATTTCCTAGATAATTTAATATGGTAATCAAAAAAAAACAATCGAATGTTGGGATAGAATTCCACATGATTTTCTAAAGAAATTTCTCGAAAAACATTGGATTGAATCTCTATAGAAATTTGTGTAGGAAGTATCGGAAAAATTGCTGTAGTATCAACTGACGTGGAAACTGAAATAAACTTTTGAAGATTTCATTGGACATTTCCGAGGAATTTTTTGAGAAATGTTTGGTAAAACTGCAGAAATTAAATGCTAAAAAGAAATCCTAGAAAAAAATTGTTCGAAGAACCCCTTAATGAATTAAGGATTTCTGGGAGGTAACGTGGATGAATTCTTGTAGAACTGTAAGAGTCTCTTAAAAGAATCATAAGCTTTTTTTCCAAACATTGTAGAATAAAGCTTTGTGCGCATCCTCGAAAAAAATCTGTTGAAATATTTGGAAGATCTCCTATGTTAACATCTGGAGAATTCTGTTGAAGAATTTGTGATAAAATATCTGGAGGAAATTCATAAAAAAAAATTTAGAAAAAAAAAAACAAAGTAATACCTTTGCTAATTACTGGAGGTAGTAGCTTTGGAGTTCTCTAGGATTTTCTAGAGCAAATTATGGACAAATTCTTTAAAGCATCCTTTCGACAAATGGGTTGAATTTAAGGGAGATTTGCTAGAGAAATATCTCGATTGGAGAGATTTCTGCATAAAAATCTGAAACTCCATCAAATTCTTCAAAAAAAAAAGCTCAAAAAATATCTGAACTTCTAGAAAGTGTGCTGTGGAAGTTCTATAGGAATTGCTTTGAAAATCGTCAAGAGATTCAGCAATTCTTTGATAGATTCTATCAAGAGTGTTCGCACGTTTAGAAATCGCTAGCACCATCACACTCGTATTGTGCATAACAGGATGCGTTATTTGATTGACCCATTACTTCATCGGAAGAGTCTTCAATAATCTTCTGAAAATTGTCTATGAATGTTCCAGAAACTTCTCAAGAACTACTGGAATGGAATGATCACGGCAATTTGTCTCAGAAAATATAATGGGTTGGCCATAGATATTTTTAAGGCACCATACATTGATTCATTCAGTAATACCATAGAGGATTGTTTCATTTGTTTTTCTAACGGTTGAAAAGTTTTCTTATAGTTAGTTTCCCAGTATTTTCACTATAGATATTCTCAATCGTTCTTTTCACGAATCAGAACTTTTGGGAGTCATGTACAAACCATGTCACGCTTCACAAGAATACCATGGAAAACCTTATCGTGTCTAACATCCTCCATAAGGATAAGTACGACGTTGTTAAAGTTTGTATAAATACAAAACAAGAAGATCAGTAGAAAGCTTAAAAAAAATTAAACTATGAAAATCTTTAATTAAAGATGAAAATCTTTTCAATATACATGTATATTGAACAGATGAAAAATAGTTTAATTTATTTTTCAAGCTTTCTACTGATCTTGCTTTTTTGTGAATCGTGGGTAGGACAATCCTTTGACTGCCCTACTAGACTGATGCAAATTTTGAAGTTTTTGCTCCCCTATGCTTAAACGATGTTAATTATGATGAAAATAATCCTCCCAAAATTTGAAGTGATTCGGAAGAAATTTAATTGTGCACACGCTATTTGAAGTTTATATGGAAATTACTATGGGAAAGGCAGACCTTTTGTGTTCAGTCCTCTAACTGCTCATCATAATAATCTATGAAAAAGTGAATACACTAATCTCATGTGAAAACTTTCCAGCTACAACTTTGCTGAAGACCACGTTTCGATGGGACGTAAGGATAATTTGTTATTTTTGATAACAAAGTCTAAATCATGCTGAGATGATCATTCATTTACATTCAGAGCAACACTGCTTTTTTGCTGTAGAACATAGTAGCCTGGATTCCTTTGATATATTCTTCCCGCAAGGAGCACCACTGTTGCCTGCCGAACAGTTGGTGATGCATGTTACATGCAAACCAACTTCATGATGATGAATAACAATTTATCCTGACGTCCAATCAAAAAGTGGTCTTCGGCAAAGTTGTAGCTGGGAGGATTTCACATTAGAATAATTGGTTCACTTTTCCATAAAATATTATGACGAAGAGGTAGAGAGCTGAACACAAAAAATTGACGTTTTTCATAGTAATCTCCATGCAAACTTCAAATGGCGTGTGCACAGTCAAATTTCATCCGAATCACCTCAAACTTTGGGAGGACGCTATTTATCATAATTAAAACCGTTTAAGCATAGGGGAGCAAACATTTCAAAATTTGCATCACTCTACTGCCCTACGCAGATGATTTTGTGAGTAGTAAATGTCCTACCTGTCCTACTCACTTCTCGCCCCATTGAGTTTTGAAAATGATTCATTACGGAACTCAAAACAATTGCCGATAGTCATTACGCAACTGATTTTAGTTGCGTGAGGATTATTACAACATTGCCTAATTCAGTGCAGGGAAGTAGGCCGTTTTATGACAAATAATTGAAAGTTAAACGAAAAACGATGAGAAGTTGCAAAAACAGCAATACAGCTTGCCAAGGTTGAGCGCTTTGCATGGGAATCGACTCTCACTACTATTATTTTGAACACAACTGTATATTCCGTGTAGGAAGATTTCCGATGGTTACCGAGCAGCTTAGCCTCAGAAATGCAAGGAATGTGGTTTCGGTAATATAAATAGCTCTCGGTGGTTAATCGAACATGATAATTTTGTGTAAGCATATGTGCTGTAACATCCACCATCTAGGATGTTCCTGTTTGAATAACTCGTATTGAAATTGCTACAGGATCTTATTAGCGTAACGGATTGGCTTTGTTTATCGATGTACATTAAGTATACTATTAAGCATATTTTATAAAATCAGAGTATCATGAAGAGTGGTGAATCATGTAATTTTTAGTGCATATTGTACATTCGTGCTGTACGTACAGAAATTATTTGTCTGACAGGAATTGGATACTACCTAGAACAGTGATTTTCAAAGTGGGTGAATTCACCCACTTGGGACGATTTTCAAGTCCAGAGAACGAAATTTGTAAGTTGTAGTAGGTGCATGATTTTTTCCCTTCGTCGAAAAAGGCAGCATTATGAGACAAATATTGGGATGTCAAAAATCTCTGTTTGTGAATAACACAGGCCTCTCTGCCAAAGGACGAAGCTTTCAAAAATATCCAAACTTTTTTGAAATCTTCTACAGATGGATTTCAAAAAAGTTTGGATATTTTTGATTATTTTATTTTTTCATACAATGAATTCAAGTGCACGGACATTGGACAAACGATAACATCGACACAAACCATGTCTGATATGTTTCTAAAATTGTCTGAATACTAACCTCCAGACCAGAATGTTGCCTCCAGTAATGGCTTCGATCAGAGACACTTCGAAACTATTCCCATCATCAAACACGACGAATCGTGTCACCCAAAAACTTTCAACAATCCGCCTGCAAATTATAATAATAAATTACTAATGGCGCAATTTGCATGGTAATCCTCAATGCTGACCGCCACCAACTCTGAACTGAATGGCCGATGATGATCTTCTCCGTCCATTTCCATTTGTATGTTTGCACAATTTGGGTTTTGTTCTTTTTGCTGCTTTAATTCGTGTGTAAATACCGCTGTTGCATGACTGGCATAGATTTGCCACCTTGCGTTTGGGTCTATCCGCGGTGCGCACACAGGGGTAATTTGGGTCAATTATTATAAAAATTGGTTGGTGAATGCTGGACATGGCGTACTATTGGTACCACGCGTACCTGCAGGAATATAATATACCCCTCTGTGCGGTCCTTAGCCTCCTGCCCAGCAACTCCCATCCCTACCTCTTCGCTGTGCTGGCCGGGGTACGAGTAACCTTAGGGAAAATCGGGTAACCAACTCCGGTGGGAACTATGGTCATATGCTGACAGGGAAGGGAGGAGTTTGCTTCTGCAAGCCTGGAGCGTCTGTACTCCATGTTAGGAGCGGCTCACAACAGCGTCTATTCCGCATGTCAGAGGCGGCTGATCATCGTCCGTGTGATAGAGGAGGACTCCAAGTTCAACTGTGCACGATGACCTTCCGAAGCCGTAATAAAATCAAGCAACGAATAATCAACGAGAGAATTAGAACCGAGACAATCGGCGAAGACCACAGCGACTTGAAGGGACTAGCGCATACTCGCCGACGTGCTGAAGAACCGCGGATTCAGCATCGTAGCGCTACAGGAGGTGTGTTGAAAGGGATTAATGGTGCGAACGTTTATAGGTAACCATACCATCTACCAGAGCTGCGGCAATACACACAAGCTGGGAACAGATTTAATAGTGAGGGCGCAAAGGCGCGTGATCTAGTGGTTACCGATCAATGAGAGAATGTGCAAGTTGAAGATCAAAGGCCGGTTCTTCAACTTCAGCATAATAAACGTGCAGAGACCTCACTCCGGAAGCACTGATGATGATGAAGACGGTTTTTACGCGCAGCTCGAACGCTAGTACGACAGCTACCTAAGCCATGACGTCAAAATCATCATAGGAGATGTGAACGCTCAGATTGGCCAGATCGACTATTGGAAAGTTCAGCGCTCACCGGCTGACGAACGAAAACGACTTACGACTAATTGATTTCGCCGCCTCAAAGATTATGGCCATTCGTAGTTCCTTCTTCCAGCACAGCCTTCCATACCGATACACCTGGAGATCCCTACAGCAGACAGAATCACAAATTGACCAGGTTATGATTGATGAACGGCACTTCTCCGACATTATCCACGTTAGGACCTATCGTGGCGCTAACATCGACGCTGACCACTATCTGCGCCCAAAACTCTCCCTCGTTAACAATATACGGTACTGGCGGCCGCCTCGAAAAGACCTAGAGCGGCTTAAGGGATCTGATTCGCAACTGCATACACGGGTAGAAATCAGAACCCAAAAACAAGATTATGACTCATGATATCATGATTCCAGCGTGTTTTTGTCTTATGAAAATACACCATGATTTGGACTCATGATATCATGAGTCAGATTGCCGTAACGCAACACACGCGTTATGTTTTTGTAGCTGATTGCTCGGAATCATGATTCAAATTCCAAAAATGCTGAGTCGCGCATCCGTTTATAATCGAGAAAAATAAAAAAAAGTCAAAAATAGCATACATTAAGAATCGATCCAAGAACCTTCCGATTGTGAGTCCCGTACTCTACCACTCAACCGCTTCGTCATCTTGAATTGTGAGTGATCGATACGAATGTGATGAAGCAAATTGCGCGGTGTTCACCGCTGCCAAAGTCGCGCTGAAGTCTGAGATAAGGGCAAGCAAAAAGGCCTGCTTCGAGGGACTCTGTCAGAGTGCCAACGCGAACCCGTGGGGTGATGCCTACAGGATCGTAATGGCGAAGACAAGAGGTGCAATTGCTCCTACGGAGCAGTCTCCACAGATGCTGGAGGGGATCATCGAGGGGCTCTTCCCGCGCCACAACCCTAGCCCATGGCCTCCTTTTGTAGGACAGCCGGGGATTGGGGCTGGTGATGAGGATAGAGTAACTGATGAGGAACTTGTAGGGATTGCAAAATCCCTAAGCATGGGGAAGGCACCAAACCTGGCCCTCAAAGTCGCAATCTTGGAGGCTCCCGGTATGTTCAGATCTGCTATGCAGATATGCCTGGACGAGGGAGTATTTCCAGATGCGTGGAAGAGGCAGAGCCTGGTACTATTGCCAAAGGCGGGGAAACCACCCGGTGACCCGTCGGCGTATAGACCAATATGCTTGATTGACACGGTGGGGAAAGTGCTCGAGAAGATCATCCTCAACAGACTGTCGAGGTACACCGAGGGTGTAAATGGTCTCTCAGGCAACCACCCAGCCAACAAATATATTCACATAACTGAGATTGCAAGTGAAGAAAGTGGACACTTATTCGGTAAAAACAGATTGTATAAAATGCACGAATTCCCTCTATTCGCACAAATCTGGAGGCCATATACGTACATTTTAGAGAATCTATCATGGTCAATACAACTTCAGACAATTTGATTTGGCGTTTACTATAATTTCATGTATGATTGTGTATTGCAGTTTATATGACTTAATTTTTACATACAAATAAAATAAAAAGAAATAAATATCACGAGACAAGCCTCGAACCTCTGACCTTTAGTTCATTAGCCAGATACCCTACCACTGTACCGTACAGTTTTTGTTGCAGAAAATGGTCTTTTAGCAAATATAAATGAAACACTGTAGAGCATCATGTTTGAATGTAACCGAACTTACTTGTCATTTTGCAAATGAGCCAGTGCAACGCTGAAGGTTTCATGTTTTATCGAATTAACGTTTGCAATTGAAACGAAGTGCAGCAATTTATTAAAGACATCGTACGAAAATACTTATGCAACGTGATGACATTGTGTTTCTGTTGAACAGTGATGTTCTTTTAATAGGTAAGACAATTTGTTCATGAATTCCACTATTTATGTTTATGTTGCATTCGGCGATGTGCCCTGTATGATTTTATATCTACATCAGATGAACTCATATGTAATCTCACATTGATGATTATAATAGAGTCATACCAAGTGAAGTTAAAATCATAATGGAATGACAGTTTAAAGTTACATATTTGGTCAGACTAAATTGGAATTCTATAAGATGCAAATTCAAGTCAGATGAAATTGATGACTTCATTAACGATTTCAATCAATTTAGTTTTGCATCATATCCAATTCCAACGGAAATTGTACATTTATACAATTTGAAATGAACATCCTTATATGATCTCTGGTTTGCTGGGCAGTTCGGCTTCCGGAAAGGGAGGTCCACTGTAGACGCTATTCTGACGGTTAAGAAAACCGCTGAAATAGCACTCCAGCGTAAGAGGAGGGGTATTCGCTACTGCGCAGTAGTGACTCTGGATGTAAGGAATGCATTTAATAGTGCCAGTTGGGCGGCTATTGCTGATGCGCTCCTGCGTCTGGGGATACCCGAGTACCTGTACAAGATTCTCGGAAGTTACTTCCAGAATCGGGTATTAGTCTATGACACAGAGGTGGGTCGGAAGTGCTTTCACATAACCTCAGGAGTCCCGCAGGGTCCGGTGTTATGGAATGTCATGTACGACGAGGTGTTGAGATTAAAATTCCCGGCGGGTGTGGTCATCGTTGGCTTTGCCGACGATATTACGCTGGAGGTCTACGGTGAATCGATCGAAGAAGTGGAATTGACTGCAGCCCACTCGATCGCAATTGTGGAGGAGTGGATGAGCTCCAGGAAACTGGAATTGGCTCACCACAAAACTGAGGCTGTTGTTGTCAACAACCGAAAGTCGGTGCAGCAAGCGGTGATCAGTGTAGGCGACTGCACAATCACTTCGAAGCGCTCCGTCAAACACTTGGGGGTGATGATCGACGACAAGCTTACCTTCGGTAGCCATGTCGATTATGCCTGCAAGAGAGCCTCCACAGCTATTGTGGCACTGTCCCGGATGATGTCCAATAGCTCTGCGGTGTACGCCAGCAAGCGTAAGCTTCTGGCCAGTGTCGCCTCGTCCATACTGAGGTATGGTGGCCCGGCTTGGGGCACGGCTTTGAGTACCGATAGCTACCGTAGCAAGCTAGAGAGTACTTATAGGCTAATGTGCCTGAGGGTTGCGAGCGCGTACCGTACCGTGTCACACGATGCACTCTGTGTCATCACCGGTATGATGCCTATTGGTATCCTTATCATGGAAGACATAGAGTGCTTCGAAAGGCGCGGCACAAGAGGCATACGCAGGACTGCCAGACTGGCCTCCATGGTCAAATGGCAGCGTGCGTGGGACAGTTCCACCAAGGGAGTGTGGACTCACAGGTTGATTCCGAGGTTAGATATCTGGGTCAATAGGCGCCATGGGGAACTAACATTCCACCTAACACAGGTCCTTTCGGGTCATGGATGCTTTAGACAATATCTACACCGTTTCGGTCATGCGGGTTCTCCCGAATGTCCAGTTTGTGCAGGTTTAGAGGAAACGGCGGAACACGTTTTGTTCGTGTGCCCGCGTTTCCGCACAATGCGTGACCGCATGTTTGCCACATGCGGTCGGGACACGACTCCGGACAATTTGGTCCAGAGGATGTGTGCAGACGAGTTTGGCTGGAATGCCGTTTCATCGGCTATCACCCACATCGTCTCGGAACTCCAAAGGAGGTGGCGTGTGGACTCGAGGAGTGACTAGTGCAGACGCTAATCAACAGGTGGTCCAAGGGTTCGCAGTCGGCTACGTAGGTCATACCGGTGCCCTACGGTCGAAATCGACCCTTACAGCGATTAAGTGGCCGCGGGGAGAACATCCTGGTAGCGCTGCTGTCGTGGCGCCGGCCTACTGGGTGGATACGAGCCTCTGGTTGTTCGGGGCAGGTGGAGGCCCCTTCGTCAGCAATCCCAGCTGGTGATAGCTGATAGGGCCTGAGCCTTCAGTAGGTCAAATTGCGAAGCCCGCAGTATCAGTTCTTGATACCTGCGGTGCAGCTGGGCGCGGGCTTAGTGGTCGACCCTGCCCGCCTTCAGCGGACAACGGGAGGTGAGGACCACCTGGGAAGCTGGCAATGCGCCAGCATGCTACCTTGGTGGACCCCCATGAGCGTGTCATCGATGTTCGTTGCTGCATGGCTACGCAGCTAACCTGGAGGATGCGATGTGCAATAGCCCCTCTCCGAAGCAATGCCTTCTTGGTGGTCCCGGAGAGACGAAGGGTTTGGCGGCAATGGAAATGGTTTAGTGGGTCGGGGGTGTAGTCCTGTTTACTGCTTGTACGTAGTAAATGGTCCCCAACCCCACACTCCCGGACCTCGGTCCGGAGTCTGTTGAGCAGATTATCCCCCCATTGCTTAGAAGGAAAAAAAAAAAAAAAAAAATTGCGCCGCTTAGTGTTTTCACACTGGATGTTACGCTTATGAGGAATCATGATTATGACTCCAGGAACCATGATTTGTGATCCTGATATCATGACCTAACCAATTTATGAATTTCATGATTTGTAAATCATGGTATGGGGATCAGATTTTTATCCGTGTACGCACAGCACCTCGAGGTTGCATTACCGGAAGAAGGTGAGCTGGATGAAGCCCCTCTTGAGGACTGTTGGTGAACAGTGAAAGCAGCCATCAACAATGAAGCTGAAACCAACGTCGGGTACGTGGGACGGAGTCGACAAAACGAGCAATAATGTAGGTAGATTCCGGAGGAGAAGAACCGCCCGCGCTTCATGCTGCAACAAGAGACTCGACAGCACGTGGAACGTTATAGATGGAAACTGCAACAGCAGACCCGCCTCTTTCGGGAGTAAAACATGCCGCCTGGAGGAGACGGAGTGCGAGGAGATGGGAAAGCTGTGCCGGTCTCAAGAAACACGCAAGATCTATCAGAAGCTGAACGCATCCCACAACGGCTTCGTGCCGCGAGCTGAGATGTACTGGGATAAGGATGGGTTCATCTTGGTAGACGAACGTGTGGTGATCGAAAGGTAGAAGCAGCTCTTCAACGAACACCTGAATAGCGCTGAGAGCACAGGCAATGAAGGACAGGACAATGAAGGAAATGCCTTCGTCAGTACTGGGGACGATGGAAACCTACCTGCCCCCATTTTGAGGGAGATTAAGGATGCCATTCACCAACTCAAGAATAATAAAGCTGCTGGTATCGGAGCTGAACTCATAAAGATGGGCCCAGAGAGGCTGACCATTTGTCTGCACCGGCTTATAGGCACAATCTGGAAAACAGAACAACTACCGGATGTGAATAACTGAATATTAACCGGAAAGCACCACCCAGCATAGCACGTCCTACCTGGGCCAGAGAGCAGCAGAAAGTGAGCCGCTGATATTTGATGCATGCAAGGGCCTACTGTGATGGAACTCATATTGAGTGCCATCCACTGGAAGTTAAGCTCAGCGCACACTTTGTGTAAAGAACCCTTTCGCACCCACACACCGGAGGAGTGGAAGGTAGGAGTAATATGCCCCATCTACTAGAAAGGCGACAAGTTAGATTGTGAGAACTTTCGAGCGATCACCATTCTAAATGCGGTCAACAAAGTATTATCCCAGATCACCTTCCGTCGTCTGTCACCTACAGTAAACGAGTTCGTGGGAAGTTACCATACGTTGACAGCTGATTGAAAACGGACCAGATCTTTACTTTACGAGAAATCCTCCAAAAATGTCGTGAATACCAGCCAAATCACCTTTTCATCGATTTCAAGGCGGCATACGATAGTATCGACCGCGTAGAGCTATGGAAAATCATGGACGAGAACAGCTTTCTCGGGAAGCTCACGAGACTGATAATGACGATTAAGGTGTGCAAAATTGTGTGAAGGTTTCAGGCGAACACTCCAGTTTGTTTGGATTCCGCTGGGGACTACGACAAGGTGATGGACTTTCATGCCTGTTGTTCAATATTGCGCTAGAAAGTGTCATGCGGAGATCCGGCCTTAACAACCGGGGTACGATTTTCACGAGATCCAGACAATTTGTTTGCTTCGCGGATGATATGGACATTGTCAGCCGAAAATTTGAAAAGGTGGCACCCACCTGAAAACGAGGCAGCAATAGTTGGACTGGTGGTGAATACGTCCAGGAAGAAGTACATGCGAGCTGGTGGAGCCGAGCGCAACAGGGCTCGCCTAGGTAGCAGTGTTACGATAGACGGGGATACGTTCGAGGTGGCCGACGAGTTCGTATACCTTGGATCCTTGCTGACGGCTGATAATAACGTTAGCCGTGAAATTCGAAGGCGCATCATCAGTGAACGTCGGGCCTACTATGGCCTCCGCAAGAAGCTGCGGTCAAACAAGATTCACCACCACCACCAAATGTACATGCACAAGATGCTCATAAGGCCGGTAGTCATGTACGGGCATAAAACGAGGACGATGCTCTAGGATGACCTGCAAGCACTTGGAGTCTTCGAATGTCAGTTGCTTAGGACGATGTTTAGCGGTGTGCAGGACGATAACGTGTGTTTTTTAGAAGGTGGTAAATTGCATTTACGAATTAACCCACAGTACCGTAATCCGGGGGCAAATTGATCACTATTTTACTACTTTTGGATGTATTGGCCTTCGGAATTCAAATATTGTCAAATAAATTTTGACAAAATCAGTACTCCATTGATCTTTATCAGTTTATGTAATCGACTTTTTATGAAATAATATTTAACATATCATAAAAATAGTTTTAAAATCAAAAAATTAAAATGACAAATTGGGGCGAAATTGATCATTATATAACAAAGCAGGTTTGAGAATAGAAAACTTGCCTATCTACTAAATTTGGGTCTCCTGAATCTGAAAATGATGTCAAAATTCTTACAACGTTTTTTATGCAAAATTAAACTTTGAAAATCTACCTAATACGCCTAAATGTAGGCAATTTCACTTGGAATAAGCACATGATTTGAGAATAAACGGTTTTATGAGCAAAAAACTATACTTGCTATGCTATATGATATCAAAACTGAGTTCAGTAGTT
Organism: Aedes aegypti; assembly: GCF_002204515.2. NCBI lineage: Eukaryota > Metazoa > Arthropoda > Insecta > Diptera > Culicidae > Aedes > Aedes aegypti. The sequence goes on from NC_035108.1 coordinate 435,962,271, forward strand.
CATACTTAAGCTTACACAACATTTTAAACACTCAAAATTGACATGTGGATTGTTTGACACCAACATTTCCAACTGTATTGCTTACACCTTCAAAAAATGGGAATATTTCTATGCAAAACTGACCCTACTAAAAATAAAATGGTTCAAAATCATCATTAGACATCTATAAACTAGAAAACATTGAATGCCTGTGGTGCCAACGAAATTTTCAGCATCCTTGGGAGGAAATGTTTGTTGTTACCGACCTGGTCAAATTCGCCCCAGTGATCAATTTGCCCCCGGATTACGGTACTTCTTCTTGTTTCGCTTCCTGCGTGTGACTGACGTGCGGAAGATTTCCCGAACCGATGCTATCCGGGCAGATGCCGAGGTCGGTCTTGCGATTCCGATGGAGGGAAACTTCCGGTTCAAAGGCGCCCCGATGACCATTTGCTGGTGCTATTTCGCGTTCTACTCATGTGTTTGCAGGCGCCTCGACGACTTATTACAGATACTACGCTACGTCCGCTCTACTCGGTCTAGTCCCCGACGGTGGATGTAGCCTACTCCGGTCGCGCCCGTTGGTCTCCCTCATATGCTCGCTACAATAGACTGACTTGTCAAGTGGCGAGGTCGGTCCGACGATTCCAGCTGCCCCAACGACTCAGAGTCATGTGCTGTCCGCTGCGTTGAGAGCCACTACTCTTCTCGCCATCTTCGTTGTAACAGATACATCAGCTGGACGATTGTCCTGTTTGCAGTTGTCATATTTTCACGGGGCCAGCGTATCTAAGTATCGATTTTGACACGCTCGCCAGTAGTCGCTTCTTGCTGCTGCTGATCGCTGAATTGTTGGGAAATGATCCGGGAAAAAGCTGACCTCACTTTCACGGCCCTCTCACATGCATAATCGACATGGCTGTTGAAGCTCAGCCGATCATCGTTCATCACTCCCAGGTGTCTGAATTCCCGCTTTGAGTCGATTGTACACTGTACAACCGAGATTCTCGCATGCTACACTGCCTTTCGGTTGCTTATCATCACTTCGGATTTGTGATGGCTTAACACAAGCTTCTTCCCTCGCATTCATTCTTCCACGACGTCTACTGCCTTAGTAGCAAGTATCTCTACCTCCTCTAGTGATTCACCGATGACTACGAGCACCATGGCATACGCGAAGCCGACGATCTTCCCACTCCGAGGGAAGCTCAGCTTCAACACTCCGTCATATATAGCGTTCCAGAGAGTCGGGCCACGAATAGAACCCTGTGGGACGCCCACCATGATTGTTGTGCACATTTAGCCCAGCGTCTGTTTCGTAGATCAGTGTACGATTTTGAAAGTAGCTCCTCGAAGATTACAAAGATACTCGGGGACCTCCAATCTGTGCGTTTGGATGCTATCAACGGTGGATCTACCTTTTCGAAAGCCGAACTGCATGTCGCACAAGCCGTTTTCTCCCTTCGTGTATTTCGTAAGCCTGTTTAGGATTTATTCGCTCCAGCACTTTGCCAACTGTATCCAGCAGACATATCGGTCTATTTGCTTAAGGTGAAGATGCATCGAAGCCAAACCTTAAATTTTCAAGAGCACAAATCTCGATAACTAGACAGAGGTTTGTGCTGCAAACTTAATCGTTTGGTCACACCCAGCATGTGACCAATCGATTAAGTTTTCAGAACAAACCTCTGTCTAGTTCTCTAGATTTGTGCTCTTGAACATTTGAGGTTTAGCTTGGATATATCTTCACCTTAAGAATCTCCAGGCTTGCCTGGTTTCAGCAACATCACCAGTTTTTGCCACTTCCGGTCGGTGAAGTTACCCTTCTCGATACATTTTTGCAGCACGATCCTGAACATATCCGGGTAATATCATTGGACACATTCCTGGAGTATATATGATTTTCTTGAACGTTTTTTGAATGGTTCTTTGCAAGAATTTATGCTGGAATCTATGAGGTAACTTCTATGGTTATTCTCAGAAAAATTCTACGTTGGATTCCTAAGATATCTTAAACGGAATCCTTTGGAAGTTTGTGAAAATAACAGCATGAACTCCTGAAGAGCGTGCACAAAACGGGCGGCTGGAGCCTCGAGAAGAAGACTGAGCTCTACTTAAGTTGTGACCGTGGTCGTGAACTCCTGAAAAGTTGTCTAGTGAGCTGCAGGGACAGTCCAACTGACGACAGTATCCCGATCACCATCCTAAGTGACTGGTTAATCGCCAAGGATCGGTAAGAGTATATCGCTCTCACCCTGCACGGTTTCAAATCGTCACTGCTAACCGTAAAAGAGGAAAGCCGGTGTTCATCGCGGATTCCTCTCGGAAACTTCAGCGATGATTAAGTTTGAAAATAACCTATGATGAACTCCCACAAAGTTCTCTGAACAAACTTTACTGGCGTAGGAATTCTCGTAGATCTTTTTAAAAAAATCCTCAAATGAATTTCTTTAAGTTCGGTAGAATGATTTTTTTTTTCTTTGAAAAACTCCTGTAGGAAATTTTGGAAGATCTCCTATAGTCACAACTGGGCAAATCAAATTAGTTAAGAAAAGCATTGTAGTGCTCATGAATTTCCTGGAGCATATTACGAAGAAATTCCTCTCTCCACTGGAAGATTTTTTGAGAGACTTGGTGTTGAATTAAAAAAAATCTGAAGGAAATCCTTAAAGTATATCTGAAGAGATCGTTGTAGAAATCACTAGAAGATTTTCTGAATTTTTCCTTTGAGGAATCTGAAAGGAAATTCCTAAAGAACCTATGGAAAAATCGCGTAATACCCAAGTAACTAAACAGCTCTGTGTGCTAATATAGTATATAGCTGACATGCTTCATTTCAGCCGTATAATAGCCTTATAAGACCGAAAAAGCGAAATAGCGGGCTAGGGGTTACTTGGGTAGTTTCTGAAGGACTATCTGAAACCTCTTGGATCAGGATTCAATGCAAGCAGAATAAATAGAAAAAGATTTGCATTAAAATAGAGACTAAGCCTCTAAAAAGAGATCTGCTTCCAGCCTTGATTGTACAGTCACCCCACAGTTATAGATCAACTAAGGGTCATTTTTCAGAACAAAATGTGATTAAAAAACATGGTGATGCTTTACAGAATGAAATTATCTCCCTGACACTACAGAACATAGTTGTTTTTGAGAATACACCTCAAAACTCGCGGTTATTTACCAAAAAGTTTCGATTTCGATAGAAATTTCAAACAATGTCCACCCCACAGATGTCGATCAGTGGGAGAGGAGGATCCGTATTATGGATCAAATCAATTGATTTGATAACGATGCTGCACGTAGGTAAAATGCGTACTGCATAATTGCAATTCTATTTGATGAGATGTTTGCGTTTTAATCCAACTTTGATCCATATCTGTGTGCTATCCATAACTGTGGGGTGACTGTACACAAACCATCTCCCGAAAATGGTAACTGTTTTATTTTCTCAATTATAATTGAAATGAAAAACGGCTTGTTTAAAATTATGGTTTGTAACTTACCTCCAAATCAGTTTCAGATACGATTTTGGGACCTGCACATTCAGGTAGATCCGTCAGAATTACACAATTCAATTGAGAATAAATTTCGAATAGTTTCTAGGCTTCTCTAATAATTAATACCATAGATCATACGGACCCTACACATTGATCGAGGTCACCTAAAAACTGAGTTTTTATCTGCTTGTTAACGTGTTAGTTTTCCATAAATCAATTTCACAATATTAAATGAAACTCTGACCACGATTTGGAGGCCCGTATGAACTTCGGGCCCGCCCAGCAAACCAGACCACGTGTATCAATATACAGGGTGATTACTAATTCCTGTCAGTAAAGTAGCTGATCATAGATAAGAGATGTATGTATGAATTTTAATTTCCAGTGTACATCCTGATTTGTACATCTATAAAGTTTGTTTTGACAAATTAAAGATTAAATCTTTTTTCGTTTACCTTAGTTTTTAGTCATATGTGTTGTTTTAAAGACATAACACCTGGCACGCACGTTTTCCACAGATATGTATTTTGGACTAAATTCTGCTGAAAAATTTGCGTGATTTGAACAGTATGTTACCACAATCTTTCAGACTTACTAGGGAATAGCATAAAACTAATTATGGAAAATTTAAGCGAAAAAAATATGTCTTTTTTGGTTAAAATATATGATTCTAAATAACGTTTGTGTTAACTGTAACTGCATGTGGCTGGAAATTAAGGTTAAAAAATAAATATGTTATCTATGTACAGTGAAGACAAATGTTATAGATATCCAAAATGCACTGGTTATTAAAATTCATACGACTATCTTTTTTCTATGATTTCTTATTTTACTGACAGGAAATAGTAATCACCCTGTACAATCAAAATCATATATCTAGATTAAATTAATCGGAATCCTTTATTGATATTTATATACACCGTCAAAGGTGATAAAAAAATCAAATTTTCCGATACATGAGATCATTATACAACTATGTTTCTCAGAATCATATCAAATCTTATAAGGGATTGAAAAGAATCGTACGATATCGGATAAAATCAAATAAAGTCGTAAAGAGATAAACAGTTTAGTCGACACACGAATCCCTCTATAAATGTCGTATATCTGGTCATCGTACGGCCAGGACATATACTAGGACATTTTATTGCAATATTGAAATCAAACTAATCGTATATAACTTTAAGAGTGATGTATACTGATCAAACCTGTCAAACTGATCTCGTATATACGAGAATGGAATGGACACAGTCGTATGAAATCGTAAAAATGCAAAAAAATATTCTGAATTGCTTTTCAAGAATGGAAACATAATCGTTGTAGTCGGTAATTATATCGCTGATGGGTTTCAACAAAGCAGCAATTATAATGCACGAAAATGATTGTATCCACTAGAAATCTCAAAATTTTAGTAATGATGTGTACATTACATTTAGAAGTTATAATGATATATTTACCGCAAAATTTATATTTCATCATTATTCAAACATCAAAAATGTGCTTCATATAAACTAAGCAGTTTGCAACAACACTTGGAATTGTTTGGGATTTCGATAAAGTTTATCATCATGCTGCTGCTCAATACCCAAGTTGTCGACTCTTCCAATTGTATTTCTTCACATCTAATGTTTCAATTTAATCAGGCTCATTTCAACTAGTTAAAGTGACACATACAGTTAGGGCGCTGGTAACAATCAAATGACCATGGTTTGAATCTGGTTAGATTTTTTTCTTTGCAGGACTTTTTCGTATATGACTACATAGAATCGTAAAACTATGATTTCATCTTGTCGTATATTCTGAACAGCAAAAGCGGTCAAATCAGGTGTTTTTGAACACAGTCGTATATAATGTTGCAAAAAATTGCTGCAATCGAATTGATGCCTCTATATGGCCTCCACTTCAGTATATATATATGCCCTTTTTGAGCAGTAAATACGATTTCTTCGGTGTTATATATGCGTAAATAATTCAGTTCTAATTTTGATATACCAATCAAATTGTTGGCTGGGCGGTGCGGCCCACACCCACCGCACCCCCCTAGCTACGCTACTGAGCACCACGCTAATATTGTGTACGAAAAACGAGTTTGTTTAAACTTTACTGTATCTAATACAACAGTGTGACTACTGAAGTGGTTATGGTTTTCTTACCCCTCAATATTGATTAAATACATAATGAAAACATATGAAAAGTGATCACACATTTTTTTTCATCCAACAACAGTAAACGGAATACTATTAGCTATGCTAAAAAAAATATAGCGAGATCAGAAATCTTCAGTCTACTCTCTCTTACTCGATATTCCACATCTCAATATCGAATTAGATAACCATAGTATATGTTGGTTTTCATGACAATCTCGATGGTCCCATTAATCCCATTTGAACTGGTTTTGTGTTCTCGATACCTCCCTAATCAGATGGTCCTTTTAAATCAAGTTATGAAGAGATGACTGTATACTAAAATTTGAGATTATGGCCACGTATTTGTTCTTGTCACTCCTCTGTGCGGCATTCACCTGAACAACTCGACTGAAGGGATACAAACGAAGCCCATTACCAAGCTCACCTCAGGGTAATTTTTGCGGTGACGAATTACCGCCTGTTCCGCACTCGGAAGCCTCAAACATAAGTGCCGAAAAAAAAACTATCAAACGTCCGCAATGCATAATGGGCTCCCCGAGGGTGCCGGCCCAGTGAGAAACGATTAATTTGATAAACTATTTACTTCCTCCCAGAGAAGGACCGCAAGGAAATCGCCCTCCGCGCCAACAGACCATCAGGCATAGTTTTTCCGCACCTGATGTGGTGTCAAGAATTAATTTTAATTAGCAAACTTCGACGTCAGATCGCCCCCCGACCAAGGGTGATGAAGTGGAACAGAGTCAAGAAGACTAGCATGCGAAATTATTACGTGAAACAACTTTGGAGGAAGAAAACTTTAAGTCGGTTCCTTCAGTTAGTACTTGGAAGACGTAGGCCTGGGCGGGGAAGAAACCCTTTGACTTGAAAGCTTTTATCGTCCGCCGGGATGACGGAGGAACAACTTTGACTGATTGCCACGTTCGGTGTTGCGTAGTTTGCTGCATACGTAAGGCTTTTCACCGGCAGGACGTAGTTTGAATCCTTATATCGAGGTGAAAGGCTCAAACCTGTATGCCAAAGCTCTCTAGCTGCACGGGTTACAGTCATAATTTATTACACAAACACCTTACCTTCGAAACACGCTTCACTACAGGGCGGTAGTTGATGATGTGGAATGGATGAATACTTTCAAGTGTGTCGAGATCACAGCAGCAACGTTTCTTCGGTAAACAATTGCTGAGAAGAGTGGATGAAAATCCTATGGAAACTCGCATCGATTGAAGTTGAAGAGGTTCATGGGAGTAGTCAGGACTTATATCAGGGTCAGGGGGTGGTGTTTTTTTTTGTTGAATGAACCCAAAGACATTGTTTACCAATTTCTCACAAAATTTCAATACTTCCATTCCCTTTAGCATTATTTTATGTAATTATACTTTTCTTTTGTATGACACGGAATACAGTCAACTGTCCTCAACTCGATGTTGAAGGGACCATCAAGTTAGAGAGGTATAAAGCTTGGAGGGAGGCACAGATACAGTCACCCCACAGTTATGGATCAACTAAGGGTCATTTTTCACAACAAAATGTGATTAAAAATCATGTTGACGCTGTATAAAACCGGATTACCTCCCTGGCACTGCGGAATATAGTTGTTTTAAGAAATACACCACAACATTTGCGTTCATTTACGAAAAAGTGTCGATTTCGATAGAAATTTCAACCATTGTCCATCCCACAGATGTGGATCAGTGGGAGAGGTGGTTCCTTATTATGGATCAAACCGACTCATATTATGGATCAACACACTATAACAGCAACTTATCTGCGAGGTAAATGAATGGAGTGTTAGTGAAAGTATACTTTTTGGCGTTTCTTTTGGAATCGCCTTATCTTTGATTCATAACCGTGGTATGGTTTTCAATACCCCACAGATATGAATCAAAGCTTCTAGGAATATGGTAGACATTTTATTTTCTAGGAACAGGGAAAATGCGTAAACGTCCATTATGATTGACTGCGATGCTGTATAGATTTATGGTTCACGTAGGTAAAATGTGCTCTGCGTAATTGCAACTTAATTTGATGAGATATTCTCCGTTAAATCCAACTCTGATCCATATCTGTGTGCTATCCATAACTGTGGGGTGACTGTAGTTCACACGAAATATGAAACAGCACTTTTCCAAATTGCAAGATAACTCCCACGCACCAACGACAATCACCTTGTATCTTCGATCTTTCTTTACAAATATGGAAGAATTTATGCATTTATTTATAATTTTGTTATATATTTTCGTAACAAACAATTTTGTTTATATTTAGTTTTTGTAAGCCAAGAGGATGCACGTAAGCTCCTTCCCCCCTGGCTGCGCTTAAAGAGGCTCGATTCGAAAGAGTGGGGAAATCGATCAAAGAAAATTGCCGTAACTTGACGGACCAAGTGGAAGCAAGCGGTCATTGGCTGACCTTTTCTCTACCTGGTAATCAACACTAGAGCCAGTGCACTGCCCAGACCGTAACACGTCAATATTTGAATTTGCGCCATAAACAAGACCCCTCCATCCATATGCATGTCAGGAGCCTCAAGCTCAAAGATTGCATCCAACTTTCGGAACGAACAAAAATCAATTGCAAATTCCCATAATCAAGTCTAATTTAGAAATAATAATACCTTCCCGCCGTTAATCAATGCGTCCAGACAGAGGTGCTACTTCTCTACCTCTCTGAGTATAGGTCGAAGCCAGAACGGCGCGGCGGAAGTGGCCAACCGACCATATATCGTGTCTCAATTACGTAGGACCTGCTTTGCTAGCTGGCTGGCTGAAAAAGCCACCGACGACCATCGTATAATAACTTTCACCTTTCGAGAAAGTGGAATAAAACTGGGAAACCTATACGGTTTAGAATTGGCAAGCACATGGAGGAACAGCAGACTTGCGAAGCGATACTAGTCTTTTTCGATTAGCAAATGATGATATTCTGTGGATGTGCCGAGCAAAAATTATCGTGCAACCTTGAGTGAAACAGACTCAAGATATTTTAAATTAAGAACAAATTGACCGACACCTTGTTCAAAAGTTCATAGATTCTAGCGTTTGTGCGAAAATAAGATTTTAAGATTATCATAATGACTAAAGAACTCAATGCGATATCATCAAATTTGATCTACAGATTTTGTTTATAAATAGACGAAGTATGAAGTTGATGCACTACCGCCGACTCGCTAAAACTAGCCTATACTCTGCATTGAGGTATACAAAAAACACGTAGGCATAACTAACAGTTACTGTGAAAGTGCGTTAGCCAGGGCTGCATGGGTAGAAACCAGAATCGAAAAGTAATGATTAGGGTAACGGTCGTATTTCGGACCCCCTAAGGAAGGCCCAATAAATTGATTGCACGGTAAACAGTACGGTAAATGGCTGGGCATGGCGTACCATTGGTACCTCGCGTACTTTCAGGAATAAAATTGATCCTATTGTGTGGTCCTTACCCTCCTACCCAGCAACTCCTATCCCTACGTCCTATACCCCGGCAAGTAACCTCAGGGAAGATCAAGTAACCAATTCCGCTTGGAACTCTGGTCGTATGCTGACAGGGAAGGGGGGTTTGCTTCTGCAAACCTGGAGCGTCTGTACTCCATGTTAGGAGCGGCTCACAACAGCGTTTGCTCCCTATGTCAGAGGCGGCTGATCATCGTCCGAGAAGGACTCTAAGCTAAACTGTGCACTATGGCCCTCCGAACATTTAGGGTGAATGATCCTCCGGAAATCTAGAGGGTTGGTGTCAGGCCCTGTAAGTCAACCGTAAAAATACATCAGCACAGGAACGTCAACAAAAGAATACGAACCAGAACAATCGGAAAAGATCACACCGGCGGAAATGGACTAGCGATTGGAAACTCGGTACGTGGAACTGCAAATCTCTCAACTTCATCGGAAGCGCACGCATACTCTCCAATGTACTGAAGATCCGCGGTTTAGGCATAGTAGTGCTGCAAGAGGTGTGCTGGACAGGTTCGATGGTGCGAACGTTTAGAGGTCACCATACCATCTACCAGAGCTGCGACAATACACATGAGCTGGGAACAACTTTTAAAGTGATGGGTGATATGCAGAGGCGCGTGATCGGGTGGTTGCCGATCAATGAGAGAATGTGCATGTTGATGTTCAAAGGTCGGTTCTTCAACGTGCATGTCCCTCACTCCGGAAGCACTGATGATGACAAGGACGCATTTTAAGCGCAGCTCGAACGTGAGTACGACCGCTGCCCAAGCCAAGACGTTAAGATCATCATAGGTGATTTGAACGCTCAGATTGGCCAGGAGGAGGAATTCAGACCGACGATTGGCAAGTTCAGCGTCCACCGGCTGACGAACGAGAAAGGCCTACGACTGATAGAGTTTGCCACCTCGAAGAACATGGCCATTCGTAGCACCTATTTCCAGCACAGCCCCCCGTATCGGTACACCAGACGGAATCACAAAACGACCACGTTTTGATCGATGGACGTCACTTCTCCTACTAGTGAACTGGTGAAACTGCGCCCAAAACTATCCGTCGTCATCAAACATGTACGGTATCAACGCCCGCCTCGGTATAACCTAAAGCGACTGGCCCAACCGAACGCCGCCTCCGCATACATGACACATCGTGTAAAATTACATTAGCACCATGTAAATTTATGCCAATTGTCACGTAATCGGTTAGAGTCCATGCTAGATTAAACGATGTATATTGGAAACTTACATGATGTTATTGTAATTTTACACGATGTGACGTGTAAATTTGCGACATTTCTGGCATTCCCTTCATGTGCATGTTTTTACGCTGAAATTTACATGGATTTTTCTTTTTGTGTAGGCTCTACGGCGAACCTTGTATCCAGAAATGATGAAAGCAGGAAGGGAGCGTTGGGCAGAGCATGTTGCAAGACTACCGGACAACAGCCCTGGCAAAGATCGTGTTAGCGTCGAATCCGGTTGTTACAAGGAGGCGGGGAGCATAGCGAGCGAAGTGGCATGATCAGTGCAACAGGATCGAGAGCGTGGGCCAAAATCGAAGTTTGAGGGACACAGCTATGGAAAATAAATATTTGCACATCTTTGTTCTTTGTTGATTGAATCTTGAGCTTGAGATTTTTTGCGCTTTTTGAGATATTAAGGTTAAAAAATTGCACAACTTTTTAAAGGCTTGCCTATCGGACCCAAAATTTTACGCCAAAAAGCTTCTCAATTATCTAATATGCGCAACATCATTTTTTCGCGGATATTTAAGATATGTAATAATATTTACGTGTTAAAGAAGCCTCCTTGAAAATGAAAGTGACTTTTCTCTCATACTGTATTAGCTGTCAAAATTACTTTGGTAATAAGGATAAATTTTACTTGAGTGCTTTTCTTTTGAAGTCCGTACTTCGCCATATGGTCAAATCTTCGTTCGGGAGCTCTGAGATGACTAAAAATATTAATTGTGTCATCGACAGATGCTGTTGAGTTTTTCAGCCAAAGTGAAGAATCGGCTGATGACCGAAAGCAGTGTGGTTTAATATTTCGGATACTTCAGATGACGATCTTATCCAGTTCTTCTAGGAAGTAGTTCTTCTAGAACCCGAAGTATTCTTGAAGATATCGAGATTCTTCCATACAATCTTATAAAACTCTTCTGGTATTACTTCTAAGATTATTCTAGATATCCCTCTGTGATCCTTCTGAATATATTTTTGGGATTCCTGCAGAAATCCCTCTGTGTTTTTTGCGTGTATCTCCTCAGGATTTCTTTTAAGGTGAAGATGAATCGAAGCCAAACCTCAAATTTTCAAGAGCAAAAATCTGGAGAACTAAACATGCTTTTAAGCTGAAAACTTAATCGATTGATCACTAGCTGGTGATGACCAATCGATTAATTTTTCAGCTCAAACGGGTATTTGGTTATCCAGATTTGTGCTCTTAAAAATTTGAATTTTGGCTTCGATTCATCTTCACCTTAAAATCCTGGAAATAAAATTCTTAGACAATTTATTTTATAAAAAATTCTGATGCAATTCCACCGGATATTTTAAAAGGATTGTTCCGAAGATTTCCTCGGGCTCTAATCAAAATTCTTCTGGAACTCCTCCGAAATCTGAGATCCTTCCGAGTTTTTTTTTATTATTTTTCCTGTTATACTCCTGGGATTCTTACGAGAATCCCTTTGGATTCTAACGAAAATCATCTGAGACGTTTTCAGAAATCATTTTAGAATACGTTCGGATATCTTTCGAGGATACTTTCCTTCTGGAATTCTTCTAAAATAAATCTGTAATTTTTTCGTCAATATCCATATAATTTTATTTATTTGTATACCGTCTTCGATTGGGTCGCACAGACTACTTGAATTTAAATTTTAAACATAATAGGCATCCATCAATTTAAAATTAACAATCTTTCAACGAACATTATTATGTGAATCTACGACGACCTTGAATGACACATAATCCAATTGAATGACACGTAATGCTTGACACACCAAGACACTAATTTCGTTTTCGGTGACGTCATTTGCTATATTAGAAATATATAGATGCAAGTTCGGGTTTTCTACGGTATCGGGTGGTTGATCGATGATAAAGTCGACGGCATTGGTTTTCGTAGAAGTCGTTGGCAATGGAGTGGACGATGAAGCGTTCGTAACATGTTCATTACTACGTGATCCAACCGAGGTATCAAAGAAAGATGCCAAGTTCGAATTGAATTGCGATACAATTTGGCTAATTCTTTGTACCTCCGTTTTCAAATGGTCGATTTCATCTTTCGTTGCAAATCTGTCCGTTTCCAATGCAGTTGTAGACTTCCTGAAGCGGCCGTTTTCGATGGAATGCCGACATGAACCACACATCCAAAAAATATTGCTGTGTAAACAAACGCAACCCTCATCATATGATAAACCAACACACTTTGGGGCGGTCCATTAAGGACATATCCCCATGAGTACCAAAATGGCCTCTAATATGGCACCTTACTTCCCCCTTCGCTTTCCGCTCCCTCCTTCCACGTTTCTCACAGTGTTTTGGAGAGCGATCACAAAAAATGATTATTTGAAGCTACTAACCTTATTGTAGATCGGTGGTTTCTTAACTGAAAGAATTCCATAATGTGTTTTTCACAAATCACCAGTTTTTGAATGCAAACACGTAGTTATTACTGTGATTTGTGTTGTAAAATACCACGCACTTCCGAATCACTTCTTCTTCACGCACCGAGGTAATGTTTGCTGGCTTTTCGGTGCCCGTTCTAAAACTCACTTTTAATCGTATTTCTACTCACCGTAGCAATTCAAAAATCTAATGCGATACTTGAAACACTTTGATTATTCACGCACGATGCTCCTGGGAGCAATAAATCACTCATATTAGTCAATTTGTGCTCGAAAACAGAACCGGAACGCGAATTCACTGAGCCAACATTGTTTATGATTCGGATGCGCCGCTCTCACTGATTGGAAGAGATGCCAGTTTTTATGTTTGCAATTAGTATTGTTTGGATATTCATACACACGCAAAAGAATTTCTATATGTTAAGATTACAATCCTGTCAATTACTTTTACTTACGCACAAATAGTTGTTTCGAAATAAAATTAACTGACACCAACACTAAATTAACATCAAATCAAATACACACATTTCTTTGATTGAGCTATCTACTTGTACTTATAACAATTATAATTTTGATAATTATCACTATTCGGAAACATTCACCTCCCTAGACTTCAAGTCATGCTAAGATGACCACCTCTCACGCAGGAGACCACATATCAAGTTTGTCGACTCGCCCTTTGTTTTCATTTTTGCAATGTTTTTTTAGATCGATAATACAGCACCGAATCTTTTCAGATATGTTGATAAAGCAGAGCAAAATGCTGAGTAAACATTGCAAAATATTGTAAACTCAATCAAATTCACTTTGAGTCAACTAAAATTTAGTTAAATTTTGACGTTTTTCGTTTGTAAATTCAATCAAAAATATAGTGGTCAACAACGATATGGTATAGTTATGTTAAACAATATACTGTCAATTCAACTATATTTTTAGTTATCTCCAAATTAACCTTAAAATATAGTTAAATTGACCGGAAAAATGATTACGAACACTATATTTTGTTCTCCGTGCACTTGCTACAACCACGTATTTTACAATTTCATAATACTCAAAAGGTGTACAATGTCACAAGTGTTACAAAACATTTTTATGCGTGAGAAAAACAATGTACGACGCAATTTAACAGCAAAAATGAATATAAGACATTATACAGTACAATTGACTGTAGAATTCAAATGCATACTGATGGCAACTTTCTCCGTCCGTGAGAAGCGAGAGAAGAGAGGAGAAAACTGCCAAAAATAGTAAACAACACACGCATGGTATGAAAAATGCTCATAATTTTGGTCAAAAAACATGTTTTCACCACCAAATGAAATAAATTGTGATTTCGAGTTGTTGATGAATTCATATCGACAATAATACCTTTGTATGAAACGTGTGCAAGTAATACTACCTACATAATTTTGTTGGTGGAGGTATACATGAAACATGATGATTCATTTTTGGCCGACGCACATAACATTGTGCTCCGCCTGGTTGGGTGGCTCGAGAGGGTGGTTTAGCGGGTGGCTCGAGTAGGTGGCAACATTATGTTTACGTGCTCAATGAACCTTCACCTTAATTACGTAAGACAAATTTCGGGGTTTTTCAACCCCCCTGCCCCCATGGTAAGATTGTTTGTATGAAAATCAAAAATAAATTGTATGGCGCGTAAGAATTCTTAGACCCCCCCTCCCCCCATAAACCCTTACGTAATTAATGGATAGTCCCTTGCGTGAAAATATTGTTGATTTTCACAGAATCCTTCGCAGCATACAACAATATCCTCGACACGAATATATTTTTTGCATGCGAAGCACTGATCCATCATTGTGTGGTATGGTGTGGTCATGTAATCCAACTAATCGACTGAAGAGGCAATGCACAATGGAGAGCACGTTGACTGCCGATGATTGTGTTGCTCGATACGTTGAGGGCGTCCGAAGGAAATAGGTTGCAAATTTTACTATGTCACCTAACTGGATAGTCTTCTATTGCTTTCGATGATACATCACATGAAGTGATCAAAATTTGTTGAAACGGTACTAAAACGTTGGCACAACAGGACACAATTTACGAAAAAATCACAGCACTTGCGGAAACCAAACAAACCGATCGATCATACATACACTGATGCAATACTTCTGGGATTCTTAAGAAACTCCTGTTGGAACTCTTCCGGATATCTTTGGATGAATCTTTTGGAATACCTTATGGGATTGTTTCGGAAATCTTTCTGAGGATCCTCTGAATACTTCCTACTACATTTTTTCGAAGATTCTTTAATAAATTCTTCCGGAATTACTTTCAGGATGCTTTCTAGGCATTCCTCCTGGATTTTTCAAATCTCCGTATGATTATTCAATAGAGTATCTCCCTAAGATACTTCTGAAATACTCCTGGATTTGTTCCGGAATCTTGCTGGAAGGTTTCATAATATCTTTCAAAGATTCATCCGGATTTTTATTATTCGGGAATTATTCTTGCTTTTTCGTAGAGCTTCTGAGATACATCCGGAAATACCACATCGTCCAGATACTATTCAAGGATGCTACCGGATTTTACCTGGGATTCTACCGTGAATCGTTCTGGTATTCTTCCAGAATTACCTTTGGAATCCTTCAAAGAATAATTCTAGGACTCTTCCGAATATCATTCTAGAAATGTTTTGAAAATGCTTCCGGGAATTTCATTTCAAATGATAACAAAATAAGATACTCATATGATATCTTTAGTATAAACTTTTGTTATCATGTTCGTTATGTTGCCTGCTTATTCAACCAAAATGGAAAAAAAAACTAAGTTATCAAATGCTTGTTATCGGATAACTCAACTTGTTATCGTTTTGTTACTAAAATTTTCTCGGGAGGGATGTCCAAAAGTTTTCTTATAAGATTTTCATTTGAATTAAAAAAATTGCCTGTAGATTCCTCCAAGAATTTTAGAAAATTTTCAAGAAAATTTACTGATAAATCATGCCGAGATGAACTAGCCAAACTCTCGTTTACAAATAAGGGAAAAAATGATAAATCACAAAAATAAATCAAGAACATTTTCCCGAAAAATCACAGAGAGATTGTATCAGAATATCAGAGTTCCAAACGTATATTCGAAATTTTCCCAGTAAAATTTCTGGAAAAACGGAAGCAGGATTTCCGTTAGAATAGAACAAGGATTTATAGAAAAGGGCTGGACGATTTCTACACAAATTCTGAGGAATTTTCGGAAGAACTTCTTAGAAAATTCTTGAAAAATTAAAAAAAAAAAGATTATTAAATAAGCACCCGAGAAATATCTGGCAGAATTTCAACAGGATTTCCGGAAGAATCCCATGAATTTGAGCAGAATAGAATAGGAATAGTATTTTCGGGAGAATTCTAGAAGAATCGGAATATTCCTGAGTGAATCTAAAAAAGTCTCAGGGATTCATGAAATAATTATTGATGGATCTCTGGAAAAATTTCAGAAAGATTTAATATTTTAATTTCGGACGGAATTCCGGAAGAAATCCGTAAAGATTTTTGTAAGAAACCCCGAAAGATTGCTGGAAAAATTTTCAAAAGATATTCAGAAGTATGGGATTGCATCGAATCATGTTGGCGTCTTTAGAGCACTAATCCACACTTGTAAAAACTTTTGCGATAGTCCAGTGGTGAAAGAAATGCGCAATATCATAAAGTAATTGCAAATGGAATCTCAGAAGCATTTCCAAAATAATCCAAAAATGATTTTTGGACGGAACAGCTCGAGATAGGTTTATGAAAGAACTGCAGAGGGATTTCCTGAGAAATTTCAGAAGGATTTCGTATCAAGGTTTTTAAAAGTGCTAATGGCTGCCGCAAACAGGTTCGCTTTCTGGACTTGTAGATTTGACGTTCGACTTGGGTCGTTTTATTTGGAACGCACCCAAGCCAAACACCAAATCGTTTAATCCCTACCAGGAAGCGAGCCTATTTGCGGCAGTCATTAGAGTTTGTATTAAGCTGAATAAAGGATTCCATGAGGATTACCGGAAGAACTTAAGAGATTTTTGGGATACTCCCAAAGAAATATATGGAACAATTGATTGGGGATTCCAGGAAGAATCTCAGTGATATTTTCTTAAAAAAAATCCCAGGAGGATTTTCAGAAGAATCCCAGAGAGCTAAGGAATTTCTTGAAGAATTCTAAAATGATTCAATTTATAATCTTCGATGAACTTCCGGAAGAATCCCAGCATAAATGAAAGAAGAATAGAAAATAATTAATGCATAAACTTTAGTTATTCGATGACTTTTTTATTTTAGTGTTCAATCATAGTTGTTTTTTTTTCGTGTACGCGCTTGAGAAATTAATCTGGCCATGATGCAACAACCTCGCTACATTCGATGAATTCTATGCAACAAAAATTGTCGGCGCTAATCCATAAAATTCACTAATCACAACCATTTTGATGAATATAACAACACTGCTATGGACCTATGCACGGGTTCACTATTTGACGTTTTTGCGGTGCCGTGTTATTTGTGTCACCATGGAAACTAGTGAATTCGGCACCGCTCAAACGTCAAATTAGCCAACTCGTGCATAGAGTTACATATTTCTCAGGAGCACATAAATGTACTGACGAGCCTCCCACCAATCCGTCTCTCAGCTCATCGGAATCCTAGTGTGCTGCGCTAGACGGAGGCTCACGAAAATTCTAAAAGCGCGCGCAAGGCGATGTGCTCCCAGGGAGACTCGCCTCATGCGCTGCTCGGCGCTACGGCTCGCCATCGGTATCTAAGTTGTGAAACCACTGCTTAGTAACGAAAAGCTTCTACAACTATTTTCTCCTCATTATGCAGGTGTCTAGATGGCCTACATGATACGGTATACGATCTGCGATACAAGAGTTACAACTTCGATCCTCGTTGAAGACTTTTGTAATCACTTCAATTATTGCGCTGAATTTTAAACAGCACATGTGACGGAGCGCATGAGACCGCAGTGAGACACATCTCAAGAAAAATGAGGCGCACCAAAAAGAATCTCAAAATGTACAGCGCACCCGTGCGCTTGCAAGCAATGAGGCTCCTGCACCTAAGGCTACAGCACGTGCACAGTAACTCTACTCGTGCATCGGTCCATTGTTAACCTGAAAAGTAGTTTCAGAAAGCGAAGAAAATGATGCTCTTATTTCATTTCAGAAGGCATAGCCGAATAGATGGCATCTCAGTGTATAGATTTGACGGTCGAGGGTTCGATCCCGGATGTCAGCTTTTCAATTATTTTTATTTTTCGCCATCTGTCAGATCATATTTTGATATTGAATTGTTGATCAATCAATAAACTTGCCAGATATTGTTTTGATCTTATAATATCTTAACAAGATATTATCCAATATTTCTCCATATAATTTTAGATATTATTTTTGATCTCTTATCGCTTATCTACAACAAACCAATAGCTGATTATGATCGTCAGTAATTATTTTAAAACAACAAATTATGATCTTGGTCAGCTTTTTACACCTGCTCGGGATTCGTGGCCTTTCATGAAGTCATCGACCTCTACTTGGTTCTCTGTTGGATATGAGTTTCGATATTCTTTCTTCCGACATTCGCATTGAGTGACAAGCCCACTGAAGTTTGCCGCATTTTCACGCATATTGAAATTTGCTCCTTTATACATTTTAAATAACTCGTGATTCTTGCGTCTCCACCATATACCATTTTTTATTTTCCCATCGAATATTGCCCAAAGCACTGGAAACATTGAAGGCTTTCCCAACTGCATCTTCTAACCTGTGGTGGTACTGCTCATTGTATTTTGTTTTTATGAGTGCAACAGTATTTTTTTTTTCTATATTTTGCATCTCTAAATTGCGAGAAATCAATAAAAATCGCAAAATTATATTAAATGTACATATAACATGTACAAAAAACATTAAATTTTCGCTGAATGAAATACGGATAACATAATGACAGCTTGATTTTTTCACAGATATGAGTGGTTTTAGTTTATGGTGCACAATTTGTTAACAAATAGGGTCCTAAAGCCCTGTCCCGATTTTAGTGCCAAACGCTTAAGTTTAGACCAAAAATACATGTTTACTCAATTTTCTAATGTTTTCCGTTGGTTTAAGTCGAAAAAACATTTTTTTAGATTTTGTCACTCCCCTTGGCTTAAACTCAAATTTTGGGTGTATTTTGTTTTCCGTGTCCCTTCCGAAATGTCAGATAGGAACAACCCCAGTGTTGAAACTAAAACCCCTGTGGTTTTTTTGTCGACTAAGCGAACGTCAAACATGATCTCAAGTGTCAAGGTTCATTTATGGACCCAATTTTTAAATTAAAGTTTAAATATGATATAGCCGTTATTTGAGCGGGAAAAAATGCTAAAGTAGTTGAAGTAACATGCTCTTTCGGGTTGTTAAATAAAAACAAGATTTTATTAAAAATTTTAGGACCCAATTGAAAAAGGATACGATAGTGCAAGAATGGAACACTAGTTTCTCTATACGAACATGGATGCACTTCTTAGTCTAATATGCAGTTCGTCAATGCTCAGTAGTTCAAATAGATTTTTTTTTCATATTTCTTAAAAAAAATGAAAAAACTCCTCTGGGTTAAAAAAAATATTGTTAAACATGAAAAAATCAAACAGCCAGGAAAAATACCGCATCCCACTCAAGCAACAAAAAAACAAACCCATCTTGCTTTTTCATCGTTTACTTGTCCGCGATGCAGATGTTCTCCAGGGTCATGGAAGAATCGCCCGTCAAAAGGCGAATCCGGTCGCGTGTGCCTATCAAATAACGACCAATTTACTATGATTTACATACAGATGAAAATTGCACGTATCAAATCGGATGGGTCCTCTTCGTCGCGTGTGCGGGATGGGTTGAAACGAAAACGAAATTTCTTCCATATTAAATATGAGGGAAATCGCATATGTTTACTAGCGACCTAATGAAATTGGAATGTTCAAAAGTTTGGCAAGAGGCGGGCAGTCCACGTTACATTAGAATGAGTTCCTGTTTTGGTTGACTGTAGTGGCTTTTGTCTGAACGAAATTTGATTTTTCTATAGGCTCACTTTCAGTCGGTAGTATTTCCGTGCAAGCCAGGCGCTAGGAACAAGCCGAAATAAAGCCATAAAGTACTTCCGGATTATTAGCGTTAATTGAAGTGGTAAATTTGGATTTTGTTTAGCCGTTGTTGTTTGCTTCGTTCGTTTAGCATAAGCATTTTCATGTTGTACATTGCATCGTGAGTAAGGAAGTTCCGATCGTTTCTGATGTCCTCCCAAAGATGCCGACAAGCCGAAAATGGAAATGCGAAGCAATAAAATCAAGATTACTCAAGGTTTGAAAAAGAATCGAATGGATCATGGGGTATTAAATTTACTTCATCGCTCAGATTAGTTAGTGATTAATTGGTCTGTGATAACCTCACGTATTACCTGGGTGGTAAGAAATGCTTATGAATCAACAGTAAAATTCAAAAGAATAAAACTTGGACAACTGAACGTTGATGTATCTTGACCTAATATAAATGTCAAGGTAAAAAAGGGTTAGAAAACTCGGATCGATTACTCGTTCCAAAAGATTATTAGAAACACAAGCTACCGTGTTCACATTAAACCAATAATTGAGGAAATAAAAAGAACATTCAGCAGCTACCAGAATCATTCAAATTAAAAGCTTTTAAAAGAGTAAACAATTTCCTTCCAGCGCTGTGGTTGTTTTTTCCTCTTCGTCATTAAAATCATTTCCTGAGTCGAAATGTTACCCAATGACATTTTGCCAAGACTGGGTGGCGGTTTCCAGACGCACCTTTGGGAAGGAAAAGCGGAGAAGGAGGTGTTTTACTGGCTTTTCTAATAGTGAGAAAAAAAACCGGCAACTGTTTCATATTTCTGCTTACTGCCGATGAAGGCATTGTCTAACTGCGATCGACTGGTGGTATAATTTAGTCTTCGCGAGAGTGGTGAGTTGGAACAGGAAGTCAGAACGTAATTGCGATTCAACAGACCGTTGGAAACAAATCGGACACGATTTCCGGCCTTCTCCCCTTCTCAGATTTCCAGAAACGCTGTTAAATAGAATATACTTGTTTTATGAGTAGGTTAGTATGCTGGGATTATCAGTTGGAAGAATGTTTTGGGAAGGAGTGTGATAAATATTCAAAACTAATAATTGAGTTATGTTAACTATGATAATTATTCATATTCAGTATGATATTCATCTGCTACAACAGAATTGAGTCATTTCATTACGGCATATCTAATGTTGCTCTATTATCATTATTTGATATCATAGAGGATTTTCGCTGAGGACTTGTTACAGCCACATTATTCTTCTTCTTGACATAACGTTCTCACTGGGACAGAACCTGCTTCTCAACTTAGTGTTCTCATGAGCGCTTCCAAAATTATTAATTGAGAATTTGCTTTGCTAATGTTGCCATTTTCGCATTCGTATATCGTGCTTCATTCTATTAATGTCAGTTTCACCTGATTTCCGTCCGTAGCAAGGGAAGGTCAATCGTGACATTCGTATATCGTGTAGCAAGTACGATGATACTCAATGCCTTGGGAAGTCAAGGAAATTTCCATTACGAAAATATCCTGGACCAACAGGGAATCAAATCCAGACACCTTCAGTATGGCTTTGCTTTATAGCCGCGGACTCTAACCACTCAGCTAAGGAAAGGCCCCTGTAATATATGTAACTAGTTGAAAATGTCTAGTTTTGACGTAAAATCATGAGGAGCAGGCTCTGTTTCCATTGGAAAGTAAGGACAGGGAGAAGAAGGATACCAACTCACAGAAAACCCTTACCTTGCAACAAACTTCATCTGCTGCAGAAAACATCAATTCCACCCAACTTAAGATGAACTTGTTGATGGTTGGCTAGCAACGAGCTAATCAATTCCCCCCGGCTCCATCCCAAAACTTCAAAGTTGTACGGGGAAAATTGGCAAACGCCAGTAATTTGCCACGAGTCATTGGATTGGCTTATTATTGCTAGTGCCAGCACAGCACTAGTGGCAGTTAGTAGCAGTCCAACTTCTGTGATCTTTGCAAAGCCACAAATACCTATCCCCGCCACCATTCGACCACCAATCGCGGACCGACAAACACCAATCAACTAAACCAACTCAGCGACCAGTGGCAATGAAAGCCAGTCAGTCAGTCAATGGTACACAGTGGTCCAGATTTGAAGAATCATGGCAAAAATAACGCATTGCTGCAGAATACCAAACTAAAAATTGAAATTTTTGGATGAGATCTTAATGATTTTATATTGTGGATGGATGTTTGGGGTTTTGTCACATTTTTAGAACACTGAACCACTGTGCGACAGAGAGGAAGCTTATATCAATCAATTTCTGCCGGTATTGCACTTGTGACTTGGCAGCGCCATCGACCGACAGACCGCGGCTCACTTTGCGGTCATAAAGTCGTTCATTTGATAATAACTGCTACATCATACGGAAGTTCGAGAAGGGAGGGAGGTTACAAGAGCAAGGATTTAGGTACACACGTACGTTCGTTTGGTTGCAAGAAGTGGTTCAACTATAATTACAGTTTGCCACTACTTCCGACTTGAACCAATGGGTGGTTGTATTGGGACGATTGTTTGTGTTTGCTTTTCGGGATGCAGGGGTTGCTGCAGAAAGAAATAGTTTGGGGGCAAGTCTGCTGAAATTGAGCTGAGTTGTAAAACTGGTTGCAGATTGTTATAATGCAAATAGCTAATCAAATGTTTATGGGATGAATGGCAACTACAAAAAATAATCATTAAAATTGACTGCTGGATAGAGCCTTATGCAATGGCGTAAAAATTTAATTTAATTTTTCTAAATGGAAGGGGAGAAGGGTGCTTGGAAAGGTAGTTAATATTATTGCACATTTTTTTCACCACTGGGCTATAGTAGACGTTTTTACAAGTGCGAAAATGCTAATAAAATTGCGCGATTGGATCAAATCGAGTCGGTGTCTTCAGCGGGCTTATTCGTCACAATCCAAAGAATAAGTGCTCTGAAGACATCAATGTGATTCGATGCAATGCCGCTAAGCAAGGATTTGAACATGGTATAAACCTGAAAGTTTGTAAAAATGCTTGAGATATATCCCTAAACCGGATTTCATCACCAAAACTCGTACCTACCAATTAGTTCAAATGGTTGAAATAATTGAATTTCTGTTAGTTATCATTGAATTCTTTAGAAAATTGCATCCATTTAGGCGTTTTCCGCGTAATTCTGTAAATTTAACTATCCATTATTTATTTAAATATTTAAATATATTGTTAAGAACTTGACAAGCATATTCGGATTCAGGGAGCTCAATTTTATCATGTAGAGTTGTTTTGAAAACAAACAATAATGGCATTGACAAGTGATCAATTTCACCCCGAAATGAGATCCCCTGATTTTTTATTTTAGAGATATTTGTTAAAACTAAAATGACATTTGTTAGAAAACTTCGGTACATGAGTCGATGAGGCTTACCTTCGTACTTCTTTTCCTGCATTTAGTTGTTTGGCATTGTTAACATTTTAGAAAACAGACTAGAAAAACCGTGAAAAATGAGCAATTGCACCCGAAATTACGGTATAACACCGAGTAACACCATTTGCAGTAATACGAGATTTCAGTACCGAATTTTTCCCATAAACTTCCGCAGAAATGGTCGAGGATATCTCTTTGCGCCCAAACTGACCGCTTGGGGAACCACGTGTTAAGCAACGAATTCCCTCAACATCATACACGGTTAGAAATCAGAATCCAAAAACAAGATTATGACTCATCATATATATAAAATCCCAGAGTTGAGTGTCTGTCAGTAACGCTTTGAAATGTTTCATCGAAATGTTTCGTTGAGCACTGCAATAGCAATTTGAGAGCACTACAACGGTATTAGAACATTACAATTGCAATTTGTGGAGCACTACAATAGCTCTTTGACAGAATATTCTGGATTTTTTTGGAACATTGTTCATTCCAATTCGTAGAATATTCTGAAACCCTTCACCATTGTCGTCTGTTTAGGAATCAACTTCAAGCAAATTGTATTGTGCTCTGCAAGAAAAATCCACAAAACGCGATTATCATAGAATATCGATATTCCGTCCACTAGACCATATGGGATATCTGGCTTTCACCCAGAAGGCCCGGGTTCGATTCCCGGTATGGGAACCACAATGTTTCGTCCAGGGTTGACCAGGCCCTACGTTGTGTTTTATATGTGGTCCCGAAGGGGCAGACGAACAACGAACTAGGTGAATTACTTTCACGATAATTAATTTATTGCCCACCACCGAGAGGCAGTGCTCCTGCTCGGTGGAGAACGATATTTACACACTACTTTTTACATGCTACAGAGTCGCCTTTTATAGGCGACAGTCAATGTACGGATGGAAATTGAGAGAAATGAAATTCATACAGAATGGAAGCTACGGTGCGCTTTACTGCTAACTGCAGCCAGCCCGACGCAAGATTAGGCTGCTGGCTGTTGATCGCTCTATTGACGGGAACGAACAATGGGCAGCGTGGTTGGCTTGTTTCAATGGGCTGCTTCTCCACATGCTTTTGGGTAGATCGAAGTAGCCTACGATGACGACGACGGCGGAGCGAGATCGAACATACTCCCGCCCGAAAACAAATGTTTTCCAATTCTGCTTTCCGTTGTTCGTCTCGATCGAGCTGCGTTGTGGCTTGAATGAAATACTCGCAGATGGTGCGCTGATTTGATTTTAATTTGGGTCGTTTTGTTGTTGCTCTGGTGTGTTGCTTTGGTGGATAACGTTGTAAATGATGATTCAAATTACATTCGGCTGCTGCTCTAGTGACGATGGCATGGAGTTTCCTGTTGTGGCTACAACGTGATCTAACTACGCCCAGTACATGATCGGAAATCCTGGTCACGGCACCAATTATGATCGCGCACGGGTGGACCCTTTTTTAATATACGTTGTGATTTTGATTATAAACATGGCTGGTAGCAAAAAGTGATACCGAAAAAAGTTATTTTAGTGACCAGATTTGAGAAATAATTGACTTAAAAGTGACTTTCGGTTCTCGAAAAAGTGACTAAAAGTGACTTAAAAATCAAACCGTAATTAGTTTTATTTCAATTCTATTATACGATCAACAACCAATATGATAGGGAATATTCAATATGATCTACTGCAGGTAGTAGGTCTAGTTGAGTACCATATTTGGAAATTTTTATTGTACTTCCAAAAATTTTTAACTTATTGCCAACATTTTTTCAAACCAAAAAGTTAACACTTACCTACATGAGTAATCATTTTTAGCATATTTTCAATCTTTTAAAAATGTTGTGTCTTTTATATCACCTAAGTATTTTATTTTGTTTATTTTAATGAGAATTTGGAACATTGTTGAAACCAAAATTTTTGTAATTTCTATCATTCTATTTCGCATTTCTATCCAAACTCCCACAAAAATAACATCTTCAAAACCACTAATATTTAAAACGTTGCAAACTGTGAAGATCCCAAAACCTTTCCATGACTTCAACTTAATAAGAATTTAAGATTAAGTCCAGAAACATTATTAGCGTATAGATGTCGTTCCGTCAAATGTGATATTCACAGAAGAATACACTCTATTCAGCTTTATTAGATTCTACTTTAACGCTTCTACCTAATAAGGTCAGTATTTTGTGTAATTAGATCAAGATTACAGAAAATGTAATACTTGGGCATTAATCAATATTTCAAATTAAAAAAAACGATAGAAGTTCGGATATGAATGAAATACTACCTAAAACTAATGTAGACGCTTCCTTTGAACGCCGACTAAGGAATAACAAATGGTTGACATAAGCCTGAGTGACATTGAAATTTTCCATCAGTAAGTTTAATGGCCGAATGGAAATTTAACACAAAAAAAAACGATAGGCTTAATAGGCAGTTCTGCTGAGTTATGCTGTTACAGTAGTTATTAGCACTAAGCTGTTAATATTTCAATTAAAATTACTTTAACACTTTCATGATTCACTTAACATTTAAGGTTATAGTCGGTCGAATTGTAATAAACGGAGGTGATCCATTTCGCATAATGCGGTTCCATACAATAACAGGTAGCATTTTAAAAAAGGCATAAAATTTTCATTATGCCAAACGTCCGTATGCGAAATGACCCACCCCCGTAATAAACTATGAAATAAAAAAGTACTTTACGTTTATTATTGTCAAATATAAACTACAGGGGATAGGCAAAATGATTGAGATAGGCAAAATTTTGCCCAAATTCAAATGCTTATAACTTTATGAAAAATGGATGAAATTGGATGCATCTGGAAGCAGTCGACGGCAAATTTGGTCCAGTTTTAGGAACTTCCTTGGCCATGCATATTGGCCACTGGACACCGGAGATGTTCCGGATTTTCTGAGGTCATGTCCAAATGTCATTTTTTCTGTCGCTTGTATTTTTGTATGGTGTAAAGTTAGATAGATGTTTGCAATTTTCCCCTGTATGTGGCTTTCAAAAAACCCTCCTGCCGAAGTGATTTAAAAAAGCTAAGAAGAGGATTCGACACCCCACCTTTCTTTGAAGAAAGCATGCATGATTTCATGAACTATTCAATGAAAACGATGAATTATTTGAAGCATATATGTATTACCATTCTTATAAATTTCCCCATGAATGTTGTGGTATCATACTCAAAAAACTTCGAAAAAGGTTTTTTCAAAATTTATTTCTAGAAACAATTGATAGAATACATTCCTAAATATATTCTTAAAAACATGCATAATAAAAAATGAAGTGCACTGAATTTTTATTACGCGGTTTTTTTTGCGGTACCGCATAAAAAACCCGCGTTATTAAAAAAACGACGTAAAAAACCTGAACCAAAATTTTGTTTTTCCATATTAAAAAAATGTCAAATGTCAAATGTGGTCATGATACAAAAAAAAACACGAAGTCTTTTTAACATCGTTTTTGAAACAACGCGGTTTTTCATGTCATTTTTTTAGAATAACGCGTTTTTTTTTGCGCGGGACGTCGACGGTCGTAAAAAAAAACTCAGTGTAAACTCTAGCTAAGGTCCGGCAATATGATAAGTTTTTACTCTCAAATAGAACATTAAATAATTAATTTTTGTTTTGCGTTTTAGTGTTAAATACCTATGTTTTAGATTTTGTAAAATTTTAAAGAGCTAATGCGATTTACACCTTGATGGTTTGGCTAGTAAAACGTATTTCGAAAACACAGATATCAATAAGAATTTATTTTAACACGTAGTGTTATTTTTTGAGAAGTTGTTGGTATTTCAGTCAGATTTTTGGGATCAGAAGCTATAGTCTTGCTTCTTCTTCAACGTTTCGATTCGTATTGGATCTTCTTCGGATAAAAACGGATAAAGTAAGTAAGAGTGACGAACATAAAACTTTAAAAACTGACCATAGATATTTTATAGCCAAGAAATATCGGTTGATAATTTGGAAAAACGAAAATTTGACGATAAAACTACAATAGTTTCGGTATGTATTAAACATTTGTAAACTGTGTAATTATGATCTTTTCCAACTTCTACTTTTTAACCCAAAATAAATTTCAGAATCCCTGAAGTAGATCCAATAGGGAACTAAACGTTGGAGAAGAAAAAAGACTATAGTTTTTGATTCAAAAATTCCGACTGAAACGTCAACAACTTCTTGAAACTATATCCAACAGTCGAATGCCAAAAGTAAACTTAGTGTTCGACAATAGAAGATAAACATATAATTATTTACCACAAGGTATAAAAAATTGTATAAAAAGAGAATTCACGAGATATTCAAAAAGAATACTTTACATTTAAACCTTTAGTTTAATAACAATGAACTTCCGCCATACTAATAATAACATAGATACTATGACAAATTACGTGGAATTCTATGAAAGATTGACTTTTTTTCAAGCTTCTTTTACAAGAAAACCTTGAAACAATATTTTGATATAGACATGAAGTTGTTCTGGTGATGACCTAACTTTAAACTATGCCCAATTTAAAAATAAGGTCGATTCATAATTTTCTCCCGAAAATTCATCTCAAAATAGTTGAAAAAAGTGACTTTTTGACGAAAAAAGTGACTTTAGTTGAAAAGGCTTTAAAAAAGAGACTTTAAAGTGACTGGCCCAAAAAAAGTGACCAAGTCACTTAAAAGTGACTCGCTACCAGCCTTGTATAAATGAAACACAATCGATTCACAGCCGTCCAGCCATGGCGGATGCATAAGGAATATTAACTTTTATTAGCCTTTATTTGTATTAGTATTGATATTTCTTATTCTAGGGTAAAATGGTATATAATTCACCTTTTGTACGAACATACCGTAGGGTCCTAACCACTAGACGATCACGGCCACATTCTGGCGGCGTCAGCTTGTCCTAAGTCGGATCGATTCACTCTGTGTAAGAAAGCTCCTCCAAGATAGCTCGCTGATCCAGGCATAGCTAAGGGGGTGCGACCACGATAAGACAGATTTGCAGCTGTTGTGTTTACTGGGGTACATAGCAGCATTTGTCCAACAGATCCAGCGATGGTCTGGGGTACTGGAACTAGTTCAATACGTGGGACCTCAGCTAGATAGTGCGAGACGGCATTGAGGAGCGAAGTGTTTAACGGAAGAGTGTCGATCTCACTCGGGAAGTCGTTTGCCGTGATCCGGGCACGCGTGTAAATGACGCTGTGGTTGGGTCGCAACTGGTCAGCGTCAGCATAACCCATCAGTCTGCTGTTCCAAAAATGGACTAAGCCATTTGGTAGCCATGCAGCGTTCTGTTGGTTAGCGGTGAAGCGTATCTGCTCGCGGATACGTTGGGCGTAGACAGAGATGGTTGGGTAAAGTGTCATATGTAGGTGGTCGGTATCAAGATGGTTGGGGTACTCGTTATCCCCCAGAGTGTACGGTGTTAGCCTGAATTTCGACTCTACTGAACTAGGAATGTTAAAGTTACCCATTCCTGACAGGTAGATGCCAACTGAGCGAGGGACATGGTAATTGGACTGGGTCAGTACCAAATCTATAAGCTCGCGTTCTGGGACATGAGTTCGGTATCCGTTGGCATGTTGAAGGAATAGGGCTCTTGCCCAGGTAAGTGTCGCTAGATAGTACGCATAGGCTGATTCGGGTACGGACTCCCGAAAGTTTTTGTTATGCGCTACGATCTGGTCGTAGGTCTCGCGGACTAGGTGCGTCAGACCCTCGAACCCCACGAAGTGATTCACCTCTTCGGCAATGGGTGTCACTTCCTCGGCGGCGGACGGTGCGTAAGCTTCGATCCACAACGGATCGTTCTTCACTTCCGACGGGGCCTTGGATAGGTGCTGTCCGGGTGGACGCGGTACGTCGGATACATCAGATTGAACTGATGTCTTCGGCCGAAAGGGAGGGCGTCTTCCTCCTTGGCGCCGGCTCGTTGGTGCGTCGTTGCGACTGGACGCAGGAACGGCTTCGTGAATAAAATCCTGGTATCGGCACCAATGTTTCGTCCAGGGTTGACCAGGCCCTACGTTGTGTTATTTTGGTCCCGGAGGGGCAGACGAATAACGAACATTTTCTTCTACTATCACGATAATTTATTGCCTCCACCGAGAGGCAATGCTCCTGCTCGGTGGGGGATACTATACGAAGCGATAACAATCACAGCTTACAACTTACAACTAAATATCACAGGCAAGGGTGACGCTTATGGTCCTACGGGTTGACGCTAGGGTCCACGAAATGCCGCTACGGCCCAGGGTAGATGCTACGATCTTCTAAGGTGGACGCTACGGTCCGGCAAGTCGACACTTCGGCCTTGCGGATGGACGCTGGGGTCCGACGGGTGGACGCAGGGGTCCGGTTGGACGGCAAAGGTCCCGGGATAGACGCAGGGATCTCACAGGTGGACGCAGGGGTCCGGATGGACGGCAGAGGTCCGGATTGGACGCTGGGGTTCCATGATGGTGTGCTTGTCACTGTCCGATGGAAAACGATTGGAACAGTCTGACGGGGAGCAGCGGTTGCCTTCACACGACGTCAAGAAGTCCTCTCCAAGTACCATCCTGGTCACGGCACCAATGTTTCGTCCAGGATGAGACGAGCTCTACGTCGTGTTTATCCGATAGGATTCCAGACGACGAAGTAAAAGCAACTTGCTTTCGAATTAAACGATTTTTTATTACTCACCACCGAGAGGCAGTGCTCCTGCTCGGTGGGGAACGATATTTACACACTACTTTTACATGCTACAGAGTCGCCTTTTATAGGCGACAGTCAATGTACGGATGGGAAACGAGAGAAATTAAATTCATACATAATGAAAGCTACGGTGCGCTTTACTGCTAACTGCAGCCAGCCCGACGCAAGATTAGGCTGCTGGCTGTTGATCGCTCTATTGACGGGAACGAACAATGGGCAGCGTGGTTGGCTTGTTTCAATGGGCTGCTTCTCCACACGCTTTTGGGTAGATCGAAGTAGCCTACGATGACGACGACGGCGGAGCGAGATCGAACAAAAAGATTATACGTAGTTTTTTGCTTTAAAATTTTGTTGGAACGTGGCTAGCCACGTCGGGTAAGCTAGTCATATATATAAAATCCCAGAGTTGTCTGTCTGTCAGTAACGCTTTGAAAAATTACACCGAAAAGTTTAACTGAGCGCTACAACAGCAACTTTAGAGCACTACAACAGTTATATGACAGAATATTCTAGAGTTTTATGGACTATGTTTCTTACCCATTCGTAGAATGTTCTAGAATTTTTCATCGTTGTCGTTTTCATTTTTGGGAACATCTCTTTTAAAAAATGTTAAACAAAATCGAGCTCTTCTGGACCAATATATCTATGTTCACTCATGCTGGAAAATCAATTTTGTGCAGATATATGCTATTTTTTGACGTAGAAGTACGTCTTTCTTCTCTATACAGGAGTGAAATTGGAATTTCAAAACCAGGAGCGTTACGTTGGCATGAAATATTTTAAACGTTTATAACTTTGCACTGGCTTAACGAAATTTCTTGATTAGCACCTCAATCGAAAGCCAAGACATCAAAGCTTCATGTCGTTTACTTACTGAATCCCACATACCTGTCTAAATAGTTTAATAACTGTTTTAAAAGAGAACGTTGATTTCAAGCAAATCTATAAATAGGGGTGGCTAGAGAAAATTTGACGTCATTTGCTTTTCACTCTCCGATTGGCTCGCATCTCAGCAGGCGACAGATCGGCTTGCTCTGACCGGACGTGCTTTTCAGGCACAGACATCGATAGCGAAGGACGCCCCCGTTTGTCTTGCTTCGCTCAAATCAAACTGTCGAGCGAGCGAGAGAAGATGCCGTCCGAAGCTAAAGCCATCACCGCTGCCGCCGCCTAGAAGAAGAAGAGGAAGCAGTCCACAGGAGAAATTGCGGTCGAACTGTGAACACGGTCGGGCGAGTCATTCTCGCTTTGTGGTTCACTGCTTGTTTGCGTTCACCCAGCCATCGTCATGCCGCCGCAAATTTCATCGGCCGAGAAGCTGTTGACCCGCGCTTCAAAATTTCGACTCGTGATGAAATCATCATTGGTGGTCAAGAAGCAATCCCGTTAGGAGCAAATACCAGAAGCCCCCTGAGTTTTGCTGGTCCGAGCAGTGTTAGTTATCCGTAACAACATCGAAGCTAACAAAGCCATTGGTTCTTTTCAGAGCCATCAAATTTGTGGAAAAGAGTTAAAAGAGAAATATTTCCGATTTTATTTATAACTTCTAATATTCCTAAATCAATTTCACAGCTTCATACAAAATTTCATTTGTCACGAATAATTTATGACTCAACCATTTGAGATTGTACTCGCGGACGCTGCTGCAGTGCCGTCGGGGTGAGTGCTCATTTCACAACGATTGCAAAATAGAGTGGCTTTTCCAACAGCGCCTTTTATGTTCCATATTTTATGGGAACACTTTGATTAGGAAAATTATCCCATGTGACAAAATTGCGACATATTTAGAATGCTTTTGAAAAGACATTCTCATTGAACAATTGTAATAATTTTGGCACCCATGGATCAGAAATTTACCGTCATAATAAAGAAAACTATTAATTATCAATAGCTCGTATTGAATATTTAGGGAATGCCAATCATTCCAACAATTCATGTTCGACCAATTTCTCACGTAATAGTATTCTCCGCAATTTTCAAGTAATTCCAAGCCCAACACATTATTGGCACATACCCATTTCCCAGATTGGTCGTTCAGAAAGCGAAGAGCACAAAAGGGAGGAGCATCATCTGCTATTCCAAGGTTATAAAACATGCTGCCTTCGTTGGATTCAGTTTCATTCCATTTCCGCTTTCGAGCTGGTAAGAGCTCCTCCGAACTTGCTTAGCGAGAAGTACCTCGCTGCTAGAGGCTTGCTGAGCTGTTAATCCAGAATCTGGTTTGTGAAATCACTCAAGATTTCACTATTGAGCTACGTTTCCAGATTTCAACTAAATCCCTGTGATCCGCTACCCTGTTTCTGTTGTGCACCCATGAATTATTCAGCTGGTTTGTTGAATAAACAGAGAACTTATTCACATCTTCTTCTTCTTGGCATAACGTCCTCACTGGAACAGAGCCTGCTTCTCAGCTTAGTGTTCTTATGACACTTCCACAATTATCAACTGAGAGCTTTCTTTGCCAAAATTTCCATTTTTGCATTCGTATATCGTGTGACAGGTACGATTATACTCTATGCCAAGAGAAGTCAAGAAAATTTCCATTCCGAAAAGATCCTGGACCGACCGGGAATCGAACCAAGACACCTTCAGCATGGCTTTGCTTTGTAGCCGCGGACACTAACCACTCGGCTAAGGAAGGCCCCAACTTATTCGCATGCATTTGCAACTTTTTCGATTTTCCATACAAAATCACCAACTTTGGTAAGTTAGATCTCAGTTATTATGGAAATATTTTCGAATGAAACTTTCACAGAACATCAGATGTAACTTGAATTTTAACATATATTTTTGAATAATTTTTCCAATCACAAGTTTATAAGTAATAACGGTTTGACTAAACTGTAATTTTCGACGAAAAATTCAAATTTTTTTATCTTAAAATTTCATAGCCTTACACAAAAACTGTCTTAAGCAAACTTATTCATCTCGTCAAAGTCTACAACTTTGCTGAAGATACCATGAAGCTATTCCTTCAATATGTTTAGTTATGTCAATCATAAAAAAATCGTCAAAATATTCACTTTAGTCAAACCGTAACTGCTTTTCAACGTGTGATTGGAAAAATCACTCAAAAACATATGTTAAAATTTAAGTTATGTCTGATATTCTGTGAAAATTTCATTTAAATCGGTCCATAAATAACTGAGATATAGTTTATCAAAGTCGGTCATTTTGCATGAAAAATCAATAGAGTTGCCTTTTTCTTCTCAGCGAAGAATTATACCATCAACGAAAATAGCGCGAAAGCAATAACCAATCGCGTGCGAGTAGCGAACGGAGTGACGAAACAACCAAGCGAGAACCCCACCACTCGCCATCGGTGAACGGAGCTCGAGTAAATAAAACCACTGGTTGTTCTGCTCCCAGCTCATTCACAAATCGAACGGCATAACGAACGGATCAAGCAGCGGAGCAGCAAAGAAGAGCGCGTGAAAGCCACAGCAGTGTGCGAGTAGCGAACGGAACCAGAGAGCAACGAAGCGAAAGCAACAACTGAAAATCATTCAGTGGACGGATTAGCAGTCAGCGCCAACCGGCGACCTGTTGGAAACTAACACCAGCGAAATATACACCATCTGCCTCTCCTTACCATTCATATTCTTGTACTTGATGAATTCAATGAAATGGTTTGGTTTGGCGATGGAGCAAAGAGTTATTAAGGATGATTTTACTTAACAAAGAGTTGTTGATAAATATTCCAATCAATAAGAGTTGTTTTGAAAAAGTTCACTTTTATCAGAATTTTCCTCGGAAAATTTCTGCTTTACCAAAGAGTTGTTAATGAAATTCCTGCAGTAAAGGGTCGAGTTTCTCCCCACGAATATATCCAGCCAGGACCAGTCATGGAGGACAATCCATCCAGAGCATCACGGCCCCCGCTTCCAAAATTCTCGAGTACGGAAATTGGAAAATGTATTAAAATTGCGACATTAAAATCAATAAATTGTTTCTTGACCAATTGTAATGAGCAACTATTGATCTGAATTGATTTTTCAACATGTTGTCTATTGCGTTAATCTGAGAAATAGGCTATATGAAATTGATTTCTTGGCAAGTGATGTACAAGATGAGCATTATGCTGTTATTGCATCCCGACGGCACTGCAGCAGCGTTCTTGGAACATCCTCAAATTGTCGTATTGTCGATTATTCGTGATAAATCAGATATTGTATGATGCTACGAGATGAATTAAGAGATTATAGCAAGTTTTTGGTAAGCACATTAAGAAATATTACTAGCTATATTATCACGAGAAGTTCTTACTAGCTCGAAA
Organism: Aedes aegypti; assembly: GCF_002204515.2. NCBI lineage: Eukaryota > Metazoa > Arthropoda > Insecta > Diptera > Culicidae > Aedes > Aedes aegypti. The sequence continues at coordinate 435,996,397 of NC_035108.1, forward strand.
GTGTAAATGAAATGAACCGAATCCTGTTGTTGTTACAGAGGGATTTTAATCCGAAGGTCATTCGTCCCTTAAATGAACCGAATCTGTCAAAGATAGTATGTTTTACATAATTTGAATTGCAGACGATGCTCCTCCCTTTCGTATTCTTCGCCTTCTTCTGATTGACCAATCTAGGATAAGGTACATGAAGTTGATGTCTTGGTTAGGGATTTACATATCTTGGAAAATTCACATGCGCGTTCGTATGGACAGTAAAAATATCAACATTATTTTAATAGCTTACAATAAATTAAAATCACGCATGATATTCAATAGTTTTCTTTATTATGACGGTAAATTTCTGATCCATGGGTGCCAAAATTATTACAATTGTTCAATGAGAATGTCTATTCGAATGCATTCTTAAAATGTCGCAATTTTGTTACATGTGATTTGCTAATCAAAGTTTTGTGAATTTTGCTAATCAAAGTTTTCCCATAAAATATGGAACATCAAAGACGATGTTGGAAATGCCACTCTATTTTACAATTGTTGTGGAATGTTGAGCACTCACCCCGACGGCACTGCAGCAGCGTCCGCGATTACAGTCTCAAAATGTTTAGTCATAAATTATTCATGACAAATGAAATTTTGTATGAAGCTGTGAAATTGATTTAGGAATATAAGAAGTCATATATAAAGTCGGAAATATTTCTCTTTTAACTCTTTTCCACCAATTTGATGGCCCTGAAAAAGGCCGATGGCTTTGTTAGCTTTGATGCTCTTACAGATAAATAACACTGCGGGATGTTATCAGTTGATTGCCATGGTCAAACGGGGAATCCTCAACTCAAATGTATAAATTTGAGCAAGTTATTTGCTTATACATTGAATCCACAATTAAGAATCAAGAAGATGATTTTTGTTGTTATTTTGTCATTTAAAGTCAGCTGATTCATAAATTGTGGGCGATTCTTAATTGTGGATCCACTGTACGACGAACCGAAAGATTCGTGGCGTGGATGACGCACAACAATAACAGGTAGTGGATCACCGGGCTTAAGTTGAAATCTGATGATGGCGGTGATGACGATGGCTGGGTGAACGCAAACAAGCGGTGAAGCACAAAGCCAGAATGACTTGCCCGACCGTGTTCACAGTTCGACCGCAAATTTTCCTGTGGACTGCTTCCTCTTCTTCTTCTTCTTCTTCTTCTTCTTCTTCTTGGCGGCGGCAGCGGTGATGACTTTGGCTTCGGACGGCATCTTCTCTCGCTTGCTCGACAGTTTGATTTGAGCGAAGCAAGACAAACGGGGAAGTCTTTCGCTATCGAAGTCTGTGCCTGAGAAGCACTCCCGGTCAGAGCAAGACGATATGTTGCCTGCTGAGATGCGATCCAAGCGGAGAATGGAAAGCAAATGACGTCAAATTTTCTCTAGCCACCCCTATTTATAGATTTGCTTGAAATCAACGTTCTCTTCTAAAACAGTTATTAAACTATTTAGACAGTTATGTGGGATTCAGTAAGTAAACGACATGACCCTTTGATGTCTTGTCTTTCAATTGAGGTGCCATTCAAGGAATTTCGTTAAACCAGAAAACAGTTATAAGAGTTCAAAATATTTCATGCCAACGTAAGGCTCTTGGTTTTGAAACTCCAATTTCACTCCTGTATAGGGAATTTTTATTTTACTTTCAAACTGTGCGGCATAATCAAATGCAAACGCATTCAGTTCCCGATGGTTAGCGCCTGTGCTTTTACTGTTCATAAGTCGCAAGGTGGAACTTTCCCCGAGGTCGTGTACGACTATGACAAAAGCCAGGATCAGCAATTGGTATATGTTGGTTTGTCACGGGTTACTTCACTGCAAGGGCTATTTTTGACAAACTCTTCCAATTTGTTGACGTTGGATAACGTCTTACGGCAACATACTGGGGTACAATTTCGAAAAACGAAAAATCGCTCGCGTCACGAAAAGTTGTTAGATTTTGACTTTTAATAACTTACTAACGCCCGGATAGATTTTCAAGATTCTTGCACCAATCGATTGGAAATCTTTCGAATCTACTCCAACAATGAAAACTATTGATTATCATGACTAAACTATTGAAAAATTGGGAAATATCGAAGCATGTCTTATTTTTTATAGAAAAGCACATTTTTCTTGTGTATTCCTGACACAGACATCATTGCGCGATATCTTAGCCACTTTCGTCATTCAAAGGGAAACGCCCCTTTCGGTCTTCTTCTTACTTCTCTTTATTATCTCGTGTTCAGTCGAAGCCAACCAAACTCGACTTCACGCGCGCATCAGTCAATCGTTGACCAGCAACCGGAGAAGGACTCATATCGGAATAAAATTTACACGTTCGTCGCTGCTGCTGCTGTTTATTCCCAAGCTAAAAGCTGCGGGTTCCGTGTAATTGCTCATCATGGCCCTTGGCATCCAGCTAGCCCATCGAATTCGTGGAGAATGCGTCCAGAAACCTTGATAATTACCGTCGGAGGAGTGAGCAAACCATCGAATACAAGGATGGACAAGAGAGCACAAAATTACCGACCGCATTTTAATTTAATCGTTTTCGGTGATCTTTTGGTGTGTTTCTGTCTAACAATGGAATGAAAACCCAGTTTGATCGACGGTGACTACCACCAACCGTCCTTTTCAGGACGACAATTTCATTTTAAAAGAGTTGTGAGAATTTTCCACCGTGAAGAGCGACATTACTGATGATTGAATGTGATTGATTCAGATTTTGGTCAGTCATTTGCACGCAACCATAAATGGGAAATAAATTTCCCATTGTGCGCGCGCGGGGCAATCCTCGACAGTGTGTGCATGAGTCGGATAAATTGCGAACGGCACTTGAATGAAGAATTCCTCCCGGTTTGTTTCGCATTTAGAGATGATCGCATAATGCCGTTGTCGCCGTCGCTACCTAAATGATACTAGAGCGATCAGTATCAACTCGTCGAACACAGAGCTAAACTAATAACAAACAGCTTTGTTGACGTTTCGATTTGGTAAGACATTGTCGAACGAATGGAAATACGCACACAGAAAAGACTGCGAAAATGCTACCGCCGCCCGACCCGAACGACGGGAACCTATGTTAAACTTTGTTTGCCATTTATCTCCGTTGAAAACTAATCATCCGAAACTATAATTGATAACTAAATAAATTATTGAATCAATTGTGGCCCTGAAAAGGGCAGTTGTTTGAAATTGTGCTTCAATGCAATTTCAGCACGTTCGCCACGGATACGACGAGTATCGAAAGGCTTCGGAACCCACTTAAGCAATCAATCTTAGTGGATCATGCGTGGGCCTTCAAGCGGAATATTTGTTTGTTGAGAAAAAGTTATCGCTCATGCTTCTTCTTCCATCGACCGGTTGAAGAGTTAATCGAACCAACCAAATAATAACACAAAATGTTCATAATAGGTCAACAATGGCATGCAACAAATAGTGTGAAAATTGATTAGAAGAGCACTTATTTTCGACCTACAAGAATTCTGTGCCAATTTTCGGATTTTCATACAAAGTAGGCCAAAACCGTATCGAAAATCGGTCGAAAGTTAGTGTTGGGTCGAAAATTGGTGCTGTTCTCTCAGAAATCTTTCATAAGTTCGTGACGGTCTCAAGCCAGGAAATAGAAGATACTAATGTTATCCAACGTCACTTTGGCGGTCGTATCTCGGAAACAACCTCCTACTTTTTAAGTTCCATCACGCCAAAGGCAGCAATTCTCTCAAGAGGGTTGACTTGAGGAATGAGCTGCAGCGCTTAGGCAATCATCGATTAGTGACGCTTTGAGACGAACTGCGTGAAATACTGGATCATAGCGGCCAAGCCTGCATATTGATGAGTATCAATGTACAGAGCCTAAATGCTCAATGGATATTGCTACAGACCAAAGCACTGGACCGATTCTATCGATTCTAACGATCGAAGCACCCGAGCTATCAAACATCTAATCTACTGGAGGAGTTTGGCGAACTACAGCTGGAGCCAGAAACCGATCACCCAACCAAGCAACACAAGGAAGCAACGACCAAAAAACAAATTCAATCATCTGGCATTATTCCTGGAACACCAAACAATGGTTCTCGGAACCACAGAACGACAAATGGTTCTTTTCAGGACTACCAAAATGAGTCCAAAAAGAGTATACTTCTGAAAACTTCATCCGATCAATAACAACACAAAACTAGTACACTTACAAATTCATACACTTGACAAATCAAATTATTAATCATCGTAGTTCTACGTCATCCCCGCGGTAATGTAATAGACATTACCCACCCCAATTTTTTTAAAACAAAAATCATGTTACAATGATAAGCTTCATATTGCAAAGCGAGATTGTAAGAAATCAACAAAAGAGCAGCTCTGTATTGGCATTACACACATGATGTGTTGGTTGAAACGCTTGATTTTGTGTGAATCGTTCACAATTTTGTGTTACTATGGAATACTGTTAAATTATGGAATACTGCAACAGTAATTTACCAGAATATTCTCAAATTCATAGAATGTTCTGGAATTTTCGAAATGTTCCACAGCTGAAGAAACACTACAACAGGATTAGGGCTAAAATTATTCCAGATTAGAACATTACAACAGCACTAAGGCCACGTGCTCAATAGAGTATGATCAGAGCATAAATTTAGACGATTTGGCGGTCTTTAGTATCATGCGTGTCAATCTCGGGTCACGTTAATACAATTATAACCATTATCCTCTACTTTTAACATTACACCTCCACTGGGACGGAGTACCGTAAAATCGGGTGTAATTGATCAGAAGGGTGAAATTGATCATCGTATCACTCGATTTTATTTATTCCAAATGGAGCACAAATATCAATGTAACCTGCATTATATGAACGTTGTTTGTCATAACTATTGTCGAATTGTGTGTTGTGAAGTTTTTTGCGTTGAAGAATGTTTATTAGACAGTTTCGCAAAAATCAAAATTTCTGGGATTCAACCAGTCACCCCCAAGTTCTAGTTGCAATACTAAAACAAACTACAGTCATCTCTCCCTTACTCGATATTGAAGGGACCATCGAGTTAGGGAGGTATCGAGTTACAGAACATAAATTCAATGCAACTGCGATCCAAGGGACCATCGAGTTGGCCATGAAAACCATCTTTTACTATGGTTCTCTAACTCGATATCGAGATACGGAATATCGAGTAAGGGAGAGTTATCTGTACCAGACAAATTTTCATCCAATTTGGAGAAGATTAGGAGGTGCCTCAAGTCAAAATTGTGTTTTTTGGCTATTTTTTACATTCAAAAAATTCTACCGAGAATTTGGAAAAATTAAAATCAAAATAAATACCACTGGTTGAACGTATTATTAGTACTTTACAACTTTTGAGAACACTGTATGCCGATGGTTTGACCTCATAAAATTGATTTCTGTTCATTAAAGTACCTGTAAAACATACATTTCTCTACAGTTTTTGTTCTACGAGATTCTTAACCTCATGCCTAATCGTAAAAGTTCAATCGTAGTATCATTCCTTTGTCATTTCTGAACATTATTGTAGTACATCATTTTTGTCTCCGATCTGATCCTCTAGATCAGTAGTCGAGAAGCTTGACCTCGGGGCTATATCACATATGTAAATGCTTGGCATCAAATGCGAATTTTGTTTGAAACACGACTGCGTTGATGACATTTGCTAGATGTTTTCTTCAATCATCATCCATCATTGAAAAAGCAAAGCTACTATGTTCAATTTTGTAACATGTCAGCAATTGCGCCATTTGGCAGCAGCTCTAAATGCAGGGGAATGAGGAATGTCGTATTTCCGACGATTTTTTACAATTTATCTGTAATTCGGAGACAAAAATGATCTACTACAATAATGTTCAGAAATAACAAAGCAATGATACTACGATTGAACTTTTACGATTAGGCACGAGGTTAAGAATCTCGTAGAACAAAAACTGTAGAGAAATGTATGTTTTACAGGTACTTTAATGAACAGAAATCAATTTTATGAGGTCAAAACCATCTCTAATCGGCATACAGTGTTCTCAAAAGTTGTTAAGTACTAATAATACGTTCAACTAGTGGTATTCATTCTGATTTTCATTTTTCCAAATTCTTGTTAGAATTTTTTTAATGGAAAAAATAGCCATAATACACAAATTCGACTTGAGGCACCTACTAATCTTCTCCAAATTGGATGAAAATTTGTCTGGTAGTTTTTTTTAGTATTGCAACTAGGACTTGGGAGTGACTGGTTAAATCCCAGAAATTTTGATTTTTGTGAAACTGTCTAATGTTTATAACTATGAAAATAATGTAAAACTTAAAAATCATGTACGGTGCAGTATTGACATTGATATAAAAATATATAAGTAATTTTTGTAGTTGAATGCAGCAAACATTGCTGAATAATCAGAGATTTTGTTAGGGTTTTTTCAGCCGTCAAACTTCTAAGAAACAAAATTAACAAAACTTTCTGAAATGATTGGCATTTTTTTTTCTAATTTTACTCAGTATAAAAGTCAAGCTGCACTGTTTTTAATCCATTCTTGCCTAAATTTCTTCCAATTATTTTACCAGAGTTTACTCTAGAAACTCCAGCAAACACTCCGGCGGGGCCTTTTGGATTCGAAGGGAGGTTATGGTATCTCTGTAATCCTAATAACTTTGAGTTTGCGAAGTGGATTTTGAAAGCAATATATTCTAGAAGAACCAACGAAATTTAAAATTAATACTTCATTCTAATCACTTATTTTTTCCCATCTAATTGACGTTTTATTCTTTTCCCTTTCATTTCCGTTCAACCACAACTGCAACTGCAATTGCCATCGCCAATTGCACCAGTCGGCCCCAAGTTCAGTGCGCCCGTTTCTAATGTGACGGTTCCGGTCGGCCGGGAAGGCGTGATGACGTGCACGGTACAGGATTTACACAAATACAAGGTAATTTTCCGCACAATTACACTTCTCGACTTAAACGCAACCATTTGCACACGCGGTACGATTTATCAAATCATTCCACCGTGGGCCAGATCGCAAAATTGGGAGGAAAACATATTTTTACTATGAGGATGATTTTTAAGGCAAGCTTATCTTCGACTAAATCGTTGCATATGATAAGAACAATATTTTGACATTATGGCGCATAATATGTAAATATGTTTTCAACCTCTTCAAGTTATTTTTGAATGTTCTAGAAAGTACCACGGCCTTGTCAATGATTCAGAGTAGGGTAGTCTATGAAAAAGTTATATTTTGAACATAACTTTATTCTCGTTATTTAAAATTCATCTTCATGGTAACAATATTTCTTTCCTCCTAATTTTGCGACCTGACCTAATGTGCACTCCTCACTACAGGTCGCGTGGCTCCGAGTGGACACCCAAACGATTCTGACAATCGACACGCTGATCATCACCAAGAGCGAACGGGTTGCCGTAACTCACACCGAACAGCGCATCTGGCAGTTGCGCATCAAGGACATCAAAGAGTCCGACAAGGGTTGGTACATGTGCCAGATCAACACCGACCCGATGAAGAGCCAAATGGGATATCTAAACGTTGTAGGTGAGTATATCTAAGTTGGGCCCTGATGTCGAATACGTAAGGCGTTTTTGTCACCCTCGGCCGTAAACCCGTCCACACCATCAACGGTCAGGTCAAGCCAAACATTCAAAGCAGAGAACTCCGAAGTGGAGGCATATTATTACTACAAATTGCTTTAATCACTGACTCGCGTGCCTGCAGATAGGATAATAATTTACCTTTAACTGCCACGTGGCGGAGGAGGTCTGGTTACTGGAAAGTTGGCCGACAGCTCCAATTCCCCGTTACGTACGTTCCTTCTAAAGGAGTACCTAAGGTTAAGTAACATTGGCGTAGGAGTTGGGGTCGGCTCTAGGGTTTTCCCTACACGCTACAAAATCAACTTTCAAGCACTTCCAGGAATATATTGAATTTTGTCATAATTTATTCCGTTAAATATTTTTTCTGTACTTCTGTGAATATTACTAGACACAGCTTCCGGACTCTTTCAAAGATCCTCTTCTTTTTTTTACGACATTACGTCCTGAATGGGACAGAAGCCTGCTTCTCAGCTTAGTGTTTAATGAGCACTTACACATTTATTAACTAAGAGCTTTCCTTGCCAAAGCTGTAATTTTTCGCATTCGTATATCGTGAGTGCGATGATAGAGCCCAAGGAAGTCAAGGAAATTTCCATTACATAAAGATCTCGGACTAACCGGGAATCGAACCCTGACACCTTCAGCATGGCTTTGTTTTGTAGCCACGGACTCTAATTACTCGGCTAAGGAAGACCCCTTTGATATACGATGCTTGGTTTGCTGAGTTTCTACAACAAAATATTTTTAATTTGCCTAGAGGAAAAACTCTTGAAAACGAACGGAACTTCATGTGCAATTCCTGGTGGAATCTATTAAAATAATATTGTCGCGGAGTAACTGCAGGAAGTATTTGATGATATTAAATTTTCTGTAATAATTTCTGCTAACTTCGTGAAGTTCTCCGACATCATAACAAGCTGGCCCCCCAACCCCACTCTTGAAAAAGTCCTAGCTTCGCCAATGCTGATTCAGCAAAATTGACATCGAGGAGTAAAATTTGCTGTTAGAGAACTGCTTTGAGGGGAATTAGTGGCGACAGAATGCGTGGGTGGTGTTAAAATTTTAATCATAACCATTTACATTTGTAGCTTTAGGTCTTCACTACAAGCAGTGGTGTTGTGACGGCAGGTTAATCGGTACACACTCATTTAGTTTAGATTAGAGACTCATTTTAGAAGTGTTTCAACACACATTCTTCCACAGATTGTGACTGTCGCAACGTTCTTAATTTACAGTGTACGGAAGGAATTTCCACCGTGGTAACCACAGCAATGGTTACTCACGCTTATATCAGCAGCAATCCTTCTACCACTCTTTTCACACCCTTACTATTCGGTTCTTGAGAAGGAATGAGGTTTGTGCTTGAAATGGGAGCATGCCAACGGCGCGCCGGTCGGGGTTTCTGGTGCGAAAAACATCAGAAAGGTTAGCGACGTAAATAAACCATTAGTGCCTTGGGTTGGTTTCCGCCCGTTGACACCTACATATGTAGTAGTGGTGGTGTTTTGGGTAACCAAAAATAAATGTCACATCACACGTGATTTGATGCCTGTTTAGCTGCAGAAATGGGGAGGGTTAAACTTTCGTACCAAGTGAGCAGATTTATCGACGCATGACCACCAAATTGGAACACGTGACGTGCCGACTTCTGTCGAGTGACCTATGAAAATATTCATTTGATAACTATTTGTTGTCACTATTTTTCCTCTAATAAGACCGATAGTGTAATGATAGTACGTACTGGATTAGACTGATGCAAATTTTGAAATTTTTGCTCCCCTATGCTCAAACGGTGTCAATTATGAGGAAAATCATTTTCTCAAAATATGAAGTGATTTGGAAGAAATTCAGATGAGCGCACGACATTTGAAGTTTATATGGAAATTAGTATGGAAAATGCAAACCATTTGTGTTCCTCTAACTGCTTGTCATAATATTTTATGGAAAAATGAACAAGCTCATCGCATGTGGAATCTTTCCAGCTACAACTTTGCCGAGGATTATATTTTGATGTGACGTAAGGATAATTTGTTACATATTATTTATTGCTGTGTGCGTTTAAAATGCAAATCTCAAATGCGGGACTGGGAATGGTAATAGTAGTCGGCTTGAGTTTTGCGAAAATCACGTGGCTCAGTAGTTCAAAATCGTGATTCTTATCAAGTAGCCTATGTTGGGTACATGAATTTTGTAAATCAGTAATGTCATTGAAGGCTGTAAATACGGGAAATGCAGCGGGAAATAGAACATTTTTCTACAGCAGTTTTGGGTTGCCCTTAGCAACGTGTGTTCTGCTATTTTCAAGGCATTTTGCTTACAGCAGCAATAGGCGTGAAATTCGCTGGCTTCGCGGACTGTGATTTGCTAAGCTTGCATACTGTAGTGTGATTCTCAGAACTTTTCCCAGCTCTGAGGAAGAAGACCAATTGCGGTGAGATTTTCTAGACTACTCCGATGTCGACGAAAATTTCTGTTCAGTTGATTTGACCTTCAGACTGAAAACATTGCATCGAATCAAAGATAATTAAAAGGAAAAAGATGATCGACTCTTTATATTGCCATATATTTTGCCGGCGACACGTTATTCAAGTAACACTACTGCCATCTGTTGAGTCAAAAGCGCGTAAACATTAACAACATTGGACAACTAAGACCGTCCGCCAACGAGAACTCATAGAAAGTTCAGAGAGGATTTGGAATTATATGAACAAATTTTTGCTCTGTGTATCTACACTTGTTGAATCCAAGCAGAGATTGACAAAAACGATATTCCCTAATACATTTTTTTTTGATCCCCTATGAAGTTGGCTAACACTTTTGGCCTTAACCCAAAATTGCAACTTCCAAGAATCGCGTGGATCAAATATCTGGGTAAGAAAACATAAAGGACCTCGCTATTTATTTATCAATCAAAGAGCTTATTATGAATTTATGAAATAAAAATTAGAAAAAAAATCTTCGGTGTGATAAGAAGAAATCGCTGTAGGGGAAAGTGGGGCAGTTTGACCACCTTAAGGAAAAATCGATAATAGTGCTGAAAACATTATGGAATCTTCGGATTTTTGAATGATTCCCAACAATTTTTAGATGAATACATTAGATCCGCATCATTTCTGTTATCTTATAAAGTTCACGAATGAATGAATGATTTGTCAAAATTTGTTATTTTTTGAGTCGATTTTGTACCGATGGGATGATATGAGCAGTGCACCCTATTTTTGGTGGTAAATGAAATGATGAAATTCGAAAGAGCCATTCGGGGCAATATGGGCAGTTTTTTCGAACATCATTTATTTCTTTTTCTTTAAGTTTAAAACACTGACTTAATATACCTATTGCTTCATTTCCTTATCAGCTTTGGGGTTGCATGTTATTTCAGATGAAATTTCAAAAAAATATGTAGTTTTCAAAGGGTCAAACCGCTCCGACTACCCCTAAATATGAAGAATCCCATTCAAAATCTTTTCAGGGGCCTCATAAGACTGGTATTATAGATCAAGCACTACTCCAATTAGCAATCAAGATAAGCCTTCACCAATAATCAGTATCATCAATAATCAGAGAAATCTTCTTAACGGGAACTCTTAAGTAGCGGAATTTGGGGCAAGTGTGCCACCTTAAGCAAATTGTTCTCCAACTGCCTAAAGCTTAAAAACCCACCAATTCAGCCTCATGATGTTAGTTTCACATCTTTTCATAAGTACTGTACCATTTAAAAAGAAAATAAATTCAAAAAGTATTAGTTTTGGAGCCCCTCAAATATCATCCAAAATAACCTGATTTTCAACACTATGGGGCACTTGTAATGATATTTTCTTTATTTTCTGTTAATATTGCTAACAAAGCAGAGTCTAATTGATAATTTTAAAAATATTTTTAAGTTTATCGTCATGACGGGATGCTTTATAACAAGGTTCATCACATGCAGAACTCTCTACAAGTCAATTCGAATAACTAAAATCGTTATTTTTGTCTCCATTCAATACGACATATGAATTAGTCTTTCATTACGGGGGATTTGTATAATAATTTTGATATAGTTGTAACTGGATTTGTTATATTTTAGTTTAATTTGCTGTAATTTCTGTTAGATTTTTTGTTATTTTAACTACCGGTACTAACGGTATATGATTTATAACAACTGGTGATATAAAAAATCATATCAGGGCAACACATTATGTTATAATCTTATTTCTTCCGGCTGGTCGGGATGTTATTATCGAATATTTGGAGGAAAAATCATTGTGGGAGCAAATATGTTCGCTATACATCTTCTACACTTTAGAAACCACTACTAGTGCCTCATTTTGGTTCATTATTATGATTTTGTTGATGATGTTTACATTTTTATGAATTTCACTCCAACCATTTTTGTTTACCCAAAACACCTATTGGAGCATACTTGCCCCAAAAAGTGTAGATTTCAACCAAAATGGATTTCGTATGTTAAACTCAACCTTTTTTGTTTCGTTCAAATGCCACAATTAATTACACATTTGTATTGCTTCACGATGTACAGTACGTTTGAAAAATTCGTTATTAATTTGCCTCTCACCATGCTATTAAGAAACAACGAAATCTTATAAAAAATCACTGAAATTTGATGATTTTCACAAAAGCCGATGTAAATACGTGAAAAATAGAGTAATAGAGATACGTGAGTAATAGAGTAATAGAGTAAAGTCTTTTGACCATTGTATTATGAACTATAAGGAAACATATTGTTAGGCTCAAATAAAAAATATAGTTTGTAGTCTTTATAAAAATCAGGGGTGGCACACTTGCCCAAAATTCCGCTAATCTGACAATGATTTTAAAAAAATATTTGGCAAGAAAATTGCCTTTTTTTTTTGAGAATTCTGCTAAGAATTTCAAGCAATATCATTCAAGGGTCTGTTCTAATACTCACTAAAAACCATAATAGCAATCTACTGTTAACCTTTTCAGTAATCTCTCAGGAAGTTGATCAATTATCGATTCGATATCTGTAAAGATTCTAGCAGAGATCTCATTTAAAATTGGCTATGAATCTAAATGAAAATCTAACAAGAATCTCGCCAATAACCTTGTCAAAAAACCCTAAATACCCTTCGTGTAATATTTCGAAGAGCTTAATCTATCTGTCTACCAGCAAAAGATAAACATGATGCGAGGTGATAAGTGACAAGCAGTCGAACACTTTGTGGTAAAAGTTCTAGTTTCGCCGATAGTGCTTTCAATTGAAACATTCCACTTACGAAAATTCCTCTGGAGTTCTTCAAAACATGTTCTTTTAAAGAATTCTGTTGGAGTACTTTCGGATGTCTCTTGCGGACTCTTCACAAAATCCTTCTGGAATTCTGGAAATGTTCATGGGGCTTTTCTGGAATTACTTTTTAGATTCTTCTGAATATCCTTCTAGGACTTTTCCTCTTGAGCACTTCCAAAAATCCTGCTGGAAATCTCCAAGACGTCTTCCGAGGATTCTTAAAAAAATCAGGAATTATAGGCAAATTTAATGCGACACCAGCATAGAGGTCGCTAGGTAAGAAGGGGAGAAATGTCATTGAAAATGTTTGTTTACGTCCAAAATTCATTTTTTCGACCCAAAAAATAGCTCATAATCAATTAATTATTAAACTATTTTCCATTGGCATAATCATTTTGACCCTTTATTCTTGCGATACGCATGATTTCACAAAAATTTAGCCACAAACAAAGAATCCGGAAGTTTATAACCTATGTAGCCAAACACCAATTTTCCAATTTTATCCCACAAATCGTACATGAGCACTGACCGGATCTGTACATTTTGGAAGGAAAAAAAGTTTATCATGTTTTTCAATGCTCTCTGATCGTCTACAACATAACTATTTATTTCTATTTTATTTTATTTCTTCCTATGCTGCACACGGTGCGTTCTCAACCCAACCTCTTTTATGACGGTTCTCCTACTAGCCACCAGATGTCGAAGTGATCGTTCAGCTTTGAAAATATTAGCCTATAAGTCTCCAGGGCAGCTTCCGTAAAACCTTCGGAGATTTTTTTCGGAAATGCATCTGGAATTCTTCGGTAAATCTTTTCGAATTCTTACGAAAATCCTGTTGATTTTTTTCGGAATATCGTTTGAAGATTCTTCCAGGCAACCCTCTGGAATTTGTCCGGTATTCTCTCTAGGAATCTCTCAGAAATACTGCTGAGATTCTTCAGGTTATTTTCCGATTATTCTTCCGGAATACCTCCTGACATTCTTCTACAACAGGGATTCTTATGGAAATCTTTCTGAGATGCTTCCAAAATTTTGCTTCGTCTACTTCCAGAAATTTTTCTAAAATTCTCTCGGTAATCCCTTTGAGATACTTCCATAAATTTCGTTAAAATTCTCCTGGAAATTCATAGAGAATCGTTCCGGAAATCCTACTGAAATTCTTCCAGAAATCACTCGAGGATTGGTTTCCCAGTGTGTTCTCTTAAATCCCGGATATTTCCCGGTCATTTGTTATTCCCGGGTTTTTCCCGCTTTTCCCGGATTTCCCGGATGGATGGACACCCTGCACAACATCAGGCTTTTCGGACCAACACAAAATTTGAGTAATTTTTATACATACTAAAAAATATTCATGTGCAGTTTTTTTCTTCCTTTTCTGCCATTTAGAGATGATTGGCAATATCGAACATCCCCGTTTAAGCTGCGTACCTTTTTTCAAGCGTGAATGTCATAAACGAACACCTCAACATCTGGTGGTCACTAGGAGAACGTTGCATATAAGTTGGCTTTTGACTCACCAGAGCGGCGCTATTCATGTCGCCTAGAAAAGACGGGCGTCGGTTATCTTTTTCTATCTAACCGTCTTTGACCGAATGTAATGAATAAAACCGACTATAATAAGTCCTTGTTTTGCTATAACATTGATGTGATTACTGACCAATGATGCAATCTAAGTGTTTAGAAGAAGTTAAAAGGTAACATGCGCCTGCTAATACAAAGTATCATGCCGTATATGGTTATGCAGGTTTATCACGGTGCGAGCTAACCAAGATCTACGGAAAAGATTGATTGTTAGCCGTTGAGTTACTGAATATGAACGAGCTGGGAGTATCGAAATGCCGATTCTCAAGGCACCTAATAAAGCTCTGTGAGCATATTGTGTGGATCAAGAATCATTATGAACGTGAACCGATACTGTATCTCAAGGAAACTCAAGAATGAATTTTCCAACAGTTTGGGTTCACGGTTCATCACTCCACAATATCACGCGCACTTCACAGAGTCGGATTCACGAGAAAAGTATTAGAACAAAGAACATTGCTAATCAAAAGAAGCAAAATCGATTTTTTCTGCCAGGAGCTAGAATCTTTTCACTGGGATTTACCAAACCTCGTTTTCCTTGACGAAGTTTCTTTCACTAATTCCCTGAATTTCTCATCTTTCAAACAGTTCCGCCGGACATTCTGGATCACCAAACCAGCCAGGACATGACCGTCAAGGAAGGATCCAATGTCACTCTCACCTGTGCTGCCACCGGAGTCCCGGAGCCAACTATTGTGTGGAAGCGTGTCGGCATCGAAGGAACGCTTAGCATTGTAGAACACTCAGGAGGTAAGTTAACTCATCCAAGCAATTTTGCCCCCTTGCCACGTTGACGGGCAATCACCCCCTTCCCTTAATTAGGCCTTTCGACGTTGAATTTATTAGCGGTAAACTTTATTTTTCTGGTTCTTTTGTCATCGCTTCCTTTGGGAACGTCCATAATTTATGTATCGGCAAATCTTGCCATCCATGCCACACTTTTAGTATGAAAATTTAGAAAAGTTTGTACGGATCGTCACGTTTCCCTTGACAACTCTTTCTATAAAAATAATGACGTTATTTATGGTCAACCCCTTTCCTCTTACCCAACAGCTACTACCCACGATGGGTCCGTTTTGAATATCTTCAGCATTCAGCGCCACAACGCCGGAGAGTATCATTGCGTAGCGTCCAATGGCGTCAGGCCAAGCATGAGCAAGCGAATCATGGTGACGGTCGATTGTAAGTAGATTATGCGGCGGTGACACTTTCTTTCGTAGATTGGTACTAATTATGTATCGGTTTTTATCGCCGCACAGTTGCTCCGATTGTTAAGGTACCGAGCAGGCAGTTCACTGCCGATTTGGGCCAAAGCGTTTCCCTGGAATGCTATGTGGAAGCTCATCCGGATCCGATCACCTACTGGATGAGGGGCAAAGGAGATATCATTCACTATCCAGGTATGATTAACACAAGTTGACCATTTTAGCAAATTGTAGTAGGTTAAGGAGCGTGGGCGTAGTTAGAGGGGGCAGGGGGCTGTTACTCCCCTCCCGCCCTAACCAATTAAAAAATTAACATCAACAAATAAGTAAATGGAAACAGAATTTAGTACTATACCATTTTATTCCATTGGAAAAACTAGTGATCTTTTATAGAGAGATAAGCGGAAGAAAAATGGAATGATTTGGCAACAGACCAGCAGTGCTGATTTTGCTCGGCGTCGAGAATAATTTTGTAACACGAACATGACTTCCTCATTGCTAAAAAGTGCATTTTGTTTCGTTATAGATCTTTGAGCTACATTTCCAAAGTAATAAACAGTAGAAAAAATCAGCAATTAAAAATCGCATTGACAAAATTAAAAATAAAAGGAAAATATTTCATATATTTCGCTTTATGCAAAACAACTTTTACTGAAATAATTTCAAGGGGATTACCTTACTCCTCAAGTAAAGTTCAAAACAAACATAACGCGTGTTCGTTTCGCTCACGCTTTGACAGTTCTCGCTGCTCGATTGGCTCACAATTTGACAGAAATGTTAGCTTCCGCAAATCTCTCTTATTAAGGATCACTAAGAAAAACCATAAACAATCATACAAATATTACATATCGCTAAATTTGCCAAATTTAGACCCCTTCCCTGTACTACGTAACAGGTTTTGTTTGGAAAACATAAAAAAAATGAAAGACCGTAACATGATGGAAGGCACCCTGCCTCCCTCGATGCATTACGTAATGGTAGTACAATCCTTAACCGCATCGACAATGCTGCACGACTGGAACGTAAAGCTGGGAATTGAAGATCTTTGTGCGTAATACGCAGAGTTGTCATTTGTGGTCTAACATTAGTCTGTATTATGTATTCCCATCCCATTTTTCAGCTCATCAACTTCATATGAATAATCCCTACAAACACATACGACAGTAACGCCTGCCATACCATCGTTGATTGCCTGTTAACAAGAGACTTTTCAACTTACTTTACTTGAATCGGAATCAGTCGAGGACAGAAATCGAAACAAGAATTAACGGTGTTCGAAAATTGCACATTAATATTGTTAAGTTCTAGGCAATTTCAGCCTAAGAAATTTTGCTGTTGTAAGGTTTGGCACAAATTATGTCACGCTAAATTGGGAAGTTTTGGAATCATTCTCCCACTCCCCTTGTCACACTTTTTATATGAGGCTAAAATTCTGTTAGGCCTGTCACGCTATGCCTGACCCCTATACCCTCCTTCTCCTTGGAGCATAACGTAATTTGTGCATGACCTCCTAGCGAATAGTTTCCTTATAGCTTGGTTTATTTTCGCAGTTTGATTTTAAATTTGACTCGTTTTCGTCGTGTTCGTGTACATGTAAACTTCAAAACCTTACAACAGTTCGGAAATGCTCTGCAACTACCAGTGCAGCTAGTTTGTGTAGAGAATGAGACATATTCCAAAGTTCATGTAAAATCTTCAAAATTATCAAGCAGGCTTCGATTCATAAAAATGTTCATTCTTGTGACAGACTTTGAGAGAGAGACTCGTGTATCAGACTTTCCATTTCCCGCTGGGTCATGACAGTTAGTATCGGGGATCTATCATACACTTTACAGAAATTGGAAGAGTTCTATAGAACACGTCTGTTTCAGTACAGCAAATCCCGCAGAACAAAAAAGCAGCTAGGAAAACAGCATATCGCGCAGCACGCAGACACAAAGAACTGAAGAAATTGGCCAAGAAGAATCAATTGATGCAGTGCAAATTAGGCACCAATTTTACCAGATCCGACCATCTCCGAGATATTGAGCATGTTTCGCAGATGGGTCTTGACGATGTCCGGTTTCTCATTAGGTTAAGCAACTTCTTGATCAGGGCCACGGGATTCTTCTAGGTTCTACAATTTACGTGTCGCTCGACACGGCTGTGCATCAACTCCTTCAGCGTTGTTGTTTGTTTTTGACGTTAACTACGTCTTACGGCAATATATTGGGTGTCAATTGAAAATCTAAAATTTTGGGACCGTACGAAATTATGTTAGATTTGCTAATAACTCAGCCATTTAAAGATAGATTTTCAATATTTTCCCACCAATCGGTCGGACTGTTCCGTTATAAGTTTACAAAAAAACCACCCAAGTCATGTACCTACAACAAATTTTCCAGACAGTTACAGTTAGACAAAACTTAAGACCAAAAACGACAGAATTAGTTTCCCCCTGAAGAAGACACCAACCCCGTGTCGAAACGTTGGGCAAGTAATAAACCTCGTTTTATTCCCGAAAAGACTGCGTAGCCGTTAAATCCGAACGAGGTAATGTTACAGTAAAACCCCCGCCAGAAGATTTTAAATGTGTATATGGACCGTAACAGCCCAGATAGCCGTAACGGTAAACGCGCAGCTATTCAGCAAGACCAAGCTGAGGGTCGTGAGTTCGAATCCCACCGGTCGAGGATCTTTTCGGGTTGGAAATTTTCTCGACTTCCCAGGGCATAGAGTATCTTCGTACCTGCCACACGATATACGCATGCAAAAATGGTCAATGGCACAGTAAGCTCTCAGTTAATAACTGTGGAAGTGCTCATAAGAACACTAAGCTGAGAAGCAGGCTCTGTCCCAGTGGGGACGTAATGCCAGAGAGAAGAGAAGAAGATGGACCGTAACACTACGGAAGACCCTCTCCCTCCCCCTCTTGCGTTACGTACTATTTGAAAGATCCTGGCCTGAAGTCGTCGCTGCGTTCGCATGTTTTCCAGTTTCCGTTGTGATGCGCCGTCAATGCCAAAGCCAAGATAAAATTTTGCCTAATACCGCAAGATGCAAATTCTTCTTCTTCGCAGCAGCTAAAATAATCGTCTGTAATGATGTCTATGATAGACTATAGAAGGGGAGGAGCCTAATGCTATGTTCGTTCAGACTACGCAGTTGTATCATGATACAAGCGGTTTTTGTGATATTGGGCCAATGTCATGTTTTTTAGACGTAATATTGCCATACATTTTCGACAGCTCCAATATCACCTTTTGAACGTGATATTTTGAATATCATGATACAAACTGCTCGAATGCAAATTTTGCAGCAACCCTGCGGGTATTTGACAGCACTGTCACCCGGAATGCCGCTTCAATTTTTGTTTTCCTTGTCGTTTTTCAATCGCCATCCTGTCGTTTTTGATGCCGATTGTTTTGGGATCCGAAAAATTGCAAAGCTGTCTTCCTGAAAGGTAAGAAAACCCATAAACGCATCGGGATCGCAGCGAAGCCTCAATTTTTCATTTATTTGCAGATCGAAATGGAACCAACAAAGAAAAGGTTGTGGGCAGCAACGGGCGGCGCCGAATCGAAGCAGCGAAAAAAAAATGGTGCGTTGGTCTGCATCGTCTTGCTCATCGATTTACGGGCCGACAAATTCGATGAGCTCCGAGGAGCCCGCAGGAACAATCATGTCTATCAGGAGATGCAGGTAATCCTGCATAGACATGGGTTGGAGGCCAACCTGGCAGATATAAAGAACCGTATTCACAATTTGGCAACTCGGTACAGGTAAGTTAGGGGTTCATTCCAGGGTTCTTCTTGAAGTTCCTCCTGGATTTTTTCCAGAAGTTCTCCTAAAATTGTTTGATAGTTACTCCTGAAACTCTTCCGGTAGTTCTTCTAGAATTCTTCCAGCAGTTCCTCCTGAAATTCTTCTGGGCGTTTCTCAGGAAACTCTTCCGGGATTCCAGGATTTTCTTCTAGAATTATTCTGGAACTTCCTCCTGCGATTCTTCCAGAAGTTCCTCTTGGAATTTTAAAGGGGATTCCTCCTGAAAATCTTCCAGGAGTGTCTCCTAGGATTCTACCGGGAGTTCCTTCTCACTTTTGTCCGTGAGTTCCTCCTGGATTTTTTTTCTGTAAGTTCCTCCTGGTATACTTCCGGTAGTTTTTCCTGGAATTCTTCGAAGATAGAGTCTTCAGGTGGATCTCCGCCAGATTGGGCGCTCTATGACAGACTCAACCAGTTTCTTGGCAAACATGCCATCGACAATTTAGAAGATCTGGTTGAAGACAGTATGATGCAAAAAGGTACTAAATAATACAAATTATGTTACCATTGATTTAACATCTCTATTGATTGATAGACAATACACCAGCAAACGACGATTAGGAACACGAGGAGTGGTTGGACGATTGTAAGCTAGTCGACAGTAATGGCCACAACGAAGTCGGCGATAGTGGCATTCCTGGATCATCACAATCGACGACGAGAGCTATAAAGACGACAAAAAAGGGAAATTTTCAGAACGAAATCTTGCAACGATTTGATGCGTTGAATGAAAAGATCCAAGAAGAAGAGTCACGGATGAGGATAATTGAAGAGGAAATGCTCAAAGAGGAAAAACGTAGAAGTGACCTTCTACAACAATTTGTAGAAGACTCTAGGAAGATGAAAAATGCATCCATTACATACATGAGTACCGTAAAACGGGGTAACTTTGATAGTTTTTTCGAAGAAAACTTGAATATTTATGCATGCTGTTTCAAAGAATTATAATTTATATGTTTAAAACAAGTACTGGCATCCTACCTATCGATTGCTGTTGATAGATTGCCAAAAGATTTATTTTGAATGGATATATAATTTTACATATAATCGAAAGTCGGTTTTCTGTTTTGGGGTAACTTTGATAATGGAGTATGCTTCGAACAAAATTGAATGAATTACGAACATTTGTAGGGCATTGCATACCTATAGGCGTTTAACGTTATATGGAAATTTCTGACTTAGATCACAAAAATGGTCCCAGTTTGTCAAAATGCTTTTCGCTAAGAGATTTGAGACCGTATTCAAGTTCTATGGTAACTAGGCTGCCAAATATAAGTGGCCAACTATTCAAAAGTACATCAAATAGTGATCGTACAACAGATTGTTTGTTAGCGTTTCAAAAATGCTAAAATTGTGTCAATTTTCAATATTCGTGTAAAAAGCCTCAAATGGTCTCGATTCAAATGAAAACAGCTCTTATATGGAGTGTCATACTAATATTCTTCAGTTTTGCATTCGTTTTGCTTAACCGATTAACAGAAATTATGATATTTCGTTTAGTATGTGGTGGGTTACACACTATCAAAGTTACCCGCATTATCAAAGATACCCCGTTTTACGGTAATTGAAATTGATCTTTTGATTCGAAAGAAACTTTGTTTTCTTTTCAAGTTTTAATTTGTTTGTATATAATAATGTTCAGTTAAATAAATGTAGACATTCTTTGTCTTTTTAAGAGATTGTTCAATTTTTTACTCTTAGAATCTTCCATACCTTATAAGATAATGTTCTTGGAAATTCTTTTTATACAATGTTCGGAAAACTGTCCATTCGTCCAGAGATTCGCCTAGAAATTTCAACAGAGATTCATCCATTTGCTCCAGGAAGTCCTCTTTGAGAAATCCATAAATTATTGGAAAATGTGATTGGAAATAACATACTTATTTGAGCGATTATTGTTGTTTTGACGAAGCTGTCCAAATCTCAAGTGATTGCTCCAGGGATTCGTCCAGGAACTCTTAACGTAATTCCACAGACAATGTGGTAATTCCTCCAATTTCTCAAAGAATTCTCCCAGGGATTCTTCTACGAATTTCTTCAAGAATTTTGCAGAGATTTCTTTCAGTTATTCTTTTTAGGGGTTTATGGACAAAAAGTCGAAAGACAAAACGTCGAAAGGACAAAAGGTCGAAAGGACAAAAGGTCGAAAGTTATTTGCTTGGTGGGAAATTTTTCCTTCTTTGGAAAAAGATTTTCGACCATTTGTCCTCCCTTTTTTGTTCTTCGACCTTTAGTCCTTTCGCCCTCTTGTCTTTCGACCTTTTGTCCTTTCGACCTTTTGTCTTTCGACCTTTTGTCATAGATTCAGAAATTCCTCCACACTTCTGAAAATTCCTATTCAAAATTTTCCTGAAATACCTCCACGGATTTTTCCGAGAATTATCATTTGTTTTTTCCATGGTTTCCACTTAGAAATCTTCAAGGGATTCTTCACGAATTCTTTCAAGATAACCAAAGATTTCTAAAAAGATTCGTCCAGGAATTCCTTCATATACAGTGTCCGCCTCTTACTCTGCACACTTTCTTGAAAAAAACTTAACTTCTCATAGAAAAACAACTAAATTTATCGTTTAAAATTTATTTTTTATACTACTGACACACTTTCGTAGACTCTCCCTCCTCTGACGTCCATCGTCATTTTTGAATGCTACCTAAACATGGTATTAAATAATTTGGTTTTATATATAGTTTCACCAGTCAATATTGAGTAATACAACATCGACATAGACAATAATAATAGTTATTTACTTTGTTTGCAAAGCATATAATGATTTCGATTATGTTGAGAGTTACACTTAATGGCACTCAGTAACGGGTTCACGGATTTAAATATAGATAAAATTGACATCCCTTAGTAAGCTTCTATATTAAGGCCACACGAGACGTCATTATAATCGCCCTATCCAATAGGGTCCTAAAGCCCTGTCCCAATTTTAGTGCCAAACGCTTAAGTTTAGGCCAAACACACATGTTTACTCAACTTTTTAATGTTTTTCGTTTGTTTTAGCCCAAAAAACATGTTTTATGTTTATTGTAGATTTTGTCACATCCCTTGGCTTAAACTCAAATTTTGGGTGTATTTTGTTTTCCGTGTCTTTTCCGAAATGTCAGATAGGAACAACCCCAGTGTTAAAAATAAAAGCCCTGTGGTGTTTTTGTCGACTAAGCGAACGTCAAACATGATCAAAAGTGTCAAGGTTCATTTATGGATCCAATTTTTAAAATTAAAGTTTAAATATGATATAGCCGTTATTTGAGCGGGAAAAATTGCCAAAGTAGTTGCAGTAACATGCTCTTTCGAGTTATTAACTAAAAACAAGATTTCATTAAACATATTAGGACCCTATTGAAGAAGCAAATCTCAAGTACCACTCCATATATCGACGTGAAAAACCTAAAACTCGAGATTTGCATCTGCAAAGTTTTTATGAAAATTGTTAGAGTGAGACAAAGATAGGGAAAATAACACGGTCTCCCGTGTGACTTTAAAAAGTTGCCACGTTCCACTGAGGACGCAAAGCCGTATAAAGCAAGAAAACTTAAAACAAGTTGTAAAATACTTCAAATCGAATAAGTGTCGTATGGCTCACTAAACCCTGAAAATTACATAGGACAGTTTAATCTTGTACAAATTTAGACCTAATATAACTCTATATTGTAAACTCTTATTTGAAATTCAAGCTTTCATCAAGCTAAAGAGGAATAAAACAGTCTTTCACTTTGATTACATTTAAAAATAATGTGTTCTACGGAACAAAAATTTAAAACAAAAAAAATGTTCAGGATCCCTCAGTGGATTTTTTTGGGGAACATGTCAGAAAGCTAAAAACCTATATTTTCGAATAGTGAAAGGTATAGCGATGCCTATTTTTTGTGATAAACCTTTCCCGTATACACGCCGTGCTAGGCTTTGGCGAAGCAAAATGCTAAATCCCAATGCACAGGAAATTACTTGGGATTCAAAGCAAGCGATTGATGCTAAGAAATCTAAAATTTTACATTCCACTACACAAAGGTACATCGATTTTTACAATTCCACAATTATTGTTTCACTTCATTTGGTTCTCAGCGCGCAATCCCATCTTGCCCACTGCCCAGTGATGCCACATACACAGATGTATCTGTAATTACACAGATTTTGTCCTGTTTTTGCTTAGAGATATCTGTGTTCACAGCTCACAGATTTTTTAGATGAAAAAGATTTTTAAGATTTTATGATATTTCACGAGTTTACGACACGGTTTTGGAAGATATAAAACAGAAATGCCATTACTCTGTTTAGTTTTTCTCAATAACTTAAGTATTTTGAATTTTTAGAAACAAATATCCTTCTTTAACATACTTTTAGTAGAATAAATTAATAATAAAAATTGTTGACATTCCAAGAACACCCATAAAACGTTCGCAAAAGTTCTTTTTAACCCAAAAAAAAATAAAATTTTCAATTTTATTGCGACACAGATTTTAACCAAGATTTTTTGAGGTTGACTTAAGATAAAAAAGAATTTTTCAGCCGAAAACACAGATGAAAGTCGGAAAAAAATGTGGCAACACTGCCACTGCCTCATCTTGTCCCTCCTTCTTACCTTGTCTGTTTTATCTCGTTGCCAGGGATGATTGAGGAGAAACAGTTCTCCGATAACAGCTTCAGCGTAAGGATGCTGATCGCAATTCACCTGAAGAAGCACAGTGACTTCGGATACTATAAATGTGTGGCCAAAAACTCACAAGGGATCGTTGAAGAAATCGTCAAAATCCAGAAAAGAATAAGTAGTATTCTCCTTTTCGTATATCAGATCCATGAAACCAATTTTTTCTTATTTTTTAAGGTAAAATCACAATCCAGGATGAACCTCCCACGATGATTCTGGATGAAAAGTACTCAAACAGTGTCACCGGAACAACCGTCAGCCGGCAGAATAAGTTCCGGGAGTTGGTTCTGCGAGTGGAGAAGTCTTCGGCTTGCTTGATACAACTGGAATTCGCACTATTTCTAGTGATGTTTCTCAAACTGGTCATCTCATGATTGTGGTAATTCGGATCCGGCTTGCATGGCTACTGTATTATATACCTAAATATACGAATTAATTGCTGAAGCAGTGCACATAGCTATCTCGAAACCCGTATGAACGAAATTGTTAAACATTCCATTCGTTTACCCAGCTATTGGAACATTAGTTGCTGAATTGCGATTTTGCGTTGAGTTGTAAATAAATTTAGGAAAACATGAGAATAAAATAAATAATTCATAATCCGAAAGCTTCATCACCATATCTCTGTGTTGCAAAAAGGAATTTGGAGATGCGGGGCATCGATCCCCGTACCTCTCACATGCTAAGCGAGCGCTCTACCATCTGAGCTACATCCCCACGATGCTTTTTATAGAAAAAAGGCCAATTTTGAGACAAGTTTTCTAGTATGGAAAAGCCAATGAGTTATGTAAATCTAAATTTTGACCAGTGAAAAGATCCAACAGTAGAAGCATTAACCTAAGAATGCTAATGTCGCTGCTGTTCGTGTGACCAACATCTAGTTTGCTGCGATGTGACAGCGTGAGTACCGGGCCTCAAAGTGTCAAAGGCCAAAATAAAACATTCTCTGTTGTGTGGAATCGATCATTTAATGAAAAATAACAATTAAAGGCAATAATTAGGTCAATCAATTTTGTGACAATAGCGCCACTAGCGTTCTACTACTAATATTTCTATTGATCCAACCCATGGCATATAAATCATATCAATAACGCATGACAACATGAATATCAAACAAGTTATCGAACCATATTTGTTATCTTCTAATTGAACTATCCTCACACCAATTTTAATACAATCCAATCCAATGAATCAATCGTCACATCGAAGAAGTTCACATTGATATTAATTCAAGGTATTCGCAAATACCATATACGTACTGTGAAATTTCCTCTACAAAAAAGATTAAGTGGGCTCGTCCGGGATTTGAACCCGGGACCTCTCGCACCCTAAGCGAAAATCATACCCCTAGACCAACGAGCCCGTTGTAATAATGGGTTGCTAAGATCCAAACAATATATGTTATATTCCATGAATGCGCACAATTAAGTGCTTCGTACTTAATAAAATTGTTTATTGCCTTTGCTAACAAAAATTGCTTACGTCGCAACAAATGAATTGAGGTCACTTCGTTTCTACTACCCTAAAACTTTTTCAGCGGGCATCTTTCGGTGAGTGTGAGAAAAAAGAAGCATCATTAACGTCAAATGCTTTTATAGCTGCCCACGCTGCAAGCTCGCATGCTTTCGTTTTATGGTAAACGAACGTGGATGGGTTATACCAGTGTTGACAGACACAGTGCAGATACTTACCTTCACGCTAATAATTTTCATTGTAGCGTTTAGATTATAGTGACCGCATTTTTTTTTGGTTTTACTGATTCCTAGAATGGGTTTGATATATTCTTCGAATCCCATCAATTGACTATTTAGAATATTATATAAAGTAGTTTTGTTCCCAGTTAGATGGATTTTTAACAAAAAAACGCTTATAATTTATATTTGTTTACGTTTATCATCAACTCACAATCCATTTTTTTGGATTGATCATTCAACGCATATGTTAACAAAAAAAAAAAAACATAAGAATGGATGTGTGAATTAGAAAAAAATTGCCATTGTTCGATTTTCATTGGATTGAACCAGTAGAAGCATTAAAATAAGAATGCTAATGTCGCTGCTGTTCGTGTTACCAACATCTAGTTTGCCACGCGCTGACAGCTTGAGTACCGGTCCTCAAAGTGTCAAATAAATTTTAAAATCATCCACTACAACATGGCATCGACCAAACAATTAAAAGATACAGTAAAATTGATAATAAACTAATTCAGTTTTGTGAGAACACCGCCATTAGCGTTCTACTACTAATATTTCTATTATTGAACCCAATCGTGAGCAGCTTTTTTTAGTGCGTAAATTGCAACAACAAAACGTTCAGTCAACCGATATAAAATTTTGAAAGTTTTGTTATACCAGTGCTTATGAACGGTAAGTCCATGCTATAACACTGTAAAAGATTTCTATTCAGAGCGTAAGTGGGATGTACATGGAAATTGATAAGCAACTGTTGTTTATTTCGCTAGTCCCAATTTAATGGAAAACGAGTAGAAGATTAGAAGTAGATTTGAAGGGAAATCAGTTACTGTGCAATACACGAAAGCAGCTTTTTCAAAAAACGCCAACTATTAATAGTCATAGGTAATAACTAAATCATATGAAAACATTTTTAATTTCTACTATTTTTATTCAGTCATCTATTTTTTCGACTCTACGAGGAATCACATCCCGCCGACCACGGCCAATCGCAGACTTGTCGATTCCGATTGAAGTGCAGTCCCGCTGGACAGTCCAGTTCGCAGATGATGTTCGTCCGCTCCTTGCAGGTGTAATACTTCCTACAATCGCGATGGGCATAATGAACGGCCGTTCTGTGCACAACATTGCTGGCACAGCGCTTGTCGATGTGGCAGTTGAAATCCCGGCATCCAGGGCCACAGTCACCACTGAAGTTGGTGACGGTTGAAGGGGACTGGGTCGGCTGGGGAGACGTTAGAGCTGGAAGGAATGGAAAAGTGTACGCTTTTATCATTATCTCAAATAAGACATACCTAGCTACAGTCAGTGACAAAAGATCTTCTTCTCAACTTCTGATAGTCTCAACTGGCTGAAATTTTCAGGATGATCTAGAAATAACCTGCAATTTTTATACTGTATAAAACTCCTGGAATGGTCACTGCAGCAGGTTAAACCCAACAAACCAGAGATTATTTAAGGGTATTTATTTAAAATTGTATAAAATATGCAGTTTTCGTTCGAATTGGATATGTTGCAAAATTTGATTGACAAAATAAAATTTGATTGATTAATATCGTTAATAAAAAAAATCAACTGCTTCCTTCAAGAATTCACCAACAAATTCTGTCATTCCACCAGGAATTCCTCTAGATGAGATTGCTTAAGCAATCCCTCCCAAGAAATTGAAACAGGAACTTCATAAAAAAAATCCACCAGGAATTGCTCCTCTAAAAAATCTTTCAGTGATTCTTCTAGTGAAAATCTGTAGAAATATATGAAGAAATTTACTCCAGGAGCTTTCACAATGAATTTCTCCAAGAATTCATCAAAGAGATCATTCCACCAAGAACATTCCTCCAAGGATTCCACCAGGAAGCCTTTAGGGGTTCCATAATAAGTACTGCAAAAGAATACACCCAAACTTCCTACTAGTGTTTACTTAAAAAATACTCCCTCTAATCCCTGAAGGGACACTAAGAGCCATTCGTCCAGGAATTACTTCAAGAATCCATCATAACTTTCTCCGAGGATTCCTATATACATTCTAACGGAATCCCTGGAGGAACTCCTGATGAAATGTCTAGAAGAACTTCAGCTGAAAGATTTAGTGAAACTCCGGATGGAAATCCCTACCTAATCTTCGTTTAGAATCTCTGGAGCAATTCCAGGTGGAATATCTAAAAGAACTGCTAATTTAATCCCTGAAGGAACTTCTAATGAAATCCCCAGAAGAACTCCTGATATAATCCCTAGAAGAACTTCTGATATAAGTCCTGGAGGTGTAAGTGGAATCTCTGAAGCAACTTCTGATGTAATATCTACATAAATTCCAGATGAAATCTCTATAGGAACTCCTGTTGAAATTTCTGATGAAATTACTAATAAGTTTCCTGAATGAATTCCTGAAAAAATTCTTTATGCACAGAACGACGAATGCCAAAACGTCGAAGGGACAAAACGTCGAAAAGTAAAAAATGAAGGAATCGAAATTTCTTGGAAGAATGATTCTCTTCTGAAACAATAAATAATTCATAATGCTAAACGTTATTCATGGCATATTTTATCGTTCCCGATGTAAAGAATAGTAGTCTGGCAAACAATGTTGAAAGTTCACCGCTTTCGACGTTTTGGGTTTCTACGTTTGGCATTCGACGTTTTGTCTTTCAATGATTTGTCTTTCGATGTTTTGTCTTTCTATGTTTTGTCCCTAATCTGGAATCCCTGAAGGAACTCCTGATGAAATCCCTGGAGGATATCCTGATAAGATTCCTGATGGCACTTCTGATAGAATCCCTAGACGAACTTCTTATAATATCCCTAGAAGAAATCGTGATGGATTTCTTCGAGAAACTCCTGATATAATGTCTGGAGGAACTCCTGATAGAATCCTTCAAGGAATTCTTGAAGAAATTCCTGAAGGAACTCCAGATGGAATCATTGGAGGAAAACCTGATGAAATCCCTAGAAGAACTCCTGATGAAATTCCTGGATGAACTCAGAAGAAATCCTGATGGAACTTCTCAAGGAACTCCTGATTTAATCTCTGGAGAAACTCCTAATAGAATCTCTTGAGGAATTCCAGATGGACTCCCAGAAGAAACTCTTGAAGCAATCATTGGAGGAGCTCCTGATGAAATCCCTAAAATAACTCTTGATGGAATCCCTAGAGAAACTCCTGATAGAGAGAATTTACAAATGGAATCTCTTAAGGAACTGATGGAATCTCTAGAGGAGTTCCAGGTGGAATCCCTGAAGGATCTGCTGATGGAATCCCTAGAAGAACATCTGATTAAATCCCCAGAATAACTCTTGATGGATCCCCTAGAGAAAATTCCGATGGAATTCCCTAGAGAAAGTCCTGGTGGATTCCTTGAAGAACTCTTTATGAAATTCATGAATGAACCTTAAGAAGTATTCCTGATGTAATTCCAGGACGAACTTGTGTTGAAATCTCTAGAATAACTCCTGATCTCTAGAGGAACTCCTGATGATATCCCGTAAAGAATTCCAGGTTTACTTCCGGAAGGATTTTATGAAAGTAAGGATTTTACAGGAATTCCTAGACAAAATCTTGATTAAATTTCTAAAGGAACCCCTGGTGGAATCATGAAGGAATAACCGATGAAATCCATGGAGGAATTTTGGTAAAAATCCTTAAGAAATTCCTGCAGCATTATGCAGAGGGATTCCTGGTAAAATTCCTGAAGGATTTCTTGTAGGAATTCCTGGTACGATACCTAGAGAAATTCCTTATTGAACTTTTGATGGATTCATAGGTACAACTGCTTTTGTGGATTTGCTAGAGAAATAGGTTAATAATTGTGGAGGCAACACAGATGCAAAAATGGTTATTGGCATAGTAATCTCTCAATTAATAACTGTGGAAATGCTCATAAGAACACTAAGCTGAGAAGCAGGCTCTGTCCCAGTGGGGACGTAACGCCAGAAAGAAGAAGAACGCCCAGATAGATTTTCGAGATCCTTGCACCAATCGATTGGATTTTTTTTCTACGAATCGATTCCAAAAATGAAAACTATTGATTTTCATGACTTAACTATTAAAAAAATGGGTGAATATCGAGGCATGTCTTACTTTCCATAGAAAAGCACATTTTTCTTGCTGTTATAAGGCAGCAAGATGACGTTTTGAAGTTTACAAGTACCGTAAAACGGGGTAACTTTGATAGTTTTTTCGAAGAAAACCTGAATATTTATGCATGCTGTTTCAAAGAATTATAATTTATATTTTTGAAACAAGTACTGGCATCCTAGCTATCGATTGCAGTCGATAGATTTCCAAAAGATTTATTATGAATGGATGTATAATTTTTCATATAATCGACAGTTGGTTTTCTGTTTTGGGGTAGCGGAATTTGGGGCAAGTGTGCCACCTTAAGCACATTGTTCTCTAACTTTGCCTAAAGCTTATAAAATCCACCAATTTAGCCTCATGATGTTAGTTTCACATCTTTTTATAACCACTGTGCCATTTAAATAGAAAATAACTTCAAAAAGTATTGGTTTTGGAGCTTCTCAAATATCATTCAAAATAACCTATTTTTCGACACTATGGGACAAGACGGCCACCTAATGAACATCGCAAGTAATTCTACTTGTAATGAAATTTTATTTATTTCCTATCAATACTACTTACAAAGCAGACGCTAATCGATAATTTAAAAAATAATTTTAAGTTTACCGTAATAATGGGATGCTTTATAACAAGGTTCAAAAATTGCGTAATTCCCTATTACTCAATTCGTATAACTAAAATGGTTATTTTTGTCTCCATTCAGTCCAATATATGTATTACCCTTATATTACGGCGAATATGTATAGTATTAAACTAGCTCACCACTGAATAGCGGTAAAATATTGATGTAGATATGTAAAATGGTACTTAATAAGTCGAAAATCATGTTATTATTGAATATTTTGAGAAAAAATCACTTTGGGGGGCAAACATGTAAGTTATTCCCCTACTATACTTCAGTAACTACTACTGGTGTCTCATTTTGGTTTATTATTATGATTTTGCTGATGATGTTCACATTTTTATAAATTTCACTCCAAAAATTTTTGTTCACAAAATAGGTGGCACACTTGCCACAATAAGTATACATTTCAACCAAACTCGATTTCGTATGTAAAACAAAATACTTTTTGCGTTCAAATGCCACAATAACTTACACATTTGAATAGTTTCACGATGTACAGTACGTTAGAAAAATCTGTTAATAATTTACCTTTCATATTCATTCATATTTTGATCATTGTATTGTGAACTCTAAGGGAACATATTGTTAAGCTTAAAAAGAAAATATATATATTGTAGTTTTTATAAAAAGCAGGGATGGCACACTTGCCCAAAGTCCGCTAACTTTGACAATGGAGTATAAATCGAACAAAATTGAATGAATAACGAACATTTGTAGGGCATTGCATACCTATTGGCGTTTAACGTTATATGGAAATTTCTGACTTAGATTACAAAAATGATCCCAGTTTGTGAAAATGCTATTCGCTAAGAGATTTGAGACCGTATTCAAGTTCTATGATAACTAGGCTGTCAAAGATAAGTGGCCAACTATTCAAAACTACATCAAATAGTGATCGTAGAACAGATTGTTTGTAAGCGTTTCGAAAATGCTAAAATTGTGTCAATTTTTTAATATTCGTATAAAAAGCCTCAAATGCACTTGATTCCAATGAAAATAGCTTTGACATGAAGTGGCATACTAATACTCTTTACTTTTGCATTCGTTTTGCTTAACTGATTAACAGAAACTTCGTTATTTCGTTTAATATGTTGTGGGTCTCGCACTATCAAAATTACTCGCATTTCAAAGTTACCCCGTTTTTCGGTACCGTAAAACGGGTAACTTTGATAGTTTTTTTCGAAGAAAACTTGAATATTTATGCATGCTGTTTCAAAGAATTTTAATTCATATTTTTAAAACAAGTACTGGTATCATAACTATCGATTCCAGTTGATAGATTTCCAAAAGATTTATTCTTAATGGGTTTATAATTTTTCATATGATCGAAAGTCGGTTTCTGTTTTGGGGTAACTTTGATAATGAAGCATCACTCGAACAAAATTGAATGAATTACAGAACATTTGTAGGGCGTTGCATATCTTTAGGCGATTAACGCTATATGGAAATTTCTGACTTAGATTACAAAAATGGTCCCAGTTTGTAAACATAGTATTCGCTAAGAGTTTTGAGACCGAATTGGAGTTCTTCTATAACTAGGCTATCAAGTATAAGTGACGAATTCATTATGACTTCATCAAATAGTGATCGTAGAACAGATTGTTTGAGAGCATTTCAAAATTGCTAAAATCTTATAAATTTTCCATGTTTGCATATAAACCCTCAAATGTACTTGATTCCAACGGAAATAGCTTTAACATGAAGTGTCAGACTAATACTCTTTACTTTTGCATTCGTTTTGCTTAACAGATTAACAGGAACTTTGTTATTTCGTCTAGTATGTTGAGAGTCTCGCATTATCAAAGTTAACCCGTTTTACGGTACCCTAAAACGGGGTAACTTAGATAGTTTTTTGAAGAAAACTTCAATATTTGTTCATGCTGTTTCAAAAAATTACAATTTACATTTTTAAAACAAGTACTGACATCCTAGCTATCGATTGAACTTGATAGATTGCCAAAAGATTTATTCTAAATGGATATATTATTTTTCATATAATTGAAAGTCGGTTTTCTGTTTTGGGGCAACTTTGATAATGGAGTATAAATCGAACAAAATTAAATGAATTACGGAACATTTATAGCCCGTTTAACGCTGTATGGAAATTTCTGCCTTAGATTACAAAAACGATCCCAGTTTGTACAAATGGGTTTCGCTAAGAGATTTGAGTCCGAATTCATGTTCTACTATAACTAGGCTGTCAAGGATAAATGACGAACTTATTATGACTTTATCAAATAGTGATCGTAGAACAGATTGTTTGTAAGCGTTGCAAAAATTCTAAAATCTTGTAATTTTTTTATATTTGCATATAAATCCTCAAATGCACTTGATTGTAACAGTAGAAGCATTAACCTAAGAATGCTAATGTCGCTACTGTTCGTGTTACCAACATCTAGTTTGCCACGCGCTGACAGCTTGAGTACCGGTCCTCAAAGTGTCAAATAAATTTTGAAATCATCCACTACAACATGGCATCGAACAAACAATGAATAGATACAGTTGAAGTTGATAATAAACTAATTCAGTTGTGTGAGAACAGCGCTATTAGCGTTCTACTACTAATATTTCTATTATTTATGTATGAGATAATAAAATAGATGTTAAAATAAATGTATAAATTTATTTCAAAAATACTATTTCTGAAGGGAGTAACATCTACTCACATTCGCAAATTTAAGACCACTTTATTCCGAAGTTAGTCGAATTCTACTCACTTACTCAAAAGTGATTTGAGCAGGCGTTATGAATCCACACGTGTACCGTAAAACGGGGTACCGTAATCCGGGGTATCATTGATCAGCGGGGTAACATTGATCGGAATGACCCATCTCGTAAAAAGTTCGTATCGCCATTTATTGATGGAACCTTTTCAAATCATGAATGGTTCTTCTCTTTCTTATATTCATAAGCTAATGAAAGTGAAGATTTTTGCGCAAATTGCGTTTACCTTATGCGTAAATTTATCAACTTTTCGAAACAATTATTTCAATGGGTAAGGATGACACTACCGAACATTCATGTCTCACATAAGTTCTGCAAACGATATGAGCAAGGAGAATGCGGTTCTTACTAAAAATGGCATCGCCGAAAACGATTCCGTTGTCAAAACTTTTATAAGTATGCTCAATTAGGCAACATTAACGAATTACTGTTAAGAATATAGAATTGCCTTAGGAAATTGCCTACATTTAGGCGTATTCCGTGGTTCGAGGTGTTTTTAATTTTGAAATAACTTAAAAACTAAATGACTTGTAAGCGTTTGGCCTTCATATTCGGCTTCGGGGGCCATGATTTAAGTAAGTAACGACATTTTCAATATTACCGAACATTGTTTACATAGGTGATCAATGTTACCCCATATCAGCTAAATCAAAATATCGCTTAAAACATTTTTTTAAACATGCTTAAATCTTTCAAAAAACAAAATACAGTATAAAGTCACAAGCTATGGGTGGCAGTACTTGTTTTAAAAATATAAAATCTGCAACATTTGCATTTTCCAACGAAATATTTGAAAAATATTCAAAAAAATGATCAATGTTACCCCGGATTACGGTAACTTTGATAATGCGGGTAACTTTGACAGTGCGAGACTCTCAACATACTAAACGAAATAACAAAGTTCCTGCTAATCTGTTAAGCAAACCGAACGCAAAAGTAAAGAGTATTGGTATGACACTTCATGTTAAAACTATTTTCGTTGGAAACAAGTACATTTGAGGATTTATATGCAAATATGGAAAATTTATAAATTTTTAGCAATTTTGAAATGCTCTCAAACAATCTGTTCTACGATCACTATTTGATGAAGTCATAATGAATTCGTCACTTATACTTGATAGCATTGTTATAGTAGAACTCGAATTCGGTCTCAAAACCCTTAGCGAAAACTATTTTTACAAACTGGGACCATTTCTGTAATCTAAGTCAGAAATTTCCATATAGTGTTAAACGCCTAAAGGTATGCAACGCCCTACAAATGTTCCGTAATTCATTCAATTTTGTTCGAGTGATGCTCTGCCCATAACTGCATAACAGTCACATTCGACATTTTTGACAATTTCGAGTTAATACCGGGGAGAGTCATCAAATAACAAATACTTTCGATCCACTTACTAAAATCTGTGAGATTGTTCTAGAAAATTCGAAAAAAATACCAAGTTGTTTTGTCACATTGGCAATTGTAACCGCATAACAGTCACATTGAGATTATACATGAGCCTCATAATGCAGTGGCAACGAAATTTCTATCAGAATTTTTTTTCTGACTATTCACCCAATAAGCGATATGAGTTGTACAAAATTTCAGCCTCAAATAAGCACTTTTGAATTCTTAGTGATTTTTTGAAATATCAGTTCCCTCCCATACTGCAATAAATTGCAAAGTTGGTATCCCATTTACTCAATGTCTACTTTTGTCGAATGTTACAAATATGCAGTTATGGGCAGTGCTCCATTATCAAAGTTACCCCAAAACAGAAAACCGACTTTCGATTATATGAAAAATTATATATTCATTAAGAATAAATCTTTTGGAAATCTATCAACTGCAATCGATAGTGTGGATACCAGTACTTGTTTTATGAATAAAAATTATAATTTTTTGAATCAGCATGCATAAATATTCAAGTTTTCTTCGAAAAAACTATCAAAGTTACCCCGTTTTACGGTACGTGTAAACTTCAAAATGTGCTTTTCTGTGGAAAATAAGACATGCCTCAATATTTACTCAATTTTCAATAGTTTAGTCAAGTAAATCAATAGTTTCTCATTATTGGAGTCGATTCGTAGAAAAATTTCCAATCGATTGGTGCAAGAATCTCGAAAATCTATCTATCCGGGCATTAGTATGTTATTAGCAGTCAAAATCTAACCACTTTTCGAGACGCGAGCGATTTTCGTTTTTCGAAATTGTACCCCAGTATGTTACCGTAAGACGTTATCCAACGTCAAAAGTTCGAAACAGATTTCGAACTCGCGACCTCTGGAGCGATAGCTACACGCCCTCTCTCTCGGCTGTCCCACCTTCTTAGTAAGTGGCTGATGAAAGTTGATCATGGTCTGCGTAAAATGAGTGTATCACAGAATCGTTTCGACGGTTGGAGGTTTCATCGAGAAGTTAATGAAATAGCAATCAACAATGCGGAGCGTTCTCTCGGTCGCGTGATTGTTGAGCATGGCTGGGTTTGTTTTGAGGCAAATTCATGTAAATTGCTAGTGGATTTAACTGAAATATAGCTGGAAAGGCCCTGATTGGTTGACAGATGGTCATATTTGCATGATTCTGTGCGTACGTTTACAGCACGTAGGGTTTCAATGCTAGGAATGGACCCCTGAGTAGATGAAATTCATTCTCGACGCTCTTCCGCAATGTTTTTACTCCATAGTACGCCTATGAAACATACAAATTCATTCGATTTTGCCAGTGGAATATGCATTTGGGAAACTGTTGTCCGAATGCCTATTATGGACCCTCCCGGGGTCCATAATAGGAATGTTTACAAATTTGACGTTTCCTATTATGGACCCCATTGGCGTAGCTAGGATTTTTTTCTGGAGGGGGCCTAGGGGGGGCCTAGCAAATACTTGTTTTACAGAAGTAAATGTCGGTCGCAATAATCACGATTTTCACAAATTTCGTAGTTTTTACAGATTTGTATCGATTTCATTTATTTCTTATTTTGTCTCATTTCGCGGCATATCAGTGATATTTTTAAATTTCAATTATCGCTACGAAAAAGATTCATTCTTGTTGTATCCAGTCAAAAATCTTTAAAGAATTCTAGCAAAAAGTCTTTTGTGTTTCTTCTTTGATTTTTTCAGGTATTCAATCATGTGCTTTGAAGAGTTTCCTCTGAGAATTTCTACAGGATTTTATTCATGAATTATGTTCGTACTTTTCAGCGCTTTTTCGAGAACTCCTTACTAGTTTTCATTGAGTTCGTCCTGGGATTCCCCATTCTCAGACTTTTTGATCTCATCAGAAAATTTCTCGAAGAATCTCTATCGAACTGCTTGAAAAATCGGATTCCTAGTAATATTCCACAAAAATGTCATGAGCACTTTAAAAAAAATTTATTGGAAAATGTTATTCAATATTGCTCAGAGTTTCCGCAATAAATCTGTATTTTTTTACAGATAATTATTTTTTGATTTATCTTAAATCAAGGTGCAGCATCTCGCATTCCTTTAAAAGTCTCTTGAAAATTTTTATTTGTTTTTATTTTTTTTTCAAAAATTCCTAACTAAGCAACACTTCCAAAAACTTTTCCGTGAAAATAATCAAAAATCCATGAGTAATTTGTTCAGAGATTTCTTACAGAATTAATCTCGTAGATTCATCTGATAAAAAAATTCCAAAGATTCATCTAAGCATTTTCTTTTTTTTTTTTTTCTTAAAACTAACGATTCTTTTGGGATTTTAATTGAAGAAATTTTTCATCAGATTCACTAAGCACTTGCAATTCATTCTTAAACTTCTAAAAAAAAGTATAAATCAAGTATTCTTTCAGGTTCTCGAAATAATTCGTTTTTTTGCGAATATATATCTAAGGACTCTTCCATAAAAAAAAAACATATAAAAATTTAAACTCTCTTCATGTTTTGGTTCAAATATTACTCCTGGATTAATTTAATATTTTTTAGGGATTGCTTTATGAATTCCTCTATGAAGCACTCCACATCAGATTTCTAAAGAAACGAAAGGTTTGAAATAACTTTGTTGGTAAGTTTTGAAATAATTGCAGTTTAATTATAATTCGGAAAAAAATCATTCAATTCCTGCCGTAAAATTTATGAATTTATGAAACATGTTAACAATGTACCTCACAGAAAAGCTTAAGTGGTTCTCATAGGAATTTACTACATAAAATCGTGTTCTTTTTCGACGTCTTTTATAATAGAAAATGATCTTAACACGGAAACATCTTAAAACGTATGGAATTTTTACTGAAAGTATTTGAAACTAGAATTTTATATGGTATTAAGTATGAACTTTAAAGATTCATGATACTATGGTGAACATATTGATGAAGAAAACATTTTTTTCTACCCCTATAATTTCAAAAAAAAAAAAACTATTTTGAAGGTTTTTTTATCGACTATTTTTTAGTACTGTAGAAGTTCAATGCGAAAATGCGAGATTCTTATTTAAATCTTAGTGGAAACTTTTGCATTACTTTTAAAATTTGTTGAGGAATTCTTGATTTTCAGGAATCAGAAACCATACGCATAAAAATTCTTTAATTTTTCAAAACTTGTATAATTTACCTCTTTTAGATTCTTTAAAACGTTGCTTTTTGGAGTATGGACAGATTTTTGTATGAGGTTCCTCAAAGCGTTATACGAAGGATGGAGAAAAAATAAAATGTTGAAGCAAGTCGAACAATACGTGGGCAATGGTACAATGAAAGATAGTTATAATATTTAAATATTTTTTATATATTATTATTATATAATATTATAATATTTTTTCTACAGGTAAATTATAGGATAGTAAAAAGTTCTATAATGAATGATCAAATAAAACAAAATTCTAAAGGTCCATCAGAATCTTCTTTAGAAATTATCCTTAAAAGCTATCCTTCCTTGAATTCTGGTTTTCTAGAATTCTGCCAGAAAGCCTTTAGAAATTCAGCTTTCTTATCGCACAAAAATTCAAACCAAGAACCAATTTCTA
Source organism: Aedes aegypti (assembly GCF_002204515.2). Lineage (NCBI taxonomy): Eukaryota > Metazoa > Arthropoda > Insecta > Diptera > Culicidae > Aedes > Aedes aegypti. The sequence continues at coordinate 436,034,574 of NC_035108.1, forward strand.
AAGAAGTGGTTTTAGAAAAATCAATAAAAATTTGTTTATGAATATCTTCATAAATTTTCCCCTTCCCAGTTATTTTGCTACAGACTCTTCTACCGCTATGCTAATTTCGGAAGCAAAATTTTCCTGGGGGTTTTCAATAAATTTCCTCAAAATATTCGAGGGCAAGACAATTTTTTTTCCAATTCTTGAATTATCCGGGGATTTGAACCAAAATTTCTAAAAAAGAAAACAAAGAAGACATTTTGACGCAATATGTGCAATATTTTGGAAATATTTCTTAAGGACTTTTGATGAAATTTGCGGAAGAATTTGTAATAACATTTTTGGGAAAACTATTTAAAGCAATTCAAAGAAGAATTTGTAATAGAACTTTCAGCGAAATATCTCTGAATTATATTTGACAGAATTAATGATTTTTTAAGGGAATTGCGAGCGAAAACTGAACTTTTGAAAGATTAAGTAACATTTTTAAGGTAAATCCGGGAACATTTTCCGAAATCAATTTGATAATAAAAAGTAGACATAGGAGTGGATGTCCACCAGGATGAATGCTTTGAAAGTTTGAACAAATCACACAATATTGACTAATTTCGAAAAGATTTGCAAAAGTTCTGAAGCCACCCTTAAATATTCCTTGAGGTGTTTGATTATACTAAAATTTTATAAGGTACACCGGGACAAGTTGAAATGGCTGGTGTAAGATCAAATGGAAAGGTGTCATAGTGAAATGGTAGTATGATAAGAAATATTAACACAAAAACATTAAGTTTATAAATGATCCAAACGTTTAGGGTAGAAAAATCTGCGATATTTATTGGCATCATATTCAAAACTTCGCATTTCATATTACCCCACGTGATTCACCAAAGTCAGAACCACCACGCTGATGCTGTATATGAAAAGCGAGGTTTTCTCGCTATAGTGTTCTACAACATAAAATAATGTAACTACTGAAGAAATGTTTGTCTATAACAAGAGTCTTGTACATTGGATTCAGAAGATTTTGCTGCATGTTAAATTGTTTGTTTGTTTTCATGTTTTTTAAATTTTACTATCATCAAAAATTCTGGGGGGGGGGGGGGGGCCTGGATGGTTCTGGAGGGGGCCAGGCCCCCCTGGCCCCCCCTGTTCCTACGCCAATGATGGACCCTCCGTTTGATTCCCATGTAGTCCGGCTCGCTGCCGACGTGCCTATTATGGACCCACCTGGAAATGCGTATTATAAACCCTCTTGTGTGGTTTCATTTACAAAACTGATCAAATATCTGTATTTATGCATCTCATACCAAATATTTTGCCTGAAACTGCTGACTAACAATGCAATCGAAGTTCCCTCGGTGGATTTTAATAGGAATAAGGTTGCTTTAAGTGTTAATTTTATGTTTTTCTGTAGAGGGTCCATAATACGCAAAGGGTCCATAACCGGCATCGATTCCCTATGTCTTACCCCTCAAAAACATTGAAAAGCAGCTCGCACTTTTTGAAAATTGACTCTAAAATAAATTAAAATGAATTACTAATCATGACATATTTTACTATCAAAAAGAGCTTATAGTAATGTATTTCGCAGCTCAAATAGCTTCCTTCTTTAGCTGGCGCGTTATGCATTCAGCCCCCTTACAACAAGGATGATTCTGCTATAGTTCTTGTTTTCAGTGCTTATTTATCATAATATTATGGAAAAAAATATACATTAGCCCAAATAAATTCGAATACACATATAACACATCAATATCTAGAACATTTTAAAGAAATTTTGTCCTTTCTGTATACACTACCCACCATAAGTATGGAATCGCGTATTGCAACACTCATACTGAATATTGCATCACCTAAAATGAATATTATCTCGTGATTCTGAAGTGCTAGATCAACGTATTTTTGAGGTCATCTTAAAAAACCCCTGCGTTTTTTTATTTTTGTATAAAAAAACTTGTATCACTGGATTTTGGGTGATGCTAAACTTAAAAGTGCTACAATTCTTAGTATTGCAACGATTCCATACTTATCGTGGGTAGTGTACAGAACGTTTTTTTTTTACTGAAATGTAGTAGTATTATTAAAATATATTACATGTTCCATTGTTTGACAAACTGAAAACTTTCCTATGTCTTTGTAACTACAGTAGTGTCTCGGTAACATTACGGACAGTGGATTTATTTTTAATACAACAAAGCGTTTGTCCAAACTTTTGCGGGATGTAAAACTTTTCCGATTGGATATAAAACCAATAACTAAATACTGAGGCGACCGATTTGAAAAGGGTCCTCGGCAAAGTCATACCTGACTAATGTACCTAAAAGTATCATCGTTGCAACGCGTTACTCTAACCCCAAGAGCTTTCGCATCCCATAGTAATTCCCATACAAACTTTGAAGGACTTGTGCAGTCTCAGTTTTCATAAAAATGAGCCGAAATTTTGGGAATTTTATCTAGAATTGAATGAGTGGTGTGGAGCATAAATGGTAATGCTACATGCAAACCAACTCTATGATGACGTCCAATCAAAATGTGGTCTTCGGCAAAGTTATAGCTAAGCAGATTTCACATAAGAAGAGTTTACAATATTATGATGAAGAGATAGAGGGCTAAATACAAATGTTGAAGTTATCCTTAGTAATCTGCATATAAACTTCAGATAGCGTGTGCGCAGTAAATTTTCTTCCGAACCATTTCAAACATTGGGTGGATACCATAAAAACAAACCGTTTAAGCACAAGGGAGCCAAAATTTCAAAATTTGCATCACTCTTATGATATACACTTCAAATCAAAACAGTATACTCACTTAATTTGGTTTTCTCCAAAATCCACGTCAAATACGCAACCACACTGGTGAACGCAGCATAGCTATCTGCTCGGCAGCGATTCATACCATCGTCGCTTTTCGGAGCAAACGATACTATTCCACCCAAGTACCAGGCACTGCCAATTTGGAAGAAAAGGCCACCACCACTATCTCCATTGCAGACGCTAGTTCCATTGGTATAGCCAGCGCACAGCATTGTCTCATCCAGATTTTGCCCAAAAGCGTCCCGATTGCTCGAGATGCAAGTGCTGGGTTTAACAACAGGCATTCTGGCACTTTTCAGTTTAGACGACAACTTGTAACCTTTTGTCATTCCCCAGCCGACTACAGTTCCGTAGTGTCCAGTGAGGCTGGAATATATTCCCAGGCAAGCCGGTTGAACGTAGTTGTTGAGTTGGGCTAATTTTTTCAATTCAAGTATAGCAATATCGTTTTTCGTGCCTTGACTTGTGAATTCACCTGGTGTATAAATCCTCAGGATGTCACACTTCTGCTGGGTGCTCAAATCGTTCAAATCGTATATACCGAGTCGAACAGCAATCAGTTCCGGCAGAAATTCATAACCAGTTGCAGGATTGATGATACAGTGTGCCGCCGTTAACACGAATTGAGGGCTAATAAGTGTTCCACCGCAACAGTATGTCATGGATTGACCTTTCTTGCAGAATAGGGCAGTATGCCATGGCCAATCACCGGGTTTTGTATCACTTCCGCCGAAAATCATATAGTTCCTAACGGGCTTCTTAACTCCACACTGCGTCGAGCTCTGTTGGAGAGTGCTTCTGCCACTTAGAAGAATCACAAAAATCAGAATTTTTAAAACTTGAAGCATGTTCAATTATAATTCTGCTTATTGAAACTGCTAGTCTGGGATGCACGTTTCGCTCTTGTCAAACACCAACTGGTCACTGGGTAGCCAAGATTCAATCATTATCAGCTCATCGTTGGGATTTCTGAGAAATCCTCTCAGTTCGTGCAAACTCAGAAACATACCTCAATCACAGACAATCCGACATGGGATTTAACGCACTTTCAAATAAAATGGTTTTCATTTCGTGTTCGACACTCACTCAACTTAAGTGCAAAATTATCAGCAAACGGTGGCAATATTTTCATGATGATGTTTCAGATCCTTGAACGCTCTCAATGTTCAGTCAGCGTACCTGTGATGCCGATTACGTTTGTGCTAATGTAACGAGTACGTTCTGCGACTATCTTCCAAGTCTTTTGAAAATAAGAAATCAATTGATATTTTTGCTGTTTTGAATATACTATAAGTGAAAGGCCATACGTTCTGCTCCAAACTCCAAAACATCTTAATACAAATTCATAAGGATAAACATTAAACATTAACATCTGAACAGATCTAACACTGAATCTACAATTTCACGGCACAATACTCGGTTCGAAGCCGTATCCCTCCATCCACGGTTCTGCCCCACGCTCGCCAAATCGATGCGCACTTGATCCGCCCACCTAGCTCGATGCGTCCCACGCCTTGTTGTACCAACCGGATCCGAAGCGAACACCATGTTTGGTTGCTGTCCGACATTCTTGTAACATGTCCTGCCCATCGAATCCTTCCAGCTTTGGCCACCTTCTGGATACTGGATTCGCCGTAGAGTTGGGCGAGCTCGTGGCTCATCCTTCGCCGCCACACACCGTTTTCCTGCACACCTCCAAAGATCGTCCTAAGCATCCGAAGTTCGAAGACTCCAAGTGCTTGCAAGCCCTCTTCGAGCATCGTCCACGTTTCATGCCTGTAGAGGACTACCGGCCTTATGAGCGTTTTGTGCATGGTACATTTGGTGCGGGCGTGAATCTTTTTTGACCGCAGCTTCTTGTGGAAGCCATAGTAGGCCCGACTTCCACAGATGATGCGCCTCCGTATTTCACGGCTAACGTTATTGTCAGCCGCTAGCAAGGATCCAAGGTAGAAGAACTCGTCGACCACCTCGAATGTATCCCCGTCTATCGTAACACTGCTACCTAGACGGGCCCCGTCGCGCTCCACAGTGGTTCCATTTATTCTACGAAGCGGTCATAAATCATTTAACTCAATATACGTTGGCAAATACCATGAGAAATTGCCAAATTAATTATTTTTGACTGTTAAAACTCCGTCGAGGTTGATGTCGTAGTTCATATCACTTCAAAAATTCTGATTAGGATGCGGAGATTATAATTCGAAGGCTCTGTTATATGAATGATTGTATGTTGGTTGGTTGGTTTGACTTTATTAACGAGATTTTTAGCCCTAGGCTAGTTCATCTCGGGACCAACGGCTTTACTTCCCTTCCGAAGGAAGTCGTCACTATAACTTTTTACGTCATAAGTGACTATGTCGGGGATGGGATTCGATCCCAGGTCCTCGGCGTGAGAATTGTATGTGTATAAAACCGACTTTGCAATTATCTCTCCTTCCGTGACCAAAATTAACTAAAATATTTAATATCTTGAAAAGGACCATGTAAAGATTCATTGAAAGCAATAAATCAGGATTATTATTTTCCAATTTGAGAAGATTCCCTGCTCAGAGTTGCTTCACATGCTCAAAAACCTACTTTTTAGTATAGCTATTGAACATTTTTCTGAGTGCCGGAGATGTATATACCAAATAAATACTTGAAATATTTATTAATTGATAAGGCCAATTTCACATCAAACCTCTACCAAAACCAAATAACGAACATGTCACCTAAAGTAATTATCTTTATGTTTCAAATAATTACAACTAAGAAATAATTAATTAATTATTTGTTAATATGTTATTGCTTCTTAATATACTTTTTATTCTCACAGTTTTATTTTTGTAGCGCTGGATCTATAGATACTGGAATTTTATTGAAGATCTTGTTTTGATGTACAAAATAAAAAAAAATATTTCCTTGTTGTTCCTCCCACACTTTGGGAAGTCATGTCATATATATTAGAATGGCTGTTGTACCATTACCTATATATAAGGATTTTATTGTCTCAGCGCCATCACTAAAACTACTCATTAAATCAAAGTACAATGTTGCAAGTGTATTCATAGTGAATTGAAGTATTAGTAGTAAAAATTTTATTATTTTGTGCATTCATTCCAGTTAGCTACAAATATACTGGTATGTAATAAATTCTATGAATATTTTCATCATTGCCTTTATTGCTAAAAACTAGCAACTTTGAAGGCACGCTGCTAATTTATTTGCTAATATTTGCAGTTAGAACCTTCACAAGTTCATTTTCCTACTCAAACATGATCATGTGATGGCAGAAGTTTGATTAAATGTGATTAAAAACATATTCAAAAACGTATTTCAAACAAAGTGATGTAGTTACCAAGTGAGTATATTTCTATCCTCATTAATCACATCAAAACTGACTCTTAGATGTCACATAACACTCTAAAATGTATTGAAAGTGATAGATATACATCTGTACCAAGGTTCTGTAATCTAAACTGATTGAAAAATAAATTGATTTTGGATTGCGAAGGCAATAAACAAAGTGCTGAAATCACTCAATTTTCAACGTATTTTTAACACATGAAAAATACACTCCATCATTATTTATTTATTTATTTATTTATTTTTGACGTCAAGCATTTTGTAGACCATTCTAAATTACATTGTGTTCTTAATATCTATGTGTTTATATATTATAAATTTGTTGAGTATACTCGATTCATAATACATTCCTCAGTTACTATTGTTTTGTATATCAAAAAAGTATTTTTTCAGCTTTGTTCGAGACATGTTAACATCAATCATTTCACAATGCTGATTATATATAGTCATCATCTGATTCAACGGACTAAATTTAGCGTAATTCGTGCGATGATGAGCTACTGTAAACAAGTAACGATTGCGCAGGTGACGAGTTGGAGTATAGAAATTCAGTTTTGAAAGTATATCAGCAGAATCAATGCGCTGTGAAACAATATCGTTAACAAAAGAAACCATAGCATAATCACGACGCACTTTCAGTGATTTCATATTGATAAGCATGCATCGTGATTCATATGATGGTAGAGGAAGTACTGACCAGCCTAAATTACATAATGCGTATAATAAAAACTGCTTTTGTATCGATTCTATGCGTTCTTCATGTTTTTTTTTTTTGTGTAAGGTGACCAAACAATATTACAATATTATAATATTGATCTTACATATGCAACATAAAGTATTTTTAATGTGTAAGGATCACGAAAGTGTTGGCCAAATCGTTTTATGAAATTGAGCATATTTCCTGCTCTATGAATTATTGCATTATAGTGATCTACAAATGATAGTTTTGAGTCTAATATAACTCCTAAGTCTCTTATTTTATCACATTTATTTACATGTTCGTTTCCTAAAACAATAGACATATTTGGTGTGGTTCGTTTTCTGCTATAACTTATGAGGTTACATTTCTTTATATTCGATTCCAATAAACTTTTGCAACACCACGTGTAGAAAATTTGTATCTCATTCTTAAAAACATTATGATCGTCATCATTCTTTATTTCTAAAAATAGCTTCATGTCGTCAGCATATATAAGGACCCTCAGTTTGTTTAGAATATAAGAAACGTCATCAACATATAAAATAAAAAGAAGAGGGCCTAAGTGTGAGCCTTGAGGTACTCCAGATGTAACATGTATTGGATTTGATCTTTTCCCATTGAATTTTACTATTTGCTGACGGTCGTTTAAATAGGACTTGATCCACTTAAGGAGACTCATTTCGATTCCCATTTTTTCAAGCTTGAAAGTCAACATTGGAATGTCAAGTTTATCAAATGCTTTACTAAAATCAGTGTAAAGAGCTTCTACGAAGTAACCTTTATCCATTGCACTCAGTGAGTAACTTACAAATTCCAGAAGGTTCGTAGTGGTCGAACGACCTTTGAAAAAGCCGTGTTGAGCGTTTGTTATACGATTTTTTATTTGGGCAAACATATTTTTGTTTACAATTGACTCGAAAAGTTTTGGAATACATGACATAATAGCAATACCGCGATAATTTCGAATGTCCGATTTCTTACCAGATTTATATATTGGTATGAGGAATGATTTTTTCCATACCTTTGGAAATTGGCCAGTTTGAAGAGACATATTGAATAACCAAAATAATGGAGTTGTGAGTTCAGTTGCTAAGTTTTTTATGAATCCAGGTGGAATTTCATCTGGCCCTGATCCTTTAGTGGCGTCCAAATTTTTAAGACCAAACAAAATGTCTTGAACATTTATAGAATTAACGCCAACATCACTCGGAAGGTCAGCAAAATGTGAAAAGTAAGAATAATCTCGATCGTTTTCCGAAAATGTTGTATAATTTTCTTGAAAAAATTTTGCGAAAAGATTGCATATATCTTCAGAATTATTTCCTACTTTTTCATCCAAAGTCATTGTTGATGGAAAGTTGCACGATTTGAGTTTAGTTTTAACGTAACTGAAAAAATTCTTTGGACATGACTTTATTTCATTTTCAGTTTTTATGTTGTACTCGGTAAGTGCTGTAGAAATGGCTAAATTGAGTTGGTCGCAAATAACCAAATATTTTTCTAAATCGTCTGGTTTTTTATATCTTCTGTAAACTTTGTGAGCTTTTTGTTTTCGATTTTTCAAATTTATGATTTGCTTGTTGAACCAAATTGGATTTTTTGAGTTGTGATTCCTTCGTCTCTTCTTAACATGTACTTCCTCCCTAATGGTTTCCCACAATAAATTGTAAAAGATCTCTATTGCACATTCAATATTATTTTGATTTCTCAAAACAGATTGCCAATTTGCGTTATCTAATTTTAATCTAATATTAGCATAATTGGCTCTACTATAATCGAAAATATTCTCATACACATATTCGTGAGGAGTATGATAAATATGCATAAACATAGAATATTCTATTGCCGAGTGAAACGGTTCATTTTTCCATAATGGTGAAATTGACTCACTGACACAGAAATCTTCATGCATATTTGTCAATAAAAAATCTAGGTAACAGTTTTGTTTATTTTTTACGTGATTTATTTGATTAAGGCCTAAGGATGCAGTTTTGTCAAAAATAAATTGCAAAGTTTCGTTATCGCCAACAACAGGGAGTAGAATACTCTCGTTTTCAAAATCAGGAATGAAATCTGCATTACGTTGATTGAAATCGCCATAAATATGCACCTTGTTTTCGGGAGGAAGTTGAGTTATGATTTCTTCTGCTATCAGGAAAAAACTCTCGTATGTTGACTTACAAGCCTGATCTGGGGGAAAGTAAACTGATACAAAAATATGAGTTTCATTACCAATATTTGATTTAACCCACACATGCTCAAATTCTTTAAATTTAGGTGAATCAATGATTTCAGAACTGAAATTCGATGATATTGCAACGACGACTCCTCCGCCCGATCTTCTTTGTGTAAGTAAGTCACGATCATTGCGAAATACGTTGTGATTGCTACCAAAAATTTCTTCACTTTTCACATCATCATTCCAACTTGTTTCTGTTCCCAAAATAATTGAGTACGATGAACTTAGTATATTTTTATGAATTTCATTAATTTTAAAAGCACTTTTCATGCGATTAAAGTTCTGACAATAGATTAAAATTTCAGTTGGCTGTGTTTCAGAAGAAATTATTGGTAGTTCGTTATTTAAGTCTGTTAAACCATATGGTGAATTGTCATTATTATTTGTTACCAAGTGCTGATTAGCTTCACCGGGTTGAATTGAATTATTTTCTGCCTCTGAGGGGTCCGTCAATTCCGTAGAAAACACGAATGCCGGCATGCACCACATGCTTCACAAGATCCACCAGTTGAAGATCCTTCCGTCGTCCAGTTCGGGGGTGGTACTGCAACGGACTGCCGGGGCGCCTCCCTCGCCGGATATGGGTTTAAAATTTCTCCTCTTTTAAACTGCATGGTTGGTCGATAATTTGTTGGCGGTCTTGAGAAATGATGTTTCGCTGCTGCAAGAAGCACTCTGTCAGGAGGAAGCTGATGACTCCTTTCCTGGCTATTGTTGAAGGCGAAAATTCCGTGATTCTTATTCTGTTGTTTGCTTACTTTGTGATGAATTTTGGATGGGGCATTATTATGGCAATGGTGATTAATGTTCACGTCGTTGTTGTTAATGTTGTTCTTATTACAATTTTTGTTAGCGTTCCTGATTCTCCGCTTTCTACGCTTTTTCGCTTTATCGGCCATATTTTGCTGCCTTTTGTGAAAGCTTTTGCGCATGTCATATTGCGTCCAATCGGCTTTCCAAACTTTTATGTTTCCAAGTAGGCGCCATCCTGACACTTCAGCAATTTTGTTATTCAATTCGGCTTCCAAACTTGGATATTCTATGAGCCTATGCATGCCATAAAACGTTTGACTTTTACTGTGCGCCCTGTTTTCAAGTTACCCGTGAGAGAGAGCGGGACAGCACCAACACGCGGCGCACAGTAAAAGTCAAAAGAACAAAAGAATTTATGGCACGTACAGAGGCTCATTGATGGTGGAGCCGACGTGTTTTTGTTTGTCAATATATTTGCGGACAAAGACTTCAATTCATCGAGGATGTCCAGCCCCAGCATTGGATTTGAATTCATCGCGCAACTTGCTGTGTCAATTGATAATTGATTTAATTGACTAATTTCGTCGTTTATGTTGCGCAGGTCAGTAGATATATCGGATGTCACCGTTTTTAGCGTGGAGTACATATTTTCAGTAGTTGCCGTCTGGGAGGGAGAAACCAATACAAAATTTCTGTACGTCATAGTGAGCCGAGATTCCGCTGTCACGAACTGTCACTGTGAGCCCAGATCTCAAATATTGGACTAACATGGAAAAAGCGCGTAACTGATTAAAACACATTTTCGCATTTCATCAAAAGTGACAAAAATTAAATGAAAATCAATTCATACACAAAATGTAAGTAATGTCAAGTGAGCACCTTCCAACTGATTGAATATAAAGCATTGAAAAACTCATCGTTTTACTTTTTCCAATGAAAATTATTATTTATTGCGTAGAAAACTGTGGCCCTTTTTCCATGTTTGTCAGGAAAGATCGAAAGTACACAACAAAAGAAAACTAGCGGTTTTCCCCAAGCCTGCCTTGATTGATTGTTGGCAAGCTGGAGTTATCTTGCAGTTCAAACAAACGTTGCTCTATATTTCGTGTGTAGTATCGGTGCCTCCCTCCCAGGTTGCCGTTATTGCGGTATCAAGAAGGCCGGTAATATGATTCTTGATGGCAACGACACTCCCAGCCAAGCTACTGTTTTTATTTATTGCTGCCAGTTCATTTCTCACGCTAGAAAGCAAAATCTCCATACCTTCAATAGCTTCGTGGACAACATTTGGTTTTTCTTGATGAAGCGAGAGTCTGTGCATCACTTCCGTATTGGCATTCAGCTGTTTTTCGAGAACTTTTTGTTGCTCCAATAGTCCGTTAAAATCCAACTTCTCCATGGAAGCATGGAAGTACGTAAGAGTTAAAGTCCACTACCTTCCTGTCTCTTCTCCGCAGTGAACCCCTCTGCACGGTGACACAAATGCAGTTTGCATGAAACTTCCGCGGGCAGCCTACGCATGACCACAAGACCGAGTCGACAGAAGTGTCGCAAGCACAAATTTCGCAACTCATTACGCGTGACAAACAAAAAAAAAAATGATTCGATTATAAACAATATCGCGCACGGCACCTGTAGCTACTTAAAGCTGATGTAATAAAAATTTAATGACAAATGAAAACGCGCACAGGTGGGCTGGAGCAATTAATAAACGCGTCCGAACTGGTTGACGACTTAAACCAGCCCTTCTACGAATATTATACAGGAATGCCATTAATGTTTATGTTTTTACAATCGTGAGATCATAATTGATCAATGAAAATGTAAAGGAGTGACATACAAGACATTTTGTTTTTTGATTTATGACCTATGGGCGGTACCACTGTGCGCTCGGCCCCGCCAGCTAGCTACTTTGTCTTGATTGCATTCACCACCAGTACAACTTTTGCTGCCTCGCGTTTCAGGTGGGTGTACAGGTCTGTCTCATTTTAAAATGTTCGGCCGACAATGTCCATATCATCCGCGAAGCAAACAAATTGATTGGATCTCATGAAAATCGTACCCTGACTGTTAAGCCCGGATCTCCGCATAACATCTTCTAGCAATATTGAACAACAGGCACGAAAGTCCATCACCTTGTCGTAGTCCCCGCCGGGATCCAAACGAACTGGCATATTCGCCTGAAACACAATTCTGCAAACCTTCCATCGTCGCTCTTATCAGTCTCGTGAGCTTCCCGGGAAAGCTGTTCTCGTCCATGATTTTCCATAGCCCTACGCGGTCGAAACTGTCGTATGCCGCCTTGAAATCGATGATAAGGTGATGAGTTGGGACCTGGTATAATATACGCATAATTGTAATTCACGACATTTTTGGAGGGTTTGCCGTACAGTAAAGATCTGATCCGTTGTCGATCGGCCGTCAACGAAGCCGATCTGATAACTTCCCACGAACTGATGATCTGGGATAATACTTTGTAGAACGCATTTAGAATGGTACATGGTCATGATCACTCGAAAGTTCTAACAATCTAACTTGTCGCCTTGCTTGTAGATGGGCCATAATAACCCCTTCTTTCCACTCCCGCGGTAGCTGTTCTGTTTCCCAGATTGTGCCTATCAGCCGGTGCAGACAAATGGCCAGCCTGTCCGGGCCAATCTTTGTGAGTTCAGCTCCGATACAATCATTACTAGCAGCTTTATTGTTCTTGAGCTGGTGAATGGCATCCTTAACCTCCCTGGGTTCGATTCCCGCTTCAGTCCAGAAAACTTTTCGTCAGAAATGTATCTCGACTGTGCCACTAGGCATTGCATTGTCTAGTGTGGTGCTTCCTTCAAAGGGCATATCGTCCACTGGAAGCATTAAAGTGTCGGTGTTCGTCGAAGTGCTGCTTCCACCTTTCGATCACCTCACGCATGTCCGTCAAAATGCTCCCATCCTTATCCCTACACATCTCGGCTCGCGGCACGTAGCCATTGCGGGATGCGTTGAGCTTCTGATAGAACTCATGTGCTTCTTGAGACCAGCACAACTGTTCCATCTCCACGCACTTTGTCTTCTTCATGCGGCATTTTTTCTCCCAAAAGAGGTTGGTTTGCTGTTGCTCTTTCCGTCTATAACATTCCACGTTCTGCCGGGTCCCTTGCTGCATCATGACCGCCTGCGCTAAATTTTTCTCCTCCAGAATCTGCCTGCAGTCTCGTCGATCCAATCATTCCGTCGACTCCTGATGAAGTTGAAGAGATTTACAGTTCTAAGTGCCGAGCTTCCAATCGCTAGTCCCTTACGTCGCTGTTGTCTTCGTCGATTGTCCCGGTTCATATTCTCTCGTTGATTATTCGTTCGACTGATACCAAAACCTTAGATTTCCGGAGGACCATTCCCCCTAAATGTTCGGAGGACTATAGTGCACAGTTTAACTTAGAGTCCTTCTCTGGTACTCGGACGATGATCATCCACCCCTGACATGGAGAACAGACGCTGTTGTGAGCCGTTCCTAACATGGAATACAGACGCTTCAGGTTTGCAAAAGCAAACCCCCCGTTCCCTGTCAGCATGCGACCTGAGGTCCCACCGGAGTTGATTACCCGATTTTCCCTAAGGTTGCTCGTACCTCGACGAATAGGAGGTGCTGGGCAGAAGGCTAAGCACTACGCAAATCGGTCTATTGTATTCCTGCAGGTACCCGAGGTACCAATGCACACTGGTCCAGGAAGCTAATTTAGGCGGACATGAGGTTTTCGTCAAGATTTATTGATTTTAGAGCCATAGTTGCTTCTGAGAATATGTTCAGAATTTTCAGTATAACAAAATGTACGGATCAAAATTTTATTACGGTCATCACAAGAATGTCGTATACGCCAACTTTTTTTATTTTAACGAATCGTAAGTTGGTATGTTCAGCAAAGTTGTAGCAAATGATCATAGAAACAACTTTGCCGAACAAACTTTTTCTAGGTTTTGCTTAAGAGCCGAGATAATTGAGTATTTTTAATAAAAAATCGTTTTTTGCTCTTAAGTGTTTTATATTTTAGTTTTATTGGCCTACTATGTTCTACGAAGTTTTCAAACTAATCATTTGCTACAACTTTGCTGAACATTCCAACTTACGATTCGTTAAAATAAAAAAAGTTGGCGTATACGTCACTCTTGCGATCACCGTAAACAAATTTTTGATCCGTACATTTTGTAGTACTGAAAATTCTGAACATATTCTCAGAAGCAACTATGGCTCTAAAATCAATAAATCTTGACGAAAACCTCATGTCCGCCTAAATTAGCTTCCTGAACCAGTGTGCAATGGTACGCCCCACCCAGCCATTTACCAACCAAGTGTTGCACTCATCAGCCTAATTAATTTTGTCACGAAACCATGTTTCGTCATTATCCGACAGAGCTAATTTGTTGTCAATAAATTGTATGCTACTTTGAAGTCAACAAAATCTGAAATTTGAACTTATAGTTACTCTACATTCAACGCAAAAACGTGTTTCTGATTACTTCATTGGCTGCTTTGTTTTGATTCTGCGTCCCGTTTCACAACGTTCCATTGCACTTCAGTGCATACCATGAGCTAAATGACGTTTGAACCATTTTTAATTTGAACCAGTCTTACCATGAACATTATCGATATTCAACTTGGGTTCGCATCTTTCTACTCGTGTTTAACAGCAAATGTACGACGGCAAAAAACTCGCTTTGCACATTGAACCCGGTACACTTGAACTTCGGTTGAACCGAGATTTAAAACATCGGTTCAAACCATGGTATACATGGTTCTTATGCAGCGCAAATAGTGACGTCACTATTTGCGCTGCATAAGAACAGCGAGAGAATAAAAGAGAGCACTAGGGGCACGCATCAATCATCTGCGCCACCTGAGTGAATTCCATAACATTGCAGATCACAGATTGTAGCTTTAGGTAGAAAATTGAAAGCGTGCGTACGAACTAACTAAAGCCCCAGTCAACATATTGGTTGGTATAACTTTTGTTATATATCATTCTATATGAATCAATTCAATCGTATTGAATGCACGAAAAGGCTATATACCTACCAAAGTGGAGGCTATATCCCTTTCGGGACGGACCATATTTGAGTGATTATTTCAAAATTTACCTTATAAACTCATCATCTCGTAGAACAAAACATTCTTTATTTTGGCTATTCTATCACTCCATGAACTTTTTAGGGTCAAATTCAGACCAGCACAATTGTGCTGGTCCGTCCCCAAGGCGGTCGATGTTCGAAAAAAAAAATATTTTTTTTATTTTTTAAGAAAGTTGTTCAAGTCATGCCTTTTTAAAAAATTTTGGACTCGTATTTTTTTATTTCGTCATTAGGGTGCTCTTTCGTGAGATAGGGTGACCCAAAAATTCAGAAATAATTATGTTTTTTTTAATGCACATTGAAATTTAAAAAAATAATGTACTTTAATTAATATGATTATTTTTTTATAAATGGAACGAGAACAATGTACGAGAGATAAAAATACTTCATATTCTCTCTAAGATTCAAAGCATCACGTGACAATGACTTTTATCGAGATTATTCAAGAACTAGTCTACGTCATATAAAAATGGGTAAACATACATGTATGAATAACTTGAAAACTAATTGGCTCAATCAAATCGTCTTTGTTTTGCTATGTTTGTTTATATCCTCCTAAATTATGTGGGATTTTTCCTCAAAAATAATTATGCAATAAAAATTAAAATTGAAAATAATAATAAACCTTCGAATTGTTTAGTGGAATACCTATAAATAAATGAAAACCGAATTGAGAACTATATCATTTTATTCCACTACAGTTTGTATCCTTTGACAGTTACGCATAATTCGACCTCCACTATAAGGCCGTTGTCAGAGTCGTGTACTAGACTCGAAAATTAAATTATTTTTTTAGAGACTCCCTCCAACCTCTTTCACTCACTTTACCTAACATATACACTATCACTTTTGAAATCACATAGCCCTCCTTCAAATGATGCTTGAACGATGTTTTTGTTAAGGTTGGTAACATGGAACTAATTTATTTTAAATAAGTGGAATCATTCATTTTATTCCTAGAGCTAAAATGGAAACGTCAAAATATTCAGTCTGCGTAAGCAGCTTTCCTAAAAATTCATGTAAATTTACGTCATATGTGCCCGACAGCTTGGTCGTTTTCAAGTGCTAATAATTACCATAAAATTTCTTCTTCTTCTTTCTGACGCTAAAGAAGCCTGCTTCTCAACTTCTCATGAGCACTTCCACAGATATTAACTAACAGCTCTCTTTGGCAATCGACCAATGTTGCATGTGTATATCGTGTGACAGGTACGATCATACTCTACTCAATTCCTAAGAAAAATTAATCGAAAATTGCTTTAGGTTTTTTTTCCAGAATTTCTTTTAAAATGGCATCAGTAATTGCCTCGAAGCTCTTCTTGCAATTTCTTAAGTATAATTAATAGAATATTTCAACTGGAGATTTCTATGTAAATTTTAAAACATTTTTAAATTTATCCAGAACTGTTTTTAAGATTTTTATAGAATTGTTTTAAAAGTTTCATCAAGAATTTGACCTGGAATTGTTGTAAAAAAATTGTTTCCAGTATGAAAATTAAAAAATAATATTTTAAGAAACTTTCTTTAGTTTGCCATTTTTTTGTTTCTTAGAGGTATTCATAAATGACATTCGATAAAGTCGTGAATAAATATCTGAAATTATTGCCATACCTATGGGATGATTAAATGCTTGAAAAAGATCTTCGTGAAATTCCTGGTCGAATTAATGAAAAAGCTCATGAGATGATTCCAGTAAGAATCCTTCATAATCTTAGCAGTTTTGCAAAAAAAATAGAAGTGAAATTAGAGGAATTTCTGAAGAAATCTTTAAGACAGTTTTGAGAGGAGTTTTTGAAACTATTGATGAGTCCTAGGCCAAACTACATTAAGAATACTGTGAGCAAATTACATCAAAATGTAATTTTGAAGGGATACTTTCAAGAGCTTATAGAGTTATTCAAGGCAGAAAACCAATAAAACATTAGGATGAAATTTTAAAGGAAATCTTCGAGATATTACTTAAAAAAAACCTGAAAGAATGTAACAAAATGTGACGAATGAGTTAAATTTCCAGTACAAACGGTTACCTGGTTCTCTAGATATGTGTTCTTGAAAATCCGAGGTTTGGCTTCGATGCATCTTAACCTTTAGAGAAATTTTTAGAGTAATTCATGAATGACCCTACATACCAAATTTCTTTTTCGTGAACTCGGCTGTGTTTTTCGGTTTTTCATTTTTGATAAATAATTGCCAGGTTGCCAAGTAACGAAGCACGATTTACTGATACTCGAGAATGTATGTAATTCGTTTGTCGACTACTCAGTTGTGCATATCTCCATTGCGGACTGTTGATAAAACCTTCGAACAATGTCTGGCAAGATGTTTTCAAAAAGTCTGATGTTTGGTAGACTTTTTAAGTTTTATAATCTACCATGACGTAACTACTGCATAAATACGAGTGCTGGAGACAATCTTTGAAGAATTCAAACACAAGATTAATTCTCATAGTAAAATTGTTCTTTTGTACAGAGGGAAGAAGGATTGCCATTGCCCTCTCTGGCTACGCCCATGCGTGCATGACATCGAACATCGTCATCAGTATTAATGTAAACGGGTACTACATGACGAAGACAATTTTTAGATATATTCAAGATAGGCTGACAAAATCGGGTCAAAAAGCTGACAAAATCGAGGGCAGACAAAATCGGGTCAGTACTGTATTAGTTTTTAGTAGTGTGTAGGATTGAAAGAACTATGTCGGATAGCTTACATATAACAGGGAATTCAAAAACCCATTTAAAAAGGATTGACAAAATCAGGTCAATAACCATATTAAAGAATGAATTTGATTTTTGAAATTGTTATTCCAGCTAATTTAAAATTACATAGAACAATCAAGTTTTTTTTAATGTATTCAAATATTTGGAAGCTTCCAGATTTGAAAATAAAGACACTGACAATGATTCTAATAGTACAATACAGAAGACAGCTGCAAACAGTAGACTTGCATGAGCTTTTAAAGTTTCGCAATCGGTGTGACCGTTAGATTACTAAGGAAAAAGTAAAGCTCGACCATACTCGTAAGTTTTGTTTTCCCTTTCGTTTCGGTTGCATGTACATTTTTAGCTGTCAATCCTACCGTAGAAAGTTTCCTGGAAAGCATTATGTACGATTATGGCCTTTAAAGGAAGCATCACACGAATCAACGGACTAGCATGCAACGCCAAATGGCACAATCGTAATACGTATCTGACGAAAAAAATACTGCAGCGGGAATTGAACCTAAACTTCTTTGATCGATACTGCTAGTTGCTTTGCAAGTACAGATTTTTATTTTTAATATATCAGCTTATCTAAGTCTCAAAATTCCAGATTTAGACAATATATTTTTAAGCGTAAAAGGAAAGAAACGATATTTTTTATATGAGCGAATAATCTAGACTCCATAACTTTATACATTGCTTAATAGTTAAGTAGACTATTTCAAACGTATTTCATACATCATAAACAACATATTTGCGAGTAATACCAGCAGGGACCTTCCTTAGCCGAGTGGTTAGAGTCCACGACAAAAAAGCAAAGCCATGCGGAAGGTGTTTGGGTTCGATTCCCGGTCAGTCCAGGATCTTTTCGTAATGGAAATTTCGTTGACTTCCCTGGGCATAGAGTTTCATCGTACTTGCGAATGTGAAAATGGCAACTTTGGCAAGCTCTCAGGTAATAACTATGGAAGTGCTCATTGAACACTAAGCTGAGAAGCAGGCTCTGTCCCAGTGAGGATGTAATGCCAAGAAGAAGAAGAAGACTAGCATGGGCTGCATACATCAATAGTATGCCATTTAATGGACTCTGTGGTTCGGAAGCAAAGAGTAAGTAAAGGTTTTCAGCTTCAGTTGTCAAATTTCATAAATATTATGGTAGATATTGAACCGGCATTCATTGTAGAACACCAAAATGGATTATCGCGTCAACATGGTATTGATCGATTATCAAAGCAAGGGGAAATTCAAAAATTACGTCCATTGTTTTAATTCAATCTAAATCCTCCCCATATCCACCATCACGCTTTTGCCCACATGCACTGTCGCACTTTCATACACCTCTACTCCCCTAAATGAATGACGTAATTTTTGAATGTCCCCCTAAACTTTTACTTTGTCTTAAACTATTTCAATCTATTTCAAATATGGACGTATAAAAAATAAAAGTTTTTAAACCAAAGCTATGAGTTTCTGTTACATAGTTTTCGAACGGTACATCATCCTTATGATTCGTATGAAATCACTCATTCATGTTTTAATGCAATATTATGCACTATTGTGGACATTAGAACCAGATTCAGCCACTTAATTCGATCAAAATACTGAAAATGAAAATTGGTAGTCTACAACGAACATCGACCGGGTAAGTGCCGGCACCAGCACAATTGTGCTGGTCCCACTTTGTCCCTCCAGAAATATTTGCTGTGTGAATCAATTCTCATTTGGTCTTCACCATTTCAAAGAATGACTCTTTCACTCTCGATTCGTATCTGTGCATACCTAGAAAAAACGAATAGTTGAAAAGTTGCGACAGATAAAACTTTTTCAATTCTTACGGTGTTTGTTTACTTTTTGTTTACCCTGAGCTGGTGTTTTCTAAACACGATGTAAACAAAAGCTGTTGTGCTTGATTACAAGTATCAATGATAATTCAATAATCGAAATCGAAAAAGTTTAGTAAAACAATGATTTATTGGCTGAAATAGTCATACGATGTCAAGGGTGCCGAACAGCACAATTGTGCTGGTTCGTCCCGAAAGGGATATGCGTACTTGGCACGACTTTTTCGGACTTTCTGCGATCAGATATACGATGCTACAAAATTTGGATGAAAATAAAAACAAAAATTTCCAGCGAGTCTCGAACACGGAACCTCTGGATCAGGAATCGAGCACTGTACCACTGTACTACCAAGGGTTACTTGATTATTTGCCAGTGTTAATACATATTTCATGTCCAACGACCCATCGTCAGCAGATAGACAAAGTTTTGGTGGCAATTTTTGCTAAGTTATTGCAGTAGAAGCATTAACCTAAGAATGCTAATGTCGCTACTGTTCGTGTTACCAACATCTAGTTTGCCACGCGCTGACAGCTTGAGTACCGGTCCTCAAAGTGTCAAAAAAAAATTTAAAATCATCCACTACAACATGGCATTGAACAAACGATGAAAAGATACAGTTTAAGGTAATAATAAACTAATTTAGTTTTGTGAGAACAACGCCATTAGCGTTCTACTACTAATATTTCTATTGTTATTGCGATTTCATACGATGCTTGCTGGATTGATATATGATCTGTCAGTTTATATAACATAACGTGATTCTATGTTGCACTATTTACGACATGTTTCGTTATCAACACAGATTGTCGTTTATGAATCTTATTGATCGTTTATGCATCGTATGATGAGACTAAAAACGGTCAAAGCAACTAGGGTACGCGGTAGTCCCGAAATTGATCTAAGATCTTCCGCAGTGTGAACATATGGCTCGTTGTCTACAGGCCATCATGAAAACTAGCCTATATACCGGGCACCCCCGTTGGCTTGACCACATTTAATCTGAACGCACTTTTCAATTTGTACCCCGCTAATTTGCACATCGTTCAGATTAAAAATGGTTCAAACGTCATTTGGCTCATGGAACGGAGTAAAGTGAAATGGAACGCTGTGGAACGGAACGCAGAATCAAAACAAAACAGTGAAAGAGGTGACCAGAAACACGTTTCTAGGGTGACTAGATGTTCAAATTAAAAATGAACCCCGATGGTTTGCATTTTTCTTAAGATGTGTCTCACTGCGGTCTCATGCGCTCCGTCACATGTGCTGTTTAAAATTCAGCGCAATAACTGAAGTGATTACAAAAGTTTTTAACGAGGATCGAAATTGTAACTCTTTGATCGCGAGTTCTCGACCATATCATGTAGTCCAGCTAGATGAACGAAGGTGAAAATAGTTGTAGAGGCTTTTCGTTACTAAGAAGATGTTTCACAACATGGATGATACCGATGGCAAGCCGTAGCGCCGAGCAGCGCATGAGACGAGTCAACCCGAGAACACATCACCTAGCGCGCGCTTTTAGAAATTTGGTGAGTCTCCGTCTAGCGCAGCACACTAGGATTCCGATGAGCTAAGAGACGGTTTGGTTAGAGACTCGTCAGTACATTGCTCCTGAAAAAGGACTGTTCATTTTATAAAGTTGACACCTTGCATATGCGATATCTTTTTTATTTCTAAATCAAATCTTAATCGATTTTCTGGGTATCGTTCAATTACTATTCTACGATGTTACGAAAATATAAGATCTAACAAAATGATTCTGTTTGAAGAACTAAATAGTTTTTTTTCAAAAACTCCCAAAAAAGCTGGTATGTTAATCATGAAAAATCCTCATTTTTATGAACAAATTTTATGTTTGTATCCTTTACTTTTATAGGTACAGAAGGTAGAGCTCCAAATTTTACAATTCTTTGGCAGTGATTTATCCATTTACAGTCAACCCTTCATGAGTCGATGTTCCATTACTCGATATCGACTCATGGAACCATACTAAATTAAAAAAAATCGTGGTTACTATGATGGTCCCCTCAAACAGCTTTCCAAAGAATATCTATTCCATGATTCGATATTTCCATAAGTCGATGGTCCCTTCAATATCGACTCATGGAGGTTTGACTGTATAACCAAATTTGCTAAAATACCAATTGGTTAAGAATACCGAATAAGAGAGTCAACCCGCATTTTTCTTCATCTACTTGACATTACGCCCTCACTGGGACAGAGCCTGCTTCTAAGCTTAGTGTCCGATGAGCACTTCCACAGTTATCAACTGAGAGCTTCCTTTGCTTAAGTTGCCATATTCGCATTCGTATATCGTGTGGCAGGTACGATGATACTCTATGCCCAGGGAAGTCAAGTCAAGTCCATTACGAAAAGATCCTGGATCAACCGGGAATCGAACCTTCAGTATGGCTTTGCTTTGTAGACGCGGACTAACCGCACTCGGATAAGGAAGGTCCCCGAGTTAACCAGCATTCTAAAGTATAAATTTTACTCATTGTGGTCGTTATATAAAAAAATCGCAAACTTTTAAACACATGTACGCAAATTTACCGCTCTACCGCAATTTGCAATCGTTTTGCCGCAAATATTTCGATCGATAATCTCGAAATAGCATTCTGTGGAAATAATGAATTCAAAATACATTCGATTTCATTACAGCAGTGTTGCCATTTTTGATGATTTTCATTGTGCCTTGGGAGGTTGTCTGAAAATGACACAATTTTTCACTATTGCGCTTCAAATATGACGTGAGAACTAAATAAGCAAATCTATGAAGGCGTAGGTGATGTGTCATATAAAAACGTTATAAGTACCTCCACCAGGATGTACTTTTAATCCAAAAATTCTATTCGTTGCAGTACCCTTAAAATTTAAAATATTTTTCTCTAAAAACATCTGCGAAAATTATGTTTATGATGTCTGAAAATTTGTTTATTTTCGAAATAACTTTTTTTTTAGTAGGCTTCTTGTAGATGGTGCTTTTGAAGAATAAGTTATTTTTTGAAAAAAAAAATCAAAGATTTCGAAACTTTAAGGTAAAGATGAATCGAAGCCAAAACTCAAATTTTCAAGAGCACAAATTGGGAAAACCGGACATCCTTTTGAGCTGAAAACTTAATCGATTGGTCACCAACAGCATGGGACCAATCGATTAAGTTTTCAGCTCAAAAGGATGTTCGGTTCTCCCGATTTGTGCTCTTAAAATTTAAGGTTTGGCTTCGATTTATCTTCATCTTAAGTCAATTTCTAATAATGATTGATTTTGATAACCTTAACAAATCAGCCGTTTGAAACGTTGTTTCTTATCTGTGTGACATTTAATTATTTTAGTGGCTTCCATCTTATAAGATTAGTCGAACGATGTACAGAAAACCGATTGCGATTTCATTGATAAATTAAAAAGATATAGCATGCAAAAGTTGTCCACTTTATGAAATGAAAAGTCCTTAAAAGATGATTTGAATTGGTAAAATTTTGATACTTTTCGCAACAATGATTTTACCGAGATTATCTGACGTGAATTTAAGATCAAAACCACGAGAAACCACGAGCAATGAAAAATATATTAGCGAGAATGGTGCCCGAATCTTGAAGGGGGATCGATGCTATCAAAATGGTAAGAAAAATCCCCATTCCATGTTGTTGTCCACTTGTACGATGTTTATAAAACAAATATGACTGGAATAACCACACCGTACTGCTTCTATTACAAGTGATTCTTTTTGTTTCGTATTCTATGTGCTGTAACGGCTGCACTTGGTATTGACAACACACGATTCTTCCCATTGATAACCTCCAGATCAAAATGGTCTTAGTTTACTTGGTATGTAGGGGCCTTCCTTAACCGAGTATTTTGAGCCCACGGCTACAAAGCAAAGCCATGCTGAAGGTGTCTGGGTTTGAATCCCGGTCGGTCCAGGATTTTTTTCGTACTGAAAATTTCCTTGGCTTCCCTGGGCATATACTCGTACCTGTTACACGATATACGAATGCAAAAATGGCAACTTTGGCAAAGAAAGCACTCTGTTAATAATTATGAAAGCGCTCATTAAACACTAAGCTGAGAAGCAGGCTCTGTCCCAGTGAGGACGTAATGCCAAGAAGAAGAAGTGAAATGTTCTTCAGGACTCACCGAATTTCTATTTCAATATATTTTTTTGTCTTTCCTCAACACCGAGGTAAACACATACCATGCAAAAAAAAAGAGTTCAAAATTTCAAAAACTTTGCAAAAACAACACCATTTCTCGACGGCATTAACTCTTGAAGACAATCATCAGCACATTTTAATAAAAGTAGCGATATTATAAGGCCCCGAGACATTAGCAATCTGTTCAGTTGTTAAAGTTCGGTAGAAAAAAACATTGTCACTGCAATTCTATTGAGATAGAGCCTGCATCGAAATTTAATGTTCTGAGAGCAATTCTACAGTTACATCGATGGTTCCTCTGATCGCAGTTGCACTGGTTTTGTGTTCTATAACTCGATACTTCCCTAAATAGTTCCTTCAATATCGAGTTATATAGACTGTTACAGTCTATATAATACAGTATTAACAGATAGCTTTCTTTGACAAATTCGCCATCCATATATCGATTGACCAATGTATGATAATATTTCAAACTCTAAGATAAGTAATGTTTTGTTTGTATGGTAATTTTATTGAAAACAAAATCCATTTGTAAAAATGATCAATTCTTGTCGATATAGAATGCATATTTGATTATCGTATCGAAGATATCTAGCAAAAGTGCATCCATTAATAACTGATAGTGATTTTTTCAGGTTCAGATAAATAGGTTTTCCATGCTTTTATATTTTGTTGCAATTAAATCGCCTTACCACAGCATTGAGAAATGTAGCTCATTTGTTGAAATCGATAAATCACTCAACGAGGGGGAGTTTTGCGTCAACACAATGTGTAATTAATGAAAGAGCTCGATTTTCACACATTTTCATTAATAAACATATCATCGAAAGTATCAAAAAAGAAATGCCCAACAAAATGAGCTCCAACCAAACGTGTGAGCATTATTCAAATTCAAAGAGCAGTCGTAAAAGCAAACCTCGTCAGAAAACAAAAAAAAATCTAACAGCAAGGTGCTAGATGTGCACAATTAATGGACGATGAAATTGGAAACGGATTGATTAATGTGTGCGGCGACGAAATAGCGTGCGAAACAAATCCGCCATCGGCTGCTTGCCGCTTGTGGCCATTGGTAGCAGCGCAAAACAATGCTCGTTTTTCTGGAGCTCTTCTACGCGGTGCGATGAAAAATGCGGGTTGGCGAAAGCAAGCGACTCGGACGGAACCACTGACCTCTTACCGATTGGATTGGCCTTGCGGTGCAAAGATGCAGGTTTGTGGCACCGCGCGGACGCAAAGACTTAAGGTGAAACAGTTTGGAATCAACTTCTAAAATTGCATTAAAACTTCAAAGGCACAAATCTCGCGAAAAAAGCATCCAACAATAGTGCACTTTTTATTTTGGCTTTGTGCACTAGCAGAAAGCTTAAAATAAGAAGATCAGAAACGTTTGCCAGCTATTTCTCCAGTTTAGTGCCTTTGAAATCGTGAGTAGGGGCACAAGTCAGCCATTGTGCCGGCCATCTTTGGATTCCGAGATGTTTCACCTTAAGTAGTTCAATTTCTTTGGCCATGATGAGGGTATGCGAGATGAATTTTCTTTATGTCGATACGGCTTCTGCTATCATTCGTTATAAAAAGAGAGTTTTCGCGGAGAGCTTGAAATAGTAGTTTACGGAACAAGTTGCAGAATGATGATTTTTACAGCACGAGTCGTATTCTGGAGGATAATTCTGGACAAACATTTCAAAAGGGCACATCAACATTGGTAAACAATGGCTTAAGTAGCAAGACGCTGTTGAGCCCAATTCAATTCGATCACACTCACCAAAACCACTATAAGGTAGAGCTAACACCAATCTTTCTTATAGTGGTGTTAGTTTGCGTGGGCGGACTACAAAGAGCTCAACAGCAACGTTTTTGAAAAAAGGCTCAAGACCTCTTGAGCCCTTTTTAAATGTTTGTGCTGTTTGTGCGAGTGCTGTAAAAATCGAGTTCTGCAACATTTTTTTTGCAATTTCGTAGAAGCTCACTTGAGGGTATCAGAAATTATATCGGAATGCATTCACCATTATTTTACAATTTCTGAAAAATGGTTGTGTTATGATTCATTACGCAACTCAAAACAGTTGCGTAATGAAAAGGCGTTGCGTAATGAATCATTACAGCACGGATTTCAGTTGTGTAATGACTACTTCAGTGCAGGAAAGTAGGCCGTTTCATGACAGATTGGCGTGATGAAAAACAGCCTTTCACGATGAGAAGTTGCAAAAGTTGAAGTCTAATATAAATCCTAAGATACTATTTTGAAGGAAATTTCCTGAATTTTCTGGAGATGGTATTGATTGAATTTTAGAGGACGCTTTGACCGGGAGTCATGGAGGATGTCCCAGGAAAAAAAATTCTCAAAAATTTTTTAAAAGAATTCAGATGGTTTCTGAAACAATCTTTGAAAAAAATCCATTTATGTAGTTTTCCTTGGAAAAATTCAGGTTGAAATATATTGAAGAAGTTCCTTTGGAAATAATGCCTAAATGAACTCCCTTAGAAATTTCCGAAGCAATGTCTGAACATTTGGGCAAATACATGAATACATTTCTGATGAAATTGCTCGAGAACCTTAAAATTTAGTAACCTTAAATTTCCTGTATAAAGTTCAGGATTAAACTTATTATGCTTCACTGTGCACAAAGTATTTGTCAATCTTGTCCTATCCATAGTTTCGAACGTGGCCGCGCCTCTGGAACAACCCCAGTGTTAAAACTAAAACCCCTGTGATGTTTTTGTCGACTAAGCGAACGTCGAACATGATCAAAAGTTTCAAGGTTCATTTATGGATCCAATTTTTAAATTAAATCTGAAACATGATATAGTTGTTCTTTGATGTATTAGGTATTTGGTGTTACTTGGGTAGTTGGGAAGGTCCTAATCGAGTCTCATCTCAACTCATAGTAGTGTGTGGAGACCATATAAACTCACTGAAGATTGAGAAGTCAAAAACCTACTCCTCGAGTGAATTTTTATTCCGAATGACTGTTTTTTTCAAATTGAGATGTTGTTCAAAATATCTGTTTTCGGTGCTTGAAAAGAACGATAAGCTAAAATGAAAGAGATAGGATTTTGCTCTACTTTGTCACAATCGCTATTATTCATCATATCCGTATCAAAAAGCTGTTATGGTTCGTCTACTTGTACACCAAAAATGCATTTGAACTACTATATTTTGATAAATAACTTTAGTTTATTTATCCACTTTGCATTTTTTCACCAAAATCGCATGGACGAAGACGTACCGAGCAAAATCTCATTAGCGATCGACTGAGCCACGTCACATTACGATTCAAGTTTTTTCCAGGGCCCACTATGGAAAGCACTATGGAACATAGTGCTTCAACGTACTTCTTCACTGAGGGATTCCATTCCAATCACACGCCATCAAAACTTCTATAATTGATGATTTCGTCTGCAGGCTACGAGACTTAAGCTGGTTACGGAGCCCGCAAAAAGCCCTATTCGCAGCTGCAAGACGCCTTTTTACCTCGCGGGTAACATCATTATCGCACGTAACTAATACAACCATGTATTAGTAAAGGGAAAAAAGGCTACGATGGGGGAGCGGGGTGTCAAAAATGATTCAAAATATGTTTCGTCATTTATGGACGCTGCCTAATAGTACATTTTTCTTTATTGTGGATCTGGGCACTATAAGAAATCTTAAAATTAGAAAATCAGGAATAATATTTCTTCAGTTGAGTCTCTTCCCAGGTAACGTTGGTAGCTGAATAGTAGCTTATTCAGCTGAAAAGAGGCTGCACGGATAAAAATCTGATCCCCACACCATGATTTACAAATCATGAAATTCATAAATTGGTTAGGTCATAATATCAGGATCACAAATCATGGTTCCTGGAGTCATAATCATGATTCCTCATAAGCGTAACATCCAGTGTGAAAACAGTAAGCGGCGCACTTTGCATCATCTCATTCGTATCGATCACTAAGAATTCAAGATGACGAAGCGGTTGAGTGGTAGAGTACGTGGCTCACAATCGGAAGGTTCTTGGCTCGAGTCTCGATGTATGCTTTTTAACTTTTTTTTTATTTTGTCGATCATAAACGGATGCGCGACTCAGCATTTTTGGCATTTGAATCATGATTCCGAGCAATCAGCTACAAAAACCTAACGCGTGTGTTGCGTTACGGCAATCTGACTCATGATATCATGAGTCCAAATCATGGTGTATTTTCATAAGGCGAAAACCCGATGGAATCATGATATCATGAGTCATAATCTTGTTTTTGGATTCTGATTTCTACCCGTGTGGTATAAACAGCATTTTAGCTTAATAAACTGTAATTCAGCTACCAATGTTACTTGGTGAAACGTGAATAGGAGCACATGTTGGTCATTACGATGACCATCTTTGGAATTTGAGAAGTTGTACTTTCACGTGAATAGTGGGGCACACACAATTGGTACAAGTTTCTACACAATTTTTGTGTTCTAGTGATCCCAAATTTAGACCTACGCCTACGTAACCAAAAAGTCGCATCGAACCTTCCAGCCGTTTAACTCAATCGTTGGTAGTTACGACTATAGTTCCTTATTGATGACACCGACAAACACGATATGCCACACGAATACTACAACAAAAACGAAAAGCAATGGTGATCGATATTGGATCAGGTACTTAATTCCGGTGCGCAGCTTTAAGTTCAATTTTCCCACCGAAAAAGCATCCTAAACTGGCTGCGGTTGTGCGGGAGTAAGTACACGGAAAGAATGCGTAGGCGTAAAATGAGTGTCGATATTAACTTTTTATAATTAAAACAGAAAATCGATTCACCAGACAGTTACAGGTTCTACCGAACCACACTGGACGAAAGAACTGTAACAATCGGTAAAAATTCAATAATATTAAAACTAAACATAAAATGATATGAAAACATAATGAATTCCATAGTCCCTGAGGAAGGTCCCAAACGGACTGAAACTTTGGACAAAATAAAATACCAGTTTTTAATTTTGTCAAGACTGAAAAGCCAATCTATCATTGGTTTAACTCAACGACACCATTTCGTTTTTGATTTATTAAACGGTTCGAACATTCCAACCAACTTTCACGTTGGTCCCAGACAACCAGAAATCGCATGAAAGTTCATGTTACAACTCGTTTATTCGTACTAATTACATCAAACCCGCAAAACACCGTGGATAAAATCGTCAGATTGATGGGCTTCCTCGCATAAAACACTTCTTTTCTGAGTTCATTTGTACAATTTGTTTCGTCCCGTACACTCGTACAAAGTAAGTCGAATCAATTCGTAGCAGCTGTCAAATCAACATTTGTTATCATAAGTTAAGTCGCATAATGCAGCCCACAGACGCTCAGACGGTTTGACCAACATTGACTCCGCCCCCAGGTTGATGCTCATGTTGGTGCTATGTTTGACCGTGTGTGATGCTGCTTGACGAACCAATTTGACAGTTTGTGAAACCAACTTGACGGTTGACGAATCAGTCGGCCAAAATCAAACGAGTTTGATTTTGCTCAAACCACCGGTGCACAATGGTCGGGCTCCATATAAAGGGGCGGCCAAAACTACCAAAAACTTTTTTGAGATTTTTATGATTTTTTTAATTTTAAAATATACCTCATGTGTTATATTATTATGATCCTTAATTGAAATTGAACTAAAATTTAAATTTCTATGATTTTTATGACGGCAAACAGGCTGAAGTCAAAAAATTGAAAAATGTAACAATAAAATAAAGCACAAAATTTATAATTTAGGAATGCAATATTTCCCCAAAGTTACCCACTATCTGAAAGCTTATGGTTCAACACTTTTACCGAGCGTGAGGATGGAAAAAAAATATTTGGTTAAAGTTTTAATACTATTCAATATTACATTTTAGTAATTTTGGTGATTTTGAATATGAAAAACAACTCTTGTCGCGTCATGTCGCCGCCATTTCGAATATTGCACATCAAAAAGCATCCTTAGATCTTACAAAAAACCTTTAAAATTTTTGCAGAAATTTGCTGATTTGCAAGTTAGAGCTATT
This sequence comes from Aedes aegypti, assembly GCF_002204515.2. Lineage (NCBI taxonomy): Eukaryota > Metazoa > Arthropoda > Insecta > Diptera > Culicidae > Aedes > Aedes aegypti. Next base: position 436,064,215 of record NC_035108.1, read on the forward strand.
TGAATAATTCAATATTTTACATATATTTTGACGATATTTTTCATACAAAGTTTATTTAAAATTTATTTAACCACTATTCATACACATTTTGATCAAACTCAATCAAATATTAACAAAATTTGTGCTTTCAGCCCGGTTTGATAACAATTTTAAATTTAAAAAAATATTTTTTTCAAAGTTACGTAATTTGTGAATAATCCCTTCTGAAACAACAAAAACGCCAAATAACATATTCAGATTACATATTTCATCGATTAAGGCGATAAAAATAGTTTTGGCCAAACTTCACTTTTTTCCGACCATTGTGCGGTGGCCGGAGCCAAATGTTCGACGAACCGATCGTACCGTCTGTAGGGATGTTGCACGAACACCGACGTCATCATGTCAAATTGAAGCTTCGACGTGAAGGATGCAGATGGGTGGAAAGTCAAAATGCGTGAATTTATGCAGCGTCGGTACCATAGTGATCTATCAAATGCACGCTCTTGAGTTGTTTCTATATATTTCATCAGAAACATCTTCAGAGAATCCATCAGCACTTTCACCTGTGATTCGAAAAATCTATCCATGAATATGTACCTGGATTTGTACTACATGGATTCCATCAGGAATTTTACCAAGAATTTCTCCAGGTAATCCTCTTGTAATATCTTTAGGAATTCTTCCAAAACTTCTTCATGATTCCACCAGGTGTTCTTTCAGAAATGTAATCAACATTTTGTCCAGTGATTTAAGAAGAAATTCCTGTTAGAATTCTTTTATAAATTCCTTCCGAAAGTTCACCGGGAATTCCTCATGAGATTCTATCAGGAGTTCTTACAGGGATGCCATCAGTGATTCCTCTGAGAATCAGGAGTTCTTCTTATTCTTGGCGTAACGTCCTCACTGGGACAGAGCCTGCATAGGGACTCTATCAGAAGTTTCTCCAACAATATCTTTATATTCCTGAAAGGATTCCTCCTGGGATTCTCTCAGGAATTCCAATAGGGATTCTATTAGAAGTAATTTCATGGCTACCATTAGAGTTTAGAGATTTCATCAGGAGTTCCTCCAGAAATTCCACCAAGAGTTCCTTCAGAGATTCCAGCTAGCATTTCTTCTGAGATTCTATTAGGACTTCCTCTAGAGTTTATATCAGGAGGTCACCTAAGAATTCCATCAGGATCTTCTAGGGATATCATAAGGCATTTCTCTAGGCATTCCATCAGGAGTTCCATCAGGAATTTTAACAGGAATTCCTCCAGGGATTTCATCAGGAGTTCCTATAGTGATTCCATAGGGAATTCTTCAAGGGATTATATCAGGAGTTCCTCCAATGATTTCATCTGGAGTTCCTGCAAGAATATCTTAAGGAACTACTACAAGGGTTCCATCAGGAGTTCCTCCTTATTCCGTCAGGAAGTCCCTCAAGAATCATCATTAAATTCTTCAGAAATTTTAACAGGAGTTACCTTAGAGATTCCATCAGGAGTTCCTCTAGAGATTGTATCAGAAGTTTCTTCAGAGATTTCACCTGGATCCTCGAGGGATTGCATTAGAAGTTTATTCTAGGGATAACATCAGGATCTCTTCTGGGAATTACATCAGGAGTTCTTCTGGGGATTTCAAGAAGAGTTCTTTCAGGGGTTTCATAAGCATTTTCTTTAGACATTCCACCTGGAATTCCTTCTGGGATTCTATCAAGAGTTTCTATAGAGATTCCTTCAGGAGTTCTCCTGAGTCTTTCAATAGGAGTTTCCAAGGATTTCCATCAGGAGTTCTTCTTAGTATTTTATCAGGAGTTCCAATAAGGATTCAATTAGGAATTACTAATTTTTGGTATTTAATTACGAGTTCCCTAGGGATTCCATAAGGAGTTATTCTAAGGACTTTATCAGGAGTTCCTCTAGGATTTCCATGAGGAGTTCTTTCAGAGATTCCACCTGGAATTTCTACAGGAATTCTTCAAGAGTTTCTCTAATGATTCTATCAGGAATTACTCCAGGGATTACATCACAAGTTTTTCCAAGGATTCCATCTGAAGGAGCTCTTCAATAGATTTCATTGGGAATTTCTGCAAGGATTCCATCGGAAATTATTTCATGGATTCCATTAGAAAAACTTCTAAGACTTCATTATAAATCCTCCTGGGATTCCATCAGAAGTTCTGTCAGGGATTCTATCAGGAATTCTTCCAAAAGTTTCTTTAGGGATCCCTCTAGGGTTATTCTGGGTTAATTTATTATGAATTATTTTCGGAATTTATTAGGAGATACTATCCAAACTTCTAGAGAATACTTCAAAAGATTCATCCAAGAACTCTTCAAGGTAGTCCTCCTGAAATTCCTTAAGGGATTCCTCCCGGAATTAGTCAAGGGATACCTCCCAAAATTCCTTAAGGAATTCCTCCAGCAAAATCTCTAACGATTCTTGGAGATTATCAGGATTTCAGGGATTTTATCAGAAATTTCTTATAAGTATTCCATCTGGCATTACTCAAGAAATTCCTTCCGAAATTTCTCAAAGGATTCCTCGCGGAATCCATCATGGGGCGGAAACCTTCAAGGGATTCCTCAGGATTTTTCAAGGAATTTCTCGTGGAATAACTCCAGGGATTCTTCCGGATTTTCAGGAACCCTCCAGCGATATTACCAGAAATTTATTATAATAGTTTTTTCTGTAATTTGAAATCTACCAGTATATCATCCAGCGACTCTATCAGGAATTCTTCCTGGGATTTAAAACAGGAATTCCTTCAGGGATTCCTCTGGGAGGTTCCTTCGTGGATGCCACCAAGATGAACTCCAATTATTCAATAACGAATTTCCTATGTGATTTGACCACAATTTGCTATAAAGATTCCACTAGTAATTCCTTCAGATACTTCAACAGTATTTTCCCTAATTATATCACCTGTAATTTTTCGCGTTTTTTTTTAAATTTCACAATGAGTTGTTCTAGCGTTAACACTGGAAATATCACCAGAGTTTTGCTAGAATTACCACCAGAAAAATCTACCAGAGTTTCGCCAGAAGTTCAACCATAAAATACTTCAAAGGTGTTACTAGGATTGTGCTTCAGGATTATCATAAATTCCTCGAGGGAGTTAACTGATATTTACTCAGAGTTTCAAACAACACATTTCTCCAAATACCTCAGGATGAATCCCTAAAGTAGATCTAAAAGTTTTTTTTCATTTCTGAAAAAAAAAATCCATGGAGTTACATTTTTAGAAATTCTTGGAGGTACCACCAAAGAAATCAATAGATTAATTCCTAGAGAGTTTCCTGGAGAGATTCCTTGGTATATTTCTGGAAGAACTTTTAAAGCAATTCCTGAAGGAGTTTCTGAAAGATTCTCTAAGGTAATTCCTGGTAAATTCCTTGGAAAAATCCTTCAATAAATACTGGATGGAATTGATGGATAAATTCCTTTAGGAATCCTCGGAGAAATTTTTATTAGATTATTGAAGTAATTCCTGCAGAAATCCCAGGATAAATGCCTCGTAGGGTCCCTTCAGAGATACAAGGAAGAATCTTTGAAGGAAACACTGGTGGAGTTTATAAAAGAATTTATTGAAGATTCTCTAGAGGAATACCGAAGGATAACCTGGGGGATCCTCTCAAAAAATTACAAGTGGAATCTCTAAAGGAATTCCTGCTGATCAAGTTTGGATGATTTTTTTGCAGTATTTTTCTTGAAATCTTTGAAGGCTTTCTGATGGAATTCTTGGATGAATTGTGGGTAGTATCTTTATAAAAATGCTTCAAGTTTCGCTGGAGGAAATCTTAAATGAATCTTTGAAGGATTTTTGGTGGATTCTTGAAGGAAGCATTGGATGTACCACTGGAGAAATCCCTTGGGAAATATTTTTATAGATCCCTGGAGAAATCTGTTTAAAACTTGCTAGAAAGAATCGCTGAAGAAATTCCTGGTGGATTTTCTGATGTAACTCCTTGAGGAATTTGAGGAGGAGGAGTCCTAGGAGCAAGCCCTTAGAAAAGTCCTGGTGAAATCCTTGGGGGAATTTCTGATGATGATTTTTTTTTTGAGAAATCCCTTGAGAAGTATCTGAAAGAATTCGTGATGTGATTCCTGGGTAACGCGTGATGGAATCCTTGGAACTAACTTCTAGAGAAATTTCTGAAAAAATCTTTGAAAAAATTGTTATAAGGCGGCATCCACAAATTACGTAACGCTCTAGGGGGAGGGAGGGAGTAGGCTCAAGCGTTACGGCTCATACAAAATTTTGAAAATTTTCATACAAAAAGCGTTACGGAGGGGGAGGAGGGGGTCAAAAATTTCCATTTTTAGCGTTACGTAATAAATGGACGCTGCCTAACAATCTGGAGGAATTCTAGGAGGCAGCTTTGGAGTTTGCCCTGAAGAAATTCCTTGGGATTTTTTTTTTGGACAGATCTTTGAAGGAATCAGTGGTTGAAATCCACATTAGTTTGTAGAGGAACCTCCAAAAGAACCTTTGCAAAAATTCCACCTGAAGGTATGCCTGAAAAATGTTCCCCGGAGGAATATCTGGTTTAATCTGTGGATAAATTTCTAAAGGAATTATTGATAGAATTCGTGGTAGAATCCCAGGAAGAGCTTTTGGTAGAATTCTTAGTATAGCTTATGGATTCCTGGAAAAACTTCAAAACAGAATAACTAGAGGAAACAACTAAAAGATTCTCGATAGAATGTTTGAAAAAAAAATCCCATGGCCATTCCCATGTCAATGACTGCTCAGAATATTACCCGAAAGGGACCCGTCATGATTTCTGAGTTTTGCCGGAATATTTCGTACGAATTATAACTGGAATTGCTCTTAAATATTTATTTCTTCCGGTACTTAAATGTTGAAAGTTCTTCTCTTCCTTACTGCGATTATTGCCAGAAAATCGCGAAAAGATTCTCCCTCACAGCCAAGGCATTCGAAAAAATAACAGTTACAACAATAACAACAATCACATATTCACTAGACTCTCGGCAAGTCTAAAAACATGCGATGAAATGTCGTGGTTGCTGAAACCAACCTTGACAGTCGGTCAAACGGTTGCAGCAACATAAATCGGTCTGACTAACTTGGGGGCAGAGTCAATGTTGGTCAAACCGTCTGAGCGTCTGTGGGGTGCATAAGATCACAGGTTATTTCGGTGGAATATTTATACACTCGCGTTGTATGTTATTATTCATCACATAATATATACACGCATATCGCCTCCACTTTTGTACGTAGAAGGCCTTTTCGCGACATCTTATAAGTGAAATGTTGCTCATACAAAACCTCCAGGTGATTTCGTTATACGTACATTTTGGTTGTCTATGATGGCAGCAGCAGCATTTTCAGGATTGGCCACCACTTGCACCAAGAACTCACAGCAGCAAAGAAAAACGGCACATGTATGCTGATACATCAGCAAGTAACACGTCGAACAGCAACATCAATCACGTAACCTCAATCCCGAATCAAACTCTCCTCTTCACTATCGGCCCCACAACGTAGCGCTAGGCAAATCAGCTGTAAACGGCCGAAATTTTCTTTCTGGATTCTTCTTTTATCGTCGCCAACTGTTATAGTTTTCGGATGATTGAGAGAAACGCGTGCGATGAACCTATGCACGGGTTCATTATGAACCAATGCACGAGTTCACTAATTTGACGTTTGAGCGGTGCCGAATTCATTCGTTGCTATGGTCACGTAAATAACACGGCACCGCTCAAACGTCAAATAGTGAACCCGTGCGTAGGTCCATTTGACGTTTTAGCGGTGCCGTGTTATTTAGGTAACCATGGACACCAGTGAATTCGGCACCGCTCAAACGTCAAATTAGTGAACTCGTGCATTGATCCATTGCTAGTAACGATTACAAAGGAATCCCAGTCAACATTTTGGTTGGTATAACTTTTGTAATACATCATTCTATATGAATCAATTCAATCGTATAGAATGCACGAAACGGCTATATACCTACCAAAGTGGAGGCTATATGCGTACTTGGCACGACTTATTCGGACTTTCTGCGATCAGATATACGATGCCACAAAATTTGGAAGAAAATTATAAAAAAGGGCTTCTTATCACTGTACTACATATCTCATGGGTTATTATTTGCCAATGTTAATACATGTTTCATGTAAAGCGACATATATTTTGTTCTTTGTCAGCATCGTCAGCAGATAGACAAAGTTTGGAGAGCTATTTTTGCTAAGTTATTGCGATTTCATACGATGCTTACTGGATTGATATATGATCTGTCAGTTTGTATAACATAACGTGATTCTATGTTGCACTATTTACGACATGTTTCGTTGTCAACTCAGATTGTCGTTTATGAATCGTAGTGGGGATTTATATACAACTTGTATTGACATTGAGAACGCTTAATATGGCATCTTGTGCAATTCTGATTTTGGACGCATGGATATGTGATTTTGGATGCACATTCTTATACGATACGTGGTTCACTGGGGATGACAGTTTACTCATTGCTTACATGGAATCAATGACATATGATCTTGGAGGACAGGTTACAGAAAAGCAAGGATATCAATACAAGGTAGCATATTATAACACTTTCATAAGAAATCATTGTGATTGGCCATTTTGGGATCCACAGTAACATATCTGGCTGAAACTGGTTCTGGTGGCTAACGATATTTTCAAAAGCGAAACGATGGTTTTGGCTCAGTTTCGAAATATTACACACATAATATGGTTCGGAAGCTTGCAATTGACATTTTTGTAGTTTAAGTACGACTCCCAAATAATATATATTTACATTTTCTCTTAGGTTGGCCAAAACTGGTGGTTTTACCTCATATACTAGAGCACCTCATCTTACCTATCCTAAGGACAGGACGCGACAGCTCAACTAAGACTGCCCCGTTGTTTTTCAGTCGATAACCTTGACAATACTAAATCCAGTGTTACCAGTATCCTTTTTAAGTTTTGCATCGTTTAAAATATACCTGATGTGGCCATTCGGACGTAATGCCCGAAAGAACCGGCTGTAGATTTGTTGGATACTAAACTGTTTCAACTCTCGAAAAGTAGAAATTAAATATAACTGTGCACTAAAATGCGTCCCCATAAGCTTGGCACAGATGTTCAGATACAAATTGGCCACTTAATCATAAGTTTGAGGCGTCCCGGGACCCGAAAATGGTCATTTGTAGGACTAATCTAATGTAAAACTCATAGTTGTCCAATTCAATCGTTTCTCAAAAGGTTTACACTGATGCAATTCTCTTAAAATTCCGTCATGTAGTGGCCACATTATAGCCGATTCCGGAAATTATCTGTAACTTGAAATTTGCCTACCTTCAGGGGCACAAACGCACAGTACCCTTCTTACCCGACCTGACCCAGTGATCCACCAGAATAAATCCGGCCACAAGAATATTTCCGAGTTCCTCTGTCCATTTCTAGAAACTAGATATGTGTGCCAGTATACTGACAAAAAATCATTTGAATCCATCAAGAGTTCGCTGAGCGGTGAGGGTTTTAGAATTTTTGCCTTCACTCAGGCCTATACGGGTTAAGCAAATCTTGTGAACAAATTTAAATATCAAGGCTCATAATTTGATTGTTTTTTCATGGTTTATTCATTTAGTGCAATAGAGGATATGCTATATTTAAAAAAAAATCAGATTAAAATTCAAAACTAGCGATATATTTTAAGAGAATTGATTTAAGTTCCATCCAATATGGTTACAATAAAGTATTTTTTATTATTATTTTCATTGTAGGAGCACATGCTTTGAACTTAATATCGAATATAAATAGATTTGAAACAAACAGATTTCATGAAAATTTTCCAAACTTTTGATAAAAACTTTAATCTATGAACTAGCAACACGGCCGGGCTAGCAACAAAGTGCCCTGTTGCAATCCGACTCAACGCTGTTAACGTAGGCCTTTGCCAAAACGACCAATGAGAAGTGGTCTTTTTTGACAGGCAATTGGTTTCGTCCTGAGAGAGACTCGCGAAGAGGAAAAATATCAACGTCATATGCAGCCCAGATTCCCCTCTCACGAAACGTCAAATGCAACCCACCGTTTTTATGGCTGAAAAAGTGAAAAGTATTGTGTTCAAAGTAAACTGTTATTAAAAACCTCTGTCGGCGGAGCAGTTTTTTCCAAAGTTGCTGATAAATCTTAGCAGAAGATCAATTATTTCTAATGTCTGCTACGTTTGCTGGCATGAAATTTCACACAAACGGTTATTTATGATTCAATGTGATGCAAACTCAATCATTTTTTGCTGAGAGATTCATGTGTGGATTTGGAAAGCATACTCATAATTGGTATAAACACAAAGTGGAATAAGAACAAAAACTCAGCAATCACAGAAAAAGAAGACCGTCTTCGCGAGTCTCGTCTCAGGTTTCGTCTATGAACCAATGCACGAGTTCACTAATTTCAAATTAGTAATTTGACGTTTGAGCGGTGCCGAATTCACGCGTTGGCATGGTCACGTAAATAACACGACACCGTGCAAACGTCAAATGGTGAACTAGTGCATCGGTCCATAGGCTAGGGGAAGTGGTTCACCTAGCATGAATGAGAGATGAACTTATCGAGAAAAAAGTAGATTTTGTATGAAATTTGACAAGTATTTGAATGACAGATTCATCCTTGTTCATCCACTTCTCCTAGCCTATTTCGATGTCACGTCTTGTCTTAGACCTATCCGAGAGTTCATCGATGAACTGCCTACACCGACGCGTCAAACGTGTGGTCGTGACAAGTTACTTGTAACGGAAAATTGAAGTTTTGGCTTAATATTTGGTAAGTAAGTTTGATTTCAATTTTTTCTAAAGAATTTAGAACAAAACGATTACGTGGTATCTCGCGTAATTTCATTTCATTTATATCATTCAGTATCCCATACCCTTAGGCCATTCTGAAACGGTGAAGGGCACCGCAGAGCACAGCAACTCGCAAAGAAAGCCCATTCAGGCCCTGCAAACCGCCACCGGAGGCAAAACCACGAAGCCGATGGGGGAAAAACGTGACCAAACTAATTAGCTATCAAACGCGTGCATCGTCAGCCTATTGCCGAGACGAGACCTGCGCCAGACATCACGAACAACGATGATGACGACGGTGCGCTGAGACTAAGAAGTTGCCGCAGCAGCCCTTGAAACAGACACGGATTTATTGGACGACGCAACAGCACGCAGCCCGCTTGAGGTCCACAAGAAAGTGAGAACCGAACTTTCCCATTTCTGTGATTGTGACTTTGGAAAAGTGAAGGTATAGGCAAAGATAAACAGATGTAACATTTAGAACAAATTCAAGGCCTGCAGTAGGCGTTAGTTGAAATGTCAAACAGGAAGAAAAGCGATGCGTATGACTCTGGTGTGAGGAAGTAATGAACTGTAATTGAATTGATAAGCAGGCTTAGAGATACAAGAAATAATCAGGCTTAGAAAAATAAGAAACAAACAGACTGTCAGTTATTGGTCTAATCTTGGCTCGCAAAGATGCTTCTCAAGTTAACTACATATATCTCTCCTTGTTTTTCTCACAGAAAACCGATGAAAACAGCAGCAGCTTCGTAGTCCCGAATTGTTAGGCGAGCTTTGTTTGTAGTTGACAGCCGTACACCCACCCTGGGAAATATTACTCTGAGGAACATGACTAGTAGATTCACTGAGTAGAAATAAGTGGCGACAATCTTATTCTAAATATGGTGGCTCTTTAGTAACAATGGTATAAATAATCTAATTCCAGATTCATTTTCGCAAAATTTACAAGTAGAAAGTAGGCGTTGTGAAGCATTGCATTTGCTACCGAAAAGTGAATCTTGTAGGAGACTGTAATATAAGCCTAAGGAAACTATGCTTTTCAATATTCACTATAATAATGACTATGGAAAGTAAGACGATGTGATTGATCATTAGGATACACATGTTAGTTTCGAGAAATTGTTGAAGACAAGGAAAGTGACTCATTTCTTTAAGGATATATAAACGTAATGACCAATAAATACTTTCAACAACATTAGTTTTTCTTGGCTCGCAAAGATGCTTCTCAAGTTAACTACAATGGCGTAGTCGGTAAAACAAATGTGATTTAATCAGAAAATATCGGGCAACTCAGGCTCTTAGAAAGTGAAGCCTGATTAAATTATTAAAAAAGTAGTCTCCGACGGACATGGGCGGAGATGAACATTTATGGTTTCTGATAGGAATAGGCAGAAATCAGTGAGAGAAAGGTCTCTGATGGATAAAGGCAGAGAACCTAAAAAAAGATACTGACGGAAATGGGCAGTAATCTTCCATCAAAACTGTTCTCTGATTAGACAGAGTTTACCTATCAGTGACAAATGTAAATCTTGTTTTGGGCGGTAGAAGAAGAAATAGCCTACAATAGCTTGAAATGACAAACTTTCAGTGTCATTACCGGCAAGCAGATTCATGAAAGTTTCAAAGTGTTTCCATGGAACTAATAGATGCTTCCATGTTGTAAAATAAATGATTCTGTTTGATTGACGAATAGCTGTAATAAAACACTGCAATATGCAGAAGTTTCCACCTTGAAAATTCAGCACCTACTAAAGAAGGTACAAAACAAGTTTCGTTCAATGTCGATGAAATTGAAGTGTCTTTGAACAACTTCCAGTCTGGAAATTCATGAAGAATAACGTAAAGTGTGGGGAAGTTCTTTTTTGATTTTTTTGACACGTCCAGGTCAACAGAATTGTTACGGAAAGTATATATCGATTTTTCTAGTTCTGAGAATGTTTTTTTCAATATGCTAGTGATAAACCACTGAATGCATACGGTTCTAGCTGAAAAAAATCAAGGTTATTCTATGAACTCACTTTCATCAGATTAACATTAATCGTGTCATATCATGTAAGCTGAGATCAGCACGTCTCGCTTAAAATTTGATGGTATTTGATGATCGTTCGGTGCTAACGGAGTTGATCTAATGAACAAAATCCAATGAATTTTGTGTTTCAATACAGCTTTATGAAACAGTGCTATAGATTTTGGACCTTAAATTAAGTGGATCATGTTCAAGATACGGGTTATTTCGTATGGCTATGTTTGTGCATTATGATAGTACATTGTAAAACACATCCAAGTACATTTCAATTAGGACCATTGCATGTTCATCCAGAGCTTTTCTGTAACCGAAGCAATGATATTTATATGAAAGATAAATAATTTACGAACATTTTATTGCCTTCAATCGTGGAATCAACATATGCTCACAATATCGATGAACTTTGTATATCAGAAAATAAATTTTGCTGTGGACACGTCGGAAATTTCGTGTAAAAATTACTATAATTGCAGAAACAGTCGAAGAACTAAAAACTACAGTATGTTTAGTACCGTAATTTCGGGTGAAATTGATCATTTTTCACGTTTTTTCTAGTCTGTTTTCTATAATGTTAACAAAGCCAAACAACTAAATGCGGGAAAACAAGTACAAAGGTGAGCTTCATTGACGCATGTACCGAAATTTTCTAACAAATGTCATTTTAGTGTTAACAAATATCTCTAAAATAAAAAATCAGGGGATCTCATTTCGGGGTGAAATTGATCACTTGTCAATGCCATTATTGTTAGTTTTCAGAACAACTCTACATGATAAATTTGAGCTCCCTGAATCCGAATATGCTTGTCAAATTTTTAACAATGTAATATTTATATAAATAACGAATAGTTAAATTTCATGAATTACACGGATAACGCCTAGATGTATGCAATTTCCCAAGGAATTCAATGATATCTAACAGAAATTAAATTATTTCAACCATGTGAGCTAATTGGTACGAGTTTTGGTGATGAAATCTGGTTTGGGGATATATCTCAAGCTTGCTCACAAACTTTCAGGTTTATACCATGTTCAAATCCTTGCTTAGAAATAGAAGTTCATAGGTGTTTGTCAATACTTCACCGTGAATGATTTTGAAATTTTACATTTTTTTTCATAGTAATAAACATTTTTTTACGTAAAAAACTTCACAACACATAATTCGACAATAATTACGACAAACAACGTTCATTAACTGCAGGTTACATTGATATTTGTGCTCCATTACCAATAAATAAAATCGTGTGATACGATGATCAATTTCGCCCTTCTGATCAATTACACCCGATTTTACGGTACCTTGTACTGTAGGTTACTAGGCTAGGTTACCACTTTACTATCTTTAAATACTATTCAAAGATAGTAAAATTGTTCTTTGTAGAAAGTTACCAAATTCGAATGGTGAGTTGAATAAACCATCTAAAAATTGTCAGTATTTGTTTTAAATACTACTAGAATATTGTTGTATACTATGAAAAAACAACATAAGGATAAAAAGCAGACGAGGATGGTGAAAAAAAACCAACACGAAAGAAAGAGCTCCAAAATACAGCGGAAAATTTAACTATTAGAGCACAATTTGAAATAGCATATAATTCAAATTTTGTAGCATCTTTGGTGTTGAAATTCGATGAACATTGTTCAACGACATGATTCAATGAAATCTACATTGAACGACTGACTTCGTTGTGTGAATCGCTAGAGAATACCGCTATGAACAGCATTCCTTATAACGCAGAACGTTCCATATTTATAACCGTTCGAAGGGAGATCGAAGTGGATAAGCAAACAGAATTACACTTACAAGAAAATCTCGGAGCATCGCTGATCATAATCAAGTAAATATGCGGTTAAGAAGTAGAATTAAAAAAGAAGTAGAAAATTAAAGCTGGAGAAGATCGAGAAGATCTGTTTGAAACTTCAACGGAATAGTTTCAGAACAGGATGCCTTATGAAACGTCATCGGATGTTTAGACTGTGATGTAGTTTCACAAAAAAAAAGCAATCTGATGAAAAAGCCGTTACCGATTTGGGTAAGTGCATCAGTACTATGAAGCTTGAAGTGATTACAATGACTCTTACGAATGGTACCAATTACAGTACCGTTGGTGCAGTAGAATATCAAAATTGATCAAAGCGGTAATCGATGAAATGATCCAGATATCGTTGGAGATTTGAATAAGGTGTAATATCTAATAAAAAGCCATTCTGTTATTCAAAACGTTTGAAATTGTACGTCCTACAAAGTTTCAATGTAAAGTATTGCAATCAAATGCTACGGATGCACGTTCTGTGGAGCTTATTTCTGTGGCTACTATGCTTGGAAATGGGCCAATTAAGTTTTCGAATTGAACTCTTAAAAATAAGCCATGAGATACCCTCAAATCGATGTCGATGTAACAAATTTCACATCACATTGTTATCAATAACATTACAGTTATTATTGTGGCTATTCGCCTTCAGCCAGTTTACCTCTGAATATTTGATTTTTGGGTATATCCTTCAGCCGTTTAAAGTGAAAATGGCACATTGGAAGATTAAATTTGTAGTTAAAATGAAATTTCAACTTGACAATCTCAATTGACTTCATGTAGTATTTGGATAAATTGGAATATATTTTGCTAAGAATTGTAATAAAAACATAGAATGAATTATATCTGAAATAAGCGTATTTCGTACATTTCTAATAATAAGAGAAATAAAACACTGAATTAGATTTAAAAAGGAGTAGGAAAAGAGAGTAATGTGAGGAAGTAATGAACTGTAATTGAATTGATAAGCAGGCTTAGAGATACAAGAAATAATCAGGCTTAGAAAAATAAGAAACAAACAGACTGTCAGTTATTGGTCTAATCTTGGCTCGCAAAGATGCTTCTCAAGTTAACTACATCTGGTAGTGAAATTTGTAACTTAGTGAATTTGAATTTATCGCTTTCGTCAGTGTTGCATGTGTTTATCTGTGGAAAAGCTGTTGGATGCTGTGCTGGGTTGGTTTGGTACCGTTGCTAGTTCTACTTTTTCATCATCAATCTCACGTCGGAGTCCCCTGTGATGACGAAGGTAGCCCTTTGGGCCCACTCGATCGGTATATTCATTGACGACAGCAGGTCGTTGACCGATCGTGCTTTACACTTCCATCTGTGGTCTGCTGCCAGATCATATTGCTATAGTTTTACTTTTTTCCATCAATCCAAATTGATTTTCATTCGGTGGATGCGGTTATAGATGGATGATAGTGCGTTTGATCCATTATGAGGCTCACGAACGAGAAATGAGTGTGCGGAGAAAATGGATATCGTTGTCAGAGGAGGTCGTGATCGATCAGTTTATGATGGAAATGAACTCTTCTGAACACGATTTCAAAGTGATCATCGTTATTTTTAAGTTAGTTTCCTACTATTGGATACTGTTTCTAACAGGCGGATCCGTGGATCATGGCAAATTGATCAATATGCTAGAACAATTTGCCATCGTCAACAGATACCATGGTTTTAGCTTAGTTACTGCGATTTCATTTGTTGGTCAGCTAGTAAGATGACATTTTAATACTTTACGAAAATATTCGCCTCTCTTAGTAGTTTCGTGGTTGTAAACAAGCAATTAAGATAGAAATCGAAACATTTTGTGCATTTGAAATGCTGATTAACCTTCAAATGACAGTCATTTTGCTATTTTAAGGCATCTAATCAATCAGCTTGCTTTATTAGGGCAGTGAGCATATGGCATGCAATTGGAAGACAGATTTAGGGCTTATTCAAATACTTATTGGTTACCTGGGGTTCGCTTTGAATCCAGTTGGTACCAAAAGGTGCGGAGTGTAGTAAGTAGACGTTGACCTATTATCACCTCAAGAAGGTACTCAACTTGAAGCCGAACAAAAATTAACATGCGAGAAGCTCAGTTTGCAAACGCAAAGTGAATGCATCTCATTTCTAATTGTAAATTTTCATCTTAACAAGCATATAAACAAACTACCACCGGTAGCTTGCATAAATAATCATCTCTAAAAATGTTGCAACATCCGAAAGCATTTTGCTCTTAATAATCACATTGTTTCGCCTCCAATTTGATCCCATCGTTTTTCAGTCTCGGCTCCGTCTTCATCAACAGCGCTATTCAGTTTACAAACAACACGACCAAACATTCAAACACACGACCGTTTTTCGCACGATCGCACCGCACTGCATGTAACTACAATCTCCCAATATCAATGGAAGTCAACTTTAATTGAGCCTTCCATGACACACGAGTTTACTGTTTTCGGATGAGAATACAGAAGAGTGCAAAGCGCCCCACATGGGGCGAATGACCCCCTCCGCTTAATGGACATTATTTTTTTTCGGGTCTCAGCGTTTTCTATGCATCGTTTTATAAAACAGAGGGTGAACTTGAATCACTCACGCACGCACGATTTGTTGCTTGCGAAGCGAAGAAAGTGAAATGAATCGAAATGTTGATACCGCATTGCCGTTGACCGCCTCTCGTTAGTCTATGACCATTGGTGACCAGGGGGTACAAAATGCTTCGAAATGGAATCGTTACGAAAATGGCCTAACAATTGGTTATCAGCTGGTAGCAAAGATGAAGTGGACGATCGAAGTAAAGATTATTTGCTTGAAAAATGGAAATGTCTGTTACGAAAATAATTACTAGCATAATAATAATCAAAAAATCAATAAATGATAATAATTATATGAGCATACCTATATATAAATAAAACCCGAATAACGACTCTACTACCTGACACTGAAGACGGTCCCATAGTTGAGGTCGAAATTCGCGTATCTGTTCAAGAATACAATATCTAGTTAAGCAAAATGATATAGTACTGAATTCGATTTTCATTTATTTATACCAACAAATCTAGATTATGATTGTGCAAGGGCGTAGCCAAGTCTTCTATCTCATGATTGATCATTGAGTTCCCTCCCTGACTGACTCCAAATCGCTTTTTTCTAGGAATAGCTCTGGAATATCTCCAACCATCTCTCAAAGTGTTTTTCGATGGATACATCTAAAGAATGCAACAGGAATGTCATCTATTTTGTACGGGTAGAAATCAGAATTAAAAAAAAAACAAGATTATGACTCATGATATCATGATTTCAGAGTAGAGTGTCCATCCCGGGACATCCCGGGACAAAAAATCCCGGGATTTGATAAATTTCGGGATTTCCCGTTTCCCGGGATTTTATTTCTGACATCCCGGGATTCCCGAAATGTACGTAGAATTTGATGAAAACCACTAAATTTCAATGAAAAACAGTGACATTTTTCCTCACTATCAACTTCATTCGATAAAATAGAAAAGCATAATGAAAAAGAAAATAAACGAGTAATTATTTTCATGAAAAGATTAATTTATCAAGTAAGAAACACATATTTTTATTTGTCTAGTTGCAAAGTTTTAATGCTTTTCTTTTCAACATTAGCCGTTTTTATAAGCCTATGCTGAGATAACAAATTGGAAAGTACACCTAAACTGCCGCAAATCGCAAATCAGTACCATCTGTAAAAGTAAGCATTGAGAAAATTGACTGAGAAGTTTTCAATCTCGTTTTCCATACGAATATTCAAAAATTTCCAGGAGATTGGAACATGTTTCGATCTAAATGATAATGATACATTTTTGTGCCACACGATACAGTGGGACTGACATGCGTTTACTTTTCATTAATATAGGACAATTCGATTTGGTCTTTTTTTTCCTAATTTTACTGAACAAAAAGTGATTTCTCGTTAGTGCAGCTGAAAGATCATTAGAAAATATAATGAAAATTGATATAAACTCAATTTTGACCAAAATTCAGATGGGGTTGACAAGCGATTCACGGCAGTTCACTGCTTTTATATATTTTAGTAATTAATATTAATATTTTGAGTAATTAACTTTTAGCATGATCTACAATACCTTCAATGATCTTGTATCGTTTCTTTTATTCTAAAGTTTTTATGACTTTCTTAATGTTTGAAGCAAATCGCTTTAAAATTATGACTTAAGTTTTTATCATACTTCCATTCATAAGTGTTATAGAGAATTTAACAAAATCAAACAAATAAACCCGTAATTAGTCAAGCTAAGTTTTGATTTTTGTTAGGTTACTTCATCAGAATAAGAAAGTCTTATCTGAAATGTGATTTGCTTTAATAACCATATTATTTTGAAAAAGTTCATTATCTTTTTATTTCATCCAAAAAATTGTATTGTTAAATTTGTACTTCAATTTCAACCGAAATACTAGTTTTATTGAAAATTCGATAAATCCCGGGATTTCCCGGGACAAGCATAGAATTTTATCCCGAATCCCGGGACGAGCAAAATGGCCGGGAAATGGACACTCTATTTCAGAGTGTTTTCAGAATATGAAAATACACCATGATTTGGACTCTTGATATCATGAGCCAGATTGCCGTAACGCAACACACGCGTTATGTTTTTGTTACGAATTGCTCGGAATGATGAATCACATGCGGTGGTAGGTCATTTGGCATAAAGTCGTTTGGCATAAAGCCGTTTGGCATAATGGTCATTTGGCTTAAAGTCGTTTGGCATAATGGTCGTTTGGCATAATGAGTCTGAAACCAATAATTTCTTAAGATGACATTCGTTTTTACGTTTCTATTGAATCTATCTGATCAGGTCCGTCCCACTCGGGCTCAGATTGGGTACCACTTCTAGTACTGCATTTGGTCCCTCGGTAGTGCAAAAGGTACCCAAGTTTGACAGATCGCAGTACACTTTGAACGGCATTCTAGATTACCTTATGAACCATAAAATTTTGGGCAACTGCAAGGGACATGGAAGTCTTTAATGTGTCTTTGATCTGATGGCATCAGGCTTGTTGTGGAGTCAATTGATACAAAATGTCACGTTATTCAACAATCATATGCTCTTGAATAAACTAAAGCATATTAAGAAAGTTATTGCCAATAGTATTTTATTATTTATCCAGCAATTATCCTTCTATCAAATATTAATTCTTCTTTTGAGTTCCACTATTGAAATACATTTTTGCACTGAAGATATTGATATATTTAGCAGAAATTTACCCTTCTTTCAATCATTATATATTTTTTTAAATATGATCTAACCAAAATTATAGGTATAAAACTGTTGATTTAAAATTCAAATGAATTTCACCTTCTTTTATATATAGGCTGTTCTTTGAAGATATTTTTTTAAAGTAGATGAAAACCTGATTTTAGTACTATACCATTTAATTCCACTAGAGTTTGTATCCTTTACGCGTATTTTGACCTCAACTGTAAGGCCGTCTTCAGTGTCGTGTACTAGACTCGACTAACTTCTACTAAACGGCTCGAAGATTTATTATCATATATATTTTTTCAAATATTGTTTTGGTTCCAACTGACAAAAGGGTGGCAATCGATAACATTGAGCTGCTCAAGTTATCAGCGAAAAGAGAAATCGATTACTGCAACTATTTCGATGGGTTGTGCTACTTTTCCCCCAATGTCGGTTCCACGAATGTCGTTACCCCGAAAGCCAAATCGTCGAATGCGAAAACGTCGAATCCCAAAACGTCGAAAGGAAAGAAACGAACATTTCCTCGAAGAATGATTCTCTTCCGAAAAAATAGATAATTCATTATGTGCCAGGCGTTATTTATAGTATACTTAACTATGTGAAAAAAGGCATCTGGAAAACAATCTAGAAAATTGACCACTTGGGACGTTTTGTCCTTTTAGACATTTTGGGACTCGACATTTTGTCTTTCGAAAAAAAAAACCTCGGAAGACAAAACTTCGAATGTAAACAATATTTATCATATTTAAATCGCTGAAAATTCATCGTTCTCGACGTTTTTTTCGAAGTTTTAGTATTCGACGTTTTGTCTTTCGACATTTTGTCCCTAAACCCTTTACAATAAAATTTTACGGTTCAGGGACAACATTTTGGAACACAAAACGTCGACACGTCATAACGTCGAAGTGGTGAATTTTCAGCATTGTTTGTCAGACTTGTTTTTTCACATCGGGATCGATTAAATATGGTAGATTACGTTTGAATAGAAACGACATTTTGTACTTTGGACGTTTTGGCATTCGACGTTTTGTCGCCCAACCATATTTCACTTCTTGGATAATTTTATAATATATGTTAGCTTCTGTCATAGAAACAGTTATTTGTTTGAGCTGAAATATCAAATAAGAGAAGGACTTAAATAGTCAGCAACGAAATTCTGAAGGAAAAACATCTTTTCAAGACAATGTAACGCTAAATTCAACAGGGATTCCTTTGGAAGATCTAGGAGATTTCATAAGATACCCTTTCAAACCTCATTTTTTATTAATTTAAGAATCACTTCAAGAATTCTTGTAGGGATAATTCCATACGTTCTTTTTTCATGAACATATTTTACTATGAATTAGTGCCTCAACGATATTTCCCTGATTGTTATCGAAATTCTCTGAAAATTCCAGGTTTTTTTTTCAGATTCAATAACATTTTCTGATGATTCCAGGTTTTTTCAGGTAGTCTGGGTATACCTTCTGAATGGTATTCTGGAGTAATTAATTTTGAAGAAAATTGTTTAGAAATTATCTTCCCAAATCATTCCAGAATTATCACAAGTATTCTTCTAGGTATCCACGAAGGGTAGATATACCAATAGTGGAGGTGCTTGTTAAATCCTGAGCCTGAGGTCAAACTTAGAGGTATTTTCTCTTGTTAGGGAAAAGTGATCTGAGTAGCTTGGTATCCACTTAACGAATGAGACTTCGGTCTCTCATTTATTCATTTCATCAACTTTCGATATTGTAGTTTACAATGATGCCAGTTCTTTCTTTTACATCGGAATGCGTTCACAGATCAGACACTCTAAAATTAGTTCGATCTACTCGAGCTAAACACAACAAGTTCTCCATCTTTAAGATCAATGATACATACAGACTTATGCAATTAAACAACTCGAATAACTACTTATAATTATAATCAAATTTAATTCGAAAGCTTGGTAGCAAAATAGATCCCTAACAAAATTCACTTTAAAACTTCTCTTTTGATCTTAATTCTATGTATACACAAAATCACTATCCATTTTCAAAAATCTTTTCCTTTTCGATCTCCTTGGAGTAGCATTCGGCATTGACGCCGACTGTTGAAGTTTCCTCTTCCTGGAATGATTCGAATGTGCACTTGAACACCTTGTACTTGCTTGATTTGACGAATCTTCTTCTGAACGCACTTCATTTGCTTGGGGTACCATCCCCCCTTCATTACGAATAGACACCATGCTCTCTTTCTCATGTCTCCCATCTTGCTGAGTTCCTCTTCGGCCCTCTTGTTGAATTTGACTCTCGCGTTGTACGAAAAAGTTTGGTCTTGGCAAATCGCCAACGGCCTTACATACCCTCAGTTGGTTGCGATGAGCGTGAAGGACCGCGCTTCCAATTTGTATCTGGAAAACGTTTTTTGAATATTTTTTTATAAAATGTGATTTTATCCAACGAAGATTATTGTTAGGATTGTTATTTTTGTACCACAATTCGGCTCCCTCAGACAAAGCATCAAGTGGATCAACCGATCCCT
Organism: Aedes aegypti; assembly: GCF_002204515.2. NCBI lineage: Eukaryota > Metazoa > Arthropoda > Insecta > Diptera > Culicidae > Aedes > Aedes aegypti. Next base: position 436,084,581 of record NC_035108.1, read on the forward strand.
TGGAAACACATCCCTCACCTAACGGGTGAACACTATCATCATTATCATCGCTTTGTGGTACTAACTGTTTCAAAAAATGCTTCTTAGGATTTAGCAAATCAACAAGAGTTTTTGGTTTATATGTAAATATTTTTTCAGCTGGAAAGCTATCGTCTTTAGTCACGCAGGTATTTCTATAATTAATCAAAAAAAGATTGATTTGGTCCTCCAACGATAAATGAGAAAAATCTGAGTCTATTAAAAATTTCTTCAAAACTTCTTTTACAGTTCTTACAAGCCGTTCTGCTTGTCCATTACTAGGCGGGTTATACGGTGGGCTCTTGAAAACTTTAATTCCTTGCTTTTCCAGAAAGTTCACAAACGCATACGAGTTGTAGGGTGGCCCTCAATCTGACACAATCACGTCCGGTAAACCAAATCGTGCAAAAAATGCAACCAATTGTTTTAGAACTTGTCCACAATCCGTACCCTTCTTCATCCATTCTACCTCGATCCATTTCGAATAACTATCAACAATCGACAAAAAGGTATGGTGGGAAAAATGAAAAAAATCTATATGGATTCGACTAAAGGGCCTCACTGTCGGAATCCATCGTGACTCAATCTTTGGTTTCTTCACTATAGCCATGCTATTACACACATCACAATTTGAAACCAGCTTCTCAATATCTGTATTGATACCAAACCAGTATACTGATCGTCTCGCCACCTGCTTCATTTTCACCATCCCTAAATGATTAGCGTGTATCAATTTCAAAATATTTTTCTGTAGTTTTTGTGGAATAACAACCCGGTCCTGATACAAAAGACATCCGTCTACGAGTTCTAGATCGTGCTGATTGGAGAAAACATCAATAAGACTTTTTTCTAATTTTTCAGGCCAACCATTTTTTAAAGAACTTATTATTGTTTGGAGCCATTTATCATGTTTTGTCTCATTTGCAATTACTGTAAAGTCAATAGGTAAATCCTTACTGAAATTTATGCTCCTCACTAAGTCATGGTCATACTCTGTCGGTATATTTTGATCCAAAGGGAACCTAGAGCAAAAATCTGCATTTCCCATTTTAGCAGAACATCTGTATTGAATATCATAGTCATAAATTGACAACTCTAGGATAAATCTTTGAAGTCGGGTGACATAAATTGAGTTTCTGCCAGATTTTCCAAAAATTCCCACAAGTGGTTTGTGATCAGTAAAAATTTGAAACTTTTGCCCATACAAATAATTATGAAATTTTTTAACTGTGCACACTAAAGCCAAAGCCTCTAAATGTAATGTAGGGTACAATTTTTGGGCATCATTCAAACTAAAAGAAGTAAAACCTATTGGCTTTTCTACTCCATCCACAATGTGAGCAATCACTCCCCCCAAACCATAACTAGAAGCGTCACTGACAATAACAATTGGTTTATTAGGGTCATAAAACTCGAGAAAATCAGCATTAATCAGTGAACTTTTACATTTTTCAAACGCTTTCTGGCAATTTTCGTCCCAAACAAACTTGACACCATTTCTCAGCAGGTTGTACAAATGATAAAGTTTGGAAGATAAATGAGGAATAAATTTATTATAATAGTTAATGAGACCTAGGAATGATTTAAGTTCAGTCACATTAACGGGATTTTTTGCATTTTTAATCGTGTCTAATTTATCTTTACATGGTAGTAAACCGTTATTACTAATAACATGGCCTAAATAATCAAGATTCTCTACAAAAAACTTACATTTCTCTAGGTTCACCTTAATGTTTGCCTTTTCAAGCCTTTCCAAAACAATAACCAATTTACATTTGCAGTCTTCCAAATCTTTTCCCGCAATTAACACATCGTCCAAATAAACACACACATTTTCAATACCTTCCAAAACTTGTTCCATGACCTGCTGAAAAATTGACGCACTTGATGAAGCTCCCTGTGGCAATCTGTTATATGTAAATAAACCTTTAATTGTATTTATTACCATAAATTGCTTTGACCTTTCTGATAAACTCAATTATGTATAAGCCCCTTCTAGATCCAATGCACAAAAAACTTTGCTTCCAGCCAAACTAGCAAATAAATCCTGAGCTACAGGTAATGGGTATGTGTTTGGTATTATGTACTTGTTAACAGAAACTTTGCAATCTATGACTAAACGTATATCGTCATTCTTTTTCATAACTACTATTACAGGGGAAGCCCACTCACTTGTTTTAACAGGTGTTATGACCTTCTCTTTCTGTAACTTCATCAAATAGTCACAAACTCTATTTTTAAGCCGATAAGGAACCGTATAGGCCTTCTTGAATATCGGTACGTCATTTTTTAAAACAAGATCCGCCTCATACCCCACTATGGGTGACGAAAAATTTTTGGTAAAAACATTTGAAAATCGCTGCTTAATTTCATTAACATATTCAGTACATCGTCCTTCACTTACATTGTTAACCATTGATTGGGTTATAAAATAATTTCTCCAATTTGGATAAAATATATCAAGCCAGTCTCGTCCCAGCAGGGGAGTGAAATCATTACTACAATTCAGTACTAACAATTTGCATTTACTCTCAACCCCTCTATAGTTGACCAAAACACTCGTTTCTCCCTCAATCAACAACTTTGCTCCGTTAACCACTATCAATTGCTTTGAACTTTTTTTTAATTTCTTTTCAAAATTAGAGAAATACTGAGATTTATTCATAACAGTCACTGATGAACCGCAATCCACCTCCATTTTTATATTTTTTTGCTCAACAATCACATCAACCAAACACGGATTGCTTATCTTATCAATAAACGTCACTAAGTTGCATGCCTTCATCTAATTCACTGTCGCTGTCCGAATCCCTAGCATTCATCCTGTCCAGTAATTCGCTAAGCTGACGATCAACACTTGGTTCCGGCTCCGACGTCTGCAAAAGGTTTACCGCTCCTTTTTGTAAGTGTTTAAGCTTAAAGCACTTACGCTTAATGTGACCCTTGATCCCACAAAAGTCACAGATCAAGTCTGCATATCTTGAAGGTTGCCTTCCGTCATCTCTGCGCCAGTCCCTCGGATGGCGATTTTCCGTTTGGTTTCTGTTCCTAAATTTGTAATCAAATTGACCTCGGTATGGTTGCTTGTAGCCTAGTCCAGCCTTGATCGGCCTCCTTTCTGGCTCCTCACTCTCAACATGATGTTGACTATTTTTTACGTCATAAACCTGAGCCAATTCACTAAAACTTTTCCCAACCATATTTGGACTGTAGTTACGCATTGATGCAATCAGTCCAGAAGTATTTCCTGAACCGATGTTTCTAGCATTTTCACCCGCAATTTCCCAAGTGGCAATGAGTTTCTCCGCACTTTGTAAAGTTAAGCTTTCTTCATTGAGAAGACGTTGTCTTAAAGCGCCATCACTCAAACCCGCCAAAATTCTATCTCTAATTGCCACTTGTTTAAATTCACCAAACGAACAGAATTCGGCTTGAAGCTTTAAAGAAAGCACGAAATCTTCTGCCGTTTCGTCGGGTTGTTGCACCCGAGAATTAAATTTCATGCGTTGAACCAAATCTGATTCAGTCTTGTCCAATCGGGCTTTTAATTTAGCCACCATATCCGGATAAGAGACCTCGGACAAGCTTTCCCTTGGGTAAAGCAAATGAAGTTCCGAAAAAATTACAGGTCCACTTAATGCAATTAGATACGCCTTTTTGTTCTGATCCGTAATCGCATTAATGACAAAAGAATATTCTAAGCGTTCTACCCAGTCTGCAAAGGAACAACCTTTACAGTATGGCTCAATAGTAACTGCCATAGAAGCCATTTTCTATGCCCTTTCAATTATTTCAATTGTTGTTTTACAATGTAATTATTTTCCAAACAAAAAAAACGAGAAAAGGCAACTCAATTAGGCAAAGAAACAAATGATAAAAAAAACTTTTTGACTCACCGGTATCTTCACTATTTCTGCTACAGTGAAAAAAGGCACCACAGCAGTAAGATGACCTCGAACGGGACCTCGTATGTACCTTTGAAACCAGTCGGGAAGGATTCTCGCTACTCGGAGCCGCAAGCTCCTACAAAATCAGGTTGTTCGGACCTCTTTTAAAAAAACGTTTTCTATAGCTCACACAAGAACACGATCCACACCGGATCAACCACTGGACTCCGCTCACTCCGGTAGATTTCAAGCGTATCCTAGACAAAGAAAAACAAAACGCTCTTATTATTGTTGCTCTTAACAAAAGCTTATCCTTTCTTGAAAGACAAATGATCCTTAAATCATTGGAATCCAATCATAGAATAAAAAACAATAGAACAAAGGAAAAAAAAACACGCCAATCTTGCGAGAAATGGCGTTAAATTGTTGGTACCACGGATTTTCTGCTTTTCACCACACGCGTTTTTACAAATCCTTAGCTGAAGGGAAACGTTACTTCGGCTCTCCAACGTTACCACTAGCGTTCAGAAATATTCCGTTGTCCTTAGAAGATCCTTTTTCGTAGCCTTGTCCGTTTACCAATCCTTTTTTTTCCTGTTAGCCGAAATCCAAACGTGTCCAAATCGTAGTCCTTTATCTCGCCGCCACTGTTAAATCCCGAGCCTGAGGTCAAACTTAGAGGTATTTTCTCTTGTTAGGGAAAAGTGATCTGAGTAGCTTGGTATCCACTTAACGAATGAGACTTCGGTCTCTCATTTATTCATTTCATCAACTTTCGATATTGTAGTTTACAATGATGCCAGTTCTTCCTTTTACATCGGAATGCGTTCACAGATCAGACACTCTAAAATTAGTTCGATCTACTCGAACTAAACACAACAGTGCTTAGGATTGAGCTTCATTTAACCGCTTAAATTCAAGAAGCACAAATAATGCACATATTAATGTGTAAGCGGGAAGTAACGACCATTGACTTAATGATAAAAATGGAGGATTTCATCGCAGTAACCAACGGCATGAAAGTGAAAAAAATACCTCCACTATTGGTACACTGGTCCCCTAGTTGCAATATATTTTTAATTTGTATCCGTTAATTTCTTATGGGATCCTCCACTAAAGGAAGACTTTGCCGTTCCATGTTTTCTAGTTTATAGATGTCTAATGATGATTTTGAACTATTTAATTTTTATTAGGTGCAGTTTTGCATAGAAATATGCGCACTTTTTAAGGTGTAAGCAATACAATTGGAAATGTCGGTTCTAAACAATCCACTGGTGCTATGCCTACATGTCATCTGTAAATGTTTAAAATGTTGTGTAAGCTAAAGCATGAACTACTGGACTCATTTTTGATTTCAAACAGTATAGAAAGTATAGTTTTTACTCATTCAACCGTTTATTATGAACCGAAATTGCCTATATTTAGGCGTATAAGGCTGATTTTCACAGTATAATTTTGCAATAAAATGATCAAATACCCGAGTTGTGAAAATTTTGACATCATATTCAAATTCAGGAGACCCAAATTTAGTAGTTAGGGATTTTTTATTCTTAAATCTGCTTTGTTATATGATGATCAATTCCGCCCCAGCGTGGCATTTTAATTTTTTGACGTTTAAACAATTTTGATGATATGTAAATTATTATTTCATGCAAAATCGATTACATAAACTGATAAAGACCAATGGAGTCTGATTTTGTCAAAATTTATATGACAATATTTGAATTCCGAAGGACAACACAACAAAAAGTTGTAAAATAGTGATCAATTTGCCCCCGAATTACGGTACCACTAACTTCTCAATAATTGATAAAGTATGACAGCACTTCTTATTTTTTAAAAACGTTTTACAGAGATTTCTCCAAGTATTAACTTCAGAAGTTGCACGAACACTAGGAATTCTCCTAATGCCTGATATATGTTTTTTAGAACTTCCCAGAAAAAAAAAATCAGAAACATCCTAATTTTTTTATATAAAAGAGCTTACTAAAGAAACTTGGGTGAAAATCGTGTTCAAACATATATATTTTGAGGATTTCTTCTCCGGATTTCTAAAGATGAACCAGCCTATAGCTGAAAATCTCTTTAATAAAGATAAAATAAAATAAAAATTCTCAGGATTTTCATGAGAATTTTCCCAAAGCTTTTTTCTTATCGAATTTTTCTCGATAGGAATCTATCTGCAATATTTTCTGCAAAACATAATCCTGAAATGGCTAGAATGATTCATTCCACGTTTTTTTTAGGAATTTCTACAGGAATTCATGTAAGAATTTATCTATCGGTTGCTTTAGGGAATTTTGTAAGAATATCTCCATCAGGTATAAGAACAAGTTCGTCAGGGATTTCACCGGAAATGAACTAGACATTCCTCCCGGAATTTCACAGTATCTTCTCTCTGAATTTTTCTAGCAATTTGTTCACGGATTTTATCAGAAAATTTCAAAACTTCTCCCAATGAAAAATTAGTTCTTGAAGCTTCGCCAGAGGTTACTTCAGGAAGCCCTACAGTGATTTAATAAAAAAAAAATTCTTCGTATTTTTCGCGAGTGATTCCATTCGTTAGATTTCCATTCGAATTTCCAAAACATGCGAGAGAAATATAATATGCTTAAATTTAAATCAAACTTTAAAGAATTTCTTCCCAAGAAAATTGTAGAGACATTATTATTTTTGTATTACACTGTATAACCTCGAGTGGGGCTGATATGCGATTTCCTTTAATGATGGATCAATACAAATTGCCTTTGTTAATTTTTGTTAGCAAATCGTGTTGTTTCGTAAGTGAAGCTAAAAGTTCTTTAGATGATATATTGGAAAAGATATCGAATCAAATTAAAGAAAAAATCTTGATGGACTGAATTGCTATTCACAGCAGTTTATGCGCAGGATTTTTTTTTAATCAACGAACGAATTCTTGTCAAGAATTTCTTTTATACTCCGTCAAAAATTTCTTTGAAGTTCGGTCAGTAATTTCTTCATGATTTTTCATAGACGCATTGATTCTTGATTTTTCTCCGAGATTTTGAAAGGGTTCGACTATGAACTTTTCGAAAAATTTCTCGTAGAATCGCTTTACAATTTATCAGTATAATTCAATCGGGAAACAATCCTTCAGGATTTCTCCAGGGATTCCCCCAATAATTCAATCAGGAATATCTTAAGTCATTCCACCTAGAGTATTCTAAAATTTCTTCAAGAACATTTCCGTGAGTTTATTTAAATGATTAGTCAGGGAATCCATCCGAGGATATTTTATTGATCTCTTTGAATTTCTCAATGAATTTTTCCAATAACATTTGCGGGGATTTTTGGGCAATTAAATCCATCATTTCAATAGCAATTCATTTAATAAACTGTAATGAATTCTGTTATAGAAAGAAATAGTTAACCACTAATTCTTCCAGAAGATTTTCAAAAAGAATACTTCAAGGATTGTCGTAATTTCAATCTCTTTCAGACACTTCATATAATTCCTGCAAGAGATTTCTCAACAAATGTTGAAATAAATAAAAGGCGCTTGAAGATTGAAAGAACTTCCTTAGGCATTTCTTTGGAAATTTACAAGGGTTTTCTTAGGAAGTTTTCCCACATATTTGACCCAGAATCACTCTAATGATTGGTACAGTACATTTCTCAGGGATTTGCCAATTCAATTCTTTCCCACTAAACCCGCGTTTTTCATGTGCTCGTTTTATTCGTAGGAGCTTTTTTCTTGAAATCCTTTCAAAAACTTCGCGATACCGTTACGAATTTTGTTAAAGAATGTATTTTCAGAACATTTCAGTAATTCACCATGCATTCCTCCAAGGATTTTTTTAGAAGTTCTTACAGAGTGTCTTAAAAGAATTTTCCTGTGTTAGAATTTGTTCAGTTTTTCTTCAGGTTTTTATCAAGGAATCCAAAGAGTTTTTTTTAATTTCCACAATAATTCTTTTGTGAAGTCATCCGCAGACTCCATCATAATTATCCCCTAATGCTTCCCTAATAGTAAATTCTTTCAGTAAATCTTCCCAAGTTTTTCACGAACTCCTCCCAATAATTTTGCAAGTATTTTACCAGACTTTAAACCATTATTTAACGGCTCCTTCCAATATCTATTCCAAAATTTCGACTATTGAAGAAGTTTTCCAAGAATTCTCAGAAAGTCACTTACCTAGTGTCCAGATTCCTTGAAAGATCCGTTGAAGATTTTTCGACGGAACCCTTGAACCTTTTTTGGTAAGATTTTATCAAAAACTTGATCTCTTTGTTGAATATTAAAAATCTCTCCAAGTAGAACTGCAGAACGTAAATATATTATAATTATTATCTAAATAAAAACATATCATCATCTAAAATAAATCTACGTTAAAAATTATTTATTTATTTATTTCATTATTCATTCTGACAAAAAACACGACCATTTAAAACATTTGTCTAATGGTCATCCCATCGGTGCAGTTCTATCGGTAGTCGAGTGTGCAGATTTTACTTCTCTCCATAAGCTAGAGGTTAACGAGCTGATTAGAGTGAAGTGCCCACTTTTGCAGATGTTTTTCACTGTTATCAATCCTCCGATTGAAGCCAATCCGAGCCACAACAATACAGTCGTCTGCTACTATCAGTCATCGAAGCCTGCCCAATCGCTTTGATCCGCACATTAAAACGAATAGGCCAGGGGAAGTGGTTCACCTAGAGTGAATTTCTGTCAGAGAAAAAGTAGATTTTGTATGAGATTTGACAGAAAAATGAATGACAAGTTCATCCACTTCTCCTGGCCTATGCTTACCGAGCAGCTGATCTCTCGTAAGCTGAATTGAAACCCGGCACTTGTAGCTGAATGGAGAGAGTGAGAGTGGTTTGTGTGAGCGATCTTCGCGAAAGGGAAAAAGCTCACCGGATGAGTTTGCTCGCATCAGTCGCCGGTGACTATTCGCTTCCGACGGTTGCATCTTCGGCTTTGTGGGTCTATAGAAATTCTTCGCGTCCGGTTCAGAGTGATCGCTATCAGGATCTTCGTGTGTAGAACCAGTGTCATTCATTATCATACGGCTCATTGTCCGAGATCATTATCAATTTGTGACCAATTGAGGGCCCGTGTGTGGATGCTTTGTGATTAAGTGATCGTTAAGTGTAATGTTCTGAGGGAAAAGGGAAAGAAGCATAAGAACGTTCGATCCACAATGGTGATCAGTTCGGGAAGGCTGGCGATCGTCGCACTGGTCGTGGCGTTCGTTTGCCTTGCAGATAGTGGTTTGGCGAGTCCGCGAAGGCAGCAACGCTGGCGCAATGGGAACGGGTTCTACCGAAGGGATCAACGAGGGAATTATCAGGAATATTCTGGGGCGTTTCGCGCGGAGGGAAAATGTGGCTACGAGGTAAGAAAAAAGGGGAGAGTTTGCGCAGGAAATCTTGCGAACTGCGGTCGATTAGGTTGTGGAACCACATCAGGCGTTCGTGGGTTCTACGCACTTTGATGATTATTTGCAGTGCTGCGCCATTGAAAAAAATGCCATCCGGGAAACTTGAATTCTCAAGGGATAATGGGTTGAATAATGATAATCGGACGTAATAAAAACTAAGAAATGAAATACTTTAAACATTTGTTCAATGAATAATTTCCTGTTAAAGAACAGCAACAGTTTTAAAAATATTTTTCTTTGAATTTTATGATTGTTGTAGCGCTATTAGCGTTCAAAATTTCCACTTTACGTTTGAAAATGTGAAAATGATTTTAGACAGTCAATTTTGTTATCTTACATCATTGTATTATTCGATTTTTGTTGGAGACACGTAGTTTAACATTATTATTTTCACTGAGACAGAGTCTTATGATTAGTGATTTTTCTTTGAAATTAGGCAGGGTCCTTTCTATAAATATCATTTATCGATAAAAAATAACCCACGATTTTATTTCTCAATAAATAACGCGTGATTAGCATTTTCAATTTGCTGACATTTTTTGGTTTTGGCGGTTTGATTTTGTGGTCGGTTCGTTACAAAATCAAAAACTCCCTTCTTCCATGCACACTCATCGGTTTAGAGAAAAACAGTTGTTCTTCTTGGAATTTCGGCCTCACTGGGACAGAGCCTGCTTCTCAGCTTAGTGTTCTTATGAGCACTTCCACAGTTATTAACTGAGAACTTTCTTTTGCCAAAGTTGCCATTTTCGCATTCATATATCGTGTGGCAGGTACGATGATACTTCATACCCAGAGAGGTCATGGAAATTGCCATTACGAAAAGATCCTGGACCGACTGGGAATCGAACCCAGACACCTTCAGCATGGCTTTGCCTTGTAGCCGCGGACGTTAACCACTCAGCTAAGGAAGACCCCTAGGCTGCTTATGCCATTATTGTTGAAATCCGGTTTTTCACAAACAACTACAAATTTTCGCATGCAACTTGTTTGAAAAATTCTAACTCCTGAACTAATGAATTTAGAGAAAAATGTTTTCATAAAAAAATAAAAATAAACCTTTAATTTTTATTATTTTTCAATTTTTTACCATAGAATCTTGATAGTAAACAGATGTGTGGGACAAAGTTACAAGGTGGAGAATTTTTTAATATTTTTTTTTCTAAGAACTTTTGGCCGATTATCAAAGTTTTGATTTTTTGTCAAAATAAATACGTTCTGATGATACAATAAGAATGTTAAAATTATTATTATTTATTATTATTATTCTCTCGAAAACGTATTATTATTGATGGAGAATCGCAAATAACTAATAAAAATTTGCTATTTTAATATTGAAATAATATGTTTTGCATTAAACTCGAAATAATTCGAAACATTGCTTCTTCTAGAGAAATTGACCGTATGATTATTATGGTTTAGAATCATTTCAAAATTCTTATTGTATCATCAGAAAGTATTTATTTTGACAAAACATATAAAATTTTGAAAATCGACCAAAAGTTGTTCTTGGAAAAAAAATTTTATTAAAAATTTCTCCATCATGTAACTTTCTCCCACACATCTGTTAACTATCAAAATTCTATGGTGAAAATTTAAAGAATATTAAAAATGGGTTTTTTGTGTAATATAGAATTCAACGGGTTTAATCGTTATTTTTGATTTTTCTATGAAAATGAATAAAATGTGTTTTCAGTATTTTTTTTTCTAGTAGTTCAAACGGTTCACTACTACTTTTTCATAGAACATTTTTCTCTAAAATCAACAGTTTAAGAGTTTGAATTTTTCAAATTAGTTGCATGCGAAAAATCATAGGCAATTTTCAAAAGTTGTTCTAGAGCAAAAAAAAAATCATTTTTCTTTGTGAAACACTTATTGCATCGTACCAAAATCATGTGCAAAATTTACTGCAAATCTGGTCGAAATCGGTGACTGACTTATTTGATATGGAATTCGTCACTGGTCAAAACAAGTTTAATAAATCTTCGAGCTGTTTAGTAGAATACCTAGAATAGATGAAAAAACCGAATTTAGTACTATACCATTTAATTCCACTAGAGTTTGTATCCTTTGACAGCTGTCAGTATCTAGATACACGTATTTCGACCTCAACTGTAAGGCCGTCTTCAGTGTCGTGTACTAGACTCGACTTCACACAACAACTGTGCAAAATTTCAACTCGATTGGAGACACTATATTTTAGCGCCAGCCGTTCAAAGTTTGTATGGGATTTACTATGGGGTAACTTACTTTTGCAAAGAAAAATCGCCAAAGGTCGCCCATTGACCACTATAAAAATTCTAAGTACATATTTCGATAGGTATTTTTACGATACAGAAAATTGCCGAAGACCGCGAAACAATCCGACCCTTGTGAAAAAAGTTTTTCAATGATAACCTATTGGCAAGGCGACGTTGATTAACACGTAAAGGAATAACAATAATAACAAAATCAGGCATCAGTGCGCATCGTACCTTCGTGCTGTGCGTACACGAATTCTCTCTGCTCTTGGAAGTTTTCTTAAAAACTACCTAAAGCAATAAATCAGTACTTTTCAGTGCTACATAAACAGTACTTTTCAGTGCTAAAATTAAAAACGGTACTTTTCAGTGCTACTAAAACAGTACTTTTCAGTACTATTTTTTCTACTATTGATCCCTTTACGATCCTTGTTTGGACCCGTGCCTTCGATTTTTCGTTGGACCCGTTGGCGAAAGCTAGCGGTGGTAATCCTTCTTGGACACCGTCTTGGGAAAAAACCTTTCGAAGGTCACGTCTTCTTTCGTTTATTAACTAAACATGGTATCAACAACTAACAAAAGAAAGGGTGAATCTCTGAATTCACTACTTCCTTCCAAAAAAGTGGGTTTTAAAACTGTCACTACACGTGGCAAGAATGGAAGAAAGGACGCTTCCCCGGAATGCGAACTTTCTTCCAAGGGTGAAATGAATAATTGTATCGAAATGAGCAATCAGTTCGATGCTCTAGACAAATTTTCCGAACACCAAATCGAAGCAGCCTCTAGCCCAGGCTCTTTGATTCAAGTGAGGAAGCAAAGAGTGCCGCCTATCGTGGTCAGTTGTTCCGAATTTGCGGGATTTAGGCAGGAGATCTTGAACTCCATTAGGGGAATCAAGGTTTCCTTCCAAATCGCAAAGAAAGGAGACTGTCGCGTTTTGCCGGAAACTCTTAAAGATCGCGAACTTCTTCTCAGACATCTTGAAGAGAAGAAGCACAATTTTTTTACTTATGACGACAAAACTGAACGTTTGTTCAAAGTTGTCTTGAAAGGTCTCTCAAGTGACTATAAGTCACCTGAAGAGATCAAAAATGGAATAAATGATTTACTTGGATTTTCCCCAGTCCAAGTAATCATTATGAAAAAGAGAACCCAATCTGGCATTGTTCGGAAAGGGCTTTCTCAAGAATATTATTTAGTTCACTTTAACAAAAAAGAACTAAATAATATTAAAGCTTTAGAAAAAGCAAAACTTATGTTCGATGTCCGTGTGACATGGGAACATTTCCAGAAACCTGGAGGAAATTACCAGAACCCCACTCAGTGCCGTCGGTGCCAAAAGTGGGGTCATGGTACAAAAAATTGTCGCATGGATGCTAAATGCATGATTTGCGGAGGTTCTTCTCACGCCAAAGACGTCTGTCCAGTGAAGGAAGATACCACCAAATTCATATGCTGTAATTGCGGGGCTAACCATAAGTCCAATTTTTGGAATTGTCCTTCACGCAAAAGGGTCATTGAGGCTCGTGCCAGGCAGATGAAAGATAATATCCGTTACGATAACGGTCGTTTCCGAAATTTGCCTGGTAGAGTATCGAACAATGCTCATTTTTCAGTTAACGATCGCTTGATCATGAATCATACCCATCAGGAAGATCATAATCATGCTCATTCACAAACAAATTTTAATCCGTCGGGTAGTCGTTCGAATCTTTCAATTTCGAACGTATCTACCCACGGTAAATCCTTTGCCGATATCGTAGCAGGAAATTTGAACTCCTCCCCTGTTCGATCCATGGGTACCCATTCTACTTGTTTCAAATCAAATGGAAAAAACCCTACCGCCACAGGTAATTCCGCTTCTTCGTCTACCGAAAATTCCAATGGGAAATCATCAGATGATATGTCTGCCTCTGATTTTAATTTTCTAACTGAACAATTGAATCTAATGATTGATGCAATGTTCAAAGCCACCACTATGACTGAAGCAGTCCAAGTAGGTGTAAAATTTACAAATCAAATTGTTATTGGATTACGTTTTTCTAATGGATCCAAATAATAATTTAAATATTTTAAATTGGAATGCTCGTTCTCTGAATGGTAAAGAGGACGAGCTGTTTAATTTTCTTACGGTTAATAACGTGCATATAGCAGTTATTACCGAAACGTATTTAAAACCTGGATCTAAACTCAAAAGAGATCCTAACTTTTTTGTTTATCGTAATGATCGACTTGATGGGGCATGTGGGGGAGTTGCAATCATCATTCATAGGCGTATAAAACATCAACTGTTTTCATCATTTGAAACTAAAGTTTTTGAAACTTTAGGTGTTTCTGTTGAAACACAGTTTGGTAAATATACTTTCATAGCTGCCTATTTGCCTTTTCAATGCTCTGGACAGCAAGTTAATCTGCTCCAAACTGACTTGCGAAAATTGACTCGCAATAAGTCAAAAATTTTTGTCATTGGTGACTTTAATGCCAAACATCGGTCATGGAATAATTCTCAAAGTAATTCCAACGGCAGAATTTTATTTGATGAGTGCTCTTCAGGATATTTCTCAATTCAATACCCTGATAGCCCTACATGTTTTTCCTCTTCTAGAAATCCATCTACGATTGACTTGGTCTTAACCGACTCTAGTCATCTTTGTAGCCAATTAGTTACTCATGCTGATTTTGATTCTGATCATGTCCCTGTTACATTTCAAATATCCCAAGAAGCGATTCTAAATCCTATCAGCTCCACATTCAATTATTTACGAGCCGACTGGAATATATATAAAACGTATGTTGACTCAAATCTTGATGTTAACATTTCTTTAGAAACTAAACTTGATATTGACAATGCTCTTGAAAGTTTAACAAATTCTATTGTTGAAGCCAGGAGCATTGCAATTCCAAAATGTGAAGTAAAATTTGAATCCGTGATTATAGACGATGATCTTAAACTCTTGATCCGTCTTAAAAACGTGAGGAGAAGGCAATTTCAACGCACTCGCGATCCTGCTATGAAAATTATATGGCAGGATTTGCAGAAAGAAATCAAAAAGCGTTTTGCTCAATTAAGAAACAAAAATTTTGAAAATAAAATTTCTCAATTGGACCCTGGCTCTAAGCCCTTTTGGAAATTATCTAAAATCTTGAAAAAACCTCAGAAGCCAATACCGGCATTGAAAGAGGAAAACAAATTATTACTAACTAATTGCGAAAAAGCTCAAAAACTTGCTATGCAGTTTGAAAGTGCGCACAATTTTAATTTAGGACTTACTAGTCCAATTGAAAATCAAGTTACTCAGGAGTTCGAAAATATTCTCAATCAAGAGAACGTTTTCGAAAATACCTGGGAGACTGATTTGGAAAAAGTGAGAACTATTATTAAAAAATTCAAAAATATGAAAGCTCCTGGCGATGATGGAATTTTCTACATCCTCATCATGAAACTTCCAGAAAGTAGCTTATCATTTTTAGTTGATATATTTAACAAATGTTTTCAATTAGCATATTTTCCTGACAAATGGAAAAATGCTAAGGTTGTTCCAATTTTAAAACCAGACAAAAATCCTGCAGAAGCTTCTAGCTATCGTCCAATCAGTTTGCTTTCCTCCATCAGTAAACTTTTTGAAAAGGTTATTTTGAACAGAATGATGGCCCACATCAACGAAAATTCAATTTTTGCCAATGAACAGTTCGGATTCCGCCATGGACATTCGACCACTCATCAACTTTTACGTGTAACAAATTTGATCCGTTCCAACAAATCTGAAGGCTATTCTACTGGTCTTGCTCTTCTAGACATAGAAAAAGCATTCGACAGTGTTTGGCATAAAGGTTTGATTGTAAAATTAAAAAACTTTAATTTTCCAACATACATTGTTAGAATAATTCAAAGTTATCTGTCAAATCGTACACTTCAGGTTATTTATCAGAACTCCAGATCTGAAAGACTTCCTGTAAGAGCTGGTGTTCCTCAAGGCAGCATTTTGGGACCAATATTATACAATATTTTCACATCTGACTTACCTGAGTTACCTCAGGGATGTCAAAAATCTTTGTTTGCGGATGACACAGGCCTCTCCGCCAAAGGTCGAAGCCTGCGTGTCATCTGTAGTCGATTGCAAAAAAGTTTGGATATTTTTTCTTCATACTTGCAAAAATGGAAGATTTCTCCTAATGCTTCCAAAACTCAACTAATAATATTCCCACATAAACCAAAAGCTCTTTATTTGAAACCTTCAAGTAGACATGTTGTCACGATGAGAGGGATTCCAATAAATTGGTCAGATGAAGTTAAGTATCTAGGGCTCATGCTTGATAAGAATTTAACTTTCAAAAATCACATTGAGGGCATTCAAGCCAAATGTAATAAATATGTAAAATGTCTTTATCCCCTTATTAATAGAAAATCAAAACTTTGTCTTAAGAACAAGCTTTTGATATTCAAACAAATTTTCAGGCCAGCCATGTTGTATGCTGTACCAATATGGACTAGCTGTTGTAATACCAGGAAGAAAGCTCTGCAGAGAATTCAAAATAAAATTTTGAAAATGATTCTGAGGCTTCCTCCCTGGTATAGTACCAATGAGTTACATAGAATATCCAATGTTGAAACATTGGAACAAATGTCAAATAAAATAATAAATAATTTCAGGCAAAAATCGTTACAATCTTCTATTGCCACGATTAATGCGTTATATGTTTAGGTTAAGTTAGGTTAAGTATATTTAAAGCGTTTTTTTTCTCTTATAAGCAGGTGAAATCAACTCACCTGTAAAAAATCAGAACTGCTACGGCAAATGAAACGTTATATGTTGTTAACAAAATGTTAATAAAATCTTAAATTTGTTTTACCAAATTAGGATGATAGTGTTGTCTAATAACACAGAACACCTAGATATAAGAAATGAATGTAATGTTTGGAATGATACTAATAAAGAAATTAAAAAAAAAAAAAAAAAAAAAAACAAAAAAAAAAACAAAAAAAAAAAAAAAAAATCAGGCAAAATTTCCTAAAAGTCTATGCTCAATAACTTTTTTTACAACCTTCGGATTGCTTAGCGGTCTTCGGCAATGTTGTTCATCGTAAAAATACCTATCGAGATCTGTGTTCAGAATTTTTATAGAGGCGACCTCTGGCGATATTTCTTTGCAAAAGTAAGTATTCCCATAGTAAATCCCATACAAACTTTGCACGGCTAGCGCTAAAATATAGTTTCACCGATCAAGCTGCAATTTTGTACAGTTGTTATGGTACCTAAATGCAATCCAAAAAGTGGACTGGAGTGAGAATCTAAATTTTTCTTATAGGGTTTTGTTCTACTTCGTCGTAAGCGCTACTATTCGTCGTATCAAACTTTTAATGTTCCACTACGGCGGATATTCAAACTTACCTGCAACATAGATTCATTATCCAAGTGAAATTTTGTGAAAGCTGATATGGTTTGTACACTTCTACACCAAAAATGCAATAAAACTACTGTATTTCGGTAAATAACTTCAGTTCAATTATCCACTTTGCACTTTTTCACCGAAATCGCATGGACGAACACGATTTGAGAGAAATGCTTAGCGATCGACTGAGCCACACCACTTTCCAACACAAGTTTCTTCCCGCCCCGTGGGTGATTCACTTCGCCGGGCACTTATTTTCACTATGGAAATCCTTCGTACTTCTTCACTGAAGGATTTCATTCCAATCACACGCCGTAAAACTTCAATCAATCACCAAATTTTACGAACTTTTCTCAACCGCCGCGTATAATTGAGAATGTAAACAAAGTTCAATCCGTCGTACTGAGAAAAAAAAGCTTGTGCGCATCAATGTGTGCGCGACGTTCGACGTAAAAATATGGTTCCTTTGATTGTGTTGTTTCCGCTGTACTGTGAGCAAATGATATAATTGTACGGTCAAAAGGAATTGTGTTCATATGTTTGGGCTGAATTTTGATGACGAACAATTAATTTTAAAGGAAATTAGTATATTCCATCATGCTGAAGGAATGGAGGGAGTTGCCCGTAGATCTATATATTCTAGTAAAATATTTTATTATAGCGTTGATATGTTGTGTTTTAACCACTCTATACACACAGTAAGCCGTAAGTTGTGAAACGAATCTGGAAACTGATTGCGACGGAGTTGAAAACGATACGACGGACTGAGAATACGGTAAGATGCATTTTCTTTGCATTATTTCCAAAAAGAGATCAAGATTTATCAAAATGTTATTGTAAAATGCTAAAGCCGTTTTGAGACAGAATTGTTTGGCATCGGTTTGTATCAGCATCATTCACTGCAATACTGGGGAAATTGCAGTTCTCACTGATCAATGCTTAATACGATGGCTACTAGCACATCACCCTAACCGTGTCTCAGGCTGCTGTACATTGGTGTTCTTATTTCTGTAGCATATTGTACACTCAACCCCCCTCAGAAAGTCAGAAGTGCAAGTTTGGCTATGCGTATCTCTGTCGTTTTCGATGCGATTTTCAAACCTTCTTCAGAGATGGAATCGTTTATTTTTATAAAAACCTAAAAAATAGATACGTCTATCCAAAGTTATTAACCAAAAGCACTTCCTAGTTTTTTTTTTTGGGAAACGCATTTATCTTTCAAGAAATCAACAATAATACAATTTTTTTTTCGAAATTGAAATTTTTGATCACACTCAAAATTTCTTTTACTTGAAATATTACGAAAAACACTATATTTTTGACCATTTTGCTTGTATCTCAAAATTCAATGCGATGTATATAGTTTTTTCGACATTAAATTGATTGTAATTTTATAACTTTCTCAGTCTTAAAGACTATAAGACTGAGAAAGCCATAAAATTACAATAGTCCTCCCAGTCGCAACACCATCACTAAATAAAATTGATTGTGAAAATTGAATGAAAATTTTCGAGTAAAAAATATAGTAACATTGTTCCGCATGAATGGCGACAAGTGAGGGTTATTGCCATTCAAAAGCCTGGAAAACCCGCGTCGGACCACAACTCGTACCGTCCGATTGCAATGCTTTTCGAGAACATCGACTCGACAAATGGGCCTTCTATCAGATACGCAATTTGGTTTTCGCAGAGGTAAGGGAACGAGCGTTGCTTTCTACAGAAATTCAACTGGCCTATGCTCAAAAAGAACAAATGGGCTCAGTATTCTTGGATATTAAGGGGGCTTTTCATGCCATTTTTATTGATGTACTTTCAGACAAACTCCACGTTTTCCGGTTTTGAACAACTTCTTGTACAATTCGTTGTCTGAGAAACACATGAACTTTTCTCATGGAAACTCAACAACTTCACGAATAAGTTACATGGGTCTCCCCCAGGGCTCATGCTTAAGCCCCCTGATTTACAACTTTTACGTTAGAGACATAGACGATTCCCGACTAAAGGTACAAAACAAAATTATATCAGCACAGCTTGCAGATGACGCCGTTGGGCTGTAAAGCTGGGTATCGAATTCTCTTCGGAGAAAACTGAGTTACTTGTCTTTTCTAGGAAGCGCAATCCAGCAGAACTAGAGCTGCAATTAACGGGTAAGGCACTCACTCAGGGTTGATCGCATATGTATCTAGAGGTCTGGTTCGACTCCAAGTGCACCTGGGGAAAGCACATTAGGATCTGTATCAGAAGTGCCAACAGAGAATCAACTTCATGCGTACACTCACCGTAACATGGTGGGGAGCCCACCCGGAAGATCTGATAAAGCTATATCTAACGACAATACTGTCGGTTTTGGAATACGGTACACACCAAAAAAATCTTATTTTAGTTTCAATCATGCAAAGCCATATCTCATGTATTATTCAATGATAAAACCTATAAACACATCTATTATATCCAACATTGTTACCAAATTCCTTAATATTGAACGCGAAACGTCTTCTCTCAAATAATGTTGCTTGCAAAACGGTTCGGTTTACATGATTTTCTCGCTGAAAATTCAATCATAAATAATGCACATGGTATGACAAGCCGTCGATCCTAGCAAAAAAATCTTAAATTTACATGGCACGTAAACTTCTATGATAATCATGTTAAACGAGTTATAACTTAATGTTCAACGATAAATAATGTAAACTGTCTCATTGCATTCGAAAATGCTTCAATCTTGAGTGAAACTGAAACATTTCATTATCTTACATCCAACATTCGCCAATATTGCATGCGTTCAATATTAAGGAATTTGGTAACAATGTTGGATATAATAGATGTGTTTATAGGTTTTATCATTGAATAATACATGAGAGATGGCTTTGCATGATTGAGGCTAAAATAACGTTACGTGTAAATCTAAGCTTTTTTTTTGGTGTGTATTTGTTCAGATAGCCTCAGCTCCATAGAGGCTATTCGATCAATGAGGCCGGTAAAGCACTTCACGTATTTCCTTCGCGAAATACGATCTAAACTGAGTGCTCTATCTAATCAGTTATATACCATCGCCTTAGTTTGGGTCCCTTTTCATTGCTCCGTTCCGGGAAATGAGAAAGCGGACTATCTTGCTAAGGTGGGCGCTATGGAAGGCGATATTTGTGACAGACAAATAGCTTTCAACGATTTTTTCTCAATTGCTCATCAGCAAGCCTTGATCAGTTGGCAACGAAAATGGGATGCAGGAGAATTAGGCCGATGATTATATTCCATTCTCCCATAGGTATCAAAGGCATCTCCATCGAATAGGGCTCACCAATAGCAATCACTGTAGCTGTGATGTAGGCTATCAAGATATAAATCACGTGGTGTGTGTAAGCTCTGAATACGACTTTGACAGAGCCCAAGGGAAACCGGAAAAGGAAGACATTAGAGATGTGTTGGGTAAACTGGAGCTTATGTGCAAATTTTTTACGGTTCCCCGAAGCTTAGATATTAAGAATCAAAACGAAATGTAAAAAAGATTTCAAATGAATTCGGCTCCGTTATGCCTGCTGGCGCTTGAGCCTTGTAAATAAGTGAATAAGTAAAACACAAAAAATCAAAACAAGAACTATACAGAAATCAATTACCTATCAATGGAAATGGAGTAATGCGACATGCACTATACACTAAGGATACGGGTAATGCCACAAAAGATCTGCATACTGGTCACAGTGGCGCATCCGAACAGAGAAAAAAAAACAAACTCAGGATTTTGAAATTTTCTTTTTCTACTTGACTACTACTAGTACATTCATTTCGAAAAAAAAACTACATGTCATAGCCTTAAATTTTTACTTACAGAAAAAATGCCAAGGAAAAACTTTTTCTGAGGGTTTTTTGGGTAAAGTAAATTTTGAGTGTAATTTAACTCAAATATTTTCATTTGACTTTTACAATCAATTTTATGTCGAAAAACCTATATTCAGACCGAAAAAACTACTTTTCAATTTTGATTTGGGCGTCATGCACAAATTACGTCACGCTCCGAGGGGGGGAGGGGATCAAGCCAAGCATGACAAGCCTTACACACATTTCGGAGGACTCTTTACGAACGACTCGGGTAGTTCAGTTCAGTCTGAAGTTTGGACCGTCGTTGTTGTTGGGGAAAGCTGGCTGCGTTGCTATAATTGAATTAGAAGAGTCACAGGTATTCAAAATCATGGAGAATGATCCGTCTCATGCCTAGTTTTGGTACAAACACCTAAATATCGCACACCACGGGTATCTCCGGTGGCCTTTCCTGGGTTATTTCGTGGTAGGGTCGTTCCGATATTGCGAAGTATCGATATTTGATTCGATACGATTATCGAATCAAAGTATCGATACCACCGATATATTGATTTTAAATATCGATATCTCGGAATATCATATACGGTGTGTTTCGTAGAGCAATTTCAAAACAAAAAATTCGGCATGTCTGAAATTTTGACACAAGAAAGCCATGATTTTCCCCTTTCATTTGCAACCAAAACGAAAATAATCGGTCGGGGGGTCTAGAACAATATGTTTTTTTTCAATTTTTTCTTACGGAGTTTGGAAAATAAATTAATCTAAGTAAGGACCTTGGGTGGTTTTCGACCCATTTGAAAATTCAAATCGTTGTAACTTTTGATTAAAATAACCTAACAATTTGACGTTTTCTGACAATTAAGTATAGGGAAAGTGTACCAGTTATGGACATAGTGGTTCCCTATTTGGCCATAAGTGAAATTCGGATAGCTTTTACATTTTTAATCTTTTTGAATGTTTTAACATCAAGATACATCCTATATCTTACTGCTAAAACACAAAAAAACTTTTCAAAATGTTGAGACATTCAAAATATCACGTATGGCGAAATAGGGAACCACTATGGCCATAACTGGTACACCTACCCTATTTGTGTGGGAACATTTATTTTTGCGGAAACATAAGTTTTGAATGGCCTCTTAGGGAGCTTCCATAAAATAAAAGTTACAAATTGTGACTTAGGGTCGTTTTCGACCCGAAAATTCAAACAGCTCGAAAATATCAGTTTGTTGACCGAATTCAGTTCTTTTGGGCTGAAATGAAAGATACACATGTCGATTTACGGAAAACCATCCGCAGATCCGAAATTGCGTCACTGTGGCCACCGGGAACCTGCTTCATCTGAAAAAAGGCCCTTTAGAGACCCTTACTTTGACAACCTGTAGTTTCGTAACTAAACGTAAACAATTAGTCTGAAGCGTCGTCATATTGTTGAATAGGTATTTACGTGGACTGTTAATAAAGATTCTCAAATCATTCAGTTATTCATACCCCGTTCCGGAAACCCGGAACATCCGAAAAACAAGTTTCCATCGCAGTTTTGTGTATGTAATTCACATCGGTACTATTCGGTTGATAAATATTTTGTCATAACATTTCTCAGTAATAAGGAACCAATTGCCGGTGCACATCTCTTAAAAAATTCGGTCCAGTATGGTCCATGCGGAACCGGTTCCTGGAGACCCGGAAGGTAGCGAATCTGGACAATTCGATGAAATTACTCGGATTGATGCCAAAAAACCAAATGAATTGTGTCCAACTCATAACGATTTATTATGTTTGAATGTATTTTGCCAAAAGAATGAATTGATGCTAATTCTGGTCCTTTAGGAGTACCGAAATGACTACCGGAAAACCTGTAATATGGGACCACTAAGTTTTAGCACCAAAACTAGGCATGCTACAGCCCAAGCTTCATGATTTTGACTCGAACGTCTTTTGATGGAAGATTATAATCAGCGCAACAAAAATGACATATTTGCGTATCTCAAGGATCAAATTATGTGTCTCTTGTAGATTTGGGGTTGCTGAATCTGATGTCGTTCTCAGCAATTTCCCAGCACGTCACAATTTTTAGCTACAGATCGCCAAAGTTGTATTAAACATTGGTTTTGGTGAAGTTTACCTAAAATTTTAAATATATTTCATCAAACTTTCAAGTGATCTTATCCACCAAGCATGCAAAAGAGGACTTAAACTTTCGTTTTAGATATATTTTGGTTGAAATTTTACGATTAAATTTAGATTAAACCGATCTTTTTCAACATGCTTGCAGTCTCCATACAAAATTCTTCGTTTCTCTTGTATGAAAAAATACAATACTTTTCTAAACCATCAAAAAATAACTTTTCCGCATCATATATATTATAAACTTCGATGATAAGTATTGTTATATACATAAAGTTTGAATTCTGTGGCAAATTAAGCAAATAAATTGCCTTACAAGCTGGCAAATTTGCATGCAAGTTGGCTGAAATATAATGGATTCAGCAGCCCTTAATTAAGAAAATAGAGGTATTTTGATGCTGGAGACAAAAACGTGTTCCGCAGTGTTAGCATCAAAAGTCGTTCGAGCGAGCGCTTTTATAAGTTAAGAACACAACAAAGCTATAGAAAACAAAGTAATCGGAGACTTTTATGATTCACCTGATATTTTTGTTTAAGCTTCGTATGATTTCGTTGTTAAGCTAGTAAAATCGTAATGTTACTGAGTAACATTTTCAAGCAGATTGAATGTATTTTTTTTTATGAATTAGTATAGAATTCCGTACAACTCTAATAAAACTATGCTAAAACTGGACATTACAGCACTTATTGAGATCTCTGAGCAAAATTTTACGATCACACGATCAATTTTTTACAGGTAGATTTGCTATGAATGAAACCTTTCGATGTTTGTATGAATTCATTTGCACTTTTTCTACTATCATTTAAAAAGGAAGTGTATATTCGTCAGCATTATTGTTAATATTCTTATCTTTATTTACAAGATTTTAAGCCCTAGACTGGCTTTTCTGGCTAATCTGAGAATATTTGTCAGCAATTGTGTTTGTTTTACCATCGCTAACAAAAGCAATGTTCTGTCAATTCACACAACAAATACATAGACAGTAGTGTCAACATTGCATTGCTTTTGCAATTGGGTTGGAATATTGGACTTATGAAATGTTATATTACGTCTATCATTGGCACAAATGTGAACTTGTCAATTTTCTTGAATCTATGACATAAGGTCGAAAGGGCAAAAGATCGAAGAGGGATAAAGAGGGGATAAAAGGTCAAAAATTTTCTTTCAAAAATGATTTATTTTCCCATAATGCAAATCACTTTCAACCTTTAATCCTTTTGACCTTTTGCATTTTCGACCTTCTGTCTTGTCTTCTTTTTGTCTTTCGACTTAATGTCCTTTCAACCTTTTGTCTTTCGATCGCTTGTTCCTAAACCATGTCAGAAAGATGGATATTGCTCTTGAGTTACAAATAAAAATTGAAAAGAGGTTGTATGACATACTTAGTTTTAAAAGCAATGCAAATTTCAACAATGGATGAAAGCAAAAGAGAGGCAACTCGAAAATTTAAATTTCGACTTCGACCTGTTAATTTTTAGGCTGTCTAAAATATAATCTACATGATTTTGACACTAGATTTTTGCAACATTTTTTCTAAATCCGTTTAAACAGTTCACCTCTCCAAAATTTATAATTTTACGGTGCATTTAAAATGATATTACAAACAACAATATTTAAAAAAAAATTGTACTAGACCCCCCGATGGATTATTTTTATTTTAGCAGCAAATGAAAGAGGAAGGTCTTGTCTTTAATTGGTCCAAACTTGAGACATGCCGATTTTTTTTGTTATAAAGTTACATGAAAAAGACACCGTGTCATATGATATATTTGAATGGAGCAAAATTTCCTTTATAGCGTAGTGACCTATTGCTTAGTTTCCAAAAATTCAAATAAAAATCTTCAAATACTCAAGATTATTGGTATTTCAACCGTTTTGGACTTAACCCCTCTACCGGCAGCTTCATTTTTTACCGCCAAAAAAGTATTCAAATCACGATAACTTTTTTGTTTCTTAATATTTTTGCTCAATTTTTCACAAGATCTTTAAAAACTCTTCTAATTTGAGAGTCCGTGTCGATATTAATAATTGGTGATCTTGTTTTGAAGATATTCCGATGTTCCTTGGGGGACCGACATTCTCCATATAAAATGTCCTTGGCGGCCATTTTGATTTTGATCAATTTATCAAAAAAATAAAATAAAACGTGTACTATACAATACCAGGTATTTAGGAGCTACCCTAAAAAAATCATACAAATCGGTTAAATATTCTTGGAGAAATCTGAAAATTACAATGAGGTTTTTTGGAGTTTTCAGGATCTTTATTTGTCCAGCGTGGTAAAAAATGAAGCGTCCGGTAGAGGGGTTAAGCATCTTCTGTTAAGGGACATGACAGTACAATTTGAACGGTAACTGCTTTTTGAAATACTAAAAATAAATGTTATATGGAGAAATTCCTAGAATTGTTTCCTTATGTGTACGATATATCGGAAGGAAATATCGATATCACCGATTTATTGAATGGGTAATAGCGATACCAAAATATCGAATATCGAAAGCAAAATATCGATATTCCGATACATCGAAAGTATCGGAACGTCCCTATTTCGTGGTAACAATGAGCAAGAGTGGTCATTCATCTACAGTACTGGACAGAATAAAGTACGCATTGACCGTTTTCCCATACAAAATGGTCAAGTTTGGAGATCTGAATCAAGCTTTTAGTGTTCCGATTGATCTGAAATTTTCCCCACAGCCTAGATATAACATAGATTGTACTCAATTAAAATATCACTGCATTTGAAACACAATCTTTTAAATTATTGAAAATCTCTCAATTTGCAAAAAATTTGAAAATATTTTGAAAACAATCAGTTTTACCGAAAAATGATGTTCTGCAAATTTGTGTGTCTTATCAAATTGTACATTTTTGCAGAAGGACATATTGCTCTAAATATTTTCATTTAAAAATTATTTTTACTTTAAAATTTTGTCATTTTTATCAAAATTTGAGATTTGCGATAGCTTAAAAGTTCGTTAATGAAAAACTATGAATTTCTAGCCTAGCAAATTTGAGGTTACTTTCAAGCTGCGGTGAAAATTTCAGGTCAATCGGACAACTAGAAACCGAGATATAAGACTCCAAACTTGATCATTTTGTATGGAAAACGGCCGATGCGTACTTTATTCTGTCCAGTACTGTATAATTGAACTAGAAAAGTCACAAAATCATGGAGAATGAGCCGTCGCATGCCTACTTTTGGTACTGAAACTTTGTGGTGCCATATTACGGGTTTCCCGGTAGCCGTTCTGGTGCTCCAAAAGGATCAGAATAACTATCCATTCATCCTTTTGGCAAAATACATCCAAACATAGAAAACCAGAATTGGGCACAATTCATTTGGTTTTGGGGCATAAATCTGAGTAATTTCATCGAATTGTTCAGATTGGCCACCTTTCGGGACTCCAGGAACCGGTTCCGCATGGACCATACTGAACTGATTTTTTCAGGGGATGTGGGTCTCTAAAGGGGCTTTTTTCAGAAGTAGCAGGTTCCCGGTGGCCACAATGACTAAATCCGCATCTCCGGGAGGGTTTCTGAAACTAGACATGTGTGCTTTTCAACAGAAATAAATTCGGTCAACAATCTGATTTTTGCGAGCTGTTAGAACTTTCGGGTCGCCGAAAACGACCCTAAGTCACAATTTGTAACTTTTTTTATGGAAGCTCCCCTAAGGTACACTCAATACTGTTGTTTCCGCAAAAAAAAAATCCCACAAAAAATAATTGTGAGAAAAATTCGAATTGCTAGGTTAAATCAATCAAAAGTTACATTGATTTGAATTTTGAAATGGGTCGAAAAAGACCCAAGGTTCTTGCTAAGGTTAATGGTATGATCCATGGATACAATAATATTGATGCACGATATGTGAATTCTTAAGAGCATTTCTAGCATCTACTTTTTATAACTCGTAATACGATTTGTATCTATGCTGCAGTAAATACCATAGAGTTTTAGAATTTTGCCTCGAAATGTAGCAGTGAGTGTAAAACACGGCATAGAAGATTAAAGCAGCACATAGCAACACTATCCACCTGAGGAACGTTTTTTCTCCATTCCCCGACAAAGCAATAATCATTCGACTCTAATCAAATTGGCCTCGCTGAAGCATTCACGGTCAACCCGCATTACATGCAGTGTCGGTTATCAATTTCCGAAATTGCTTATGCCAGCATTATACTTATGCATCTTAGGCACTCCTTACAGACCGCCTATGCCTAGTATGAACATCTGCTCCAATCAACATAATTCGTATAGAGCGCAGCATTCCTACTGAGTGTTTTCAAAACAAGCACCAGTGAGTTGTATGCCGCGCGATCATCGATTAAAGCAAAAGAAACGAATTAATTCATGACCCGTTCGAAGACAATGGATCCGCTTGATGGTCTGGCTTGTTGGGCACTCAATGCCAGCTGCCTATTATTAGAACTTACACTCGCCTTAGATCGATGCTACATTAATTCCTCATTTGTATGCTCATTTCCATTGCAGTCATGTCCGGAGATCAAGAAAGATATGCTGAACGTCCATCTGGTACCACACACCCATGACGACGTCGGCTGGCTGAAAACCGTTGATCAGTACTACTACGGAAGTATGTTCGGTATTTAGATTAATTGATGTTGATAACGTACAAAGGCAATTTGTTCTAGGTCGTACCCTGGTCCAGAAGGCGGGCGTGCAGTACATCCTGGATTCAGTGATAGAATCGCTGCTCAAGGATCCCTCGAGGAGATTTATCTACGTGGAATCAGCATTCTTCTTCAAGTGGTGGAAAGAGCAGACGCCGGAATTGCAGGACAAGGTTCGAGATCTGGTGAATGAGGGACGATTGGAGTTCATTGGAGGAGCTTGGAGCATGAACGATGAGGCTACGACTCACTATCAGAGCATCATCGATCAGTTCACATGGGGGTTGAGGTTGCTGAACGACACCTTTGGGGAGTGTGGACGACCTCGGATTGGATGGCAGATAGATCCGTTCGGGCATTCGCGGGAACAGGCTTCGATTTTCGCACAGATGGGTTTTGATGGGTATTTCTTTGGAAGGTTGGATTATGAGGATAAGAGGGAACGGTTATCTATGAAGAATCCGGAAATGATTTGGAAATCGAGTGCCAACTTAGAGGACTCTGACATGTTTACGGGAGTTTTGTACAACGTTTATCAACCTCCTCCTGGATTCTGCTTCGATATACTTTGCTCGGATGAACCATTTATCGACAATCCATACAGCGCTGAGAATAACGTGGAAAGTAAGGTAAGGTTGTTAATTGTAATAATTCTTGTACGTTGAGTACTAATGATCAATTTCTGGAATCAAAAGGTGCAAAAGTTCTTGTACTATGTAGAACTTCAGGCCAAACACTACAGGACCAACAACGTTGTGTTGACAATGGGTGGGGACTTTACTTACATGGACGCTAATGTGTACTTCAAGAACTTGGACAAATTGATCAGGTAAAATCATTACTTCACTATTCACGTCTTTACACTGCATACCTAAGATATGAGTTTGGTCATCTCCAGAAATTGGTCGATTTGCACAAATAGCAACTGTACATAGAAATTAAAAGCTTTCTCATACTTAGGTTGACCAGTTCATAATCACTGTTAAGAACATGAGTTCGTCTTACCGCACTAACAACATTGCACTTACGATGGGTGAAGACTTTCACTATCAGTATGCTGAAATGTGGTTCAAGAACCAAGATAAGCTTATAAAGTAAAGCTCGTTCAGCTTTGAAATTCCGACACTAACCTAATGTTTCGTTGTAGATACACCAACGCCAAACAGGCCAACGGTTCCAATGTGAACGTCTTCTACTCCACGCCATCCTGCTACCTGAAATCCTTGCACGACGCGGACATAACTTGGCCAACCAAGAGCGACGACTTCTTCCCGTACGCTTCCGATCCGCATGCCTTTTGGACCGGTTACTTCACTTCACGTCCCACGATCAAGCGTTTCGAACGAGTTGGCAATCATTTCCTGCAAGTCTGCAAACAGCTAACCGCGTTAACTCCCAACAAAGAGAATCATTTCACTCCACATCTCAATGTGCTGCGAGAAGCTATGGGTGTCATGCAACATCACGATGCCGTTACCGGCACCGAAAAACAACACGTGGCCAATGACTACTCCCGAATGCTACACAGAGCGATCGAAGCTTGTGGAGCGAACACTCAGGTTGTTCTGAACCAAATTGCTGATCCTGCTCAGAAGAAGGGTTTGGCCAAAAAGTTCTCCCATGGAATCACTCGGGATTTCACTTTCGAGTTCGAGACCTGCCATCTGTTGAACATCAGCAAATGTGAAATGACGGAGTCTAAGGACAACTTCATGGTCACTTTGTACAATCCACTCGCCCATTCTGGCTATCAGTACGTTAGATTACCGGTTTCCGGCAAAAAATACATCGTTAAGGATTATCGTGGCGTTGAAACACCTTCGCAGATGGTTCCAATTGCTGAATCCGTTCTGGACCTAAACTATCGCTTTAGCAACGCAAGCTACGAGTTGGTCTTCCTTGCCAACGAGCTACCTCCGCTCGGGTACAAGTCCTACTACGTTTCGC
The DNA here is from genome assembly GCF_002204515.2 of Aedes aegypti. Classification (NCBI taxonomy): domain Eukaryota; kingdom Metazoa; phylum Arthropoda; class Insecta; order Diptera; family Culicidae; genus Aedes; species Aedes aegypti. The sequence continues at coordinate 436,114,043 of NC_035108.1, forward strand.
GTATCATCGAAACCGTTGATGACTTCATACAGAATCCTTCTAATCCTACGGCGCAACTTCAGTCGGATCAACCCCACAAACAGTGGCACTCGGAAGAAGTCACTATTGGAAACAAGTACTTGAATGTCAGTTTCGATACCAACGGTTTCCTAAGTACCATAACGTTGAACGGAGTTGCGCATCGACTGCGGCAGACATTCGTCTACTACGAAGCTGCCATGGGAAACAATGTAGCCTTCAGAAATCGTTCATCCGGAGCGTACATCTTCCGCCCCAATGGAACCGATAGCGCGATAACCGATAGTGTCCAGCTCAAGGTATTCCGTGGCAATGTCGTTCAAGAGGTTCACCAGGTGTTCAACGAGTGGGTTAGTCAGGTGGTTCGAGTCTACGCCGATGAGAACCACGTCGAATTCGAATGGATGGTGGGACCCATTCCCATTGAGGATCGAGTCGGTAAGGAGATCGTGTCCAGATTCTACACGGCTGCTCAATCGAATGGAGTGTTCTGGACGGATTCCAATGGTCGCGAGATGATCAAACGGAAGAGAAACCATCGTGACACCTGGGATTTGCACTTAGAAGAAACAATTGCTGGAAACTACTATCCGGTAACGGCAAAAATCGCTTTGGAAGACGAAAACATACGATTGGCTGTGTTGAACGATCGTGCTCAGGGTGGATCAAGCCTGGAGGATGGAGCGTTGGAGTTGATGGTTCACAGGAGGCTGCTACATGATGATGCGTTCGGAGTGGAGGAAGCATTAGACGAACGCGCATTCGGCCGGGGACTTGTAGCTCGTGGTAAGCACTACGTAGTGTTTGGACCGAAGAAGACAAGCAGCCCCACTTTGCAAGCGAAGGAACGCTTCCTGCAGAACCACGTTCTACTGCCCAACTGGGTTTTCTTGAGTGACGTTTCTAAGTTCAGTTATGAGGAATGGCAGAAGCGTTTCAACAATATCGTAAGTTAATTGTTCACCTTTTAACACGTAAAACAATGATAAATGAACTTTCTTTTTCAGTACTCGGCCCTTTCGCTCTCCCTTCCACTCAACGTCAACCTGATGACGTTCGAACCGTGGAAGGACAACAGCCTTCTGGTGCGCTTCGAGCATCTACTGGAAAAAGACGAGGACCCAATGTACTCCAAGCCGGTTAGGTTCAACCTGCAGGACATCTTCCGCTCGTTCAGCATCGAAGAAATCCGTGAAACTACCCTTGCTGGCAACCAGTGGAAAGAGGACAACAAACGCTTCCAATTCAAGGCGGATCCCAACTATTTGAAGCAAATCACACGGGCAGAAATTGTCAATCCGTTCAACGGTACCGAGAGAGTGGTGAAGAAAGACGATCAACCGGCAGTGGAGAACTTGAAGAACGTCAGCAACGAAGGGTTCGAGATTGTGCTGGGTCCGATGCAGATTCGGACCTTCGTGATGCAGCTGGAGTTTAGGCCATAGACAGATTTTGCAGTTCGAAAAATGTAGGGTTTTAAGAACGACTGATTCTATCAAAATAGAGTATGTGAGATGAGTTGAAGTGGCTTACTTTTGTGATGATGACAGCATATTCTGGGATAATTTTACTCTTATCTTATGAATTCCAACTTGAATGTTTTGAAAAGATTTAAATAGCTGTATAGGTCAAATTATCAATTTGTTCCGAACAAAAAGCTCAAACATTTCTACAATTAAACACAATGAACTATACTTTATGTGTGTACAACAATAAGGTGCTCTAATAATAAATGGAGGAATTACTGTAGCTGCACAATAAGCTAAATATCTGTACGTGCGAGTATGCATTGTTATGTGAACTATAATTTGCGCGATAAAAAACGGCCAAATAGTCAGTCAGTGTCGCGTTTTCAGTGGAAGTGGATGGTTTGAAAATAATTAGAATCCAAGTTGTTCGGACAGTGCAATCCTGGCATGAAGAAAATACAATTCAGATGTTTTTTGTTACCGATCATAGTTTGTATACTGTCAGTCGTACGAAGCAACGGTGATGTTTCCAATCGGGTAACTACATGTGGTTATGAGGTGAGAGCTTTTGATCTGTTGAACAATATTAGTGATGCCAATGTAGGTATTAAATCAAGCCCAAAAAAGTAAATATTTCATATACTAAGTGATCAGTTTACTTGTGCTAAATTTGTGAAATTTCTAAGTCTAAGAACAAGTTTTAAATCGGATGCAAATGACAAACTATCATCTTGTGTGGCCGTTTTGGCGTTAGAATTATTCCAAACCTTACAACAATTGTAGTGCTGAGCTCAAATCTTGTGTGTAAAAAAATCCCATTATTTCCACCGGGAAAGTCAGAGAAATAAGCGTGAACGGAACTGTCGAGCAACATAAGCTTGTAACGGAGATACACTACTATGCTACTATGTTCAATGTTGTAACATGTCAGCAATTGCGCCATTTGGCAGCAGCTCTAAATGCCGTGAAATGAGAAATGCCGTATTTTTGACGATTTTTTAACAATTTATCTGTACTTTGGATACAAAAATGTGCAGAAAAGGAAAAGGAATGATACTACGGTTGAATTTTTACGATTAGGCTTGAGGTTGACAATCTCGTAGAACAAACACTGTAGAGAAATGTATGTTTTACAGGTGCTGTGATGAACAGATATCGATTTTATAAGGTCAAAAACATCTCCAATCGACATACAATGTTCTCAAAAGTTGTAAAGTACTAATAATAGTTCAACTAGTGGTATTTATTTTGACTTTCGGTTTTTAAAATTCCCGTTAGAGTTGAATTGGATTTTTCCAAGGAAGCGGAATCTCTTAAGGAACTCTTGGTGTTCCCGTGTAGGAATTTTCGATGAATTCTTTTAGATGTATTTCTTTAGGAAGGAGGAAGGAAGGAATTTCAAGGAACTTCTAGAGAAAATCGGTGTTTTATGTTCTGGAGGAATCTGTGGAGGAATTACTAGGGAAATCACTAGAAGAATCACTGGAAGATTTTTGATAGAAGCAATTTCTGATGGAAATTCTTGGTGGAATTTCTGATGGAATTCCTGCATCACCTTCTCGGAAGGGATTTCTTGAGCAATCTCTTTAAGAATTTCTAGAGGAATTCCTGGTGGAATTGCAGCAAAAAAAATCTGATAGAATCTGATCAGAAATTCCTGAAGTTTCAGTAGAGGAATTCTTAAAAATATCTTTGGAGGAATTTTTGGTAGAATTCTTGAAGAAAGCATTGAAAGAAATCCCTCGAAACGTTTTCACAGGAGGAATTTCAGGTTGAACCTGTGGATACAGGAATCAATAATGACATTTTTGGTAGAATCTCAAGAAGATTTGTCGGAGAAATTCCTAGTATTACCCATAGATTTCTGAAAAAAACTTCAACGTAGAATAACTAGAGGAAACCACTAAAAGATTCTGGATATAATGTTTGAAAAAAAAATCCCATTGTAATTCCCATATCGATGCTTACTCAGAATAATACCCGACAGAGACCCCTCATAATTTTAGAGTTTTGCCGGAATACTTCGTATGAATTATAATTGAAATTCCTCATCCAAATCCATTTTTTCGGGTACCTTAACTTTGAATGTTCTAGTTTTCGTTACAAGGATTGTTCAAAAATCGTAATTCTCCCCACATATCCACTAGACTTGCCGAGATTGAAAACATGCGAAGAAATATCGGCTTCATTTAAAAAAAAACCGGAGTCATCTACGCGCGAAACGCAATTTTACTCTTAATCTACGCGTTGAACTGAACCTAAACGTCGGGCATAGTGCGCTGGATCTTATGCGTACTACACAGCGCCCGACGTAGTTCAACTCGTCAATCATGACCAGAACGACCAAATACTCGATCCTCGATGCTATGGGTTCACTAATATCAGGAGTGGATTCAATAAAAGGTGTGACGTTAATTCCTTTTCTAACATACCACCCAACACATCCACAGGATTTTGTTCTTTGTCTGCGACCAGACGGTAGTGAGTGTCTGATGAAATTGTAGCCAGGATACTGGCCTACAGGAGAAGTGTCTTCCAATATTGTTTCAGTTAATGAAAAAAGATGACACTTATGATACAGTATGAGGAAATGAAGGTTTTGCTTACACCGCATCAAAGAAAATCGACGACAAATCTCCAGTGTTAGTGGTGTTTACTGCTAGTTCGTGAAGTTGTTGAAACTGTTTATAATCTGTTTTTTTTATAAATTGTTAAGTTGAGAGACAAAGTTGCATTGAAGGTTAACATCAGAAAAAAAAGAACAAGAAGAAGAGGAGTAAGCGTAACGGTAGCCAACATGTGCTATCAAGGTAAATAACTTATTCTACTACTTAAAATGTTTTTTACTCAAAAAAAAATACTATTCTTTACAAGTTTGAGTCGAAGAAAATACCAGAATTCAAAACGAGCGGCGAGCTAATGGCGAAAAAACTGAAATTCAAAATAACCGCCAGATTTTTTTATACCTTCTAACGAAAGCAGGATGTAGCTCCTCTATGCGATGCAACTAAGTTTGCTTTGTATTTCAAGGGAAATATGAGACGTATCATGTGAATAAATACCTAAGTGGTATTTTTAGTGTCTTAAAAAATATTATAATTCGTAAAAGGTTGGCTTGTTATTTTTTGGCTCTCATACAATTTGTACGGAAAAAGGCCACCGACGTCGGTGGTAAAATTTCTGAAAAGCTTCAAAACCGTTTTTCTCAAAACTTCCCAACTTGTAATTATGAGGGTTTTAAAGCATTCAATCTAACTTCTGGTAATGAGAACCTTATCCAGAACATAAAGCATAAAATTTATAAAAGAAAATATATATGAGAATATAATAAAGCAGTGGAACTCAGCCTAACGGATCTGGAGGGCCACCTCAATGCCTTTAAAAAATCTCGCGGGGCACAAAATAAGAGAGAATTTATTTAAATGGCTTTCTATGGGCTTAAATTTTTTCAACACAGGGACGAGTTCCTGGGTTCTTCAATGCACTTTACAAGAGAACAAAATGATTTAAACCATGGTTTTGGTAATTTTGTTCTCTTCATGGTTCCATGGTTTTAATCGTTTTGTTCTCTTGTAAAATGTATTGTTTAATCGAGGAGCTCGCCCCTGTGTTTAAAAAAATATTTTCAATCCCATTGAAAACCGTTCAAATAAACTCTCTCTTATTATGTGCCCCGCGAGAAGTCCTATGCCACAATTTTCATAAATTTCACGAATTCCTTGAAGTTTTGATTTTGAAGTTAACAAATTAAAACATAGAAATTGATACATAAATCTGCATACTTTCAAAGCCTATTGAACTTCAAAAATGCTGCTTCAAAATTTCGTCAAAAACAGCCAGTTACCGTGAAGCGAAGTTTTTTTGTAATATGAGGTAAACTGGAAGTATTTTAATTTACTTAAGCTTTATTTTTGATTCAAGATAACTGCTATTTTTGAAGAAACTAATGATCTTAAACCAATATTGAGATTCTCATGGGCGTATTATAAATTGATTGTACCCCGTTTGGCATAAAGTCGTTTGGCATAAAGCCGTTTGGCATAAAGTTGTTTGGCATAATGGTCGTTTGGCATAATGGCCGTTTGGCATAATGGTCGTTTGGCATAATGGCCGTTTGGCATAATGTATGAGTTAGAATGAATATCGGCATTTTCGAAGCTTTTACCGAGATCAGCACCACTGAGCCCATAGCAAAAAGAACATAAAGTATCGTTGAGTTGTTGCGATATACATATTTGAAAATAGTAAATTGGCAAAGAAAGTTCGCAGTAATTAATAAAGGGAACGCACATATTTTGCTGCAGATCAAGCTCTGTTCCAGTTTATACGTAACACTTGATGAAAATTACATGGTAGAAGAAGGAAAAATTTATTTGCAAAATATTAAAAGCTCTTATCCAAAGATCTATTATTGCAGCATAATGCAAAAATAGCCTATATACGAGAGCAGAATATTTTTCGTTTAAAATGTTTAAGGCTCTTACACTGAATATCTTCTCACAACATAACTCAAATGAACAACACATTTTTGAAAAAACTTGTGGCAAAACTTTTGAACGATTCAATATAAATTTTAATTTTGAAAGTGTACATCAAAAACACTGTCTATTATCGAAAGGAGGGAAAATGTGTGATTGAAATAATATTTTTCCAGCATATCTTGATAGGAGATCTTGTGTTTGCAAATAAAAATATGTTGAATATTTACAGGTTCTAAAGTAATTATTATTCTAACAGCACATCTTGCAAAAATTGCGAAATATATAAATGGTGAACATTTAGCTTGACTAAATAATAAACTTAAAACAGTATAAATATAAAGAACATTTTATTTTTAGAAGAAGGCAAAATTTATGATTGAATCAATAGAAGATTGGACGCCACAAACTATTGCGGCATAATAAAACGAAAAGACATCAAAAATTGCGTTCAGAATCATAGTTCTTGTCCAACTTTTCCCCGAATGTCGTTTCTCTGAATGTCGGTTCCCCGAATGCCAGTGCTTAGAATGACTCGTTTCCCCGAAAAGTGATGCAGTTTAAATAGGTGCTATAATAGTCTTTAGTGGCTGGAAGGTGAACGAGCAAGAACGATAAGCAATCAAAAGAAGCAGGTATTCTGTCATTTTTGGCTATACACTGTAACACACCAGCCTGCGCATTTCGGGGTTTAGAGTAAGGTGGCTTACGCGCCACTCCTTTCGGAGACCACCTACCAGTTTAGGGCTTGCCCGGCCGTAGAGACCCCCAGGGATTGGGTCTAATTACTCCCGATCCGAGATATTTACGAGTCGGCTGACGTCCAACTTTGGGAAGAACAATTAAAGGGGAAAGGGACAGGATTTCAAATTACGTGAAACATACGAACGAAACGACAACGCAAAACTAACTCGCTAGGTTCTCATCACTGGCCGACCTGACAAATCATCGATTTAACCAGAGGAAAAATAGGGAGCATCAACGGTTGTTCCGGGGAACCGCCCCAGTAAAGTAAAATAAATTAAAGAATAGAAACTACGACCGAATTAACATGCAAAATCTTTACGTAGACATTTATTGACGACTCTTCACTATTCGACACTAAACAACATAAATTTTACTATAAATTTCGCCTACATTCATTCTTCCCACGTTACTCTACAACATTTAAACAGCATAACATAAATTCATTTTATTCTCCCTCTCTTCACATCTTCATTACACTAGCCTAGGCCTACTCTCTGCTTTCCCTTCTATCTTTCTATCGTCGTCACTTGGATTGAGTGTTCATGTGCAGATGTTCATTCGAATGGTGTGCGTGTGTGCGTGCTCGTAGTGACTACCAGCGCAAGCGCGGGAGCTAAGGGTAGCCACGTGAAAAAATCGAATAGCCACGCTACCGACTCATAGGCTACGGTAGCGGGTTAAACAGAGCCATGCGCATGGACTTATTTTCTAATCATGCATGATTTCTACTCACGGTTTGCAAACTCTTGGAGGGTCTTACGGGTACCGCAGACGGCCGTTCATTCGTCAGTGAACGCGCCGCTGGGCGAAACTAGCGTCGATGGGTGCTGGTGATGACGCTCTCCGACTCTCTTTCTCCGGTTGTGGGCTAATGCGACGGGGACGGCCGACGCGACGCCGGCGGTGAACTCCTCTTCACGTTGGCGCAATTCCTGATGAATGCTGGGTGCCTGCTACCGTCGCCTGGGGCGCGAATAACGTGCGCAAGCCCCCTTCCGGTTTCCGTACCCCCGGGATAAACCTCGTAGCTGACGGTGGGGTCAGAAGCGATCTTGATGGGTAGTGTGATGTGTTCGGTTCCGCAGGAAGCCACAAACCTGATCTCGAAGACACTCGCACGTAATTTCTGCTAACTAAATGCACTCAATCTCAACGGATCAATTCTAGCTACTCGACTGATCTTCAAAGACACATCACGGCGCGAAACTTAACTGTGATCACTCCTGCCTCTTCCACTAGCCAGAACGAAGTGCTCGATCAAGGTCGGATTATCCTCAGATCTGTCGCGAGATGCATGTCCTCTTCGCTATCAAATCTGAAATATTTCCCGAAAGAAATACCCGAGATTTATTCGTTCCCATGTTCGCGAAACATTCAAGGTCAGGGGGAGGGGGTTGTTCTTCACCGCAAGGCTTTCGTCAAAACGGCTCGTCTCTATCTCCGACCTAAAGAGAGGCGAACCATTCGGGAAAGTTCAATATCCCTTGAATGCATTTCTTGGGGGTCAATGCTCAGAAGCACACGCGCAAATTTGGCTAGAGTGCTATCGCTGTTGCTTTTTGGGCGGCACATAACATGTGCGAATTGGCTTCAGACGGAACTCATTTACCATGTGGTTTGGAGGATGCTACTCGTGAACTCCGAAGAATGTTCATGCAGGGAGTGAATTGCTTAACCTTAGACTGGTTCAATATATTTAACTATTTAAATGGACAAATATTTTGAAGCATACGAAAAACATTGAACTAAACATAAATTTACTCTATGGTCGTTACAACACATGTTGGCAAAAATATTGAGGACGGTAAAACTCGAAAGAACCGCCAATTAAATAAAGAAGGGTGCATATCAGATGGTCAGTTCGCTCACCACCCTAAAATGTTTAAAGTTACGACAAGTATGAGTGCAACAAACTTTTCAGGGAAGTGGACTTTTTGTTGAAGCGGGATAATCGGGAAACTGGTATTCGGAATACTGGCGTTCGGGGTAATGACATTTGGGGAACCGACGTTACGGGAAAAGTAGCACAACCCATCAAAGTAACTGCAGTAATCGATTTCTCTTTTCGCTGATAACTTGAGCAGATCAATGTTATCAATTGCCGCCATTTTGTCAGTTGGGAACAACAAAATATCTAAAAAATAAAGAAATCTTAAAAGAACAGCCTATGTATAAAAGAAGGTGAAATTTGTTTCAATTTCAAATGAACAGTTTTTATGCCTATAATTGGTTACATCATATTTAAAAAAAATCCAATGTTTGGAAGAAGGGTAAATTAGTGCTAAATATATCAAAATCTTCAGTGCAAAAAAATATTCCAATAGCGGAACTCAAAAGAAGAATTAATATTTGAAAGAAGGGTAATTTCTGCATAAATTGTAAAATATTATTGACAATAACTTTCCTAATATGCTTTAGTTTATTCAAGAGCATATGTTTGTAGAACATAACTCTTGCCCAGCAACTCCTATCCCTACCTCCTCGTGGTACTGGCCGGGGTACGAGTAACCTTGGGGAAGATCGGGTAACCAACCCCCGGTGGGAACTTTGGTCGTATGCTGACAGGGAAGGGGGGGTTTGCTTTTGCAAACCTGGAGCGTCTGTACTCCACGTTAGGAGCGGCTCACAACTGCGTCTGTTCCCCATGTCAGGGGCGGCTGATCATCGTCCGAGTGCCAGAGAAGGACTCTAAGCTAAACTGCGCACTATGGCCCTCCGAACATTTAGGGGGAATGGTCCTCCGGAAATCTAGGGGGTTGGTGTCAGGCCCTGCGAGCCAGCCGTAAAAACACATCAGCACAGGAACGTCAACGAGAGAATACGGACCGGAACAATCGGCAAAGACCACAGCGACGAAAATGGACTAGCGATTGGAAACTCGGTACGTGGAACTGCAAATCTCTCAACTTCATTGGAAGTACTCGCATACTCTCCGATGTACTGAAGACCCGCGGTTTCGACATCGTAGCGCTGCAGGAGGTGTGCTGGACAGGAGCATTGGTGCGAACGTTTAGAGGTAATCATACCATCTACCAGAGCTGCGGCAACACACGCGAGCTGGGAACAGCTTTTATAGTGATGGGTGATATGCAAAGGCGCGTGATCGGGTGGTGGCCGATCAATGAACGAATGTGCAAGTTAAGAATCAAAGGCCGATTCTTTAACTTCAGCATAATCAACGTGCATAGCCCACACTCCGGAAGCACTGATGATGACAAGGACGCATTTTACGCGCAGCTCGAACGCGAGTACGACCGCTGCCCAAGCCACGACGTCAAGATCATCATAGGAGATTTGAACGCTCAGGTTGGCCAGGAGGAGGAATTCAGACCGACGATTGGAAAGTTCAGCGCCCACCGGCTGACGAACGAGAACGGCCTACGACTGATAGATTTTGCCGCCTCCAAGAATATGGCCATTCGTAGCACCTATTTCCAGCACAGCCTCCCGTATCGGTACACCTGGAGATCACCTCAGCAGACAGAATCGCAAATCGACCACGTTTTGATCGATGGACGGCACTTCTCCGACATAACCGACGTCAGAACCTATCGTGGCGCCAACATTGACTCCGACCACTACCTGGTGATGGTGAAACTGCGCCCAAAACTATCCGTCATCAACAATGTACGGTATCGACGCCCGCCCCGGTACAATCTCGAGCGGCTGAAACAACCGGATGTCGCCAATGCGTACGCGCAGCATCTTGAGGCAGCGTTGCCGGATGAGGGCGAGCTCGATAGGGCCCCTCTTGAGGACTGCTGGAGGTCAGTCAAAGCAGCCATTAACGACGCTGCCGAAAGCGTTGTCGGATATGTGGAACGGAGCTCAAGAAACGATTGGTTCGACGAGGAGTGCCAAGAGGTTTTAGAGGAGAAGAATGCAGCGCGGGCTGCAATGCTGCAGCATGGTACGCGGCAAAACGTGGAACGATACAGACTGAAGCGGAAACAGCAAACCCGCCTATTCCGGGACAAAAAGCGCCGCCTGGACGAGGTGGAATGCCAAGAGATGGAGTTGCTGTACCGTTCTCAAGAAACGCGGAAGTTCTATCAGAAGCTCAACACATCCCGCAAAGGCTTCGTGCCGCGAGCTGAGATGTGCCGGGATAAGGATGGGAGCATCTTGACGGACGGACGCGAGGTGATCGAAAGGTGGAAGCAGCACTACGATGAACACCTGAATGGCGCAGAGAACACAGGCACAGAAGGTCAGGACAGCGAAGGCGATGGCTACGTCAGCACAGCGGATAGCGGAAATCAACCAGCTCCCACGATGGGGGAAGTTAAGGATGCCATTCAACAGCTCAAGAACAACAAAGCCGCTGGCAAGGATGGTATCGGAGCCGAACTCATCAAGATGGGCCCGGACAGGTTGGCCGCTTGTCTGCATCGGCTGATAGTCAGAATCTGGGAAACGGAACAGCTACCGGAGGAGTGGAAGCAAGGCGTTATATGCCCTATCTACAAAAAGGGCGACAAACTGGAGTGTGAAAATTATCGTGCAATCACCATCCTAAACGCCGCCTATAAAGTGCTATCCCAGATTCTCTTCCGTCGTCTATCACCTATAGCAAACGAGTTCGTGGGAAGTTATCAAGCAGGTTTCATCGACGGCCGCTCGACAACGGACCAGATCTTTTCCGTGCGGCAAATCCTCCAGAAATGCCGTGAGTACCAGGTCGCTACGCACCATTTGTTCATCGATTTCAAGGCGGCATACGATAGTATCGACCGCATAAAGCTATGGAAAATCATGGACGAGAACAGCTTTCCCGGGAAGCTCACAAGATTGATCAGAGCAACGATGGACGGTGTGCAAAACTGCGTGAAGATCTCGGGCGAACACTCCAGTTCGTTCGAGTCTCGGCGGGGACTACGACAGGGCGACGGACTTTCGTGCCTGTTGTTCAATATTGCGCTTGAAGGTGTCATGCGGAGAGCCGGACTTAACAGTCGAGGCACGATTTTCACGAGATCCGGACAATTTGTTTGCTTCGCGGACGACATGGATATTATTGGGAGAAAATTTGAAACGGTGGCAGATTTGTTCACCCGCCTGAAACGCGAAGCAACAAGAGTCGGGCTAATGGTGAATGCGTCGAAAACAAAGTACATGCTGGTTGGCGGAACTGAGCGCGACAGGGTCCGCCTAGGAAGCAGTGTTACGATAGACGGGGATACCTTCGAGGTGGTGGACGAGTTCGTCTACCTCGGATCCTTGTTGACGGCTGACAACAATGTTAGTCGGGAAATACGAAGGCGCATCATCAGCGGAAGTCGTGCCTACTATGGGCTCCAGCAGAAACTGCGGTCAAGAAAGATTCACCCCCGCACCAAATGCACGATGTACAAAACGCTCATAAGACCGGTAGTCCTCTATGGGCATGAGGCGTGGACTATGCTCGAGGAGGACTTGCAAGCTCTTGGGGTTTTCGAACGCCGAGTGCTAAGGACGATCTTCGGCGGCGTGCAGGAGAACGGCGTGTGGCGGCGAAGGATGAACCACGAGCTCGCTCAACTCTACGGCGAACCCAGTATCGTGAAGGTAGCTAAAGCTGGAAGGATACGCTGGGCAGGGCATGTTGCAAGAATGCCGGACAACAACCCTGTAAAGATGGTGTTCGCCACGAATCCGGTCGGAACAAGAAGGCGTGGGGCGCAGCGAGCTAGGTGGATTGATCAGGTACACCAGGACCTGGAGAGCGTGGGTCACAGTCGAGGATGGAGAGAAGCGGCCATGAACCGAGGGAATTGGCGAAATATTGTTGGCGAGGCTTTATCAAGATAATTGATGTAAAGCCAAATAAGTAAGTAAGTAAGTATGTTTGTAGAATAAAGTGACATTTTGTATCAATTATTGTCAATTATTGACTCCAAAAGAAGCCCGAATCTCATCTTAAAAAATTCTTGGTTTCAGACTCATTATGCCAAATGACTATTATGCCAAACGACCATTATGCCAAACGACCGTTATGCCAAACGACTTTATGCCAAATGACCATTATGCCAAACGACTTTATGCCAAATGACCTACCACCTTATAAATTACAGTTAATTTCTTAATAATTACTGATAGATATTCGACTGAACAGGACGAGAAACACAGACAAATTGACTAAGATTTCAATAAACGGTTGCAAAAGCGAAGAGATCTGAATCCTGTCATAAGAAATTTTCCACATGAACGGGCCACATGATCTTAACACTCGAAATAGTTTCGCTGTACAAAAAAAGGGCCACATGTAGCCCGCGGGACACAGTTTGATGACCACTGTATTATAACGTCAGAATTGTTTTCTGGAAAAAGGCCCCCACAAGACTCTGGCCCCGGGGCCCCTACATTTGGAAATCCGGCCCTGAGCGCTATGATGAAAGAAGGATCATTCTCTATCAACCAGTGATGTTGGTATGGATGCTTATTCATTCATTTGCTCAGAAACAACGAGCTACACACGCGGTTAGCAATGGCTTTTTGGGCGTTATCCCAGAGTACGCGAGAGTTTCACTCAAGATTGTAAGCTTTTTCGAATGCAAAGAGACAGTTTACATTATTTATCGTTAAATGTTCAGTTATAACTCGTTTAACATGATTATCATAAAACTTTACGTGCCATGTAAATTTAAGGTTTTTTTTGCTGTGTAGTTTTTACATAGCTTGATTGAAAGTTAATTACAGTCAACGCTCTCTTACTCGGTATATCGATATCGGGTATAGAACCATAGTATAAGTTGGTTTTCATGGCTACCTCGATGGGCCCTTAGATCGCATATGCACTACTGGTGCTGTGTTCTATAACTCGATACCTCCCAAACTAGATGGTCCCTTCAATGTGGAGTTATGGAGAGTTCACTGTATAATCAGATTTTTGTAATGTACTATAAAACGGATATATTGCCATTGGCGAAGCTCGTTGTTTCTGAGATTTGAAAGGATTCACACGTTATTTAACAACGTAATGATGAAGAAAGCATCATTCTCGACCTGCCTATGGTGTTGGTTCGGACGCTTATTCATTCATTTGCTCAGAAACAACGAGCTACACACGTGGTTACGTGCCGTGTACATTTTAGATTTCTTTTGGTGTGTACACCTTAAAAATCTGTAAATATTTCTATGGAAAACTCAACTTAATAAAAATGGAATAATTCATAATCACCTTTAGATATCTATGAACTAGAAAACATGGAATGTCTGTGATGCGAACGAAACATTCACTATTCTTGAAAGGGAATGCTTTTTGGTACTGTCCTGCTGAAATTGGACCAATGGTGAATTGACCCCTAGATTACAGTAATTTACTTTTAAACTTTTCATATTTTTGTTCCATATTTGTTTTTGGACATCCTCTTACCTTCCAAGAGTTCTTAAATACACAAGTGATTGATATTGGCATCACCCTAATATTGCCCTTCAAAAATTTTAGGGTTCACTAAAATTATATTCTATTGCAGTCATGTCCGGAGCTCAAAAAAGATATGCTAAACGTCCATTTGGTGCCGCACACTCACGACGATGTCGGCTGGCTGAAAACTGTTGATCAGTACTACTACGGAAGTATGCATTTAGGAATTGAATGATCAAATATTTTGAAACGTTTGTGAATTATTCATCACAGGTCACACACGAATCCAGAAAGCTGGCGTGCAGTACATCCTGGACTCGGTAATTCAATCGTTACTTAGAGATCCCTCGCGGAGATTCATCTACGTAGAGTCGGCCTTTTTCTTCAAGTGGTGGAAAGAGCAGACGCCGCAATTGCAGGACGCGGTCCGGAATTTGGTGAATCAGGGAAGGTTGGAGTTCATCGGTGGGGCTTGGAGCATGAACGATGAGGCCACAACTCACTATCAGAGCATTATCGATCAGTTTGCGTGGGGGTTGAAGCTGTTGAACGATACCTTTGGGGAATGTGGAAGACCCCGAATCGGATGGCAGATAGATCCCTTTGGGCATTCACGGGAACAGGCTTCTATCTTTGCACAGATGGGCTTTGATGGGTGTTTTTTCGGACGATTGGATTATCAGGATAAGAATAGTAGACTAAATGGAAAGAATGCCGAGATGATCTGGAAAACTAGTGCCAACTTGCCGGATTCTGATCTGTTCACGGGAGTGCTGTTCAACGTGTACCAACCTCCTCCGGGATTCTGCTTCGATGTACTGTGTCCAGACGAACCGTTTATCGATGATCCCGAAAGTGCTGAGAATAATGTGGATAGAAAGGTAAGATTATAATGTGTTAATATTTTGATAATATGGAATATAATTTGTACGCTTCATCAACAGATTGATTATTTCTTGATGTATGTCAAAAAACAAGCGAAGCATTACAGGACCTACAATATCGTGTTGACAATGGGTGGAGATTTCACTTACATGGACGCTAATATCTACTTCAAGAACATGGACAAACTCATAAAGTAAATAACTTTATATATTTCTACAGTTTTTCATGAAACGAGCAAAAATTTTTTTCTCAGATATGCAAACGCTAGGCAAACCAACGGTTCCAATGTTCACGTATTCTACTCGACGCCATCTTGCTATTTGAAAGCCCTAAACGATGCAGACATAACGTGGCCAACCAAAAGTGATGACTTCTTCCCCTATGCCTCGGATCCTTACACATATTGGACCGGTTATTTCACCTCACGCCC
This sequence comes from Aedes aegypti, assembly GCF_002204515.2. Lineage (NCBI taxonomy): Eukaryota > Metazoa > Arthropoda > Insecta > Diptera > Culicidae > Aedes > Aedes aegypti. The sequence continues at coordinate 436,129,415 of NC_035108.1, forward strand.
AACGTTGAAAAGATTCGAACGTGTCGGAAATCACTTTCTGCAAATTTGCAAACAACTAACTGCGCTGACTCCCCGTAAAGATAAGCATTCAATTTCACGCCTGAATCTTTTACGTGAAGCAATGGGAGTAATGCAGCATCACGACGCCGTGACCGGCACGGAAAAGCAGCACGTAGCCGATGACTACTCCCGAATGCTGTCTCACGCGATCAATTCCTGTGTAGAAAACACTAAAACTTCGTTTCAGCATTTGGTTGGTGCAAATGCAACATTCGAATTCGAATCCTGCCCTCTTCTCAACATCAGCAAATGTGAAATTACCGAAAACAAGAGTAGCTTCTTCGTCACTCTCTACAACCCTCTAGCTCATTCTACAAACCAGTACGTACGATTGCCAGTTCCCGGAAAAATGTACATAATTAAAGACATCCTTGGAAGAGAAATCCCAGGGCAAATTGTCCCAGTCGCGCAGTCAGTCCGAAAACTCTACTACCGCTTCAGCAGAGCAAGCCACGAACTTGTATTCTTGGCTAGTGGAATACCGCCACTTGGGTACAAATCGTACTTTGTTACGCGAACTGCCGAAAACGTAGATGAGTCCCCACAAAACTCGCAAACGAATCTGCAGCTCAACCAGGAGGAAGTAACCATAGGAAACAAATTCCTCAATATCAGTTTCGATTCAAATGGATTTCTCAGTTCGATTACGACTGATGGAGTCGTACATCATCTGCGGCAGAACTTCGTCTACTACGAAGGTGCATCCGGGAATAACATCATCTTTAAAAACCGTTCATCCGGTGCCTACATATTCCGTCCCAACGGGACGGATCACGCCGTTACAAATAAAGTGCATCTGACGATCTTCCGAGGTAGTATTGTTCAGGAAGTCCATCAGACGTTCAACGAGTGGATAAGCCAAGTGGTCCGCGTTTACGCCGAAGAGAACCATGTTGAACTCGAGTGGATGGTGGGACCTATTCCGGTAGAAGACGAGATCGGGAAGGAGATCGTTTCCAAATTCTATACGGCAGCTCATTCCAATGGAGTGTTTTGGACAGATTCCAACGGTCGGGAGATGATGAAGCGGAAAAGAAACCATCGTGACACTTGGGAGGTGCATCTGGAAGAACCCATAGCTGGAAACTACTACCCGGTGACGGCAAAGATCGCCTTAGAAGACGAAAACATCCGACTGGCTGTGTTGAATGATCGTGCTCAGGGTGGCTCTAGCATGCAGGATGGATCGCTGGAGTTGATGGTCCACCGAAGACTTCTGTATGATGATGCGTTCGGAGTTGGAGAAGCCTTGGACGAGAAGGCTTTCGGAACAGGAGTGATCGCGAGGGGAAAGCACTTCGTGGTGTTTGGGTCGAAGAAGACAAGCAGTCCTACGTTGGAGGCGAGGGAGAGATTTCTGCAGAATCTTGTTCATTTACCGAGTTGGATGTTTCTTAGTGATGCTACCGGGCTGAAATTCGAAGACTGGCAGACGCAATTCAACGATATGGTAAGTTTTTGGTACAAAAAAGACGAAGCTTGATCGCTGAACATTTTTAAATTTCATTTCAGCACTCAGCCCTATCGAGTTCCCTTCCACCCAATGTCAACCTATTGACGCTTGAGCCTTGGAAAGAAAACAGTATTCTAGTTCGATTTGAGCATATTCTGGAGAAAAATGAAGATCCTTCGTATTCGAAACCAGTTCAATTCAAGTTACAGGACTTCTTTGGTTCATTCAATATTGAAGAAATTCGCGAGACTACGCTGGACGGTAACCAGTGGAAGGAGGATAGCAACAGTTTTCATTTCAAAGTGGAGTCCAATTATATGCCACAACAGAGCCCAGAATCAGTATCACAGACACAAAGGAGTGATGGATATGAAATTGTTCTGGAGCCAATGCAGATTCGTACATTTATAGTTCAACTAAGAATTGCATAGTGAAGGATAAAGGAGTCAAAACATAATAATAATTAGGTTTATTCTACGAATGGCATGCGATTAGAATTGTCGGTCTCGTATAACGAGGTGACAATTCTTGACTCGAGTGAAATGACTCTTCATTTGATTTATACGACCTACAATTCTCACTTTACGCCACTCTTAGAATAAACCCAAATGTAACACATCAAAACAGAATAAAAATTGTATAGAAAATCGAATAATTGTCATTTATTAAGATATTTAGTTCTACATCAATTTTAACTTGATAAAACCTCGCCAACAATGCTTCGCCAATTCACTCGATTTCTTCTCTCCATTCTCGACTGCAATCCACGATCTCCAGGTCCTAATGCACCTGGTCAATTTTTCAGCTCACTGCGCCCCACGCCTTTTTGTTCCAACTGGATTCGAAGTAAATACCTTGTGCACTACTATATGGTTATCATTCCTTGCACATTTACAGTCGCCTCTTCACATCTCGATATTGAAGGAACCATCGAGATAGGGAGGGGTCGCGATAGAACAAATTTTTAATGAATACTAGATTGAAAATCATTATCATATGGTAGAAATTTTATAATCGGTGTTTCTTGAGGTGACACCCATACGTTGTTCTTGGAATATTTGAGAATAAGCATATACAATAATTTAGTCCGGTGTAATGTGTCCATCTCGGGACAAAAAAATCCCAGGATTCAACAAATTTCTGGATTTCCGGTTTCCCGGGATATTATTTCTGACATTCCGGGAATCCCGGGATTCCCGAATATACGTAGAATTTAATGAAAACCACTAAATTTTAATGAAAACCAATGACATTTTTCTTTAGTTTCAAACCTTATTCGAAAAATAAGAAAAGCATCATAAAAAAGAGAATAAATTATTTATTATTTTCATACAAATTCCAATTTACTAAGTAACACATATTTTTATTTGTCTAGTTGCAAATTTTTAATACTTTTTCTCATTGATTGTTATGTTTAAAACTAGGCTGAGAAAGCAAATCTAAAAGTACACCTAAATTTTAGTCGACTAACATTCAGTTTTCAGTAACCAACTTTTTGAATGATATTCAACAATATATACTTTCAATGATCTTTAATTCTTTTAAATCTTTAATTAATTAACTTTTGTTCTAAAGTTTTAACAACTTTTCAAAAATCTGAAGTATTTGTTTTACTATAATGACTTAATTTTTTACCAATTTTTCATTCATATGTATGATAAAGAATTTGAAAATATCTCTAGCAAATCTATAATTAGTCAAGCTAAATTTTGATTTTTTATAGTTACTCCAAAGTTATAATTTACATATTATCTTAAAAAGTTTCAATTGGAAGTTCTTAATTTCATTGAAAGAAATTATATTGTTGAATTCTTACTTCGATTTAAACCAAAATATTAGTTTAATTCCAAATTTTAGACATCCCGGGATCCCGGGATTTCCCGGGACAAGCTTAGATTTTTGTCCCGAATCCCGGGACAATCAAAATGGCCGTGAAATGGACATTCTACAGTCAACTCTCCATAACTCGATATTGAAGGGACCATCGAGTTAGGGAACTATCGAGTTATAGAACACAAAACCAGTGCATATGAGCAATTCTCGCTGAAACCAGGCCGCCATCGGCACCCATCGTTAGAATTCCAATTTTATGACACTGATCACTAGTTTTCGATAAAACTTAAGGGTGGTCCTTTCTTTTTTCTCAAATTGGTGGACCCCTCGTACGCCAGCTAGCTGAACAGTTTGCGAAAAAGCCCATTTTTTTTGAGAAATCTTGGGTATTTCTTCACGGGATATGTCTAATATTTCGCTTGGAACACATATCAAACTTAGTGGCATCGTATAGAGAAAGGATATAGTTTTCATCTAAACTTGAAAAAATTTTGGCAGCCATCTTGAATTTTGTTAGAAAAATCGATTTTTCACCATTAGCGCACCGCTAGTTTTGAATTCTGAGATCACCATCAGAAAGCTGAGGAAAAATTGCGTAAGATAGGCTACAGAAACTAGGTGAGCAATGGTATTTACCCTATCAAATGAACGATTTTCTAAATCATGTTATACGATTTTGACGTATATGGCAAGTGCAATCAATACAAACACGTATTCAAATTATGACAATAGCTTGATGGGCGATGATGAAGGGCAACAAAAGTGTTTAGTTTATGTAGGGTCCTATCCTCTGGATTACATCGAGCTGCCAATCTATAACAGGGAATGATGTCTGTTAGCGCTGGCAACACAGTAACGAGGAGAGAGCTTGAGCCGGGGAGGGACAGGGAGTAGAGTAGAGTGTGTGACGATGAACGGTGCGAACGTGACTAGGGTTGTCGCAAAATCTCAATTAATCGATTAGTTGGTAATCGATTACAGTTCAAGAATATCGATTATCGATAACGATTAATCGACTAGTATTTTTCGATTAATCGAATGAATCGACGTTTTTTTCTGTAAATATGAGTTCTTACTGCTATAAGGTACACCGGAGTAGGCAAAATGAAATACTAAGTTCCAACCATGATAACAATAAGTGTTAGCAGGTTTTTCGTTCCTTAAAGTTGGTTTCATTTGTTAGCACAATGTTTCTGTAGTGAAATTTTAAATTATTACGAAATTTTACATTTCACGTAACCCCAGCCGTTTCGACTTGCCCGAAATTTAATTGAAAAACAGTTTTTTAAAAAAGCCTCTAATTTTTTTTAAACCATATATTCCGACTAGTTAGTTATTAACATTAATGTAAAATGTGAAATTATCTAAACCTATTACATTTTCTGGTGTTTCAATTAGATAGGTATAGTAAATTGCTAAGGTTTTAATAATATACTGCTTTGAATCGTGATTAATATTCCTAAGGGTTGGATAAATTCTTGTGAATTCAGATGGACATGCACGATAAAATTCTTTTAAAATTTAATAGAATTTATCCAATTTTCGAAGCATGAAGCTGAGGTTCATGACTTAGTAAATTGTTTCTTCAAGTTATTGTTTTTAAATCAAGATGAATTTAAGTATGTTATAAGTATACTATTTATATATTAATATTTCGTTAAACCTATGGCCTACACTTATAATTCTGAAGCTTATCCTCTCCGTTCCCATTGTTCATGATTTCCATTATGGAAATGAAAAAAAAACATAGAACTGACCCACTTATGCAGAACATACATGAACGAGCTTTGTAGAAAATTTCTGGTTTGCTTCCCTTACTCTTGGAGAATAATTAGATCGAACTTCCATTGAAATTTGTGATATTTTTATTCATGGTAAATTGTAGGGAATAACTTGAAGAGTTTGTAAAACAGTTCGTATTTATCAGAACCACTAAAAATGTTTACGGAATTGTTACAAAATTCTAAGAAGATTTTGAAATGAGTTTCTACACGATTTTCGAATGAACTTTTAATTCGTTTTTCAAGAAATTTCAATACCTTAATACCGATATTCAGTTTTTTCAGGTAAGCTCTGTTTAGGTTACTTCAGAGTTTTCTACCTTCTGAATATTTTTTTTCACAATTCTGCAAGGAGGAGAACGGTAAAGATAAATAGAATTTTTACTATTAATCTATACGTTTGCTTTTTTTACATTATAACCTAGCTATCCTGGTAGAAGTGCAGTTTATGGGCGTTTATTCTACATATTATAACACACAATTTCCTAACGTTATCTATAAAGTTTATGGAATTTCCCCTCGCATGCGCCTGAGTTCTGGACAAATGCATCAGTCAAAAAAAAAACAAATCCGTTGACCCGCTCTCATGTCAACTTTTGACTAGGACTGGTATACTGCCCAGAACTGCATATTTGTCACTTTCGACATTTTGACAATTTGAAGATGAATCGAAGCCAACGATGAAATTTTCAAGAGCACGAATCTGGAGAACCAAACTTCCGTTTAAGCTGAAAACGTAATCGATTGGTCACTAGCTGGTGGTGACCAATCGATTAGGTTTTCAGCTAAAACGGACGTTTGGTTCTCCAGATCCGTGCTCTTGAACATTTGAACTATGGCTTCGATTTATATTCACCTTAATACCGTGGAGAGTCATCAAACGATAAACACTTACGATCAACTTGCTGAAATCTGTGAGATTGTTCTAGAAAATTTGATAAATAATACCAATTTGTTTGCTGGTTTTAATCGCATAACAGTCACATTGAGATTATACATGAGCCTCGTAATGTTGTAGCAATGAATTATCCTATCAGAATTATTTTCTGACCATTCGCCCAATATGCAATATTGTCTATACAAAATGTCAATCTCAAGTAAGCACTTTTGAGTTCATGGTAATTTTAAAAAATCGTCAAGGATGTTTTTCAGAAACTATTAGTATATGAAAAACTGAATTTAGTACTATACCATTTAATTCCACTAGCGTTTGTACCCTTTGACAGATATGCGTATTTCGACCTCAACTGTAAGGCCGTCTTCAGTGTCATGTACTAGACTCGACTTGGAAATTGTTGGATTATTTTTCGAAATAAATCTGGAGGTAAATTCTAAAGAGAATTTTAATGACGAAAGCTAGACACACGGAAAATAGTCACATTGAATGGTACGAGGCGACCTTAACATGACATATGTCAACACAGCTTTGAGAATTTTTTTTTGTTATGCATAACAAATTTAAATTGTTTCCCTGTGTGCGACGCTTCGTATTGGTATACTAGTTCGCTTTAAATTATTTAGAAAAAATATACAATTTTTTGATGTACATATTTTTTTTAATTAACGGGAAATCGTAGCTAGACGGTAGTTTAAAAATAAATTTCTTGATACTTTTGGCCCGTGAAAATGTCCAGGCAAAACTGCTGGAGAAATCCTCAAGGAAAATTCCTGAGGAAATGTTGGTTAAATTTCTAGAATTTAATCCTTTAAGAATTCATTTAAAAATTTTAATAAAAAAAGGCAGAATTCTTGGGGCAAGACCTGGATATTTCCCCTTTTCCTCAGGAAACCTGGATATTTTTTTGTTGGTCCTTTGTTAAGGTTATGTATTAAACAAAAAGTTATATATTAAACAAAAATTTCACATCATGCATTGAGGGCGGAAATGGCCATTGGCTTTGAAACAATTGCAGCAGGAATTCTACCAGAGACTCTTTTAGGAATTCCACCAGGGATGCTACCGACAGGATTTTTTTTAGGGATTTCTCCCGTAATTTCACCATCATTCATGCTTCCAATGATTCCTCCATGCATTTGTCCCAGATATTTCCCTCAGGCTTCTCCAGGAGTTTTTACGGTAATTTATCCCAAAATTTTTCTCAAGATTTCTGAAAAAAATCTCACAAGGATTCTTTTTGGGAGTTCTCTAGAAAATTTCATGAGATTCCTCCAGCAAAACTACCAAGGAGTCCACATGAAACCCCTCCACAAGGCATGAATACTTCAAGAAATTTTGCTTCAGAAATTCTCAGTAGATTTTTTCAGTTTTTTCCTTCGCGATTTTTTTTTTCAAAAAGTCTGCCTAAGATTCCCCTAGCCATTTTGTGTCAGAGGTTTCTTAACCCCTATACGAGCAGCTTCAATATCTTGCCATGAAGAAATATTGAAATCGCTATAACTTTTTTGTTTCTCAATATATTTGCACCACCACAAGTTTTCAAAAATCTCTTCTATTTTAACTATCTGTATTTGTTTTGATCATTGGTCATATGGATCCGGAGATATTCCAAAATTTTTTGGGGACCGACGCGTAGCCAATGACCCACGTCAATATCTCAAGTTACAGATTTTTCTCATGTTCTATTATTGGCTTTTCAAAACTATACTTTGACGAGAGTCTGTTGTGAAAAAATGAAACAAAACGGTGCAACCGTTTTTTGAGTACCGTCGATGGGGGTGACAATGGCTCTAGGGGGTGAGATTGGGTCGAAACGGAAAAATATGATATATGAAATATTTCAGCCAATAACGCTGATATTATTAAAATTTGTAATTCATATGTTAGAGAACATATAATTACACGTAATTCATCACAATATACATTTTTTGAAAAAGTAGTTTTGTTTACCATATCGATAAACTTGTATGTTGAAACTAGATAAAATTTATAACATTAGATTTCTCCTGTGCAAAGTATCACACATGTACTTTAACGTCTATAGTTATATTAGTAGAAAGTTGAAAGTCTTTTCATTACACTTCACATGTATTTTCCGGAATCTATTTGATTTTTCCACAAAAATTTATTTTTTTCCGGTACGGTGTCTAAAACATTAAAATGGGGGTGAGATTGGGTCAAGTAAGAACGATAGTAAATGAAAACACAAGTCCACTTTTTTGACATTTTACGGTGTCGGGTGTTCTCTTTTTTCAATAAGATTTATTTATTCTTTCTAAATACAGCATCTCTGAAACATCAAACAAGTCTACTTGAGTATTCCGTGCATTGAATAACAATTCAACGCATCCTGACAACTTCTCAAACCAGCTACTGTTTTTTGTGCGCAGCAACATCGTAACATTTTAGTAAATGAATTTTTTCTTCAATTCAATTTCAAATTCAATGTTTCATTAGTGTTTTCATATTATAGAAACATCTCACGGAAGTACAAATGAGTTGGATCGCTGAAATACCGGGTATTATGACGTCAACATCTGCTGAAACGTATTGATCATGGAATGTCGCACCGAAATTAAACTATTTGCGAAGATTTAAAATAATCACTGTTTCAGTACACCTTTGGGAAACCTGAATAGGCTTTATGGCAATGGGGATGAGACTTTGAAAACAATTTGATGGAAAAAACAAGAAAATTTATGTAAACTTAACGATAAATGTTGGGTTTACATATTTATTCTCATAGCTCTTCAAGTTTTTGGTATACTCGTTCTTTAAAGTGGGTTAATCATACTTGTGAAACATCTAAGAAATCTTTTCGTCTTGTTTGCATCGTATTTCATCAATATTTTTCAGCTGTGAATGGTTTTGAAATCATTTTTTCAAAAACAAGTTATTTTAATTACAGTGACCCAATGTCACCCCCTCTATGGGGTGAGATTGGGTCATTTTACATTCACTTGTGGTGCCGCTGTGAATAAATATTTTTCTTTAATTTTTTGAACAGTTGTTAATGTACCATCAAAGTACATACACACCAAATTTGAAGTTTATTGGAGTTAAATTGCAATAGTTATTCAATATATAAATCGCACATATCCCTTTTTAACCCATTGTCACCCCCCAACGACGGTAATAAGCTTTTATGCTTTTGGTACAACTGCGGCCGTAACAAGATCTTGAAAACTTAAAAAACATCATATTGTAGTTTTGGACTTCTCGGAGGGAACTCAACCGATTTCAATGATTTTTTCAGTGAAGCTCTTTATTACCTGACACTGTATAGCTCCCATTTTTTTTCATAAATCGACTTAAAACAAAATAGTGGCCTAAGAAATTTTTTATGAGAAGTGTCGGTCCCCCAAGAAATACCGCATTATATTCGAAACTAGATGACCAATGGTCAATACCGACACAAAATCCAAAAATAGAAAAGTTTGTTGAGATTATGTGAAAAAAGGTGCAAAAATATCGAGAACCAAAAAAGTTATCGCAATTTGAATATTGTTTTTTGGTAATAAGATGAAGCTGCCGGTAGAGAAATTAAGAATTATACTTGGAATTATTCGATTCGTTTCTGTTTTGCTGCTACAGTTTTTCTTCTTCGGATTTTACTATGAATTTAATTTGGGGTTCCTCTAAAATTCCTGCAAGTATTTAGATAACTCATCCAAGGATTTCTTTATAAATGGCTCTAGTACAACTTTTAGGGATTGTTTATTGCTTCAAAAACATCACTTGGCTTCTCCGAAAAATTTTCCTGTGGTTCTATCAAGAGTTCCTCCAGGAATTTCTTCAGGGTTTTAAAAAAAAATCTCTTTGAGGTTCTTGAAGAATTCCTCCAAAAAAATCCTAGGATTTTCCTTTATAAACTCTACGACTTATTCTAGGAATTGTTCCAGATTTTTACCAAGGGATTCTACCTGTTTTTTACAGTCATTTCTCCTAAAATCGGCCAGAATATTCTCATGTTTTGTATTTCAGTAATCCATTATTTGTTCATACAAGATTTAAATAAATAAATAAATAAATTTCTCAACAAATTCATCCTGAAATTCCTTCCAGGGTTTCTTTAGTAAAAACAACAAGTATTATTAGCAACAAGTATTATTATCCTGAAATTCTTTGAAGAATACCTGTAAAAACTCATCAATACTGACTCATACATCTGAAAACTCTTCCTGGAATTGACCATTTTTTTTGTTCCGCAATATCTCCAGTTATTTCTCCTGGGTTTTCTTAAAAAATTTCCTCCAGATTTTTTCCTGGAATTCTTTCAGGAAATACTCCATGAATTTCTCCAAGAAATCCGAGGAAAAGTTTTTATTAAATGCCCTGGTTGAAATCGCTGAAGAAATCTCTTAGTAACGTCTGGAGGAATTTCTGAAGGAATTCTCGCTGGAATCTTAATAGGATTTTTTGGGGGAATGCCTTGAACAATTCCTAGAAAAATCAGGAAAATGTGTGGACGACTCCTGGTGAAATTCTTGGACCATTTTCTGTAAGGATTCTTAGGGCAAATACTGCAGGTGCACATAGTTATTGATCGCAGGTTTACGTTTTTTTTACTTTTGTATAAAAATAATATAAATTTCGTTCTACAGTGATACCTCCATGAGTCGATGTTCCATGACTCGAGGTTTCACTGTATCTTCGTGTTTTGTCATAAAATAAGGAATTCGGATATAACCTATTTAATATTTGCTATGGTATGACTTCTTTCTGAGTGTGGATAAAAATCATAGATTTTGAGCTGACGAATGGTGGTACAACATGATGTTCAGGAATTGTCCACACGAAGATCTACCAGAACCGATATCACATGAAAAAAAAAATCGTCTATGACTTGCCATACACGCTTATGAAATTTTGACCATAGGTGTATACAGTGGGGATTCACTCGTTGGGGGTCCGCTACATGGAATGACTCGATGGTTGGATGTTCGCTGGTTGAAAAAAATTCCAACTAAAAAGCACTCGCATGTCAGGAGAACATGTCAAACTAACTTTGACGTCTGACTACCGTCAGTCGTTCCAACTAACGGGTCGGATTCGTTAGATGGAAGGCAGTCGTGTTCCAACCAGCGAATCCCCGCTGTACCACTTCCTTGTGTACAGCATGATCAAATTTACAAAAACTGTTCAGAACTCTATTCTAGGGTCTCATACCTTTTTATTAGAGTTTAAAAGAATATTAAATCAGGTTCAAAAGTTAATTTTTGAGAGCGTTTAAAAGCATTGTAGCGCCGCTCACCGAGGTCACTGAAAGATTATTGCAGCAAGGATATGATCGCTTTCCAAAGTTAGTTTTTTTAAGTAAGGAAATATCAGAACTATTTCTTTTTTTAGTGCCAATGTCTAAAAATCACCCCGATGTGCAAAGATAAAAAATGAGATTTTTTGATAAATTCGTTTAGAAATGTGGGAAAATCTCAAGAGATACTTTAGGAAGATCAAGAAAACGCTGAATGTGGAATCTTTCTAAAAGTGAATAAAGGAAATTGAGCAGAATATTTTACTCTTCTCTCTGTAAAGTGTAAAACATGGAAACGGTAGTAAAAATGTGTGGCATATGCAATGACATAATGACCCATGGCCATTTAATTGATTGACAATATACTGCTGTGAATCACAAGCGAGTCCCATTCAAACGAATACTAAAAAAAGTTCAGGAGATTGACACATCTTTGGATATCAATGAAACTTTCACATTTTGCTTATCATTCTGATACCTTTTGAGAGAAATATTAGGATTATCAAAATACCGTTAATTTTTGTATAACACGTTACAAAACTATGCAGTGGGACTGTAATGAGGTCACATTTCATTATAGGACAATTCGACTTAGTATTTTTTTACAAATTTTACCGGACAAATTATGTAGTCTCGTTAGTGTAGCTGAAAGGTCATATTTAGGAATATATGTTCAAAACTTGTATAAACCAAAATTGGAAAAAACAGATGGGACTGCCTTGCGATTCACGGCAGTATAGGAATATAGGACTGTGTTTATCGAAAACAATTCTCGCACCGATGATCTTGGAAAACTGGTTTGCTGGTTTGCTTCTGACAAGAAAAGGAATCGCCTATCTCAATGCGAAGAAATTTCTTCCCAGATATGACCGGGAAATTACATTTCTCTGATCGCAGTATACAGTTGAGAAGAAATGTCATTTCAAATGGGACTCTGTAGGAAATTTCTTGACCCATTCAGTAAAAAAAAACAACAGTGTTTTACAGGAAAACATCATCGTAGTTCGAATTGGTCATTTTATTTTGGAAAAATCGTCAAACAATCGAAGTCAATTAATCGATTATCTCGATTATTAAGTGAGCCAGTTATCGATAAAAAATTAATCGATTAGTGAGTCAATTAATCGATTAATCGAAATAATCGATTAATTTGCGACAACCCTAAACGTGACTACCGCCGCGGTGTTGCTTTAATGCAAGTGAAATAAACGATTAAGTCAAACGGAAATTAACAGTGTTTAATTTAATATTGTGAAAGGCTTAAACTGCGAATTCAACAACCTGGCGACGAGAATAAATCGAGGTAAGCGTGATTCGATTCGGTGGATAATTAGAATCGGTCGCGAATGAAACGCATGTGAAAAAAAAAAATGGCCGAGTTTGTGCATTTCAATTTACCGGTGAAGAGCATGGAGAGAAGAATGAAAGTTTGGGCTTTATAAATTCAGAACATGGGAGCGTTGTGGTTCTATATGCTTATTGTGAAATGTGACTTTTTACTTTGAAGCTTAATCGAAATGATACGATGAAAAAAAAAAGGAATGTTATTTCTTAAATGTGCTCTAAAACAAAGTGGCACACTTTGCAGTGGTGTGAGTGCGGTATATAAGAACATTGGAAGCAGATGTGTCATCGAAATCATCATTACTGATTCTTTGATCATGAGTTCTCCATACAACGTAAGGTGGTATGCTCGTAGCTTTCTCTCTTACCAATACTTGCATATCTTTGTCATTATGATACATAAAAATAACGGTAGTGTAAAAGGTAGCGGAGATAAATGAGGAAAACAAAACAGATGAGGGAGATGTGAACGTATTGAAGAATTCAGATGATGTAGGCATAAAAAAAATGGTTTGGAATCAGTGCCATCCGAAATATGCATGTTTCAAAGTTGGGAATGGATCGAAGTGATAAATGAATGAACCAGTAGCGTTCGAATTGGTTAATGGTGACTGATATGTGTGGAAGTCGATTATTTCTATGGAAGTAAGAGTATCCTTTGGACCAGTAGCGTCAAAGGAGGTGAAGATAAAGGGTGAATAAAAGTTCGTTTCTGCAAGTTTATCCTTCTGACCAGCAGCGTCGAAGGAGGTGAGGATTTTTTTTTTAGATGGAAGAAAGGAAAAAACTCTTGTGTGTATCTTTGGTATAAGCGAAGATGTGGATATGGAAGTATATGTTTTTCAAGTTTTGTGAAGATGTATCCTTTAGACCAGTAGCGTCAAAGGAGGTGAGGATGAAGTTAGTGAAGTCCAATATTGCAAAATTATTTGACACCAGTAGCGTGCAAAATAAAGAGAAGTGCAAGAAATATATGAATACAAGAAATCAACCGGCACGGTTTCAGGAAAATCGTCAAAAAAAAATACAAACGGAGGGTTACTAAACTACAAGAGTTTCTCTCAGGTAAGTGAATTTTGAAACTATATGAAACACATAATTCAAAATGAGGGGTATTGATAAAAAAAAAATCAAAATTATTATTGAATACATTCAGATAAATTCTGCTAATTTTATGAGGTATAAATTGAATGAGTGGGCTACAATGAGTACTGTGTATAATAACATGCTTACAGTAAAATACATGCTCTTCCTGACAATTGAAATGCACAATCAACAAAAATATGTAGGCATGGGTAAAAAAAAAAGAAGCAGAAATTGTCTTGTGAATGGGAGTCGTGGAAAGGATCTTTGGAATGCTACTTCGATGCCTATTCCATTACAGACCAACGAATGATGAAGGCAAAGCTTCTTCATCTGGGTGGGGTAGAACTACAGAGAGTGTTCCGAAGTTTACCAAACCACGATAAATTTCCTGTCGTGGCTTTGGACCCAAAATTTTATGATTTGGCTATTGACATCCTGGATGCATACTTTCAACCTGGGAAGCAAGATGTGATTGAAAGAAGAAAGCTTCGTCAATTAAAACAGGATGTGGGTGAAAAGTTTTCACATTTTTTGATTCGGCTTCGTCAACAAGCTGCGAATTGCGGGTTTGAGAAATATCATGCAGACGTCGGTGATGTTTTGATGGAAATCTACCTTATCGATATCATTGTGGAAAATTGTCGTTCTGAAGAACTGAGGCGAAGTATTTTGAAGAAGGACCGTAAGCTCACAGAAATCGAAGAAATCGCTGCGTGTATTGAAGGAACCGAACAACAATTGAAGGACCTGAAAGAATCAACTTCAAATACCAGAGAAGCGTCAGTATATCAAGTCCGTGATCCGAGGCCGTCTTTCCGGGAACAAAACAGGACGCTTGGTCCACGAGGTGCACCTCTGAATTCTCGATCTACTATCAGTCAGCCAAGCTGGAAGAACACGAATGTATCCTGTTTTGCTTGTGGAGAACCAGGACACATTTCGAAGTCACCGAATTGTCCAGCCAGAGGTCGTACTTGTCGTCGCTGCAAGAGATTGGTCCATTACGAAGCGACCTGTCGAAAACGGAAAGCAGAAGCATCATTGGTACCTAAGTCGAAAAAGGTATTCAGTGTTGATGATAACAGGGGCAGCGAATCAGCAGTAGAGAAGCCTGAATGTGCCACCGGAGAATCAGAGAAAGTTTATTACGCGTTCTATGGGGGAAATGAATCCAATGTACTACCTGGTGTGATTGGAGGAGTTTCTACTGAGCTTTTGGTCGATTCCGGAGCGGATGTTAATCTGATTAAGCTAGAGACATGGGAAACAATGAAAGAGAAGCAAGTTAAGATAATCAAATCAGTCAAAGGATGCAGTAAGATCTTGAAAGGGTATGGTAGTGACAAACCGTTGGATATTGTTGGATCCTTTATCGCAGAAATAATAGTTGGTACTTGAGCTGCAACTGCCGAATTTTTTGTGGTGAAAGGGGGTCAGAAGGACCTTTTGGGAGATTCAACTGCAAAGCGTTTAGGTGTTCTCAAAATTGGTCTGAACATCAACCATTTGGGATCGCCGCTAAAACCTTTCAACAAAATTATGGATGTTCAGGCCCATATTCGAATGAATCCGCATTTCAAACCGGTATTCCAACCACTCCGTAGAGTCCCAATCCCAATGGAAGAAGCGGTTAACAAGAAGCTAGACCAACTCTTGACTCGTGACATCATAGAAGTGAAGACAGGTCCGTCAACGTGGGTTTCGCCCTTGGTGATTGTAGGAAAAGCTTCCGGTGAACCTCGTATTTGCTTGGATCTGCGGAGTGGAGCTTGCCGAAGATTCGAGGGACGTTACTACGTTCATCACCAGCCGAGGCCTTTTTTCGTTTTAAGCGTCTGCCTTTCGGATTGGTCACAGCTCCTGAAATTTTCCAACGTGTGATGGAAGAAATGTTGTCGGGATGCGAAGGCTGTTACTGGTATTTAGATGACGTTATTATCGAAGGAGAGACGCAGGAAGCTCATGATGCCAACTTGGAGAAGGTACTGTAAATTGATTGTCTTTCGTTTAAAAGAAATATGTATTCAAATAAAGGTATGGTTGCTATTGTTTTAATATTTTAATTTCAAAACAGGTGCTAAATAGACTGAAGGAAAAAGGAGTAGAATTGAACTGGGACAAATGTAAAATCAGCGTCAAAGAGTTGGATTTTCTGGGCCATCACATATCAGAAAAAGGTATCAGTCCGTCTCAAACCAAGATTGATTCGATTCTGTTATTTCGACAACCAGCAACGGAGTCTGAAGTAAGGAGTTTTCTGGGATTGGCCAATTATATGAACAAATACATTCCAGATTTGGCTACTTTGGCAGAGCCCTTGCGAAAGCTTACACAAAAGAACGTAAAATTTGAATGGGGTGAAGCGCAGAACAATTCATTTCAAGCAGTTAAGAAAGCTTTAGCCACTGCTACAAAACTGGGGTTCTTTGATCCAAAAGATCATACAGCTGTGATGGCTGATGCTAGTCCGACTGGATTGGGCGCCGTTCTTATTCAAAAGAACGCATTGGGTGATCCAAGGATAATTTGCAACGCGTCCAAGTCGCTGACGGATACAGAACGACGGTATTGCCAGACGGAAAAAGAGGCTCTTGCCCTTGTATGGAGTGTTGAGCGCTTCCGTATGTATTTATATGGCAGAGAGTTCGATCTTATCACGGATTGCAAAGCATTGGAGTTTCTGTTTACCCCACGATCGAAGGCTTGTGCACGAATCGAGCGATGGGTGCTAAGACTGCAAACTTTCGATTATAGGATGGTCCACATTCCTGGTTCCCAGAATATATCAGATGCTCTTTCTCGATTGGATTCATCTAAGCCTGTTGCGTTCGATTCCGAAGAGGAATTATTCATTCGTCATATAGCTGGTACGGCAGCCGCATCTTTTGCTTTGAAATGGGAAACAATAGAGGAAGAAAGCAAGAGGGATCCAGAAATCC
The DNA here is from genome assembly GCF_002204515.2 of Aedes aegypti. Classification (NCBI taxonomy): domain Eukaryota; kingdom Metazoa; phylum Arthropoda; class Insecta; order Diptera; family Culicidae; genus Aedes; species Aedes aegypti. Next base: position 436,146,063 of record NC_035108.1, read on the forward strand.
TTGAACTGATTGAAATGATTCGTAACGAAGATGAGGAAAGCTTGCCTTTATCATATAAGGTGATTTACAATGAACTTTGTATTGTGGGAGAAGTTGTTTTGCGTGTCGATAGGATTATCATTCCGAAATCCCTCAGAGATCGTGTTTTAAATCTGGCGCATGAGGGACATCCTGGCATGCGTATGATGAAGAGTCACTTGAGGACTAGCGTTTGGTGGCCACAGATGGATCAACATGTCGAAAAATTTGTCAAACAATGCAAGGGTTGCGCCTTGGTTGCTGCTCCAAACCCTCCAGAACCGTTGATTCGTAAACAACTTCCTGATCAACCGTGGATCGATGTTGCAGCTGATTTCCTTGGTCCTTTGCCAGATGGACAACACTTATTGGTTGTGATAGATTATTACAGCCGCTTCATGGAGGTTAGCGAAATGAATTCAATTACTGCTAGTGATACAATAAATGAACTAGCGATAATTTTCAGCCGTTATGGTCTGCCAATGACATTGAGAGTTGACAATGGCCCACAACTGAATGAGAATTGTGAGGAGTTTCGCGAATTCTGCGAATCTAGTGGCATCAAGTTGATCAACACTATTCCTTTTTGGCCAGCTATGAACGGCGAGGTTGAATGCCAAAACAGGTCTCTTTTGAAAAGGCTCAGAATCGCATAACAATTGGGAAAGGATTGGAGAGCTGAAATGCGTCAATGTCTTTTGACTTACCATGCCACGAATCACACTGTAACAGGAAAGTCACCAGCTGAGCTCATGTTTGGCAGAAGGATAAGAATCAATCTACCACAAGTTCCACCAAATCGTCTAGAAGATGAAGAGGTTAGGGATCGTGACACCATCATAAAAGAGAAAGGCAGGGTTTATGCAGATACAAAGAGGAAAGCTAAGGAAAGCAAAATCTTGGTGGGTGATAGAGTTCTTGCCAAGCGAATGAAAAAAGGTAATAAGTTGGATACCGTCTTTTCACCAGAAGAATTTGAAGTTATACGGAAGGCTGGTGCTGATACCATCATCCGATCTCATGTAACTGGAAAGGAGTATAGAAGAAATGTAGCGCACCTTAGAAAACTTGAATCAGCAGGCACTCCAGAGACCGCAGATGTTTCTGCAGGTCCTTGTCCATCTACGTCGGAATTTCCAGAGACAACTGGCAGAACAACGTTAGAAAAACCATCATCAGACAAAGAAGATCCACTTACGAGAAGGGCAGCGAAATCAAGAAATGAACCAAAGTATTTCAAGGACTTTATCCCACATTAGCAGTCTAAAAGGTGGGGAGGGTTGTAGGGTCCTATCCTCTGGATTACATCGAGCTGCCAATCTATAACAGGGAATGATGTCTGTTAGCGCTGGCAACACAGTAACGAGGAGAGAGCTTGAGCCGGGGAGGGACAGGGAGTAGAGTAGAGTGTGTGACGATGAACGGTGCGAACGTGACTACCGCCGCGGTGTTGCTTTAATGCAAGTGAAATAAACGATTAAGTCAAACGGAAATTAACAGTGTTTAATTTAATATTGTGAAAGGCTTAAACTGCGAATTCAACAGTTTATATTGAAACGATCATTCCGTACCAGTCCCATTTTAAATTGTTCGTACGTTGTAATGCTTTTAATATTTATTCTTAGCATTTTGAATCACTTTTGTTTAACGTGTTATCGTGTAGTACAAGATTAAAAAGCTTTTCCTAGTACGCCACCTGTGAAAAACAAGTGTGGTAACTGTGATTCAAATCGGTATGAAAAAAATCCATAGTACCTATGAACATGAGTGAATCTACATTCAGGCGGTTTGCATTGATCTGCTCGAAACTCGGTTCAAGTGGAAAATTCCATAATTTAATTGCGCAGTAGAGAATATTTGAACGGAACAGAGAGCTATTTTCTGTATTATCACGATATCCAATCAAAAATTACGTTGTACGCTCTCAGTACACCATCGTGAGGGAAATTGCGTCTTAGTGTTAAATAATATACCAATCCGAACGCGATCGACCATCATTTCAAGTGGAGTTCTCAAAGTGAACAGTTCGATTAGAACAAGTGAAATCGAGTTTCAAATAATCGATATTGGAAAATATCGTTTGAATTTTTATAACTAAATTCGAAGTAAATCCGCGATAAAATTTAAATCTTGCGATAAAATCTAATTTGAATTTTGAATTACAGAAGGTTTACCTTTTTTGAGTTCGGGTAGTTTTTGTTGGTGAATAAATAGGCAGTAGTCCATACTGTGCCTTAGTGTGTGACTTGAATCAGGTAAGCTCTAATGTGACCAGTTGTGAAGAAGTGAGTTGTTCTAAAATACCACGTTGTTTAGGTATAGCCCAACAACGAGGGCAGTCAGTTTTGGGTGGTTCAAACGGAATAAGCCCGTTTTTGGTAGATCCTAGTCGGCCTTTACGCGATCCCGACCACGTGGCTTCATTCCGCATTCATCGACCCCAGATTCTGCCGGTTAGCTGCCTGCACGTGCCATAAAGTGATCGTGGACCGTTCCAACTTAAGTGTCTCTACTAACGAACTCCGAATACCGTTCATCGAGGCGAACCATTCCAACTGCTCGACCGTTAGTCGAGACACGTGGGAATTGAGCAGAAGAGTATCCAATCACCTTCAAGCCACACTAGTGCTTCGTGTGTCCCGTGGTCCAGTTGTGCGCTTTGAGCCACGTTCTAAGGCTCAGGATTCCACCTTTCCGGGGACATCTTTACCCTGAGGGCTGTCGCACACACGGGACGGATTCGGCCTTCGCTTCGCAAGTCGGTGAGGTCGTCGATCGGTGAGTAGAATTGCATCCGGCTACTACGAGGACGACGTTGGACCTGGGCCGGCGTAATCAGGCCAGAGAAACTTATATGTGCACGAAGAAATTGTTCTCTAGCTAGAGAGAAAGCTTACCTATTTTAGCCGAGTTTTATTTTAGCCGAGACACACTTCCTGATCGGCTGTGTAGGCGGCGTATTGCGTTGGTGAGTTTGGAACGTGATTGAATTGGCTTTCATTGGTTCGTTCAAATTAGTAAAGTTTGTATACTGGAATAACTAACCTGCCTTGAGTAGAGGAATTCCATGCCGGGATTTGATCACAGTCTTCGGTCCTTCTAATTTGGAAGGTGGCGCTTAAGCCGTAGACTGCCGTAACAGGGACAAACGTTACATTTTGGCGCCCAACATTACAATATTTTCAAAAGAGATTCTCAGCCTTGGGCTCCTTCATTCCCGGAACAAAAGTACGTTGCCTTCTGCTTGCTATGGTACACGCGATTCGGTTGTGACAAGGTAGGCAATTCCAGTTTTATCAATCAGTTCTCGTTTATTCTTTAGAGATGTAGCTAAAAGCTCCTGCTTTTTCTACCCACATAGAATATAAGTTACACCTAAAGTGAAGAAAATCAAATCGGTAGATTTGTGTCTGTACCTAAGCGTGTTCAAAATAGAAGCTCCAAATAAATTGTATTTCAGTGGTGAATAAGAAATGCAACTCGTGTGTCAAAAAAAATTATCAAGGCGTGTGCAAGCGTTTTTTGTTAAAAATGGAGGATATTCGGCTAGTTGGAAAATATCTACCTTTGTTCCCCGAATCTGCAAATTTGCCGACATACAGTGAAGTATTCCGGAAATTCATGTTTCATTTGCGAGCAGAGAAGCAAAAGCCTAGAGCTAGCGCCCAGTTAACAACACAAACTTTGAAGACATCATGGAACAAAAAGCATTTGAACCATTTGATCGACGACGTGACAGTGGAACAAAAAATCTTGCGATACTATGAAACTTGGAAAAGCTTGCAGAAGCATATACTAAGGATGTCGGTGAAAGAAACTAAAAAGAGAAATGAATTCTCTCATTCATTGTGGAACCTTTCCACATCGCGAAGAAGTATAAACCAAAAACTAAAGAGGAGAAAAAAACATCTCAGTATTTGCAAGTACAACGAGAACAATCCACTCTTCCAACAACAACTGAGACTGGTCCAACGGAAACTATCTCATGTAGTGATTTTGAGGAGGAAGCTAATCTACAGGCAACAGAAGAGACTAATCAGCCAACTAGTGAGTAGAAAAAAGCAAGTCTACAGCAAAAGAAAACATTGACTGGTAGTGATTTTGAGTCCTCATCTCAAACCCAGAGTGAGTCCTTTACTTCGATCGGTACTATCGGCGAAGATTAACAGATACCAGGTAAGTGTGAATTGAATACATTGCAAATATGTTTTAAAATGTTTTTCATGGATTCTAATATTTTTAATTTTTATATTTTCTTCTAGGTCCTTCAAAATCCCCAGCAAACCAGAGATCATATAAGGATGTTCATTTCAAATTGTATAAATGTACAAGTTTCGTTGAAATTGGATATGATGCAAAACTCAATTGATTGAAATCGTTAATGAAGTCATAAATTTCATCTGACTTGAATTTGCATCTTATAGAATTCCAATTTAGTCTGACCAAATATGTAACTTTAAACTGTCATTCCATTACGATTTCTTTTTCACTTGGTACGACTCTATTATAATCATCAATTTGAGATTACATATGAGTTCATCTGATGTAGATATAAAATCATACAGGGAACATCGCCGAACGCAACATAAACATAAAAAGTTGAATTCATGAACAAATTGACTTACCGGTTAGAAGAACATCACTGTTCAACAGAAACACAATGTCATCACGTTGCATAAGTATTTTCGTACGATGTCTTTAATAAATTGCTGCACTTCGTTTCAACTGCAAACGTTAATTCGATAAAACTTGAAGCCTTCCGTGTTGCACTGGCTCATTTGCAAAATGACAATTAAGTTCGATTACATTCGAACATGATGCTGTACAAAGTTTCATTTATATTTGCTAAAAGACCGAGTCTAGCAACTAAGACTGTGCGGCATAGTGGTAGCGGATCTAAGTAGTGATCTAAAGGTCAGAGGTTCGAGGCTTGTCTCGTGATATTTTTTTTCTTCTTATTATATTTGTTTGTAAAAATTAAGTCATATAAACTGCAATACACAATCATACATGAAATTACAGTGAACGCCAAATCAAATTGTCTTAAGTTGTATTGACCATGATAAATTCTCTAAAATGTACGTATATGGCCTCCAGATTTGTGCGAATAGAGGGAATCCGTGCATTTTATACAATCTGTTTTTACCGAATAAGTGTTCACTTTCTTCACTTGCAGTCTCAGTTATGTGAACATATTTGTTGGCTGGGTCATCTTCAACTCCTAAACCACAATTAAAAAACGTTATTACTGTCGATGTGGCTGCTGCTTTGAATCGCTGCAAAGTGAGTGATCGAAATGCGGTATTTCTAATTTCATCTATAGCTAAATCTTTGGGGCACGACGTTTCAACATTATTGTTGAACAAGGAGTCCATTAGATATTCAAGAAAAAAAAAATCGTGAGCAAAAGCACCATGAGCTGAAAACAACATTTAAGCCACAGGTTAACTTAGCAGTTCACTGGTATTCAAAGCTGCTTCCTAGTATATTGTCGTCTAAAGCCATCCCCAAAACTGAACGATTGGCTATAGTTGGTGATGGCATCCGTAAGTTGTTAGCTGTTCCCCCCATCCAAAATTCAACAGGAATAGACCATTTCCGTGAAAAAATTTCATTAGCTCATGAGCTTTCTTGCAATTTATTAAACAAACTTTGCTAAGGAACTCATATGATTTAAAGCCTCTAACTATTGAAAAACAATAAAAAACTTGCGGCACGCCATTTGACCCCGTGTTCTCCCAAAATTGTTGGGCATGATGATATTCGCTTGGCCCCTGCTTCCCCCCGATTCTGACGTTGAATCTGTGGTGAATTTCAGATCAGCTGACTGTTAGTTATGACAGATGACTTTGTTTGTTTTTATTGATCTTTCGTCATGGCGATGACGCGTAGCTCTGGAGTGTAAAAGGCTATTAGCGCTGGATTGGTATTCTTCGAAGTTTTTCGACGAATACTGTCCATATACACACAAAGGACGTTGAAGAAATTGTCACGAGTTTCCGGAGGCGTAACGAAGCAGATCCCCACCGAAACGCAGATTGCAAAGTGGGTAGAACGGCTACAGAAGGCGGTCAACGTAATCAGAATGGGACCGGGTCAACCTCGATTGCGAACGAAGCGTACTAGGTACCAGCAGTTGGCACAAACCATCGCAACCGGCATCCGGAAGATTTTGAAAAACGTTTGAACCGGGCCAAATTTAGCACCAGCTTTACCAGATCCGGACGTATATGCAGCGGCTGATCACCCAAGTGATTTGGTCAACTACAAAAAATCTCACCAGCAGGATCGGCTGATAGATAAGTTCATTGCCAGCCTCAATGCGTTCCAAAAAGTTTAGCAGAAGATGTTTGACTTGGAGAAGAATGCTGTGCAGCCGGCAACTATTCCAACATGGGGTCTCCCAACTACAACATGCACATGAGGAGATCAATATGCAGGCGCTGGCCAAGAGCGCATCATCCGAGAATTTGGAGGAAAATGCGTGAATGCAATCTACAAGGAGCTTGGCACTTTGGCTTATAAAAGTGATAACCAAACTGCGGCGGTCGAGAAGATTTTGTGCGCTAGGTAATTTTGTAACATTTCAAAACCAAAGTTATTGCTTATGCTCTTAGTTTATAATATTGTGTTCATGAATGTTGAGCAGTAGAAAAAAAACTCTTAATATATTGATAGTGATCTTTGAGTCTGAAATTTCTGCTATCTGATAAATAGCACTCTGTTGCATATTTGCGTAGTTTTAAACTTAAAGGAGTCGTACAACAAAACGCGTAAAAAAATCTTTAGTGTGGTAACATCAGAAACGGCAAACGGAGAGCAACGCTGGAATAAAAAAAAAAGAAATATCAGCTTAAATGATTTGTTTTGTACATATATGGATCAAACATTAGGAATCAATATTGTTTGAAAATGTTACTAATGACAAAGTGCGGCAAAATCTCCCACAATCTTTGTGTTACGTATTGAAACCCCTCTAATGGGGCCTCTCATGAACCGAGATGTGCCATTCATGGGATTGAAAGTTTTACAGATTTTTCTATCGAACATTTTTGTTTAGAACTTTTGTGGAATTTGGTATTTTGTCAAAACTTATCATTCCACCTCACGAATTACGTGGTTTATGGACGGCCACGAATACAAACGTAGCTCTATTTTGTGCTTTTTGACATTTTACGAATAGAATGAACTCTGCATCAACTGGTTGGCGACCCGTCCATAAATGACGTTGCATTGTATGGGGGAAGAGGGTGGCAATAGTTTTATGAAGAACTGTGTATGTGTGGGGAAAAAGAATGCGATGGGAGAAGGGGAGAGGGATCAAACATGTGCCAAAAGTGCTACGTCATTTGTAGACGTTCCCTCTTCAAAACCATTGTAATAATGTACATAGGGTGCCGGTACAAATATTGGATTACCTAAAGACAAACAAATATTCATTGATGATCTATTTGCTTGAATCAAAAAATATTTCATGGGTGGTAATATTATATTTTGAACGTGAAATTCCTTGAACCACTAGTACACTTGTTACAAGTCCTTTAGTAATAAAGCTACGAGAATGATGCGCAAGAAACTTAATACGAAATTTTATTCATATTTTGAATACATTTTTATCTCGAGACAGGAAATAATATCTGTTATACGCATCGTGATAATTTCATAGGTATAATTATTTTAATACATTTCAAACAGATGTTTTTTAATAGAACAGACATTACTTCTATCAGTTGAAAACTTTTGAAACACTAATTCACTAGCACAACTACTGGTACTAACAACGCCATTGGGACATGTACCCTATGTCATATACATATTGTTTCATCTGTTCGTTTTCTAAACCAAATTTGTCGGATTGTTTCGAGTTTCTCTGAAAAAGGAAACTAAAATATTTGAAATATGGCACCTAAAAAGCGAGTCTGCTTCAAACGTTGCGCAGTTTTGAACTGTATGTCTAACAGTAAAACAAATTCAAAGCTAAGATTTGTTTTTGTACCCTAAGAAACTGTTACAAGAGCTGTTTGGTTGGAAGAAATGCAATCAACATTTCGCACCTGCAAAATGTACTGCTGTGAACTTCATTTTAACGTGAGTATTTTCACAGCTAATAAATTAACATCAAATTATCTTCATCTGTATTTAAATTTTAGTTAGAGAAAGATTGTGTTGATTACGAAAAAAACAAAGGATGTTCCTTGAAGCTAAAGGTGGGAGTTCTTCCACATATGAATTTGCCTATAAAATCACCTAGTGGGAATGTTTCCACTACAAGTGGCTCAGTGGATCATTTGTCCTTGGATACAAGTATTGGTCGAGCCAAACTTGTTGAAAAAACTGCGTTACCATGCGAAAATTTCAGTGAAACAGTGTTGAGTTCGTTAGATGCTAGGAATGATATAGTGGATCCACTGTAATCGATTTTGGCACGACCTGTATGCGATGAAGAATTAGAAGAAACAATGGTATCGAAGGTACCACTATCCACATCAAGAGTTTCGAATGATGAACGACCGGGGACTTCTGGTGTATTACAATCTTGGCAGAAAAGTAAGTTCAAAAGAAATTGTATTACGTTTTTGATCATATTTGACAAGGTATTGAATAATTCCTTTATCATTTGATTTTTTTTTTGTTTTATTTATTTATTTATTTTTGAGGAACCAATCTGATAATAATAGATGGACTTGAATCTCATTTCTACAGCACTTCAGATTTAATTTGTAACAAAATCTAGCGCATTTCTGATCTGCTGAAAATTGCCGGTGCGAGCGCTTAAGTAAACCCCCTAAAACGGTAGTTTTTACCGCACAATTTTTGTTTTTTGCATGTAAAAAATATATATATATTTTTTTTGGCAGTTTTTGGAGCATTCTACTTTTAACGATTCCTTCACAAATGACTATTCGTCCAAGAGTATTTGCCTGAATTTTCCGATGTTTTTTTGTCCGTGGAATTGATTTAGTGTATTTTGACATTTATGGAAAACATTTCTTTGGAAGTACAAAAAAACTGTTTTTTGCTGGTCATAATTATAAAGAAGCTTAAGAATATATTATAACAGTTTATGATTGTGAGTGATTTATGAAAACTGTTTACATTATGAAGATTGATGGTTCATTATTATATGGTCTATACTAACAACAATTAATGAAATGAAAAACAAATACTACGATTGGTTTAATAATTTATAATCATTATTCGTTTCTAATGGTTATCGATCTGCCTCAGGCAGGCTTATTCTGTGAATCGAGTAGAAAATCCAGGAATTTACAAAAAATGTTTCAGGGACTCTCACAGGAATTTGGCAAAGAGAGAAGTAGAAAAATCTTCATGAATTCCGTCATGAACTCCATCAGATTTTATAGGGTCGATGTACCAATAGTTGCATAACTAACAACTAATATTAGTATAAAATCGAAAAATAAAGCCAGTGGCATTTCTAATTTCTGTTCGTATAGTAGCACTAGCCTCATGACGTAGGCAAAATACTAATCAAAACCATATTTTAACAAAACTTTAATATTTTGCCTTCAAAGTTTGGATCAAAAGCTTTCTATTGATGTAAAAGAGTTCTCAATTATTTTGTATAATAAAAAATAGTTTCTCCTAGGGGCGATCCATTAATTACGTAAGACAATTTTCGCGATTTTTCAACCCCCCCCCCCCCTCCCCCCGAGGTAAGATTTTTTGTATGAAAATAAAAAATAAATTGTATGGCGCGTAAGAAATCTGAAAAAAAGGGATTCATACATTTTTCAAGCGTTTCTGTAGAAAATTGTCACAAATTTCTTCAGGGATTTTTAATTAAATTTCAAAGTATTTCTTCATTCATAAACTATGCATATTCTTCGTGGTATTTTTTTAATACTTCAAGGATTTATTCAGTGATATCAAAAAAAAAAATCAAGAGCATCAATCTTAATACCGTAAAACGGGGTGAATAGACAAAGTGGGGCGAATAAAAACAAAGCGACCTACAGTTAAAAATGCGACTGTTATGTAATGATAAACTTTGAAAACCTACTGATTTTTTTTTTCATTCTTTCATTATCAACATAGTATCGCTACACTATTTATTAATTAAAAATGTAGCTACATGTTTTATTAAAAAAATGTTAATAAAATATTTAAATCTCATACACTTTTCATAGCCTGAAACATTCAACATTTTTGCCGATTACCAACATGACCAAAAATTGAAGTACTTTTAATTGAATGAATTTTTTTTCTTCGCTAAATGAAAACATATGGATATTTCTTCAAGATGCAGTTGAAAATGTGTTTATTTTTCTATTAAAATGAAAAAAAGTATTGATATTTACTGAACAGTGTATCTATTCGCCGCATTGCGGGGTGAATAGAAATATACAACATTTTCATAAATCTTTGTACAATACAATTTTTATTTTTTAACAGCAATTGGGGATGGTACACAAATTATGTCACGCTAAATTTCAACTTTTTCGACCCCCTCCCCCCCTTTGTCACACTTTTTGTATGAGTCCTCCGAAAATTTTCTAAGGCTTGTCACGCTTGGCTCGAGCCCCTCCAACCCCCCCCCCCTCGCTTGGAGCGTGACGTAATTTGTGCATGACCCCTTGGGGTCTCAGCAAAGCAAGACGCGACCCATGTTTGACGCTAATAAAATAGGTTTTTATCCACACGGTTTAAGTTGTACACATTCAAACATGTCGGAGAGTGTTTCTATTCGCCCCATTTTTCGGTTTAGCTTTTGGTGTTTCTAATGTTTCGCAAGTGACTATTCACAGTTTCGTTTTTATAAATGCAATCAAATTTGATTAAAACACAAATTTTATTTACGAAATCGATTGTGTATGATCAGAATGTTTGTGAAAAGTGAATAAATATATGTTTAATGAATTTAGTATTTACAATATCGTTAAAATATATGTAAAATTCTTCAAAAAGCTTCAATTTGAAATGCGCAAAATATTTAATCATTTTTTAAGGATGGCCTTTGATGCACATATTTAAAATAGTGCCAACATAATGCGACACAAGTTGTTTTTCAACCTAAAATATATCAAATAAAAAAATCGAATATTTAAAGGTTCAATATCAAATAATACTAACACATTGACCTTTTTTTAATTTCAAGCGCGTTAACGGTATTTCGCTTAGCTCTAAGATTATGCATAACATACATGTGTACATACATAATTTCATTTCTGTTTATCATTTTTTTTTGATCTTTTGCTTTTGATTTTGCACTACAATTTCCATCAACGACCATAAAAAATATAATACCTAACCAAACGGGGTGACTTGCAACACACTCCAATCAACCAACACCATAATCTACAACTAAAATTTTAAATTCGTTTCTGAAATTTTTATGGCTACAGAATTAAGACAATTTTTAAATGTCCTCGTGCTTGTAACACTTTATGTTACTTTGGTTTTTTCAACAGAATTTCTATATTTGTTCGACTGTAAGAAGCTCGTTATAACGACAACTTTTATAGTGACAAAAGCTCTTTATAGCGACCATTTTCCGGTCTCTGAAAAATATGTTGATGTCATAACTATTCTCTATAGTGACAATTCCCTGTTACGACGGTCCCTTGCGATGTCGTTTTAGCAAGCTTCGACTTTATTCGCTCTTGTAAGTATTGTTATTAATGTACTCAAAGCATTCCCAGTAAACACAAACTCGTATACAAGAGCGCATAAGAGTGCAAATGTGGAGGCGATATACCTACATGCGCCATAACACTGCATGCAAGATGTACGTATATCGCCTCCACATTTGTACTCTTATATCACATCATATATGACGGTGTGTTTACTGAGTTTAAACCACTACAGGAGAATTACTTATGTGTAATAAACTAATTACTATATTTTATATGGGAAAATAAGGCGTTACCTACCATGTCATATAACCACCCCGAACAATATTTTTACCGGGTGTTTGCAGTTGATAGATGAATTATCACACTTTTGGTTATAGTAGACCTATAGGGCCTGTTCACAAATTTCATGAAGGGGGTGGGTGGGTGTCTTTAAAATGTTACAGCTCATACAAAGTTCGTAGATTATTCATACAAAAAGCATTACGAGGGGGTGGGTGGGAATCAAAAGAGGCCATTTTTGGCGTTATAAAATTTGTGAATGAACCCATATATGCTGCCGTGAATCGCAAGTCAGTCCCATCTGTAAAAGTAGGCATTGAGAAAATGGTCTGTGAAGTTTTCAAACTTGTTTTCCAAACGAATATTCAAAAAAATCCAGAGGATTGTAATATATTTCAATCTTAATGAAACTTTCACAACTTGCTACAATATCTTTCTGAGAAAAATTTAAAGATGATCGAAACACGGTTCATTTTTTTTGTGTTGCACGGTGCGAAACTCTGTAGTGAGACTGATATGCGGTTACTTTTCATTATGGGACAATTTGACTTGCTGTTTTTTTATTCTATTTTTTCCGAACAAATCATATTATTTCATTAGTGCAGCTGAAAGAGCATTGGAAGAGATGTTGAAAACTGAACTCAACTCAATTTTGATGAAAATGCAGATGGGACTGACTTGCGATTCACGGCAGTATGGTTATAGTCTACTATATTTCCAATTTTATGGAACTCTATTTAAAAGGTTTTTGCATACAATTTCGTAAAATAAAACACGTAAAATAAAATAAAATATTAGTCTAGAAACTTCATATAGAATCAAGTATAGAATATTACTTTTGTAAATTTAATCTACAGTGCTGTTCTGAATAATAGCAGCGCATGTCGATTTTCATACAAAATGCTCAACTTTGACATGCTGTAGTTTTGTTCCCTTTCAAGCAATCGAGTTGAAATTTTCTCCATAGAACTACAAATATGCCCAATTTTGTAAACACAAAATTTCAAAATTTTCTAAGCCCCTACCGGAAAGTGAGGTACTAGGTGAAATTGTTCGAAAAAATAGCAGTTTTAAAAATTTGAATTTCTGCTTGACATTATAGTTTTAAATTATATATCACTTACCATAGGAACAATCTCCTCCTACTTATCAAACCTACACCTATACCGAAAATGTTTAGAATATTTGTAGAAGAAAAATTTTAAAATGTAAAACTGCTATTTTTTTGAAAAATTTCATCTAGTGTCTCACTTTTCGGCAGGGACTCAGAAAAAACTGAAATTTTGTAGTTACAAAATTGATCATATTTGTAGTTCTGTGGAGAAAATTTCAGCTCGATTGCTTGAAAGGGAACAAAACTACAGCATGTCAAAGTTGAGCATTTTGTATGAAAATCGACATGCGCTGCTATTATTCAGAACAGCACTGTACGTCTTGTTTCCAGGCTATGATTTTGAATCTCTATCAAGTATCAGTTGTAAAGAGTTATGTTTGATATGCAAAAATAATTACAACAACAGATTTAATTATGTCCACTACTTGAATTATGCGTCACAGATTTTGTAGACAAATATGTTTGGGAAATACTACACTAAAAATGCCTTTAAAAATGACTCCAGTTATCATTTTTCAAGGATTTATTAGAAATTCCACCAGAATTTACAAATAGAATCACTCCACTTTTTTTTAACTTTATTTATTTGTAATTTTATTAAAAAAAAACACACATTGTTATTTAGAAAGATTTGTGAAATTCGTTTTATTAATACCGCAGCTTTATTTCATTTTTTTTTTCATTAGCCTCTATTTTTTTCTAATGATAATATAATAATTAACTTGTTTACAGATTACGATCAGCACTCAGCAAGTGACAGCTCATCAAAAAGTAAAATTACTACGATGCAATCAAACTTGAACTCCCAATCAACTTTTCATCCCTCAGCTGTGAGCACCACCGAATCTTCATCACTAGATGTTGTGCCGCATATAATAAAAAAAATTCAACTGGAATACACAATGGGAGCGATGAAAAATTATCCAAAACGATTTTTGGGGATCCCGGAAGCATCGATCCACGTTTTGAACATTCTATCAGATGCTACAAACATAGCTATTCGCGATATTTGTATTATTATCCGAAAGCTTAGATTAAACGAGCCACACTGGCAGCTGGCAATACAATTCGAATTGTCAATAACAAGCATAAGCAGAATCATAAACGAAAATATTTCTTTGTTAGCCGATGCCATGGAAGGATTTGTAATTTGGCCTGAGCCTGAAGAAGTCCAGATTAATTTGCCAAGCAGCTTTAAACACAGATTTGGAGCAATTAACACTATTATAGACTGCTTCGAAATTCAAATACAGAAGCCAACTAATGCGATCAACCAAGTATTGACATATTCTATGTATAAGAAATGCAATACTATTAAGTATTTAATAGCCTGTTTGCCGGATGGAATAATCAACTTCATTTCTAAAGGAGCTGGTGGAAGAATTTCGGATCAAGAAATTGTCAGAAATAGTGGGTTTCTTGACAAACTGTCAAAAAACACCATGGTAATGGCAGATAGAGGGTTCAAGTCGATCGAGCTGGACTTACGTATTAAAAAATGTACTTTAGTCAGACCACCAAGCACAAATGCATCTAAAAAAATGAATCGCGATGAAGTTATGGCTAATAAAAGAATAGCCAGTCTGCGAATACATGTGGAGAGAGCTATTGGAAGACTTCGAGAGTTCGAACTACTTAAACCGCATGCGACAGTTGAAAGTAAGGTGATTAACAAATTAGATTATTATGTATGTATTGCTTGTGGATTTTGTAATATTCAGTCTAATCTAATCAACGAATAAACTCAAATTTTGTCACTGTGGTTCAATGCAAGTATTATGGAAGAATGGGACACTAAATTTAAATGTAATTTCTTAGAATGACCTTCGTATATCTGAAAGTATTTCTTAATATTTCTCGCATAATTTAGGATAACCCTCTAAAACTATTGGTAATCACGTGCATGGTTTCTGGGCAAATGAAACCACTATCACTGGGAGATAGAGGGGAATCGTTCTTCGTAAATTACGTGTACCAAGCATGTACTCAGAAACAACGAGCTACGCACGTGGTAACCAAAGCCTTTAGAACGTTATCCTAAATAATGCGAGATTTCTGTACACATGTAAAAGCTCTAATAATGCCTAAAATAAGAAAGGCGTCAATGTCAAAATTATAATAGCAGTGTTCTGTCATTTCCATACAAATCGCGTTCCAATTGAGCAGGAAATTTGTCAAAATTGGAGCATAACGACTCTCTTGTTCATGGATACTAAAGTTTGTAATATAGTAACCAGGGTAAGATTATCTTGGTATGAAAGCCTTTTCACTCACCATATACTCGAAATGATTTTCTTGACAATTTGACAGGGCAATTTGAGCACCTCAAGGATGCACCCGGTTTAATCCTACTCATTTTTTTTATTTAGGTAATATTAGTAATCATCCTTATATTTAACCTTTTTACTTCAACCTTTGAGTTTTGAGAAGTGAAAAATAGTTTTCCAAACATAGGAACTATGTAGCTGAAAAGGAAAGTAATCGCCTATCTCGATGCGTGGGAAATTTTTTTTTTCTAGTTTGGCACTTTCAAAAAATAGATGTTTAATCTTCGTTAAAAAATACTCCGGGTATATCTTGTCCATAAAAGGATGGAATTTACTAAAGAAAACCATTATATGTTAATGCTTGTAATAACCGAAGATATTTTCTTGAATTGTTGATATATTTATTTTCAACTTATTTAACTTTTAGGCAATTAAAAATAACTAAGCTTTTGAAGATTTTTGGAATTTCACTAAAAAACGATTAAAATTTTTATAAATATTTCATTTTTTGTGCAAAGCGGATACCATATGCTAAGCTTACAACTTAATGTGGTTTTATAATTTCGCACTTTACCTTAATATTGAACATAGTGCTCATTTTGCCCAAAGGGTAATTAATGTATTGAAAGCAATTAAAATAATTTTCAAATATGATAAAAATATTATCTACAGAAGATTGTTCTGTGTTCATGAATTTGTATCCAAAATAAAAATATCACTTTCTTATATCTTATGGGAAATATACTCCAGAGTTACCCCAAAAAAGGGAATAATTTGTCATAAAACGACGAGACACGTCTACCTTCCATAATCTAAAAACAGCTTACTAATCGCCATTTGAGTTCAAATATAAAAATAGGAAAATGTCTCGATCTTATCAAAATCTTGGACTAATCACCGATATTCACATTGTTTTATATTAATACTGCCAAAAGGTACATAAAATATAAAACAAATTTGTCTCGATACACATACATTACATGTATGTCTTGCATTGTTCATGACAAATTACATCGGTAAATCATGTATACATATGGTTCGTCTTTCATATTTTCTTGGGTGAACATTTTTGTTTCATGCTTGTCAGTCTGTGGCTTTATTATTACAATATCTCCAAATTGTTCCTATTAATTGAGAAGACAGATTTTTCATGAAATAATGAATACTTTAAAGTAAAAACCAGTTAGTTTTGAATTTGTTACACTTTTTTTTTTCAGGATAAAGGATTCATTTTTTATTTTATTTTTTTTTTTCATTCACATCTGTAACAATATTGATTTATAAGGGTCTTATAAATAGCTTGTTCCCAAAACAGTTCCAATTTTTTCAATAAGCCAGCACAATATTTTTCATCATAAGTAACCTCTTTAATGATGAGATTTTCTATCGTAGAATTTTGTTCAAACGAAGGCATCGCGACACAAAAAATACTTTTCTTTTTATCAGTGCGCATCGTACCTTCGTGCTGTGCGTACACGAATTTTCTCTGCTCTTGGAAGTTTTCTTTAAAACTACCTAAAGCAATAAAACAGTACTTTTCAGTGCTACAAAACAGTACTTTTCAGTGCTAAAATTAAAAACGGTACTTTTCAGTGCTACTTAAAACAGTACTTTTCAGTACTACTTTTTCTACTATTGATCCCTTTACGATCCTTGTTTGGACCCGTGCCTTCGATTTTTCGTTGGACCCGTTGGCGAAATCTAGCGGTGGTAATCCTTCTTGGACACCGTCTTGGGAAAAAACCTTTCGAAGGTCACGTCTTCTTTCGTTTATTAATTAAACATGGTATCAACAACAAACAAAAGGAAGGGTGAATCTCTGAATTCACTACTTCCTTCCAAAAAAGTGGGTTTTAAAACTGTCACTACACGTGGCAAGAATGGAAGAAAGGACGCTTCCCCGGAATGCAAACTTTCTTCCAAGGGTGAAATGAATAATTGTATCGAAATGAGCAATCAGTTCGATGCTCTAGACAAATTTTCCGAACACCAAATCGAAGCACCCTCTAGCCCAGGCTCTTTGATTCAAGTGAGGAAGCAAAGAGTGCCGCCTATCGTGGTCAGTTGTTCCGAATTTGGGGGATTTAGGCAGGAGATCTTGAACTCCATTAGGGGAATCAAGGTTTCCTTCCAAATCGCAAAGAAAGGAGACTGTCGCGTTTTGCCGGAAACTCTTAAAGATCGTGAGCTTCTTCTCGAACATCTTGAAGAGAAGAAGCACAAATTTTTCACTTATGACGACAAAACTGAACGTTTGTTCAAAGTTGTCTTGAAAGGTCTCTCAAGTGACTATAAATCACCTGAAGAGATCAAAAATGGAATAAATGATTTACTTGGATTTTCCCCAGTCCAAGTAATCATTATGAAAAAGAGAACCCAATCTGGCATTGTTCGGAAAGGGCTTTCTCAAGAATTTTATTTAGTTCACTTTAACAAAAAAGAACTAAATAATATTAAAGCTTTAGAAAAAGCAAAACTTTTGTTTGATGTCCGTGTGACATGGGAACATTTCCAGAAACCTGGAGGAAATTACCAGAACCCCACTCAGTGCCGTCGGTGCCAAAAGTGGGGTCATGGTACAAAAAATTGTCGCATGGATGCTAAATGCATGATTTGCGGAGGTTCTTCTCACGCCAAAGACGTCTGTCCAGTGAAGGAAGATACCACCAAATTCATATGTTGTAATTGCGGGGCTAACCATAAGTCCAATTTTTGGAATTGTCCTTCACGCAAAAAGGTCATTGAGGCTCGTGCCAGGCAGATGAAAGATAATATCCGTTACGATAACGGTCGTTTCCGGAATTTGCCTGGTAGAGTATCGAACAATGCTCATTTTCAGTTAACGATCGCTTGATCATGAATCATACCCATCAGGAAGATCATAATCATGCTCATTCACAAACTAATTTTAATCCGTCGGGTAGCCGTTCGAATCTTTCTATTTAGAATGTATCTACCCACGGTAAATCTTTTGCCGATATCGTAGCAGGAAATTCGAACTCCTCCCCTGTTCGATCCATGGGTACCCATTCTACTTGTTTCAAATCAAATGGAAAAAACCCTACCGCCACAGGTAACTCCGCTTCTTCGTCTACCGAAAATTCTAATGGGAAATCACATGACATGTCTGCCTCTGATTTTAATTTTCTAACTGAACAATTGAATCTAATGATTGATGCAATGTTCAAAGCCACCACTATGACTGAAGCAGTCCAAGTAGGTGTAAAATTTACAAATCAAATTGTTATTGGATTACGTTTTTCTAATGGATCCAAATAATAATTTAAATATTTTAAATTGGAATGCTCGTTCTCTAAATGGTAAAGAGGACGAGCTGTTTAATTTTCTTACGGTTAATAACGTGCATATAGCAGTTATTACCGAAACGTATTTAAAACCTGGATCTAAACTCAAAAGAGATCCTAACTTTTTTGTTTATCGTAATGATCGACTTGACGGGGCATGTGGGGGAGTTGCAATCATCATTCATAGGCGTATAAAACATCAACTGTTTTCATCATTTGAAACTAAAGTTTTTGAAACTTTAGGTATTTCTGTTGAAACACAGTTTGGTAAATATAGTTTCATAGCTGCCTATTTGCCTTTTCAATGCTCTGGACAGCAAGTTAATTTGCTCCAAACTGACTTGCGTAAATTGACTCGCAATAAGTCACAATTTTTTGTCATTGGTGACTTTAATGCCAAACATCGGTCATGGAATAATTCTCAAAGTAATTACAACGGCAGAATTTTATTTGATGAGTGCTCTTCAGGATATTTCTCAATTCAATACCCTGATAGTCCTACATGTGTTTCCTCTTCTAGAAATCCATCTACGATTGATTTGGTCTTAACCGACTCTAGTCATCTTTGTAGCCAACTGATTACTCATGCTGATTTTGATTCTGATCATGTCCCTGTTACATTTCAAATATCCCAAGAAGCGATTCTCAATCCTATCAGCTCCACTTTCAATTATTTACGAGCCGACTGGAATATATATAAAACGTATGTTGACTCCAATCTTGATGATAACATTTCTTTAGAAACTAAACTTGATATTGACAATGCTCTTGAAACTTTAACAAATTCCATTGTTGAAGCCCGGAGCATTGCAATTCCAAAATGTGAAGTAAAATTTGAATCCGTGATTATAGACGATGATCTTAAACTCTTGATCCGTCTTAAAAACGTGAGGAGAAGGCAATTTCAACGCACTCGCGATCCTGCTATGAAAATTATATGGCAGGATTTGCAGAAAGAAATCAAGAAACGTTTTGCTCAATTAAGAAACAAAAATTTTGAAAATAAAATTTCTCAATTGGACCCTGGCTCTAAGCCCTTTTGGAAATTATCGAAAATCTTGAAAAAACCTCAGAAGCCAATACCGGCATTGAAAGAGGAAAACAAATTATTACTAACTAATTTCGAAAAAGCTCAAAAACTTGCTATGCAGTTTGAAAGTGCGCACAATTTTAATTTAGGACTTACTAGTCCAATTGAAAATGAAGTTACTCAGGAGTTCGAAAATATTCTCAATCAAGAGAACGTTTTCGAAAATGCCTGAGAGACTGATTTGGAAGAAGTGAGAACTATTATTAAAAAAATCAAAAACATGAAAGCTCCTGGCGATGATGGAATTTTCTACATCCTCATCAAGAAACTTCCAGAAAGTAGCTTATCATTTTTAGTTAATATATTTAACAAATGTTTTCAATTAGCATATTTTCCTGACAAATGGAAAAATGCTAAGGTTGTTCCAATTTTAAAACCAGACAAAAATCCTGCAGAAGCTTCTAGCTATCGTCCAATCAGTTTGCTTTCCTCCATCAGTAAACTTTTTGAAAAGGTTATTTTGAACAGAATGATGGCCCACATCAACGAAAATTCAATTTTTGCCAATGAACAGTTCGGATTCCGCCATGGACATTCGACCACTCATCAACTTTTACGTGTAACAAATTTGATCCGTTCCAACAAATCTGAAGGCTATTCTACTGGTCTTGCTCTTCTAGACATAGAAAAAGCATTCGACAGTGTTTGGCATGAAGGTTTGATTGTAAAATTAAAAAACTTTAATTTTCCAACATACATTGTTAGAATAATTCAAAGTTATCTGTCAAATCGTACACTTCAGGTTAATTATCAGAACTCCAGATCTGAAAGACTTCCTGTAAGAGCTGGTGTTCCTCAAGGCAGCATTTTGGGACCAATATTATACAATATTTTCACATCTGACTTACCTGAACTACCTCAGGGATGTCAAAAATCTTTGCTTGCGGATGACACAGGCCTCTCCGCCAAAGGACGAAGCCTGCGTGTCATCTGTAGTCGATTGCAAAAAAGTTTGGATATTTTTTCTTCATACTTGCAAAAATGGAAGATTTCTCCTAATGCTTCCAAAACTCAACTAATAATATTCCCACATAAACCAAAAGCTCTTTATTTGAAACCTTCAAGTAGACATGTTGTCACGATGAGAGGGGTTCCAATAAATTGGTCAGATGAAGTTAAGTATCTAGGGCTCATGCTAGATAAGAATTTAACTTTCAAAAATCACATTGAGGGCATTCAAGCCAAATGTAATAAATATGTAAAATGTCTCTATCCCCTTATTAATAGAAAATCAAAACTTTGTCTTAAGAACAAGCTGTTGATATTCAAACAAATTTTCAGGCCAGCCATGTTGTATGCTGTACCAATATGGACTAGCTGTTGTAAAACCAGGAAGAAAGCTCTACAGAGAATTCAAAATAAAATTTTGAAAATGATTCTGAGGCTTCCTCCCTGGTATAGTACCAATGAGTTACATAGAATATCCAATGTTGAAACATTGGAACAAATGTCAAATACAATCATTAATAATTTCAGGCAAAAATCGTTACAATCTTCTATTGCCACGATTAATGCGTTATATGTTTAGGTTAAGTTAGGTTAAGTATATTAAAAACGTTTTTTTTTTCTCTTATAAACAGGTGAAATCAACTCACCTGTAAAAAAACTGAACTGCTACGGCAAATGAAATGTAATATGTTGTTAACAAAATGTTAATTAAATCTTAAATTTGTTTTACCAAATTAGGATGATAGTGTTGTCAAATAACACAGAACACCTAGATATAAGAAATGAATGTAATGTTTGGAATGATACTAATAAAGAAATTAAAAAAAAAAAAAACTTTTCTTTTTATGGCATAAGTGCATTTGCAACTGAACTTGCGCTAAACATTTTGCATTTATACTGCCTGATTCACTTACGTAATAGGCTCGTAAAGATTTTGTTTTAGCAGGGCACTTTATCTCAAAGATTCTTTCTTTTTGAATACCGTCCGGTGAAGCTCCAAGATGCGGGTATGCTTTTGACAGATATAGACCTGCCTCTGCGATAAATCCATATTTGGAGGATAAAACGTGCAAAACCTGTAAAACACATGATTGTGAATCATTCATATTATATCAAAAGACATGGAAATTTACTTTTTTTTTTCCAATATTTTACCACGTTTCATATACTTGGTTTCGAACGGCTTTATTCTTTCAACTAGGGATTCAGTGAAAGTTTTGCATCGTGAAGCTTCGTGACAAATTGAAGCCGTTATCCTTCCTATGCGGAAACTGAACCAATCTTTAGTGTCGCTCTGCCCTAATGTTTTCTTGCAAATTTCTTCCAGAACTGTGTCGCTCATTTTTCCCTCACAATATTTGAAAAACGTTTTAACATTGTAGTTCGAAGGTTCTGATTTTTTAAACAATATGAACAATGCATCTATTTGGATCATTTTTGCTTCATCGTAAGGTAATAGATATTTCAATATGCCAAAAGGTTTAGTACATCCCTCCAGCTTAGGATGCAACGCAAATTTTACATTGATATCAAGCTTTTTGGAGGGATCTAACCGTCTCTCAATTGGCAGATCGACAAGTGAATTATCGTCCTCTTCTTGGTCGCAATCTATGTGACCGATAGTGTTCTTTGGAAATACTATTTCTTTCGCCCATAATATTCCCTTTCTCTTAGCTGCTTCCGTCATGGGGGAAGCCTTCCAGTAGCATTCAACTTCAGTAGAAGATGGTATTTCATTTCGTCGGAAAATCCAAAAAACAAAAACCGAAACATGCTTGCAACCACCTTTTATAAAGAAAAATAGTAATCAATAATTAAGTTGAAATGATTGATAAAATGTTATTTAGTATTAATTCTCGGTACAAGAGCAATAGGGTTAATACACAAATTATGTCACGGCCTCACGGCATATTTTATCATGTTTTACATCCCTCATTCCTCCCAACGTGTCTTACTAAGTTAGTATATTTTGAAAATTGTGCAAGTTTTTTCACACTGTATGTTAACCTCTTCCGTTTCCCTCAGAATGTGACGTAATTTGTGTATGACTCTATAGCAACTACTTGAAGCCGTCGCACTTTTAATTGCTTGACTAAATTAGTGGTAATGTCAGCGGCTACAAAGCAAGCCATTCTGGAAATATCTGGCTTCGATTTCTGGTCGATCCAGGATATTTTAGTAATGGGAAAAAATCTTGACTTCCCTGGGAATAGAGTATCATTAAATGTCTGCCACACGATAAACAGATGCAAAAATTGCAACTTAGACAAAAAAGCTCTCAGATAATAACTGTGAAAGCGGTAATAAAACACTAAGCTGAGAAGCAGGTTTCGTCCCTCTAGGGATGTAATGCCAAGAAGAAGAAGAAGACCACGATTTCATGTGTAACTGCTGAAAATGTTTCCTCTGTTTGTCTGTGATGCATCTGCTGAGAAGCAGAGCATACACGCAAACAAATTTTGTAGTATAATCTACTGAATCCATGGTAGAATTAAGAACTGCACCAACGATTTTCAACCGACTACAAAAATCTGTTAAATTTACTATAATCTGGTAAAAACCACTGACCAGTGCAGTAAAAGTGACCATGTCCATAGTAGTCTCGACTACATAGCATTGTATTTCAATCCGTGACACTCACCTTACAACACAGTGTGGTCAAAAGTACAATGCCAAACTTGTCAAATCAAGAATGTTTCTAGTCATAAATGCTGCAATTGTGGTTAATTAAACCGAAAATATTTTCTTGTGTGGTGATGTTGACTATGTTCTGGTAGAGTTAACAGATTAGTGTAGTCGGTTGAAAATCGTTGGTGCTGTTTTTAATTTTACCATGGATTCAGCAGTTTCTACTATAAAATTCATTTCAGTGTAGTGTTGCTTTTTATGGCAACTTCCACAGTTAACAACTGAGAACTTTCTTTGTCATTTAACCATTTCGACGTGTGTACATTATGTGGCAAGCATTAATATACTTTATGATCGAGAATTTAAAATCCGAAAAGGCGAAATTCGAACCAATGACTATCAGTATGATCTAGCTAATAGCTACGCGTTTACCGCTATGGCTATTTGGGCATCATCAGATGCATGCTGATGTCTAATAAATGCATTTATGGTGATTATAAAACGTAGCCACACTTTATATTTCAAGAGCACTAATCTAGTGAACCTGACAACCATTTCTGTTGAGAATTTTATCGATTGGTTGCTCGTCGATGGTGACCAATATTAGCGTATTACTACCATATTTCGCTCACGCTCCTAATTTAGCTGTCATTTTTATTCATAGTTATTGATACATATTGAATGAAGTAGAGAAAAACACTAATATTCGACCTACAGTAATTCTGTGCCAATTTTCGAATTTTCATACGAAGTAGGCCAAAATCGTAGGAATGAATCGAAAACTAGTGCTGGATCGAAAATTGGTGTTCTTCCCCTAGTTGCGTGTTATGTAACCATCACTGAAGCAGATTATACTAAATACTACCAGGTTAATATTGCGAAACAACTGGGACAAAGCCTGCTTCTCAGATTAGTGTTCTTATGAGCACTTCCACAGTTATTAACTGAGAGCTTTCTTTGCCGATTGACTATTTTTGCATGTGTATATCGTGTGGCAGATACGATGATACTCTTATGCCTTGGGAATCGAGAAAATTTCCATTACGAAAAGATCCTCGACCAGCGGGATTCGAACCCACGACCCTCAGCATGGTCATAATGAATAGCTGCGCGTTTACCGCTACGGCTATCTGGGCCCCTATGGGTACTTTACGATAATCAAATTTTCAGCGCACTGTTTGGTTCTTTGGATGTATGCTGTTGAAAATTGGAGGTATGGCTTCGCTTGATAACCACCTTAATGCGCTTTATAGAGTTCACTTAATTAAGAACATTAAACATTACCCATGTTTGCTTCACATTCGCAAGAGAAATCTTCAATCAATCCATTCGCTTCATTTATGGTCAATGAGACATCGTATGGGCGCTGAGTTATTTTGTGTTCCGGGGTAATACTCGCTACAATCCTACATTTTTCACCGAACCGTTGAAGTTTCACAAATCCTACCGCCATATCACCATAGCTTTTTCTTCCAGATCTATAATGAAGTTCATATTATGTTTATTTTCCATTAAAGTTTGATCGCTATACTTATACCTTACCTTTGCATTTTAACTTGTTTGGATTCAGAACTCAAAAAATTCGGATTCGTTGCATAAAACTTTATAATGGTGTCTTCCAGTATTAACGGGAGGTTCCTAGAGTCTGCTTTTTCAAATTTGGTTTTCTGTGCTGACATGATTGATGCGGTATGATGAGCTCACTTCAGCAATTACTCCAATTGAGTTCCTGTGAGAAGGATTGCAGAAACATTCAAGAGTTTAGTGTAAAACATGTTATTATTCAGGCAGCCAGAGACCCTTCATCTGACAAAACAATAAATGTCTCTACTTACCTCTAAATTTCCGAAACTGCGCAAATCTAAGTATTCCGTGTTCGTTGATTATGCGAATTGAAGTTTAATTCAAGTGTGGCAAGCTGAATTAAAGTTTAAATTAATGTGGCTACAAAAAAATCGACCATGGATTTTCGTGGCAATCGAAATATTGTTTGCTACTGAAAGTTTTTCGGAGCTGCCTGCAGGCAATCTTGACATTTCAAAACGTAAATAAACATTCTTGGATAGGGTGAGGTGAAAAGGTGAAAAGAAGTTTCTAGGGTTACTAGAACTGTTCCGCACACCCGTTTTTAGCAAAAAAAGTGGTGAGTATCAATGTTTTCAAAAATTTATAAGAAAATCAGGAGTGCATATAAATTAAATCTGAAAGCGTTAATATTCATTGAAAATTATTGTCTTTCGAAGAAAAATACAAAAACAGGGGGTTAGATCTGACGGAAATGGTCTATAGAACAAGCAGTAGCAGTTTATAATGCAGTTGTCGATTAGGGTCTTGAAGACAGGTAAGTTTTTTTAGCTTCAATTTTATTATTCACAATTTCTAAAATAAAACGTTCGTTTTTTAGGGTTATGTTTACATCATTTGATACCACTGCATCAAACACTGGTCGAAAGAAAGGAGCGTGTCAACATCTAAACAATATGTTTAAAAGACAGCTTATTGGACTTCCCTGTAGACATCACATACACGCGTGGAAGCTCGCGAGCTGTTAGTTGGCAAGGCATTCAAGGTACTGCAATTTGAAACAGCACAATCTCCAAATGTTGAGATCTTTAAGCGGTTTCAGATGGAATGGCACCGCTTAGAAAAGAGTTTTTCACCATTCTGGTTTGAATGATGCGTTCGTTAAATCATCAATAACAGACAACGAGAGGGTGATTCTATTAGAATTTTTTGAACGACAACTAATAGAACATCATCACCGCGAAGATTATCGTGAAGTTATTCAGCTTACGATTATATTTTTGGGTGGAAAAATTAATGAAAATTTTAAAATATGTGCTCCTGGTGCTTTCCATAATGCAAGATGGATGGCTAAAATTATTTATTCTTTAAAAGTGTTCCTTTACCGATACACTTTTGCGTTACTTAAGGCAACTAAAGATGGATTGGCACGATTTAATGTATTCATTGTGAAAGTATATCTAAGAAACTGGTTTCTTTCTTCGTGTGCTGCAATGTCTGCAAACAATGACCTCAATTTGTTCAAATCGCTTAAAATTGACGAGGCTGTTGACAAAGAAGTTGCCGAAGCAGTACATAAAGGGTTCTTGAATCATCTGCAGCATTTGGATAGCAATCTCCTCGGATTGTGTTTGTTTGACGAAAAGTTGGATGTAGCAGATAAAAAAATAATTATGGAAGCCTTACATACATCAGGTAAATAATTTGTTTAATTTGTTGTACCGAGATTATTATTTTTCTAACAATATTTTGATTTTCAGATACCCAAAAAAATGTACCTGCTAAATCCATAATCGAATCAAACGACGTTTCAACACTCGAGCTACACTCGTTTGTACAAGGATGTCAGAATACTAAAAAATTGTTCCATGCTCTAGAGATTCCGGAATCCTTGTTGGAAACTGATATTACGCAGTGGAATTGCAAAAAAGAATATGAAGATGCCAAAGACGTATTCAAAGTCAACCGATGAAAATCAGAAACAGTTTATTTTGCAATTAGTCGAAGAACATCGAAAAATGTATAAAAGTCCAAACAAATCAGATGTAATTTAGGAAATATATGCCATGTTATGTACCAAAAATAACCAACATGATATTTTTTTAATATCACAATTCCTTTCCTCTCCCTTTCGTTGCTTACCTTATTGCTACTACAACCATTGCAAAATCTAACAGTTCCCCATCTTAAGGGCCCCGAGGTTACGGTTCAGAGCCTTCTCACCAATCACTCTGATTTTTTTATCTGAGCTTGCATAGATGGTCACTGAGGCTCAATGCTTGGTCTCTGAGATGAGTGCATCTGAAATCACGAAGTAGCAAGCGGATTTTGTATGAGACGAGGACTCCGAACTGGTTCAGCTTAGTGAAGTGTTGCATTCCGAATGAATATCACGCAAAACTTTTCAAAGGGACCGTTCTAACAATGAGAGGCTTTCTAGAAAACTCTTTTGTTGTTAACTAAGTTACCTTTACATTTTTCGTCGAACATTACGCAAATATTATGTAGTAGTCCACACCATAATCTTTCGGTCTGTAGATATTAAGGTTGAATTTTTTACAATGACACCATAATTAAGGAAAGTGGACGAGACGAGAAATCATGGTTTCAAACTATACGAAAAATGATGCACCCTAATGGAAAATGAGAGAATCTCCCTAATGAAATATGTTAACAGTGTCCTACGATGATGTCGCATATCAAATGGAACTAGAGGCGCATGAATTCAGAGGAATTTAAAGCCTCTCCAAACAAAAATGAAAACAATGCCCTACGATTATAAAAGAGGTGTTAAAATACTATTGTGCTAAAAAAAAGCACCAAATTCAAAATTTCTTGATTTTTTTTTAAATTTTCGGCAAACACCAAAGGAAAATAAGTGAGCCACCCTAATAAAATATTTCGAATCTATTGAAGGATATGCTCTACGATGATGGAAGAGGTGATACAATACTATTGTTTTTAATATCCCATTCAAATTATGATTTTCGACAGAAAGGCCCACCCTAATGGAAAATAGGTGAACCACCCTAATAAAATACCACATATTAGGGTGAACCACCCTAATAAAATACCACAAAGCATGAAAATTGCAACCGACACTCATGTATTCGGAAAATATGCTACTTCAGAAGAAGCAAAATTTTCGTGGGCGGTAACATTTTTGTGTGAGCCGTTTTCAGCTTGTGTGAAAAAGTGTTTGACAAGTCTCCTGCTCGATTGGAATAACATTGACAGTAAACTTGGAATTCCAATTGGATCATTTCGCTTCTTTGCTTATAGTTTCATTAGCACAAATATAGATGAAGAAAACAAACAACGATGCCCGTATGTCGTTGGTGTTGATTATCAGAACCAGAATAGTGTCAGTTTTAGAAAATTGATTATCAATGAGGTTCATATTATTTAAAAATATGGTGCTATTAGGGTAATGAACGATCCGATGCACGGAATCAATGGTATTGACGCGTCTTTAGTATGCATTAGTGCAATAATTACAACTTCCCTAAGCGGAATGTAAAAAGTCAAGCTGGTTCTAGTGAAAATCATTTTTTGTTTCCGATTATCACAAAGCGGTTGAGTATCAGTAGGTTAAAAGGAAACTGACAGTCTTGCAGCAAGTGCTTTACTAATCATTGATGTGTTATCAAGGTGAGGATAAACACAAATAAAAATCAACGATGATTCTACTCAGCAAGCGTCAATATAGGCGATGGTAGATATAGTATTTTCGTCCCTGATTAAAACAAATGTCAAATAAATTATCAATAATTTTAGACAAAAATCGTTGCAATCTTCGTTGCCATGATTAAAACATTGTATATTTAGATTAAATTAGGTTAAGGTAACGCTTTGCTTTCGCTTCATAAGCGGAAGGTCATGGGTTCGATTCCCAGCCCCTCCACAAAAAACCCGTCCAGCCACCAGAAGACGCCTCACGGAGGACCGTGCTTTGGGGAGCACATCCATCCTCCGTCAGTATCAGATGGTGACTGAGACAAACTGACCCTCTTCGCAGGCAACTAACCTCACTAACAGCAGAGCTCTCTCCTACCTGCTCGGTGTGAGAGTAATGCAGCCCACAGACGCTCAGACGGTTTGACCAACATTGACTCCGCCCCCAAGTTGGTCAAACCGATTTATGTTGATACAACCGTTTGACCAACTGTCAAGGTTGGTTGCAGCAACACGATATTTCTTTGCATTTTTTTAGACTTGCCGAGAGTCTAGTGAATATGTGATTATTATTTTTTCGAATGCTGTGGCTGTGAGGGAGTATCTTTTCGTGATTTTCTGGCAATAATCGCAGTAAGCAAGAGAAGAATATTCAACATTTAAGTACCGGAAGAAATAAATATTTAAGAGAAATTCCAGTTATAATGAGTACGAAATATTCCAGCAAAACTCAGAAATCATGACGGGTCTCTCTCGGGAAATATTCTGGGAATGGCCGAGGGATTTTTTTTTTCAAGCATTCTATCCAGAATCTTTTAGTCGTTTCCTCTATTTATTCTGCTTTGAAGCACTTCCTGGGATTTTTTCACGAATTTTATCAATAATTCCTTTAGAAATTTATCCACGGATTCATCCAGAAATTTCACCGGGGAACATTCTTCAGGCATATCTTCAGGAGGAATTTTTCCAAGGATTCCTTTAGAGGTTTCTTTACAAATTATTGTGGATTTCAACCACTGATTCCTTCAAAGATCTGTCCAAAAAAATCCCAAGGAATTTCTTCAGGGCTAACTCCGGCTGCCTCCTTGAATTCCTCCAGATTGTTGTAACAATTTTTTCAAAGATTTCTTCGGAAATTTCTCTAGGAGTTAGTTCCAAGTATTCCATCACGCATTACCCAGGAATCGCATCACGAATTCTATCAGATATTTCTCAAGGGATTTCTCAAAAAAAAAATCATCACCAGAAATTCTCCCAACGATTTCACCAGGACTTTTTAAGGGCTTGCTCCTAGGACTTCTCCTCAAATTCCTCAAGGAGTTACATCAGAAAATCCACCAAGAATTTCTTCAGCGATTCTTTTTAGCAATTTTCAACAGATTTCTCCAGGGATATTACAAATATTTCCCAAGGGATGTCTCCAGTGGTTCATCCAATGCTTTTTTGAAGAATTCCACCAAAATATCCTCCAAAGATTCATTTCAGAATTCCTCCAGCGAAACTTCAAGCATTTCTATACAGATACTACCCACAATTTATCCAAGGATTCATCAAGTTCCTCCAGGGATTCCACCAACAATTCCTCCAAGAATTCCATCAAAAAGCCTTCAAATATTTTAAGAGAAATACTGCAAAACAAAATTCATCAAAACTTGATCAGCAGGAATTCTTTTAGAGATTCTACTTGTAATTATTTGAGAGGATCCCACTGGTTATGCTTCGGTATTCCTCTAGAGAGAATCTTCAATAAATTCTTTTATAAACTCCACCAGTATTTCCTCCAAAGATTCTTCCTTGTATCTCTGAAGGGACCCTACGATCCATCATTTCCATCCAGTATTTCTTGAAGGATTTTTTCCAAGGTATCTACCAGGAATTACCTTATAGAATCTTTCAGAAACTCTTTCAGGGATTGGTTCCAGAAATATACTAAGGAATCTCTCCAGGAAACTCTCTAGGATTTAATCTATTGATTTCTTTGGTGATACCTCCAAGTATTTCTGAAGATAAATCTCTCTTTTAGGTCTACTTTAGGGATTCATCCTGAGGCATTTAGAGATATGTGTTGTTTGAAACTCTGAGTAAATATCAGTTAACTCCCTGGAGGAATTTATGATAATCCTGAAGCACAATCCTAGTAACACCTTTGAAGTATTTTATAGTTGAACTTCTGGCGAAACTCTGGTAGATTTTTCTGGTGGTAATTCTAGCGAAACTCTGCTGATATTCCCAGTGTTAACGCTAGAAGAACTCCTTGTGAAATTAATTAAAAAACTTCCCACGCGAAAAATTACAGGTGATATAATAAGGGAAAATACTGTTAAAGTATCTGAAAGAATTACTAGTGGAATCTTTATAAGAAATTGTGATCAAATTGCATAGAAAATTCGTTATTGGATAATTGGAGTTCATCTTGGAACCTCCCAGAAGAATTCCTGAAGGAATTCCTGTTTTGAATCCCAGGAGGAATTCCTGATGGAGTCACTGGATGATATATTGGTTGATTCCTAAATTACAGGTACAACTATTATAATAAATGTCTGGTAATATCGCTGGAGGGTTCCTGAAAACCCCCAAGAGTCCCTGAAGTTATTCCACAAGAAATTGCTTGAAAAATCCGAAGAAATCCCTTGAGGATTTCCGGGATTGATTTCTTAAGGAAATCTGGGAGGAGCCCCATGATGAATTCCGCGAGGAATCCTTTGAGAAATTCCGGAAGGAATCTCTTGAGTAATGTCGGTGATGGAATACTTATAAGAAATTTCTGATAAAATCCCTGGAGGAAATCCTGATAATCTTCGAGAATTGTTGGAGATTTTGCTGAAGGAATTATTCTATTCTTATTCTCTCGAAGTTCGGGAAGTATCTCCTAATAAACTTCGAAAAAAATTCATAATAAATTAACCCAGAATAACCCTAGAGGGATTCCTGAAGGAACCTTTAGAAGACTTCCTGATAGTATCCCTGACAGAACTTCTGATAGAATCCCAGAAGGATGTATAATAAAGTCTTAGAAGTTTTTCTAATGGAATCTATGAAAGAACTTCCGATGGAATCTTTTCATAAATACCCAATAAAATCTATTGAAGAACTTTTTCAGATGGAATCCTTGGAAAAACTTGTTATGTAATCCCTGTAGTAATTCCTGATAGAATCATTAGAGAATTTCTTGATAGAATTCCTGTAGAAATTCCAGGTGGAATCTCTGAAGGAACTCCTAATGGAAACCCTAGAGGAACTCCTGATAAAGTCCTTAGAAGAACTCCTTATGGAATTCCTTGGGAACTAGTGATGAAATGCCAAAAACGACTTCTGTTGTTTTTCCCTGTAGAAATTTCTAATTGTATCCCTATTGGAACTCCTGATAAAATCCTTAGAAGAGCTCCTGATGGAAATCCTTGGAAACTCCTATTGGAAGACTCAGGGGAACTCCTGATACTCCCTATAGAAACTCTTGATAGAATCCCAGAAGGAATTCCAGGTGGAATATCTAAAGAAAATACTTATGAAACCCCTGAAGGAACTCTTCTTGAAATTTCCAGAAACTCCTGATGTAATTCCCAGAAGAGATCGTGATGTTATCCCTAGAAGAAACTTCTGATGTAATCCCTCGAGGATCCAGGCTAAATCTCTGAAGAAACTTCTGATACAATCTCTAGAGGAACTCCTGATGGAATCTCTAAGGGAACTCCCGTTAAAATTTCTGAAGAAATTATTGATGATTCCTGAAGGAATTCCTGACGGAATCCGGAGGAATTCCTGATGGAACCCTTGGAGGAATTCTTGATAAAATTCCTGATGGAACTCCTGATAGAATGCCTAGAGAAATTCCTTGTGATATCCCTAGAAGATCCTGATGGAATTCTTAGGTGACCTCCTGTTATAAACTCTTTTAGAAGTCCTAATAGATTCTCGGAAGAAATGCTAGCTGGAATGTCTGACGGAACTCTTGGTGGAATTTCTGGAGAAACTCCTGATGAAATCCTCAGAAGAACTCTAATGGTAGCCCTAAAGGTACTTCTAATAGAATCCCTATTGGAATTCCTGATAGAATCCCTGGAGGAACTCCTGATGAAATCCTTGGAGAAAATCCTGAATATATTGTTGAAGCAGTTCCTGATGGAATCCCTGGAGAAGTTCCAGTTGCTATCGCTGAAGGAACTCCTTATTGAATCCCTGGAGGAATTTCTGATGGAACTTCTGTAAGAATCCCTAGAAGAATTCCTTATGATATCCCTAGAAGGAGTCCTGATGAAATTCCTCAAGGAATTCCTGATATGATCTCTGGAAGAAATGCTGATTGAATCTTTAGAGGTAATCCAGGTGGAATTTCTGAAAGAACTCTGGAGGAACTCCTGATGCAATCCCCAGAAGAACTCTAATGGAAGCCCTAAGGTATTCCAGATAGTATCCCTATAGGAACTCCTGATGGAATCCTTGGAAGAACTCCTATATATAGATATTCTTGAAGGAACTTCTAATCATTGAAGGGACTCCAGATAAAATCCCTGAAGAACTTCTGATTAATCTCCGGATAGAACTCATGATAGAATCCCTAGAGGAACTTCTGAAATTTCTAGAAGAAACATTTATGGGATTCCTCGAGGAATATCTGATTAAATCTCTTGAAGAATTCCGGGTGAAAATTCAGAAGGAACTCTTGATGCAATCCCTGGAAGATCAAAACGCATTTTGACTTTCCACTCCTGATGAAATCTCCAGAAGCCCTAAAGCTACTCCCGATAGAATCACTACAGGAGCTCCTGATGAAATCCCTGGGGGAACTCCTGAAGAAATCCTTGGAAGAATTTGTAAAGATATTCTTGAAGTCCATAGAGGAATTCCAGGTGGAATCTCTGAAATTCCTGATAGAATCACAGGAGAAACTTCTGATGAAATACCTAGTTGAGTTCCAGATGGAATCCCTGAAAGAACACCTGATCGAATCTCTGGAGGAATTCCAGATGGAATTCCTGAAGAATTCCTGATGGAATCCCTAGACGAACATCTGATGAAACCCCCAAAAGAATTCTTGATGGAATTTCTAAAGGAACTTCCGATGGAATCCGGAGAGGAACTTCCGATAGAATCCCTAGAGCTAGTCCTGATAAAAAACCCTGAAGGAACTGCGTGTTTAATTCCCTAGAATAACTCCTGATTCTAGAGACCTTCCTTAACCGAGTGATCAGAGTCCACGGCTACAAAGCAAAACCTGGCTGAAGGTTTCTGGTTTAAATTTCCGGTCGGTCAAGGTTTTTCGTAATGGAAATTTCCTTGACTTCCCTGGGCATAGAGTATTATCGTACCTGCCACACGATATATGAATGCGAAAATGGCAACTTTGGCAAAGAAAGCTCTCAGTTAAAAACTGTGGAAATGCTCATTGAACTCTAAGCTGAGAAGCAGGCTCTGTCCAAGTGAGGACGTAACGCCAAGAAGAAGAAGAACTCCTGATTTTCAGAGGAATCACTTATGGAATCCCTGTAGGAACTCCTGATAGAATCCCATGAAATTTCTTGTTAAATCACTGGATAAAATGTTGATTAAATTCCTGGAAGAACACCTGGTGGAATCATGAAGCAGTTTTGGAAGAATTCCTAAAGATATTACAAGAGGATTACTTGGAAAAAATTCTGGTTAAATTCCTGGTGCCGGCACTTACCCGGTCGATGTTCGTTGCAGACTACCAATTTTCATTTTCAATATTTTGATCGAATTAAGTGGCTGAATCTGGTTCTAATGTCCACAATAGTGCATAATATTGCATTAAAACATGAATGAGTGATTTCATACGAATCATAAGGATGATGTACCGTTCGAAAAATATGTAACAGAAGCTCATAGCTTTGGTTTAAAAACTTTTATTTTTTATAATTCCATATTTGAAATAGATTGGGAATCACATTTAATGTTTTAAATCTACTTCAGCAAAGTTTAAGACAAAGTAAAAGTTTAGGGGAACGTTCAAAAATTACGTCATTCATTTAGGGGAGTAGAGGTGTATGAAAGTGCGACAGTGCATGTGGGCAAAAGCGTGATCGTGGACATGGGGAGGATTTAGATTGACTTAAAAACAATGGACGTAATTTTTGAATTTCCCCTTGCTTTGATAATTGATCAATACCATGTTGACGCGATAATCCATTTTGGTGTTCTACAATGTATGCCGGTTGAATTTCTGCCATAATATTTATGAAATTTGACAACTGAAGCTGAAAACCTTCACTTACTATTTGCTTCCAAACCACAGAGTCCTTTGAATGATATACTATTGATGTATGCAGCCCATGCTAGTCTTCTTCTTCTTGGCATTACATCATCACTGGGACAGAGCCTGCTTCTCAGCTTAGTGTTCAATGAGCACTTCCATAGTTATTACCTGAGAGCTTCTATTGCCAAAGTTGCCATTTTCACATTCGTATATTATGTGGCAAGTACGATGAAACTCTATGCCCAAGGAAGTCAAAAAAATTTCCATTACGAAAAGATCCTGGACTGACCGGGAATCGAACCCAGACACCTTCAGCATGGCTTTGCTTTTTATTCGTGGACTCTAACCACTCGGCTGAGGAAGGCCCCTGCTGGTATTACTCGCAAATATGTTGTTTATGATGTATGAAATGCGTTTGAAATAGTCTACTTAACTATAAAACAATGTATGAAGTTATGGAGTCTAGATTATACGCTCATATAAAAAATATCGTTTCATTCCTTTTACGTTTAAAAATATATTGTCTAAATCTGAAATTTTGAGACTTAGATAAGCTGATATATCTATATAAATAAAAATGGAGTGGTGTTTGTATGTCACGAAATGGCTTCCGAACGGGTTAACTGATTTGAATGATTGTTTTTCCGTTTTGTTTGTCAAGTGTTCCGACGTGTTTGTGTGTATAAAAATCCAAGGATATTCACCGGGAAAGCCGGAAAAATTAGCGTGAACGAAACTGTAATTTTGTATGGGACGATCCATAGCGTTTTTCAACAGCCTACTTGATGGTAAGACGAAGTTTGCCGGGACCACTAGTTAAAAATAAAAATAAAAATCGAAACTTTAAAAGCTCATGGAAAATCAAAAAGTCAGAAAGAAGAAGAAGAAATTTTATGGTAATTATTTGCATTTAAAAACGTCCAAGCTGTCGGGCACATATGACGTAAATTTACATGAATTTTTAGGAAAGCTGCTTACGCAGACTGAATATTTTGATGTTTCCATTTTAGCTCTAGGAATAAAATGAATGATTCCAGTTATTTAAAATAAATTAGTTCCATGTTACCAACCTTAACAAAAACATCGTTCAAGCATCATTTGAAGGAGGGCTTTGTGATTTCAAAAGTGATAGTGTATATTTTAGGTAAAGTGAGTGAAAGAGGTTGGAGGGAGTCTCTAAAAAAATAATTTAATTTTCAAGTCTAGTGCACCACTCTGACAACGGCCTTATAGTGGAGGTCGAATTATGCGTACCTGTCAAAGGATACAAACCGTAGTGGAATAAAATGATATAGTTCTCAATTCGGTTTTCATTTATTTATAGGTATTCCACTAAACAATTCGAAGGTTTATTATTATTTTCAATTTTAATTTTTATTGCATACCCAGCAAACCAGAGATCATATAAGGATGTTCATTTCAAATTGTATAAATGTACAATTTTCGTTGGAATTGGATATGATGCAAAACTTAATTGATTGATATCGTTAATGAAGTCATAAATTTCATCTGACTTGAATTTGCATCTTATAGAATTCCAATTTAGTCTGACCAAATATGTAACTTTGAACTGTCATTCCATTATGATTTTAACTTCACTTGGTATGACTCTATTATAATCATCAATGTGAGATTACATATGAGTTCATCTGATGTAGGTATAAAATCATACAGGGCACATCGCCGAACGCAACATAAACAAAAAAGTGGAATTCATGAACAAATGGTCTTACCTATTACAAGAACATCACTGCTCAACAGAAACACAATGTCATCACGTTGCATAAGTATTTTCGTACGATGTCTTTAATAAATTGCTGCACTTCGTTTCAACTGCAAACGTTTTTTTTTTTTTTTTTTTTTTTTTTTTTTTTTTTTTTTTTTTTTTTTTTTTTTTTTTTTTTTTTTTTTTTTAAATTTCTTTATTAGTATCATTCCAAACATTACATTCATTATTTCTTATATCTAGGTGTTCTGTGTTATTAGACAACACTATCATCCTAATTTGGTAAAACAAATCTAAGATTTTATTAACATTTTGTTAACAACATATTACATTTCATTTGCCGTAGCAGTTCAGATTTTTTACAGGTGAGTTGATTTCACCTGCTTATAAGAGAAAAAAAAAAGTAAAAAAAAAAAAAAAAAGTAAAAAAAAAAAAGTAAAAAAAAAAAAGTAAAAAAAAAAAAAGTAAAAAAAAAAGTAAAAAAAAAAAGTAAAAAAAGAAAAAAAGTAAGAAAAAAAAAAAAGTAAAAAAAAAAAGTAAAAAAAAAAGTTAAAAAAAAAAGAAAAAAAAAAAGTAAAAAAAAAAAAAAAAGTAAAAAAAAAGAAAAAAAAAAGTAAAAAAAAAAAAAAAAAGAAAAAAAAAAAAAAAAAAAAAAAAAAAAAAAAAAAAAAAAAGTAAAGTAAAAAAAAAAAAAAAAAAAGTAAGAAAAAAAAAAGTTAAAAAAAAAAAAAAAAAAAAAAAGTAAAAAAAAAAAAAAGGAAAGTAAAAAAAAAAAAAAAAAAAAAAAAAAAAAAAAAAAAAAAAAAAAAAAAAAAAAAAAAAAAAAAAAAAAAAATTTTTAATATACTTAACCTAACTTAACCTAAACATATAACGCATTAATCGTGGCAATAGTAGATTGTAACGATTTTTGCCTGAAATTATTGATTATTTTATTTGACATTTGTTCCAATGTTTCAACATTGGATATCCTATGTAACTCATTGGTACTATACCAGGGAGGAAGCCTCAGAATCATTTTCAAAATTTTATTTTGAATTTTCTGCAGAGCTTTCTTCCTGGTATTACAACAGCTAGTCCATATTGGTACAGCATACAACATGGCTGGCCTGAAAATTTGTTTGAATATCAAAAGCTTGTTCTTAAGACAAAGTTTTGATTTTCTATTAATAAGGGGATAGAGACATTTTACATATTTGTTACATTTGGCTTGAATGCCCTCAATGTGATTTTTGAAAGTTAAATTCTTATCTAGCATGAGTCCTAGATACTTAACTTCATCTGACCAATTTATTGGAACCCCTCTCATCGTGACAACATGTCTACTTGAAGGTTTCAAATAAAGAGCTTTTGGTTTATGTGGGAATATTATTAGTTGAGTTTTGGAAGCATTAGGAGAAATCTTCCATTTTTGCAAGTATGAAGAAAAAATATCCAAACTTTTTTGCAATCGACTACAGATGACACGCAGGCTTCGTCCTTTGGCGGAGAGGCCTGTGTCATCCGCAAACAAAGATTTTTGACATCCCTGAGGTAACTCAGGTAAGTCAGATGTGAAAATATTGTATAATATTGGTCCCAAAATGCTGCCTTGGGGAACACCAGCTCTTACAGGAAGTCTTTCAGATCTGGAGTTCTGATAATTAACCTGAAGTGTACGATTTGACAGATAACTTTGAATTATTCTAACAATGTATGTTGGAAAATTAAAATTTTTCAATTTTACAATCAAACCTTCATGCCAAACACTGTCGAATGCTTTTTCTATGTCTAGAAGAGCAAGACCAGTAGAGTAGCCTTCAGATTTGTTGGAACGGATCAAATTTGTTACACGTAAAAGTTGATGAGTGGTCGAATGCCCATGGCGGAATCCGAACTGTTCATTGGCAAAAATTGAATTCTCGTTGATGTGGGCCATCATTCTGTTCAAAATAACCTTTTCAAAAAGTTTACTGATGGAGGAAAGCAAACTGATTGGACGATAGCTAGAAGCTTCTGCAGGATTTTTGTCTGGTTTTAAAATTGGAACAACCTTAGCATTTTTCCATTTGTCAGGAAAATATGCTAATTGAAAACATTTGTTAAATATATCAACTAAAAATGATAAGCTACTTTCTGGAAGTTTCTTGATGAGGATGTAGAAAATTCCATCATCGCCAGGAGCTTTCATATTTTTGAATTTTTTAATAATAGTTCTCACTTCTTCCAAATCAGTCTCCCAGGCATTTTCGAAAACGTTCTCTTGATTGAGAATATTTTCGAACTCCTGAGTAACTTGATTTTCAATTGGACTAGTAAGTCCTAAATTAAAATTGTGCGCACTTTCAAACTGCATAGCAAGTTTTTGAGCTTTTTCGCAATTAGTTAGTAATAATTTGTTTTCCTCTTTCAATGCCGGTATAGGCTTCTGAGGTTTTTTCAAGATTTTAGATAATTTCCAAAAGGGCTTAGAGCCGGGGTCCAATTGAGAAATTTTATTTTCAAAATTTTTGTTTCTTAAATCTGCAAAACGTTTCTTGATTTCTTTCTGCAAATCCTGCCATATAATTTTCATAGCAGGATCACGAGTGCGTTGAAATTGCCTTCTCCTCACGTTTTTAAGACGGATCAAGAGTTTAAGATCATCGTCTATAATCACGGATTCAAATTTTACTTCACATTTTGGAATTGCAATGTTTCTGGCTTCAACAATGGAATTTGTTAAAGTTTCAAGAGCATTGTCAATATCAATTTTAGTTTCTAAAGAAATGTTAACATCAAGATTAGAGTCAACATACGTTTCATATATATTCCAGTCGGCTCGTAAATAATTGAAAGTGGAGCTGATAGGATTGAGAATCGCTTCTTGTGATATTTGAAATGTAACAGGGACATGATCAGAATCAAAATCAGCATGAGTAACTAATTGGCTACAAAGATGACTAGAGTCGGTTAAGACCAAGTCAATCGTAGATGGATTTCTAGAAGAGGAAAAACATGTAGGGCTGTCAGGGTATTGAATTGAGAAATATCCTGAAGAGCACTCATCAAATAAAATTCTGCCGTTGGAATTACTTTGAGAATTATTCCATGACCGATGTTTGGCATTAAAGTCACCAATGACAAAAAAATTTGACTTATTGCGAGTCAATTTTCGCAAGTCAGTTTGAAGCCAATTAACTTGCTGTCCAGAGCATTGAAAAGGCAAATAGGCAGCTATGAAAGTATATTTACCAAACTGTGTTTCAACAGAAACACCTAAAGTTTCAAAAACTTTAGTTTCAAATGACGAAAACAGTTGATGTTTTATACGCCTATGAATGATGATTGCAACTCCCCCACATGCCCCATCAAGTCGATCATTACGATAAACAAAATAGTTAGGATTTTTTTTAAATTTGGATCCAGGTTTTAAATAAGTTTCGGTAATAACTGCTATATGCACGTTATTAGCTGTAAGAAAATTAAACAGCTCGTCCTCTTTACCATTCAGAGAACGAGCATTCCAATTTAAAATATTTAAATTATTATTTGGATCCATTAGAAAAACGTAATCCAATAACAATTTGATTTGTAAATTTTACACCTACTTGGACTGCTTCAGTCATAGTGGTGGCTTTGAACATTGCATCAATCATTAGATTCAATTGTTCAGTTAGAAAATTAAAATCAGAGGCAGACATATCATCTGATGATTTCCCATTGGAATTTTCGGTAGACGAAGAAGCGGGGTAGGAGTTACCTGAGGCGGTAGGGTTTTTTCCATTTGATTTGAAACAAGTAGAATGGGTACTCATGGAACGAACAGGGGAAGAGTTCAAATTACCTGCTACGATATCGGCAAAGGATTTACCGTGGGTAGATACATTCGAAATTGAAAGATTCGAACGGCTACCCGACGGATTAAAATTTGTTTGTGAATGAGCATGATTATGATCTTCCTGGTGGGTATGATTCCTAATCAAGCGATCGTTAACTGAAAAATGAGCATTGTTCGATACTCTACCAGGCAAATTCCGGAAACGACCGTTATCGTAACGGATATTATCTTTCATCTGCCTGGCACGAGCCTCAACGACTCTTTTGCGTGAAATGCATTCCCAAAAGTTAGCTTTGTGAGGGCCCTTGCAATTGGCGCATTGAAATTTTCTGGTATCTTCTTTCACAGGACAGTCGTCCTTAGCGTGAGAAGAACCTCCGCAAATCATGCATTTAGCATCCATGCGACAATTTTTTGTACCATGACCCCATTTTTGGCACCGACGGCACTGAGTGGGGTTCTGGTAATTTCCTCCAGGTTTCTGGAAATGTTCCCACGTCACACGGACATCGAACATAAGTTTAGCTTTTTCTAAAGCTTTAATATTATTTAGTTCTTTTTTGTTAAAGTGAACTAAATAATATTCTTGAGAAAGCCCTTTCCGAACAATGCCAGATTGGGTTCTCTTTTTCATAATGATTACTTGGACTGGGGAAAATCCAAATAAATCATTTATTCCATTTTTGATCTCTTCAGGTGACTTATAGTCACTTGAGAGACCTTTCAAGACGACTTTGAACAAACGTTCAGTTTTGTCGTCATAAGTAAAAAATTTGTGCTTCTTCTCTTCAAGATATCTGAGAAGAAGTTCGCGATCTTTAAGAGTTTCCGGCAAAACGCGACAGTCTCCTTTCTTTGCGATTTGGAAGGAAACCTTGATTCCCCTAATGGAGTTCAAGATCTCCTGCCTAAATCCCCCAAATTCGGAACAACTGACCACGATAGGCGGCACTCTTTGCTTCCTCACTTGAATCAAAGAGCCTGGGCTAGAGGCTGCTTCGATTTGGTGTTCGGAAAATTTGTCTAGAGCATCGAACTGATTGCTCATTTCAATACAATTATTCATTTCACCCTTGGAAGAAAGTTCGCATTCCGGGGAAGCGTCCTTTCTTCCATTCTTGCCACGTGTAGTGACAGTTTTAAAACCCACTTTTTTGGAAGGAAGTAGTGAATTCAGAGATTCACCCTTCCTTTTGTTAGTTGTTGATACCATGTTTAGTTAATAAACGAGAAAGACGTGACCTTCGAGAGGTTTT
Source organism: Aedes aegypti (assembly GCF_002204515.2). Taxonomy (NCBI): domain Eukaryota; kingdom Metazoa; phylum Arthropoda; class Insecta; order Diptera; family Culicidae; genus Aedes; species Aedes aegypti. Next base: position 436,187,501 of record NC_035108.1, read on the forward strand.
TCCCTAGACGGTGTCCAAGAAGGATTACCACCGCTAGCTTTCGCCAACGGGTCCAACGAAAAATCGAAGGCACGGGTCCAAACAAGGATCGTAAAGGGATCAATAGTAGAAAAAATAGTACTGAAAAGTACTGTTTAAGTAGCACTGAAAAGTACCGTTTTTAATTTTAGCACTGAAAAGTACTGTTTGTGTAGCACTGAAAAGTACTGTTTTATTGCTTTAGGTAGTTTTTAAGAAAACTTCCAAGAGCAGAGAGAATTCGTGTACGCACAGCACGAAGGTACGATGCGCACTGAACTGCAAACGTTAATTCGATAAAACATGAAACCTTCAGTGTTGCACTGGCTCATTCGCAAAATGACAATTAAGTTCGGTAACATTCAAACATGATGCTCTACAGTGTTTCATTTATGTTTGCTAAAAGACCATCTCCTGCAACAAAAACTGTGCAGTATAGTGGTATCGTATCAGACTAGCGATCTAAATGTCTGAGGCTCAAGGCTTGTTGCGTGATATTTTATTTCTTTTTATTTTATTTGTTTGTAAAAATTAAGTCATATAAACTACAATACACAATCATATATGAAATTATAGTGAACGCCAAGTCAAATTGTCTGAAGTTGTATTGACCATTATAGATTATATAAAATGTACGTATATGGCCTCCAGATTTGTGCGAATAGAGGGAATGTGTGCATTTTATACAATCTGTTTTTACCGAGTAAGTGTTCACTTTCTTCACTTGCAGTCTCAGTTATGTGAACATATTTGTTGGCTGGGTAATTATTTTTGAGGAAAAAACCCACATTATTTAGGAGGATATAAACAAACATAGCAAAACATAGTGGGGCCCAGATAGCCGTAGCGGTAAACGCGCAGCTATTCAGCAAGACCAAGCTGAGGGTCGTGGGTTCGAATCCCACCGGTCGAGGATCTTTTCGGGTTGGAAATTTTCTCGACTTCCCAGGGCATAGAGTACCTTCGTACCTGCCACACGATATACGCATGCAAAAATGGTCATTGGCACAGTAAGCTCTCAGTTAATAACTGTGGAAGTGCTCATAAGAACACTAAGCTGAGGAGCAGGCTCTATCCCAGTGGGGACGTAATGCCAGAAAGAAGAAGGAAAACAAAGACGATTTGATTGAGCCAATTAGTTTTCAAGTCATTCACACATGTATTTTTACCCATTTTTATATGACGTAGACTAGTTCTTGAATAATCTCGATAAACATCATCGTCACGAGATGCTTTGAATCTTAGAGAGAATATGAAGTATTTTTATCTCTCGTACATTGTTCTCGTTCCATTTATAAAAAAAAATCATATTAATTAAAATACATTATTTTTTGAAATTTCAATGTGCATTAAAAAAACATAATTATTTCTGAATTTTTGGGTCACCCTATCTCACGAAAGAGCACCCTAATGACGAAATAAAAAAATACGGGTCCAAAATTTTTTAAAAAGGCATGACTTAAACAACTTTCTAAAAAAAAAAAAAATTTTTTTTTTTTCGAACATCGACCGCCTTGGGGACGGACCAGCACAATTGTGCTGGTCTGAATTTGACCCTAAAAAGTTCATGGAGTGATAGAATAGTCAAAATAAAGAATGTTTTGTTCTACGAGATGATGAGTTTATAAGGTAAATTTTGAAATAATCACTCAAATATGGTCCGTCCCGAAAGGGATAAGCAGATGAAATCAACTCACATGTAAAAACTCTAAACTGCTATGGCAAATGATATGTAATATGTTGTTAACGACATATTAATAAAAGCCTAATTTAGTTTTATCAAATCAGGAAGATAGTGTTACGTAACACAGAACACAAAGATGTAATACATGATTGTAATGTTTGAAATAGGGGGAGATCCCCCAGTACCGGACACTTAAGCCAATAAATTCATAATTGGAAAAATATTGTTTTTATGGACTCGTATTACCCATTTATGATAAAAATTATCATTTTTATAGTGTACAAAAATAAATTTGAAAATATAAATATGAATTTTGACACTGCATTTTGATGATGAATTTTAGTACCAAATTGATCGATCTTGAAAGATGGCACCTAATACCGGACACGATCTGGAAATGTCTCAAATTCTGTAAATTTGAACATTATTGAATGTGTACACTATAGGAATAGTTTATAATTACCAGTTCAATGCATTTGCAACATTTACAAGAATAATTTGAGTATTTCTTAGTTTGCAAGATGCCTATCAAAAACCTCTTTCATATATGATGAAAAATAGCACATTTTACGATGTTGTTCTGAATGTTCATTCTTCTTAATTTTATTGCATGTTTGATACCATGATCGACGGAACCCATGAAAAATGAAAGTATTTTGAGACACTGATGCAATAATTACAAAGATATCATATAACAAATCAAGCTGTCCGAAACTGAGGGACAGAAGGTGCTTAACCAAAATTGTAATTTGTCCATATTTTGTTCAATTATGGTACAAAATACATTCATACTATCAAATAAGGATTATGTTCGATCATGCTTGCGGGATCCAAAGTATTTTTTCATCTTAAAAATATTTACTAAATAGGCTCAAAATTAAGAGAATACGTCAATATTTTAAAGATTTTCAAACTTTTCTTCTTTTTCGAAAAGGCATGCATATTTCAAGGATGTGTTATTCTACACAAACATTAGTCTACATAATAGCTTTCTTTTCTACTAATACACCATCTTGATTGGACCATGATTTCTCAAAGTTTCGACTTTGTCCGGTATTGGGTGCTGTCCGGCACTGGGGGATCTCCCCCTATAACTAATAAAGGAATTAAAATAACCTTCATGGAAGTACTTTGAAGTGCTATCCCCAACAGATTAAGATTAAATATTTAAAGATTTTTGCTTGTCCTTGTAGATCTCACGTTGCATAATTTCATATTGCTGACTCAGTTGATAAAGCTTTCAGCATGCGCCGATCGGTATCGCCGCTTCATTGCTGTAGGGAAGTTTGAAGCAAAACGTATTTGGACATGCATATAATTTGGACAGGCTAGTCGTTCTATGCTTATTTCCAATGAGATGGTGAGGAATACATGTACGGGAAATCATGTATTGCATTTTTAATACACTATGAATAATTCTAGTTCCAGGAATCTCACATAACTAATTTTCTTGAAAAAAGCAAACAAACGCTTCATTCAAACTTGCATGCTTGTTATAAACACAGTCTCGATTTATGTAAAAACTTGTAGTAATAATTTACTGGCAGTTTTTTATCTCAAGTTTGATGGCATACTTCTTATATTGAAACTCAACGATGCCTTCTGATTACGAAGTGAAAATGCGTTTCTGCTCAAACTATTTATAGCGTCAATGTTTGTGAAAACTGAAGTTGTGCGTTTTACCCCAAGCAATGTAGCTTATACTGATTCTCCCTTAAATTAGAACTCCAATCAAAGTGCAAACATTTCGAAAAATACAAACAATGCAAATGATACCCCCTGCTATCGTTTTTGAAATACTCATATCAACGTAAACATAATGCAACTGAAGATGCTGATTCACATTCGTATGCGCGTGGACTAGCTATCTGCTGTGACTGACAAATAGAAAGAGCCCCCCAACAATTGATTCAAATTGAAGGAACAATCATATCGCGCGCCGCCATGGAAGAGACGTTCTACCGATACCATCAGCTTTCCAAAATTTGCCCACCCGCATACCGTTCTTCCACCACTTCAGTAGTTCCATACTATAATTTCCTCGGAACAAGCCGTAAATTACTCAGTGCCAATCGAAGGCTCGTCAAGAGCGGGTCCCTTATTTTCCGAAGGGGTTATCGAATCGAGCTACTTATATTATATTTAATCAAACGAAGACGATTCAGCAAGTGAATGATTCCTATAGTCGGAAGCGAATAAAGTGTTTATGCTGATCTTTGAACTTTAGAACGACGACTCGGCAGCAAGTGGTTGTTTTGATACGGCGTCATAACGGAGAAATATGTTGGTGGTGTTGTCTGTGTCCCTTCTTCTGGTGGGGGCACTGGCCCGCCCTGGGGCGCATTATCGTGGTAGTGGAGCGATGATGGATGTTCGAAAGCATCATTGGAAGCATAACGAGATCAGGAAGGAAGCTCAATGTGGATATGAGGTAAGGGATTTAACGTTCTTAATGTGGGATTGATAATTAACCTGCTCTTATGAACACTTCCATAGTTATTATCAGTTCTTCTTATTCTTGGCATTACGTCATCACTGAGACAGAGCCTGCCTTTCAGCTTAGTGTTCTTATGAGCATTTCCCCAGTTATTAACTCAGAGCCTTCTTTGCCAAAGTTGCTTTTTTTGCATTCGTATATCGTGTGGTATGTGCGATGATACTTTGTGACCAGAGAAGTCAAGAAAATTTCCATTACGAAAAGGTCGTGGACCGACCGGTAATCGAACCCTGACACCAGCAAGGCTTTGCTTTGTAGAAGTCGCTAGCTTTCGCCAACGGGTCCAACGAAAAATCGAAGGCACGGGTCCAAACAAGGATCGTAAAAAGATCAATAGTAGAAAAAATAGTTCTGAAAAGTACTGTTTATGTAGCACTGAAAAGTACTGTTTTATTGCTAGGTACGAAGGTACGATGCGCACTCGGATAAAACCCGTCTAAAACTCTTGAATACTGAATGTTGTTGTTTACGTTCTAAAGGATTATTGTAATGCCACCATGCTAACAAAAAATCATGGCAAACAGGTGAAAGACGAGGCAATCAATCAAACAGATAAGCCAACTCATCTATGATTTAAATTTTTGACTGCTGAGTTGCGTGGCTGACAACTCACGCATGACGAATATCTGGAGTGAGTTATGATAATTTGAGTTTTTCACAACACTGTTTGGGACACGTACGAAGATACTTTATGCCCTGGAAAGTCGAGAAAATTTACAATATGAAAAGATCCTCGCCAACTGGAAATCGAAACCACGACTTTCAGCTTGATCTTGCTCAATAGCTGTAAGTTTATCGCTACGCCTTCTATTGTAAGTCAATTGTGCACCGATCTAGAAATTTAAAATAGCGTGTAATTGTTCTTTTGAATTCGTATTAATAATAAAAGCATTATCATAAAACTCCTATTAAAAATATAATATTCCTAATTTGGAGTATACACCTTCTGCAGTATATTCTCATACAAATCTGGGGTATGAGCCTACAGGAAATATTTTGGATTTATTTGAATTATAAACCTTTTTAATTAACTGAAGGCATTACGAACTTTTTTTTCCAGCGGCACGCTCATAAGCAGAATCAAATTCAACATGTTGTGATGTTTGTATTTCTTGTGATAGGAATCTATGCGTTTTCTACAAACTTCAATCTCATTGATCAAGCCTTTAGATTAACAACAGTTTCTAAGCAACTATGAATTTATGGCACGTACAGATGCTAATGAGCCTATGCATGCTATGAAATGTTTGACTTTTACTGTGCGCCCTGTTTTCAAGTTGCCCGTGAGAGAGAGCGAGACAGCACCAACACACGGCGCACAGTAAAAGTCATGAGAACAAAAGAATTTATGGCACGTACAAAGGCTCATGAGCCTCTATACGTGCCATAAATTCCTTTGTTCTTTTGACTTGTACTCTGCGCCGTGTGTTGGTCCTGTCTCGTGCTCTCTCATAAAAAACTTGAAAACAGGGCGCACAGGAAGAGTCAAACGTTTTATAGCATGCATAGTAGAGTGATGCAAATATTGACATTTTAGCTCCCTTGTGCTTAAACGATTATGTTTATGGTAAATAGGAACCTCCTAAAGTTTGAAATGATTCAGAGGAAATTTGACTGAGAACACGCCATTTGAAGTTTATATGGAGATTACTATGTGAAACGCCAACCTTTTGTGCCCTCTATCTCTTCGTCATAATAAGTTATGGAAAAATGAAACTCTCAATCCTTCCAGCTACAACTTTGCCGAAGATCACATTTAAATTGGACGTCAGGATACATTGTTATTCATCATCATAAAGTGGATTTGCATGTGCATTCACCAACTGTTCGTCAGGCAACAGTGGTGCTCCTGGCGGGATGAATAGATCCCAGCCTCCTGACACCGCCAATACAACCCCATTGAAAAATAACGAGCAAACATCTCTGCTTCCCTCCGGGAAGTGGTTCCCACTGACAGCTCAATGTTAGTAAACAAATAACCGTTTGAGGAGTAACAATCGATGATGGCGAAATCTTCTTCTCTGAAAAATTTCTTTTCCCGCAAAACAACAGTTATTCGAACAAACAAACACGGAGAAAAAAGAATTGTCCAGTCAATCATATTTGCTGGTAGATCAATCATATTTTACATTGAATTTCAGTCAATCATATATTAAAATTGATTCAACAATATCTATGCTAGGTTTAACTATTTGGTATGATTGGTTCAACTACACAAAATAATTGAATCAACCATAGATATGATTGACTCAATATTAATATACAATCATGACAATGGTATTATTGTTGATGTTGTGTTGTCAAAACCGGCATTAATCTTCTTCATCGACATTGCAAAAATGCGACAAAATGTAAATAAAAATGGGAGCAGGAATTCAAACCACTATCTTGAGAGTGAGAGTGCATTAACTTACATCTACTCCAACATCGCTTGTTAATAAACAGCGGTTTTTCGCGGTACAGCTCATAACGTTTCAAGGTAAAAATGTGCGGAAAGCTGATTCATTAATAATATAATTCTCGATTACTTTTTCAAATCGACGTAAGTAACTTTCATACGGTTTTGAGAAAATTAATTCAGAAGAATCATAACCTGTCTTCTAAAACTGTTTTAAAATGAATCACCTTTATAACATTTTTTCGCAGTGTACACCACTTAAATTTTGCATACAATCAGCTCGCGTTCAAA